>NC_140780.1:130542447-131167447 GCF_044657685.1 Stegodyphus dumicola
GAAATTCTGTGCCCTGTTAAGGATTCCGGTTGCAACCTCGAAGGTCACTCCAGTGGACAAAGACATAAAAGAAGTCTTTTCATCAGGGTCAGGAGATGGACGCCTTTGTTGTACGAATGAAGGAATTCTCCCCCCCTGCAGGAATTCAGAGCAAGGAATTCAAGCAGGAATTCCTTGCTCTGAATTCAAGCAGAGCAAGTAACGACACAGTAAGATATAAAAGGTGGTTTCCTGAGAAGAGGGGACAACTTTTATGTTTAGAGCTATGGGCATGGTTAAAATTAAATGTTATTAGCATTTTGTAAAATTTGAGGAATTCACTTTGTATGAGGCAGACCTTAGGAGTTATTAAATTATTTTTGTTGTATTCTTGTTTTTATGTTTATCTGTCTCAAGGTGATGTTATCTAGAAATAAGTGCAAGGTAATGTAACTGGCTTCTCTATTATCACTTAAATGATTACCATTTGTGTTTTGATAGCAGTGAAAGTATTTAGAATTTTCCCTTCCATGTTCTAGGAATCTTCTTTTATGAGGGGAGGAGTTGTGATAAGGTGGCATAAAGGTTCTTTGAGTAGGATTAATGATTTCAGAGTGCAATAATTTTCATATCAGTGGAGAAATTCTGTGCCCTGTTAAGGATTCCGGTTGCAACCTCGAAGGTCACTCCAGTGGACAAAGACATAAAAGAAGTCTTTTCATCAGGGTCAGGAGATGGACGCCTTTGTTGTACGAATGAGGAATTCTCCCCCCTCCTGCGGGAATTCAGAGCAAGTAACGACACAGTAAGATATAAAAGGTGGTTTCCTGAGAAGAGGGGACAACTTTTATGTTTAGAGCTATGGGCATGTTGGTCTGCTAAGAACTATCATTCCTCGTGTATAATGCTTTAGAGCATTTTTTCTGTAACAAAATTCTGAAATTACGGGACTAAATGTATCTAAGTCCCATATTGTCAAGATATGCAACTATTAATGTTTTCATTTTATTGTTAAAACTTGAGTTTGAAGTTCATTTCAACCCTGTGTCACAACCCAAGGTTTGCGTAGTGGTTTCGGCCACTACAAAACAAATGAATTAACTTGATCAGTGTGTTAAGAGATATTAGATTAAGGCATTTGGTCGAGTATTCACTGCGGCTGTTCACAGCAGCCATTGGGTGCTCAAGGTGTTTAGTGGAAAGAGGCTGTTGGCCAATTGGAGACGAACTATTGCGTCTTCCTTTTCTACCTTTACCTCTACATTTAGCTAGTGACATCCACAATCACTGCTAATGTTGAACTCACTCTCATGAATAAACAGCACATTACGCTATTTTACAGTTATCCAATCTTTGTATGTTTTACAGGAATGTAAGCGACAAGACCAATAGACAGATTTTAAAGTGACGCTTACATTAGGGTTAACCGCCATAAATGTCTCGCAGCGTTACGTAAGTCGTAAAGTGTTCGAAAAGACAGTTACTTTCATAAGGATGCCTCTGCAAAAGGTGTCTGCGCAACTTCATAAAGATGCATTTGACACTGTTATGAAAATAGAATTTTCGGTTGCTTTGCTAACCAGAGCAGCAAATCAAATCCCTTGTTTCACAGCGGTGCCAGGCATTAGTATTTGTTCTGACTTTTATTTAGAATTTTATTTTAATAAAGATGGGTCTTATTTTGAATATGATGTGGATCAACATTCTGAACATGATTTTACGTGAAATAAGTATGAAGCATTTCATATGTCTCACATGAGCATTTGAATCAAATAAAGAACTTGTTACATAAAAAAGCTAAAATTTATTTTTGCATTTCTAGAACAAAATCCTAGTTGCAATTTCACAAAAGTAGAAAATTATACATCAGGAGGTAAGACTTAAAGTGTAAGTTACTAGAAAGTTCTTTTAAAAGATAGATAGTTTCTTCAAGAACTGTGAGATTCCCTTATGAGTTTATTTAATTACCTCACAGAATGCGAATCTGCTTAGTTTGCGAGAAAATGAAGGTTACTTTTTTCCTTTTAAGAAAGAAGAAATTTGATTCTCACAAAATTAAAAATATAGCAAAATCTTAATTATGAAGTGCAAAAGTCAGCATTAACAATCTTTCCAGATTTTATTTTGACTCATAGTGTTTGCAAATGTATAAATAAAAAAAAGGTAGTAAACAATAGGATACAGGTAAAACAGAGTATACATTTAACAGTAATTAAATAATGACATAATATCGAAATAACTTTTAAAATTTCATTATTTGTTTAAGAATTAGGAAAAAATTACCTAAAACATTAGGCAGTAAAACTATCTTAGTCTCTTAGGGCTTTATTTGTGCTCTGTTAGTTTTCTAAGTTCTTAATGCTTAAACTCAGCATTGATTCCTTGATACTTTAGAATTGGTCTTTCATGCTGTTTGTTTCAGCTCCCTGTGATATGATTTCAGTTGTTTATTGGGGATTTGATAATTACAAAGGAAAGATATGCACTTTCGTGAAAATCTGGAAAAGCGTACGAGTAGAAAATCTTTCGTAAACGTATTAAAAACGTCTATCAAAATAGCATATAATTGATCTAATGATAACAGCAGTCTAGAGGATGAAAAACTTTATATCGTCTTATTATTGAGCACAGCATTTAAAGTTTTCATCTGAAGCTATACGGTATCCTCTGATTATAAATCCGTCATCTTTCTTTTCCCAGAAAATATATTGTGAAAAAGGCTCGCACGCTTTCAAGTCTAAGCTTTTATTATAAAATTACAGCACCCAAACATTCCAAACAAACACTGATCGAGGAAGACACATTTTCGGCCCATTTGATAAGCAGGAAACTCAACAATTAGACTATACTTCAAGAATCTTCCGTCGCTGATAATAGTGTATTTATTTCTCAATAGAAGATAGTACAACTTCCATTTTCTGAAAAAAGAACAGATTAAAACAACATTGTAGCAATAATAATTATCATAACTTTTAACGAGGAAACTGATGCAGTGTTAAATCATATAGATCGGATTTCAAGTCAAAAAATAGAAGCGACGGCAAATACGTTCAGAAACCTCCAATACACATGCCATCAATCCTTTAAAATCAAAGTACCGAACCACATAACAAAAGTAAAACAAAACAGTGGAAAAAATCACTTTGCGCCTCTAGAATTATGATTAAAGCTCTCCATCAAAAACTGAAAAAAGCGATTATAGTTGATGGTAAATTTCAAGCATACATTAACTATTCTAATTCAAGCGTCCAATAGGAAAGGCAAATTATAGAGGCAAAACTTAAAGCCGGAGAAACTATTGTTCAAAGAACAATGATCGGAGAGGAGCACTTAATAAGATCGTCAGAAATAAGACTATTAAATTTACTGCAATAAACTTTCTAAGCATCAATAATACTCAACTAGTTCCGGAATAAGATGCAACCATAATCTCCATAAGTAATGTTCTGGATACAGGTTTCCTCACAGACTGTGCGGCCGAAGACACGCACGCTTAAATCAAAATCAATCAAATCTCTAAATTAAAGAAATCAGGAACCATAATATTCATCCCACCTCAATAGATAAAATTCCGTTTAGTTTTTCGGAAATCAGTCATATTGTAAAGAGTAATACCACGTCCAACAAAGCCCCCAGGTCAGACCGAAATGGCAATCAATTATAAAGTTGTTTTAAAAGCAATATCCAACACTCCTAATCAACTTCCTCAAAAATAGCATCTAAATTGGCACCTTTTCAATACAGCTAAAACTTGGATAAATAATCCTCGTCTCGTATAAATACCGATACCCAACAAATCCTAGATCATAAGCGCCTTTTAAACCTTGTTTTTATCGAATCGCCGGCACCTTGCCTTTTTTCAGCATTGGCCACTCCTAAGGCCAGATGTTGTGCCCATTTTAATGTGAAGGCACCTAATAAGTGGCCACCTTTACCTCGTATGAGGGACAGACAATTTATATTCATGTCTTTTACGGGATTCGAACCCGGGCCCTTCGGAATTGCAGTCGGTTTCCCTAACCACTATACAGTCTGTGCGGCGGCGCCTTATAAACCTTCTTTCAGTGTGAGAAAAGGTGAGCAAAAGAACCATCGCTTGAAGAATAAATCAGTATTTTCACAAAAATATTTCTATCCACAATAACTAATTTGCATTACACGCACATATTTACATTGTAAGCGCTACTGACTTAGCAATCTGCGCTTATCCAGCTAAATAAAGAGCAGTAACTCCACTCAACCCTTCTGTGTCTCGATTTATCCAAAGCAAATGATACCCTCTAAAAACCGGTGAGAGGCTAACAACTCTGAAAAATATTCACCGTTTAAGAAATATCTTTCGTTTACTAAGGCCTTCTCGACCAGCAAGATAATCTAGAAAAAAGAATACATCCCCAAGGATCGTGCCCTACACCTGACATTTGGAATTAATAACGTAGTCATACATAAGTTGCCTTTTCATACGAAAAGTATTCGTATTTGCAAATGACATTGCTTTTGTCCATAGGGACAGTTTCAGGAACTTTCTCGAATCTAATGTGAATGAAACGCTCGCAATTTTCTGTTCTCTCTGTCGTGAACTAAAGCATAATATTTTCGATAAAAAAGTATAAATCAATGGTTAATCACAGGCCATCAAGAAAAATAAAGTCTTACACGATTTAGAATTACCGACAAACCTATCAAAATTATTCCTTCAAACCTGGTGTGGAAATGAGCAAAGTCGTACTGTCACTTTAAGAACTAGTGCTAACGATATACGCAGTCTTGCACTCTTTGTGGTATATATTATATAAGTGGTATATATTTATATTACTGATGTATATATTTTTATTTTATTGATTTTTATATGATATATAAGTTTTTATATTTAGCGCTAGAGTGACTTAATATTTGATGTAAAATGTACAAAATTAATTTTTATGTTAAAACTGCCAGCAAACTAAAAAATTCACGTTAAACTGTTCTCTGTTATTATTTAGAAGTTTTGAAGAATAAAAGCCCTTAAAATGTTGGGACTTGTTTCATGACAAAATCTTTTATTTGTCGAATTTTTAGTAAACCGATTTTCTTCAAATTGGCATTTTCCCTTTCTTCCATTATACTTAACCATCCGAAAAGAGGATTATAATATGCAATTATTTACAGATTACAATATTCGAGAAACAAATCAAAGAAACCCAAAACAAAAACGTAAGCTAAATAAATTAGCTGCCAGACATAATAATAGGATTAACAAAATCAGCTTGTCATATTGAATGAAAGTTTTCAAAGTTCATTTTATTAATAAACAATAATTTAGTTATAATATCTAACATAAAAAACTAAAATAAAAGAAATATTTATACGAATAAAAATTTTATTGATTTTTAGACTTACAGAACACTATTTCCGTTTTCGAAACAGAGAAGTAAAGTAATATTAAAACTGCTTTAATTCAGAATCTAAATGAGATAAAAAGCAAATTTTCACAGGAATCAGAGAAAACAGTATACGGATTTAATGTTACATGAAAACGGAAAATCGACATCGTGATGGAAAAGGTCTTTTAAAGGTGTATGCATACCATGCTTAAAAGTTTTTTAACATTTCTTAAAATTTATTTTTTCTCCTTGCTTAAAATGTCTCTTTTTTTAATAAATTAAAAAAAGAAAAGAATAAGAAATAAAAATGATGTAACAAATGCGCTATTTGATAATTACATAAAAATTATAACCAAACTATACCAAATGGTTATAGGAATGTATGGTAAAACTACATAAACAATTGTATGAGAACAATTAAATACAAGTAGTAAAGTATAGCGGCATAAAATGTAAATAATTAATTTAAGAGCAGCCATTATAAAAGTTTATTTTGCATATTATTGTATTATCTTTTTGGAAAGAATTTTTATATTGAATTTGCGTTTTAGAATTCACCTTTTTTTAATAAATCAGTTTTAGTACTAGAGCTGAAAAATAAAGTATTTGGTGTTGATATGATAGTATTAGTCGTAGTTCAATCAAACACCGTTAAGGTAGTAAGCCTGTACCTGTATCTGATTACGTTGTCTCAGCTGAGAAACAACAAAGGTACTTCTGTTTCCTAATAAAATCATATTCTGAATTTGTTTCCCGAATAAGTACGGCCCACCAGCGGCCGAGCGGTAAAGTTGCTGAATACTGGTAGTTCGGTCCGAGTTTCGAATCCCGCGAACGGGCTGGCTGCATGGGTGTTTTCGTGGTTTTCCCCGTGTGTAACGTGTATACGAGCCAGTTTCCCTTAGAAAGTCCTCCACGAAGGCATCCCTCCCCTTAGGCAGATAGCCCTAGTGTGCTTTGCCATAACTAAATACACACACATCCGAATAAGTACACTCCAATTCTTCAAAAGCATTAATAATAACAAAACATTAACTTTTCTTGTTTAAAAATTTGAAACTCTCCAACCGGCAAGGGATTCCTACGAAACCCAAATTTCCCAAAACTGTCCTGAGAAAGAGGTATTTTCATGATTTCAGTTGTAAAATGTCCCTAGAACTTCACACCTGGATGTATATATATTTACTGCATTGTTTTAATTACTTGAACATAGTTCATGATGCAAGTATATATGCTTTATTAAAGATGTTACAAAAATACCCTAGTATACACAATATATATATATGTAATAATAAAATTCCTTAGTCAAGAATACACTTAAAATTCTAACTGTATGTTCTTTTCATTTTTAATGGCGATGGTCTCTTATATGAAATTACGTGAAATTAAATCTACAGCCCCGTAGTCAAGTTGTTTTTCCCGCCTTTTTTAACACGTACAGTTATAGAATGTTCTGGAAATATTTAAAGCGAACTGGATTGGCTGACGAGGCTGACATCATTTCTTTGAAGCTCAGCCTTTTCAGAGGCTATAAAAGGACTCGCAAAAGAATATCGGGGTCTTTTCTTTAATGTAACGATGCAGTACTCTTCATACAAAAAGTTATTAGTAATTCTTTTTTTATTTACTCCGGAGATCTTAATTTTTGTCATTGCTATTTCTCCTGAATAATAATAAATGGATCCTGCTTTTTAAACTTATCGTCTGATAATTTAAGCTACGACTATATTTATGATTCTTCACCAATCTATTTATTCCGGACAATTTTGGTACATCACAAGGAGTCGGCAGGACTGGTGTACCCAAAGAGGAAACTAATTCCAATGGAAGAGAAAAAACTTTTGAAGTGCAATTTGTCTCTGTTTTTTTTTACAACTGAAGAATTGTGAATTGTGATACAGCTTTGTCTTCGCATTTTGAGCGAGTCTCAGAGTTTAGAACCGCATGATTTGGATATCGCCTGCTGGAAAGAAGCTGAAGAATTTCAATCATTTATGCTTTTTTTTTTTTTTTTTCAATTGAAGAATTGTGAATTGTGATACAGCTTTGTTGTCGCATTTTGAGCGCGTCTCATAGTTAAAACCGCATGATTTGGATATCGTCTGCTGAAAAGAACATACAGTTAGAATTTTACTCTTGCTCCAACTCTGTAATTATTTCATTTTTAACTATGTTACCACCCATTATGTTCCGATACCACATGCTTTTTTGGTTATGTTTATTTGGTTATCTTATTCTGTTTATTATTAGACTGTTTTTGGTAAATAACATTAACCAAAAACAGTCTGCGAAATCTGTTTTTGGTTAATGTTTATTTGGTTCCGACTATTGCCCCGTTAAGAATCTATGACTATTATTTCAATGATATCTTAAAAATCTAGGTAAAACTTTTTTTTTTTTCAGTTTAAAACTACAATCTGACAAAGAAATATTTTTTATCTCTTATTCGTTTCTAGTCAGCTCGAGTTAGCCTTTATGAAATATCCACCATATACAACGCCTCACGTATTTTTAGCCGCAATATACATCATTAAACTTTTTAAATTAATGTGAAGAGGAACTAGTCAAGCAAAAATGCGTAAATTAAAATAAAACATACGAATCTAATTTTAAAAAAGACTGAGTTAAAAATTATAATTTTAGGTTTTCGTTAAAAATGCAGCAAGGCAATCAAAAGTGCTGTATATGTTTCATTCAGGTACATTAATTTCAAACCGTATTTTTCAAAAATATAAATGTCTCACTTTGGCATCGAAATCTCTTACAGAAGAACATAACACGAGGTGCTGAATATTTGAAGTGGAAAGGTGTATTGAAATTAAATTAAAGTTTGTTTCATTTTTTCCCTCGGAATACAACACAAATCATTAATTTATTACATGCATTGCGAAGAAACGCTTACGGGACTGTTTGTTTCGATATATATGCACAAATAATTTTAACTGTGTTCAAAGCGTAAAAATACTACATTTTAAACAAATTTTAAAATATGCTAAAGATTTGTACATTTCTTTCATTATATATATTTTGAAAATAAAAGAAGAAACGGTATTGATACCCTGAATAAATTAAATGTTATAAACTGAAAACATTAGTCATTTGGTTAAATTTTAAAAATGAATTTAATCATATTTCATAATGGAAGGAACACAAATACCGTTCCATGAAATATATATACATCACAACTGGATTTTGTATGCGTTTTCTAGTAACCAATAATGAACGCACAAGACAGAAAAATTTCGCTAGTAAAATTGTCTTCATTATTTTTTGATTGCTTACTGAATGAAATATTGTAGCAGTTTGTTCTAAAATGCTATAAATTTAATATCTTTTACTGATTAATTTTTTTGATTAAAGAAGGTATCGGGTCCAAAGAAATGACGCAGCACTTGAATTACGTGCATGGTGATTCGTCTCCTTCCTTTTCTACAGCGGAAGAAGTGATAAAGAAATTTTGCATGGGCTTAGAATTCATAGCAGATGATTCTCGTGAAGATCAACCATTGGAGACACAGACATTAGAAATTATCGCTTGTGTTCGGAATTAAATATCCAGGGATAAAGCATTAAATTGAACGCAGTAAGACTAATTCTATCTAAAACCAATGTTCTGTGCATTTTACATGAACAGTTCCTCATGAAAAAAAGTCTGCGCAATATGAAGTCCCCGACTCCTTTCCGCAATTTAAGAACAGCAACATATAGTTTACTGTGACAGTTATTACAGCTTTACAGTACAAATGAGGAGGAATCTTTTACGGTCTATCATAACCAGGTCTATCATTACTAGATGAAACAATATTACCCTACAATGATCCTCAATCTCAGAGTGAACCCGGACCGCAGAAGTCTTGAAAACTGCCACCATAAAAAGCAGGACTATAGGACTCAACAAAAACGACAATGTTTACCATTCTGCGGACTGTCATGTGATTCACCTGACAAACTTTGAAGCAGGTCTGTCCAACTTCTGTATATATATATATATAATTTGTTTAAATATATATATATATATATATATAATTTGTTTAAATATATATATATATATATATAATTTGTTTAAATATATATATATATATATAATCGACTTTTATCTTTAAAATGTGTCGCGATATACATGCTAAAATCTTGACATTTAACATACTCAAACTTGTGCACAATAAATGGCCATGGGGGAGGAGGTATTAAATCAACAAAGTAGTCACGGAAATATACAGATTAAATTGCATTTTAATATCTTACCGTTAATGGGAAGTGTACATTTGCATGTCTCCAACCGAACGTTCATCATCTGGTTTGTATCTAGACAAATATAATTATAATGAGTCTATAGAGTGGATACCAGTAAATAGGGAGAGATGTTTAATCTTCGTGAACTTTAACTATAATAAAGAAAATTCATCTAAGATCTAAGTAGATGTATTCGCTATGTTTGGTGATAGTGGGATATTTTCTCAACTCACATGTTTCAAAATGCCTTCTTCAAGTTCTTTAGTTTGTAATGTTAGATCAGTTTATGGAATTATAATTTTTAACGCGTTTTTGTTTCACTATTATATGTGCCAAAAGGTTTTGAGGAAAAATATTGTACACTTCAATTTTGTTTAAAATTCATATACTAGCTTTACCGAAATCCTGAAATAACCTCAAAGACCTCAATCACCTTTTCCATTTCTGTAACGTATGTTTCAATGTTATAATCACAATTTTGTTGTTTTTGTAAGTGATCGGACATATTAGGAAAATTATTCAAATTCATTTGTAAAAGATTTTATATTAATATAATAAATTGTGTTTTGTTTTGTTTGTGTGTTTTTAATGCTACTAATTATTTCAGTTATTGTTTTTACCCTGCAATTATAAACTTAAATCATAAAATTTTGATGTAAAGTACGCAAGATAAGGTAAATTACTGAGTCAAGAGATTCAGCATTTAAATTTTCGCATTCTTAACCTTGCGTTTCGAGAAAGAATTTTAATTCAGTTAATAAATTAAAATTTTCTCAGGAATTTAGTTCTATTTAGCTTCCTCGGCATATAATAAATTTCTGGCTGTCCTCCATCATCGTACAGTTGGATGAAACGTAATTTGAGAGAACCTCGAGTGGAATTAATAATTTTGAACCGCTATGTCCATTATTCCTTTTCTATTTAATCTTTTAATGGCTAATATTTGTTGGCGATTTATGCATTGGTAGCTTAGAAAACTTGAGAATTCGTACTCATTTTCCATGTATGCGTCCTATCTCTTGATATCTCTTGTTCCATCTGTTTTCATTGAAGCTAATTAAAAAATTAAGTGTTTCAATTTAATAAGAAACTTTAAAAACAGTTGAGTAAATCTACACTTCTAGTCCTCCAATTCAAAGATCGTATATCAGTGAAATTACTGAATTCAGGAAAATAACAAGAACATCTATTTATGTCGTTATATAACTGTCGTGTTATATTTTGACTCATTCCCTCAATTTTAGCTGCATCACATTATTTCGAGACAATTATGGATCTTCAATTGCTGCAATAATTCTATTCTCATTCTTAAAACCATTAAAAAAGTGAATCCAAGATTTCCATGAAAGATTCTTTTATAAATTCCTCACCCCTGTTTATAATGTTTTGCTAAAATATGGCTTACTTTGAATGATGCAACAGTCACTGCATGTGATTTTAACCTGGGGTTTTCAGCAAACATTTTATTGAGCTCTTAATTGATCCTTAAAATTCCTCATTTTATTTTTTTAAAATTATTATTTTGAGGATAATCTAAACTGCATTCTGTATGTTGAAATCATTCCTTGTCGGCTCTGATCGACCCAAAATCGCATCTTGATTGACCGATCAATCGTAATCGACTTGTTGGGCATTCCTGTTTTAAAAGAAAATACGCAATCACTAATGGAGAATATTATACAAATTCTCAATGTCATTAAAGAGAAAATGTGTAGAATGCTGAGCCGCAGGATTAATTTTCTCCATGTTAATGGTCCTGTGCATTCAATGTCGTACTAAAGAAGTATGGATTTAAGGACCTTCACCAAAATTTGAGCTGTGAATCTCTGATATAGCTATAAATGATTATCTGTTCTCCCAGCGGAAATAGCTGATATTCATGGGAAGAGATTTAATGATGAGAAGGGCGTGAAATTAGCAGTTATGGAATATATTGAGGGCAGATCTTCAGTTTCTCATTAAACGATCTGAAAAGTGAATAAAGTACAAAGATATTATATTGTAAAATAAACTAACAAAATCCTCTCTGTTTCATTTAGAGATATATCAGGCCAGGAACTTCTGAATTCACCTATGTACATATGGCAAAAGCCTATGTGGGAGTTAAATCTGAGCCCATTACAATCTTCTGACACTCAGTCATCTTCAACCACCATAGTAGCCAAAAAGGGAGAAACCAAATAATACACAACAGAGACAACTCTTAAATCAAAACCCTTAAGGGCATTGAAAAGAAGCTTTCGAAATGTGTTTTGGTTTTTAACGTCTCAAAAAGATCGTATTGTTTTCAGTTGCGAATAAATCCTGTTGGTTACAATAAATGATAAAAAACACGGGAACATGTAGTTGCCAACAATAATTCAAAAGACCTTTTATTTTATATTCTATTCCACATTATAGAGTGCTGTTCTTCATCAGTGTAAAAAAGTGAAACGTTTAGGAATTATTTTACACACAGTATTTTATGACATGTGCATTTTACACCTGGATACGTATACGGTAAATAATTTATTATATATTTATCTTGGAGTATTATATATCAATTTTCATACTATAGTTATACACAAAATAAAATACGTTTTTAATATCATGTAATATAGCGATTGGAAAATTTCTATCTCTGCCTCATCAAAATAAAAATGAATAATAATGATGGAGAAATGCAGATACAAATTGCAATCTATTTTATTTAATAATAATTGTATTTAATATTCAACACTTAGGTTGACCAATTTTCAACAGGTTGTATTATTTTCCTTTAAAAAAAAATTCGCTTCCGTTTTTAACTTTTTGCTAATATTTTAAACTTTTCTTAGAGGTGTTGAAAGGAAGTTTAATGCATACGGCGATATCAGACTGAAAATTATTTTTCATTTTGTTTTAATTTCTAATAATGATCCATTGGTGTCAGAGACGATAATTTTAGTCTTTCAAATTCAGTAAGTCTTAATCAGTACTTCCAGTCGGTGCCAGTACATCGTCTCATTGTGCTTCTCGTATCACTTTCCATCATAAGGCAAACGTAATAATATTTAAAATTTTAGGAGATATTTATATTTTTAGCAGAGGCTTAGTAAATATTTTTTGGCAAACCATTCGAGTATTATAATCCTGAAATACAAATGGATTACTGAAAAATCGTGCTTCGACAGTTGAAAGTTAAATACAATCCAACATATTTCTAAACATTTTATATTAACCCATGGAATACACATTCGAAGTGTTCAAAACCTACATACCTAATGCAGCTTTAAATCTTAGCAGTAGTAGGCCTATTAAAATTAGGTATGACGTAATCTTTATAAAACGTTTTCTTTGGTATCACTCAATTGTGAATCAACACTACGTCCACAGCTGATACACATGTGGCATTTATTCAAAAAAATTTTAACTTTATACTATTTCATCCCATTTCTTTCTATTTCGATCAACTAAAAACGCAATTTTACCCGCTTTTGGAAATAAAATTATGGCTTTGCAGAATTGCATGGACCATAGCAGGCAAACATCTACTTGTCTTCGAAAGCATCACATTCTAGTGACCTAGATCATATTTTCTAAAATAAACTACGACATTCACAAATTTGTAAACATTTTAGAGTAGTGGCTCCTACGGAACCACATGGGTCCTTATGAAAGCAGAGGGGGACTTTGGAAAATTAAAATTAATTTGGGAGTGTGTTGACAAAGTCGGGGAGTAGGCGAAATTTGACTATAAAGTAAAATAATTAGGACCCATTTTTATTACTATTAAAAAGTTTGAACCAACTTTAAATCCTGAATAAAATAAAACAAATTATGTACATTTTTACAGATAACAGTACGCGTGAGCTGAAAGAAGAACACAGACAATATAATGCTGAATTAATTTAGAAGTCAAACGACAACAGTCAGCGTTATATTTGCAGATTTTCAGATAACTAGGTTCGATGGATTTACCAAAACCCCAGCCTCAGCTGCCAAAGTGCAAGTAAACGTTGTAAGATAAGAATGGCTGGACAGGAGTTAAACTACTGATGATATCTATTGATGAAACAAGAAAATTAAAACTTAATTTCCGTAAAGGCTGAAGGTAAAGATGGATTGGAATCGGGTTCGTTAACAAGAACAGAAAGATTTTTTGAATGTGAAACGCCTCTGGAAATTCTATGGTAATTTAGATTTTTTGGAGGCATTTCACATTCAAAAAAGTCTTTCTGTTTTCCTTCCATAGTTGAATTAGATAGAAAAAAAAAAAAAGAAAAAGAAAAAGAAAAAAAAAAAAAGTTTATTTTTGGTTATGGGCGTTCATGGTCGGATTTTTGCTACGATAAACGGGGGGGGGGGTCCATGAGCTTAGTGAATTTGGAAGCCACTGTTTTAAAGCTTCAGCCTCATGATTTTGGGTCAGTTTTGACCATCCACTTTTCTCTTTTTCTCTAAATCCGGTCAAATTTTGATACCTCTTCATGATATACAGTACAGAAATCTTACTAATATATGACTAAATATATAATGACTAGTCTACGTTTCCTTGATCTGCGTTTCCTTTTATACGGAGATTAGAAAGGCCTTTAATGATGTTTTAAATATATTTTTATCTGTCAAGTAACACACTCCATCACTGATATAATATTTGTCATAAAAGTCTTAAAACACAGTAAATTTAAATGCAGTTTTGGATCATATTTTCTCAATGATATGTTAATATGCCTTCTATAAATTTTTCTAATCACATAAAATGTTAACATTTAACTAAGCAAATTTTAAAATTAATTACTGATAGCTTGATAACTTTATCTTTGAAATAGTGTAATGTAATATTTTTACACTACATTAAAATTTTATTAACATATTTTTATCAAATGAAATTTAAATTTTATTCCCAAATTCAGTAGGTTTCATACTTTAAAATATTTATATAACAAAGTTAATTAGAATTTAAAACTTGTGCGCATGTAAATTATGCATGCAGCCTGATGTATATAGTAAAGGATTGTTGTTCCTGAAACGTATTACCTTTATTATAGATCCAGGAAATTACAATATGAGATTAGTTTTAAAGTTATTTTATAATCTGATTAGAAAAGTAAGTTCTGAAAATCAAAATTGTAATCAAAAAAAAAAAAAAAATTTCGATTTTTTTCCCTTTTCTACTCATATCTTTCATTTCCTTTCATTAGATTATTTCGAATAATGCTTGAATCATCGACTAATTTAAATAATTTCCTTCCCTTCTAGTTTTCCTTTTTGTTAGCTACAGGAGAAATATTACTTAACACTATCAAAGCATACTTTACGTTTTTATATGAAAAAATCAGTGCTGATTAAAATTCATTTCATGTTTTCTAATATTTGTAATCAGATGGTTGGCTTTGTTGATAAAAGGTAACGTTATTCTGCTTGCATTATAAATTCACGCGAATAAATGACTTTGTATTTGCCGACAAATTGGCAGCGTTCCATTCAGGAAAGAATATATCTTTAAATTTAAGTACATCATTCCCTTTACTTCTAATAAAACAAGGGTCATTATTCTAATTTTTATTCTGTCTAGACAGTATTTGTTTTATTTTATGTATAATAATTCATTGTTTATTATGAAAGCTACCATCATAATAATCTCTGGGTATTGAGATTACTTATTTAAGTTTTGAAAGATACCAATTCCTTTGACATGAAATTGCAAGAAGTTTACTAGTAGTAAGTCTAATATCTAACACTCCAACAGTAGCAAAGTATTGATTGCGTTCACTAAATAAAGGTTGCTGTGTTTAATTCTATCGCAGAAAAGTATAAAAATAAATAAATAAATATTTTAAAACTAATCATTGCAGTATAGAACTCTTGCACTTTTAGAAATAACAGAATTATAAATATTATGTTAATGAAAATCAATAGTCAACTAGAAATCAACTAGAAGACCGAAAAGGATTTGATTCTACTTCAAGCAATCCGCTTAGTGCTTCTAAATTAAGTATTTAACATAACACTGAAACAGTTCATCAATAAGACAAAAGTAATGCTGCTAAACAATTAGCTACGTAACCAAATGCTTTGAAACAGTTTCTAATTAAATATAGATACATATCAAATTCCTTGATTTAGAAGGATTTCATGTAAGCTGAGGTATAATGTTCCCAGCACAGTTGTAATATTTGCTTCACTTTACAAACACTGAAAAACAAATAGGTAGATGAATGGCATAGAAGTAGCCATATTACCCAGAACTGAGATAATAATTAAAAAATAGTTAAAATTAGGTTATAACCTATTTCTCCAAAGTATACTTTTCCTTTTAGACACAAATTTCATTTTTAGCGTTTACTGTTTTCTAGAATACAAATTAATCGCATGTTTTTTCAATCTAATTCTTATTGGTTTTCGCTTAGGATCTCTTCTGCACTCATATTTCATTCTGAGCATCATAATTAATTTTGGAAAAATATTATGATTTACACTTTTAAAAGTTTCTAATTTGTTTGGACGCAAATATGTATTTCGAAGAAGACAGATTCAATTCCATAAAAACTTACGTTTCTCGTCAATAATGAAAAATCATGCATTCTACTTTTCATTATTTAATGTTTTCTTTCATAACACCAATAAAAGTTATTTATTTTATATTTAAACTTTATTTTTCATATTTAACTTTTCATTATTTAAAATGCCAGCTTCTGCCTTCTGTCAATCCTACCCATGCTAAATCTGGTCCTAATCTGTTAATCATATACTAAATTTGGTAATATCATACACGTGAGATACTTTCGAGCTTCTTAATACACAGAAACATTTTTAAAGTGAAATGAAAATTAAAGTCACGTTCATGATTATTCTTAAATACATTAGCTGCATTTTATGTCTAATAGCAGTTTTATTACGTTTCATTTACAAGGAAACTGCTAATTATAATTCCGAAGTTAAAACATTAAATCAAATTTCAAAAACGATAACCAAATTCTTTTGTTCTGGTTAATTAATTAATTAATTTTGGAGATGCAGCTCATGTCTATTTTCACAGAGAGGAAGTCATTCGTGCAAAAATTTCAAAAAGAGACTGGCTCCTGTTTACTTCAAATTTGAAATTATCGTTAGTCATTCTTTATATTGCGACGGTAAAAGCATTAATTTCAAAACAAAAAAAAAATTGTTTATGATTCAGTTTTTCAATTAAACGAGAAAGAAAAAAATAATGGTTTAAAATCTGAAAATGAAATGACACTTGTTATGCTGTCAGCAAATTCTGTAAATAAACTTTTCACAGACAATCGAAGCGCAACCTTTTTCTGCTGGTAGATCAATATTAAGCCCGCCATCGACACAAGGCTTTCTTAATACCTTCCTAATTGTTCTACCTCGGATGTGAAGTTCGTCTCCCAGTTTCAGATTTAATGCGAACATCTCCTAGGGTTTATAAACAAATTATATGAAAAGCGCGACTTATCCACCCAAGGTTTCCTTTTACATAGGCTGAATTATTCAAAGATAATATATAAACAATCATTAATAATCTTGTTTCAAGGTTTGTGTCAGCAGTACCGCAACCAAGAATCACGTTTTTAAGATATTAATGGTAGCATTCGCATTTTAAATGTTTCGAACCGGGTGTTCAGTTTTCTCTTCACGAGAAAAACAAAAAATAATTTTTTTTATGTAATCCTTATTTATTTCTAGCTGCATGTCATACCTGTTTCTTCGCATGCATAGTGATTTAAATTCTTAAGTAAAAACAGAACTCCTAAGTAAACTAGTCTCAATCCTAAAGTAAAAATCTTCAAACCTCTTGAACACATCGTTAAACGTAATTTCCTGAAAATGTCAAAATTGCATAATTACAAAATATATATAAAAGCCATAATAGAAGTTGCATTTTAAAGTCTGAATGAAGTAAAATACTTGAGCTACTAAATTTACATGAAAGAAGCTCTTGTAATCATTTTACAGGAACATGATTATCATCTAAATTCCGAGAAATCTGACGCAAATTTTCGGAATTCTATTAAATAACGGAACATTACTCAGAACTATGGCATCAAAGCGAATAGTTGGCGTCCTAAATTCTGCCTGAAGACCGTCTGCTCCAATTCCCACACAAATTCAATATACAGTGAGTGATTATAATAATCGGCTACTTCATTATTTAAGAGAAAAGCTCAGTGGAGTTGTTTGAAATATTTAACGCTGAATTCAAATGATTTTACCAGTTGCGCTAAGGCATATTCAAAATGCAAAATTATTTCTGATTAAAAAAAACATTTTAAGAAAATAAATTCCAAATTTATTATAATTTTGCATCGAAGTAATTACATGTATGTCTGTAGATTTGCATTAATTAATACGTTATACATTAACTCTTTTCTACACTTCCGTTGTACCAGGAAAGGCAAACTGAGTGAGTTTAAATCCCGATCAAGGATCTAAGTTTAGAGAGAATGCTTTCACAAGCTCGCCAGGGCACAGTGGGTTTCGTCCTTCCTGACGGTTATAAAGTCCTCCACAAAGCCGTCTCTTCCCTTAGGCAGACAGCCCTAGGCTTTGCCGTATTCACATAAATCAAACAAAACCAAACCTTCCTGCTGGAGTGATTATTGTTTCACTGTTGATGAGTCCTTGAGTGAAATTCTTTTCACTAGAGCCACATTCTGAGGCTTTAATATTTTGATGTACAAATATTTTGATTTAGAAATCAGTTATTATTGTGTTATCACTCAGCAAGTGGTGGAAGTTCAGTTTTGGTTTTGCAACCTGCAGTAGCTGTAGTAAATGCCAAACTTTTAAATGTAATATCAACCCTGAAGTACCAATAAATTTGCTTTTGTACCTAAATTTGCGTCCATCTATGTTTATGCGAGACAAAATTCTTCTATTCAGTCTACTAATATTACTCGAGGTTTAGTTTAGGTGAAATTAGAGTGTAGCCATATAAATCATTCATATACTCAACTCAACATAACCAAGAGCTTTTCATTGCCTACAGGAAGTATAAACTCTGCATGCTAACCTCATCCATACTGTTGTCTTTTGCTACGATTTGATATCGCCAATTGCTAAGTTGCGCTTCTGGCATTCTGAAGCTTTCGATAACTTTTGATTTCTGACCATGGTACTTCAGTAACGAAGGGATTAAGCCTAAGAATCTGAAGACGTATGGCTAGTAATTCATATTGTTGAGAGCTATGTACTAGTAACATAAATAATATATGCATGTATATTGTACTTTAAAGATATTTCCATTTAGCATGAAGCTTAAAATCATTAATTCTGCAAATAATTAAATTCATTCTGTAAGAAACAACTTTGTTCTGTAAGTAACTTCATAATCCTTATTACGACATTTCTGTCTGTTTTATATATCATAAATTTAAATTTTATCAATACAGTGAGTGCGTTAAATAATTTAATATTGTACACGTATTAAAATCACCTATAAGATTTAAGTGATCATAATTACATAACTATTAAAAAATCAAATCGTGTACCAAATTTCTGATAATTACAGAAGGTCGTTCGCCTTTTATGAAAATAATTTTCCATTTAAAATTTTCTAGTCAGCACTTTGAGGTAAAATTTAGCCCAAAAGGGGCGTTAGTCCAAATGAGATGTTAGTCTGAAAGCAGAATTTTGCGTTGAATAACTCTAAACGGTGTATTACGTTTCAAACTATTGCCACCAAATATTATCGCTCTGTAGTATTTTTAAAGAAATCAAATAATGATGAATCTGCACGAATATATGAATGTTTCTCGCAATGTGGGAAAAACGACGATACCTAGAGCAATCAAATTTTGAATAACGTAGTTCTGTACCCGATCATGTCTGAATCGTTTCGGCCTGAATGTTTAATTGGTTTTATTATCTATTTCATATTTTGTAAAACTTTAAGGTATTTTTATTAACAAACTCAGCGACTGGAAAGCAAGCAGTGGCAACACTGTTTGGAATAAAGCATTTTTATCTTCAGCGCGCGAGAATGTCTATCAAAAATTCTAAAGCTATGCTGCTTTAAAATATCTAGTGACTTTGCAGTTGAATTAAATTTTATGTAGCGTAAGTACGAAAATCGTGATATTTAATAAACAAAGTTAACACAAAGTTAACTTTGTTAAGTCTCACTGAGAAAACTGAACATTTCTATGATGAACTGAGAAAAGAGTGATAAAAATCTAGAAATGTATACCAAAACTTAACACTGCATCGGGAATTCTAAATTTTGTTAAATTATAAGGTATTTCTCCCGCCTTCGTGGTATAGTGGTTCTGCACGCTGGGCGGGTATTTCAGAGGTCTGTGGTTCGATTCCTAGCGAAGGCGACTGCTTATTTTTCCTCTCTCCTGCTTTTCCAATTAACCTAATATCTCTAGAGTGGCGCCCGAACTAAAAGGGTGTTGGGTGACGATTCTCCTCACCCAGGAATTGGCGATTGGGTCCCCTAAAAACCCCAGTCGCCCTTTAAAAGGGGGAGTATATAAGGTACTTCTCCCGCCTTTATAGTGTGCCTTCGTGGTGTAGTAGTCAGCACACTGAGCCGGTATTTCAGAGATCCGTGGTTCGATTCCCGGCGAAAGCAGTTGCTAATTTTTCCTCTCTCCTGCTTCCAGAAAATCCTAATGTCTCGACAAAATGAAATAAAATTTTGTGATTTTGCTGTTGAATTGTATGATAATGGGTTTTTTAGGATTACAATTTATGTAAATGAAGTAGAAACTAGTATTTAACCCTTCAATGCATATATGAATAATACCAATTTTTACTAAATTTATAACGTTGCGCGCCTCTAACTAGCACGCAACCAAGAGGTGACTGTGAAAGCTTGTATAAACCACAGAGTCTTATAAAGGGTTTAAGTCCCTTTTTATTCAACGTAATAAATTACAATGGCGTCCTCTTGACGCTTACAGACTGTGCCCACTAGGCAGTCAAATAAAAATAAGAACCTGAAAAGAAAGTAAATACAATATTCTAACTACGAGGCTCTCTAAAATAACTAACTCACCGCGTTTTACAATACCGCTGTTAATTCAGCAGACTTGAAGCTCACTGGAACGATTACCACTACTTCCCGCCAAGCACATAGGCCGCAACGCGGGGTTCTTCAATTCTCGCTAACTACCTCCGCGCTCGCTAAGTAAGAATATCACACCGAACTTGTTTCCTCTCTATTTAAATCAGAATACTTCCGCTGATAATTTGAATGCTTGCGCGTTCTACTCAAATTTACATATTCTGGCATTGGCAGTTCCAGGGGAAAGTAAGGCTTGACAGGAAAGATAGTTTAAACTTAAAATAAATGTTAGTTAAAATAAATATAAACCCTACATTTGCCGCTGCCAGAATTTGGAAAACTTGGAAGCAGGTCCTACAAACGACCTGTTGTAAGTTTATCTAATTCTGAACTAACTGGCGAAAGCCTCGTTTACACAAAAAAATCTTATGTAACAATTATATATTAAAATTCTGTTAGTCGTTACAAAGCTTTCTTCTTACAGCAACTTTTCCTGGACTTCATCAATCAATCTTGGTCTTTCCTTCCAGCATCTGGAAGGAATAAGTATCAGTACCTTTCTACATACATTATAATTTACACTTTCTTGACACAATAAATTTTTGTTTTTAACGTTTCGTTTTTCTTAGTTATTGCTTACTTCACATTCATTCAATTTTTCAAGCATTAATTTAACTTTACCCTGGCTCTCCACCATGTGTGGTGTCAAACGGGAATATTCGTGTTTTAGTCTTACAACACTTCCCCTAACCACCATGATTTGTTAGAATCAACAACCAAATAGACACACCTTACTCGACATTCTACAACTCAATGAGCTACTTTAATATTCTTAAAAATTCAAATGTAGGTGGAGAACCCTACAAAACACATTCATTCTAACTTCCCCCTCATTCATCTTTAAACATGCAGGCTTTCGCTCTAAAGCATGACTTTACAGTTTAATACTTAAATTTTGACTTCATTGCTTTTAAGCATTCACTTTTAGCATCTACAATTTTATGCTTCTAGACTAAATTCTACTTTTACATAACATGCAAGTATTTACATACATTTACAAAAGTTTAATACATATGCTTTTTACAATTTACCATAAAATGAATAAGAGAAAATAAATTTTTACTTTACTCATTCTTCGCCAAGCTGGCGGCACTGAAACTAAAATTCTTATTACTACAAGAATACGAAGTTATTTTTATCTCCGGCCAAATTTTGGCTTTAACATAACAGAATTAGTCTTTCGACCAACAGAAAATGCTTGTTTTTAACTTTTACACTTAAAGAAAATAATACTTTTGCCTTAGCTAAATAAAGTAAAACAAAACTAAGTCTCAACCGAGACATATTGACTTTCGTCAAAACATAGAACTTCGTACTTATGCATAACATTTCGGAACAAAAGAGAAAAAAAATTATAGAAGGTTTTAACTTATCTTTGAGTTTTCGATGCTTGAAACTCCGTCATCCGTTTTTGACAAAATTGATCCCAAGTTAGAGGTGTCATGGATGTCAATCTTCTCCTTATTGATCTCCGAGTGTCGTCCCCGTTGTTCTTTCTTTTGCGTCCTCTACATGCTGGCCTCTTGACGGAGTAATCGTCTGGTTGTTGGCCTTTGCGTTTCTGCCTGGGACGGCTGGTCTTGACGTCCTCCGGTCTGGAGTCCTTGAATTTCTTCTGTTCCTCGTACTTCTGTGCCTCCTGTTGGCGTTTCAGTTTCCGGAACGGCGGCCTTGCTGGCACCTGACTCTGTGGCCGTGTGCGCGTTCTCCTTGATGTGTAATTTCTCCTGCCATCTTTTGTAGGTGGTGTTTTCGTCTTTACCACGGTTTCTTTACCCGGTTCATCTGTATTTTTGTTTTTCTTAAACGCCGGAGTTTGAAAATCCTTTTTTCTTTTTGATACCGACGTCCGGGTTCTAGAATTGCTAGGTCTCTCTTCAGTTCTCCGTTTCTTGGGTGGTGGAATAGTTGCTGCAGTCTCTGGCCCTTCTATTTCGTTTAGACTTGAGTCCTGCAAGAAACTTTTAAGGATTTCAAAATCATTTGGATTATAGTATTTTTTCACCTGGTCGGGACTTGCTTTACAGATTTCCCCTCTCTCGTTTTTAAGATATAAGACTACTCCTTTGATTTCCTGAATTACATAGGGACCTTCAAACTTTGGAGCTAGCTTTGCCATAAAATTGTCTGGGGCACTTGATAAAGAAAATTTCCGTTTCAATACTTTATCCCCAACTTTAAAATCTGCTTCACGGCGTTTTCTATCATAATAAATATTCTGCCTATTTCTTGCCGTATCCGAGGTTTTAAGCGCCTGATCAATTAGCTTTTGCACGTCCTTTTGTCTAAATTCCTGCTCTCTTTGTTGCACAAAGAATAATTTATCTAAAGGCGTAATTAACTTTCTGCCTAAAAATAATTCTGCTGGAGTTTTTCCCGTAGTATCATGATGTGCCGTTCTTAAAGCATAAGCTAATTCATTTATGTAGCCATCCCAGCGCTTGTGATGTGTGCTAACGTAACTGCGAATTATTTTTACAATGTTTTTATTAACTCTTTCTGCTATGTTAGCCTGTGGTCTATACGGAACCATTTTGATATGGCGTATCTCAAGTCCATTGCATATGTTTTCAAATATTTGACTAATGAATTGTTTTCCGTTATCGCTAATGACTTTTATCGGTGCACCGTATTTTAAAATGTATCTGTGTAAGAATGCATCTGCGACTGTTTTGGCTGACGCGCGTTTAAGTGGAACAATTTCTATCCATTTTGAAAAATGATCTACTATTACTAAAAGAAAACGATTTTTATTTAACTCGCTCTGGGGGAAGGGACCAAGGAGATCTATGCCTAAAATTTCATTCGGAAATGTAACGCGAATGCTATTTAAGTACCCGGCCGGGCTCTAATTAATATCATTTATTAACTGACATTGATTGCAGGACCTGACATACGCCGTTACTATTTTGTATAATTGCGGGAAATATACCGCCTCGCGTACCCTTTTTATAGTCTTTCTGACCCCGAGGTGGCCCGCTGTTTTTTTTTCGTGCAACTCCTTCAAAATGCTTAATCGAAGCGAGGCTGGGATGACTGGCTTATACTCAAGATTTTCGTTTGTTGTTTTCGTATAGAATAATAAATTATCTATTATTTCATAGTTTTTTGCTCTATTTCTTATCGAATCGATATCTGTATGCTCAAAGCTTTCGGGGTCTTTCAAATACGCATAGATATTTCCAAATTCAGGATCAGCTTTCAGTTCAGTAATAACCGTATCTCTAGAATCTAAAATTTTTGAAGTCAACACAGCGCATTTAAGTTCATTACCTTCATCGTCCAGTTTTATACGAGAAAGTGCGTCAGCTACATTGTTTTCCTTACCCGGTTTATATTTTATTGTGATATTATATTCTTGGAGTTTTAAAGCCCATCTTATTAACCTGGGCGTTAGGTTTTTTCCCGAGTAAAGTCTACCAACAGCCGCATGATCCGAAAAGACTGTTACTGGCGATTTGCCGAAATAAACTCGAAATTTGTGTACAGCCATTAATACGGCTAATGTTTCTCTTTCTGTAGCTGTATAATTCCTTTGTGTTTGATTCAATGTTTTACTAAAAAATGCCAGCGGATGGTTATTTTGCATAAGAACCGCACCCACCGCATAGTCTGATGCATCTGCCGCAATTTCCAGGTTTTCGTCCCCCTCAGGGAATTTTAAAACAGGGGCATTAATAAGCGCTTCTTTTAATCTTTCAAAAGCTGTGTTAGCTTCCGCTGTCCACGTAAATTTACTCTTTTTTCTTTTGATTACTAAGAGTGGTTCAACAATATTAGCGAAATCTTTTATGAAAGATCGATAGTAAGAACATAATCCAAAAAAAGACGAAAGTTTCTTGGCGGTGTTGGGCGGTGGAAAATTCTTAATAGCTTTTATTTTTGAATCTTGCGTTTCTATACCCTTTTGCGAAATTTTATAACCGAGATATTTAAGTTCTTTAGTTGCGAACTTGCATTTTGAGGCGTTAATTGTAAGACCGGCCTCTTTTTATAATTTAAAAACTTGTTCGAGGTCATTAATGTGTTGTTCCAACGTACTACTCGTTATAATTATATCATCTAGATAAATTAAAGTTGATTTTCCTAGGACAGGCTTTAGAACAATGTCCATAGCTCTCTGGAATGTTGATGGGGCCCCACACAACCCAAAAGGCATGCGTAAAAATGCATAAGTGCCCGATTTTGTTATAAACGCGGTTTTGTGTATATCTTCGGGTCTCATAGCTATTTGATAGTAGCCAGACGTTAAGTCCAAAGTAGACATATATCTCGTCGATTTGATCTGTCTAATGATCTCGTCTATAACCGGCAAAGGGTAAACTGGAAATTTAGTGATGCTATTTAGTTTTCTGTAATCGATAGCAAACCTCCAAGCCCTTTTATCTGAAGGAGGAAACTCGTTCTTTTTCCTACATAGTACGACTGGACTCGCGTACTCACTATTTATGGGCGTTATTATTTTATTCTTTAACATCTCCTGAATATGTTCTTCGATGATTAGGTCTTTTTGTTTATCATAGCGGTAAGGTTTAGTCCTACAAGGTTTTTCGGCATTTAATTGAATCTTGTGCGTCAGGATCTGACAGTTTCCCGGTTTTTCTGAAAACAAATGAGAAAAATTACTCACCACTTGCTGTATTGCTTTACTTTCCTGGTCATTCAAATGGCTAAGGTCCAATTCAGGTGTCTCCACCGGTTCCACCACCCTCTGGTCCATCTCCAGCACCACGGAACTATCTTGAAAATTTAATTTGGCCCTCGCGGCCCTTAAAAAGTCCATACCTAAAATAAGAGAGTGTTGGAGGTCTTTCACCACAAAAATTAATACTTTGAGATTTTCCTCTTTTATCTGTAAGTTTAATGATACTTTCCCGATGCAGTGACATGTTTTTCCTTGCGCCGCTATAATTTCCGTATTTCTGGTTTTAAAGAGTCGTATCCTAAAAAAATTCTTTTTGAAGAACTTTTCACTCATGAAATTTCCTTCTGCCCCTGTATCGATGAGGGCTTCTACTGGTACATCGCCAACCAGGACTTGTATAATTGGTAGCTGTGAGTTTTTTACAATGACTGTATTTAGATGTCTATTTGAGGGTTTTTCTAAAACTTCCGGGGTCTGAACCCTCCCTTTCACAGGCCCCTCTAGTCGTTTAAAGCTTTCCTTTCAATCTGTGTCTTCTGGGCACGCGGATGCTTATTTTCAAATTTTCTTTTTGGGCCTTGACCTTCGAGTTTCGATGCGTTAGCTTGATAGTTCTTTCCCCCATATGAGCGATTTCCATTTCTGGTTTCCTCCTTCCTTCTGGTACTTTGAGAATATGTTTCCCCTCTCGCTCTTTCCGCTATTCTGCGATTTTGAAATTTCACCGCCAATTCGAAAAGTTCCTGGAATGTGGTTGGGTTTCTAATTTCAAAGTAGTCTTGAACAGCGGGTAACAATCTTGGTAATATTATTTCAATAATCTCCGCATCGGGTTTCTTGCCATACAGCATATCCGTTAGCTTGATTTTTCGTAAAATAAAGTCCGTCAATTGTGCTGTATCCCGTTGATAGAAACTATATAGCTCGGCTTCCAGCCGTGCGCGATCTTTCACTATGGGGAAGGCCTTTACTAACGATTTTTTGAAATTTTCAAATGTATACGTCGGGCTTCCAAATTCACCTAGAAGAAATTTGCCTATATTTTTCCACCATAGCGCGGCTTGTCCTCTTAGTGCTGATGTGGCAATAGCAAATTTTGTCTTTCAGGCACAGGATAGAGCTGAAAGTGGTTTTCTATACCTTCTAAAAATACGGACACGGAATTTTCTCCGTCGAAATAGACGTTTGGCTTGATTGATGCTCTCAAAGTCTGGACCAGGTATCCAAATCCTTCTAACTGAGTTGTCATTTCTTGGTGTTGTCCAGCGGCTTCCATCCAGTTTTCGGCCATTTCAGTTCGATAAGTGTTCGGGCGCCAATATAACGTTGCGCGCCTCTAACTAGCACGCAACCAAGAGGTGACTGTGAAAGCTTGTATAAACCACAGAGTCTTATAAAGTGTTTAAGTCCCTTTTTATTCAACGTAATAAATTACAATGGCGTCCTCTTGACGCTTACAGACTGTGCCCACTAAGCAGTCAAATAAAAATAAGAACCTGAAAAGAAAGTAAATACAATATTCTAACTACGAGGCTCTCTAAAATAACTAACTCACCGCGTTTTACAAATACCGCAGCTAATTCAGCAGACTTGAAGCTCACTGGAACAATTGCAACTACTTCCCGCCAAGCACATAGGCCGCAACGCGGGGTTCTTCAATTCTCGATTTCCACCTCCGCGCTCGCTAAGTCAGAATAACTCTCTCACCGAACTCGTTTCCTTCTATTTAAATCATAATACTTCCGCTGATAATTTGAATCCTTGCGCGTTCTACTCAAATTTACATATTCTGGCATTGGCAGTTCCAGGGGAAAGTAAGGCTTGACAGGAAAGATAGTTTAAACTTAAAATAAATGTTAGTTAAAATAAATATAAACCCTACAAATTTAACATTAAAAAATTACAAAGCAGATAGTTTAATGGGCTGATTTTTATCTTAATATATCCATAAGAAAGTTTAGCTGTTCATTTCTCTAGTAAAAAGCAGCATAAAACTGTACTCTTTATTTCATTAGTGACAAGAACACAGAATTTATTTCTGTCTTTTCAGTGGTTAAGTTAGCTTTGCGGTATTCATAAATTCGATATTAGTGGCTTACAAATTTTACTTTACGTAGCTGCACTTACTTCTACTTTCTATGCTAAGATTTAGCCAGAGAATTGTTTTAAAATGAAATATTTCAACTTTTCTGTTTGATTCCCATAGTATTCACTATGCATTTATGATTAGGCTTCATTCTAGAGTGCAGTTTGATGCATATATGAATCAGGTTTAAATTTAGAGTAGATTTTTAATTATAAGGCATCATAATACCTTTTATTTCATGCTTATTTTTATACCAGCAATAATTACTCAATATCTGCATGCATTGTTGTTATTTAGAGTCATAAAATATTAAATTTAAGTCTATAACTATGTAGTATGTATATTGTTTGTTTTTATTGGAAATTCCTTTGATTTTTTTATTTATGTTTATTTACTGGATAATTGTTTTCAAGCAAATTTTTATGTGGACTCGATGAATTTGCTCACGCGTTTGAGGTATACTTAGGCCAAGAAAACTTACCTCAAATTCGCTTAGCAAATGGGGCAGAATTGGGCGCCAGTGGAAATGTTGTAATTAGACTTTGTAGAGAGATTCCTCGAAATCAAAATTTAAAATTTTATTTTGACGACTCTTATACTTCACTTAACATAATGAAGTGCTTAGATGATGAGGGCATTCTTTGTTCGGGTACTGTGCGAAGGAACAGAATTCCAGGTTGAAAGTTCTCTAGGGATGAGCAACTAAAACTGAGTCAAGGGGAACTAGCGTTGAATACGTTGCAGAGTGGGGGAACTGAAATATATAATTTAGGGGTCGAAAGACAATAATAATGTGCTCCTGTTGTCTACATTTTCTAAGAAACACCCAACTAAACTGATATCTAGATTGGATAGGAATAAAAAAGAGACAGTTACTGTAGACTACCGAAATGTTGTGAAGAGACCCAACATACATATGAGGGATGTAGATTTTCTGGATAGCCACATAGAAAGCCACAAAATAACTCTGAGTTTAAGAAAGTGGTATATGAGACTACTTTACCACTTCTTAGACCTTGTGGTCATAAATGCATGGCTGTTGTACAAAAGAGTGTCTCTACAGAATGGAGCCAACCGCAAGGATTTGCTAAACCTGGTCACTTTTCCGATTGAGCTATCCATTGGACTATGAATGGGTGAAAGTTGAAAATGGGTCAAACTTCAGTTCCTAAATGTGGAAGACCGTGCGGTCTTTTACAAAATAATTACAGTGTGAAAAGACAACATCCCCTGCATCAAACATTCTTCCAACCTGCGTCAGATAGGATAAAATTCATCATGATCTCATATGGAACGAAAATCGCACACTTTATAAAATACTGAATTGCAAATTCCAAACATTTATTGGATGTGAAAAATGCTTTTTAGCATTATGTCTAAATATGGATAAAAATTGCTTCAAAATTTTCCATACAATATAAATTCCACAATAAATATATACATTTACAAAATATCAAATACGTAATTTTTATTTAAATTTTCCTCACAATTTTAATTTTTATAATGTCTGAACATGATTAATTAGAATCAAGTTTCAATAAAATTTTAATTAAAGTCAGTATCTCCTAAAACATTAAATAATTAAATATTTTATGTTAATATTTATTAATTATATTATTGTAAATAATTTGTTTTCATATGGTTTACATTTTAGTGCTAAATGCATGACGATGCATATATGCATCAAACCTAAAATTCAAAAAATAATCAATAAAAAATTTTAAATAATTTTAAAAATATTTTTATGCATTTATTTAAGCCATGACAATGAAGAAAAAAATGTTTGGTAAAAACATTTTTTCTTCATTGTCATGGCTTAAATAAATGCAGTAAAAAGTATGGTTTTAAGGAAGTATTTAAAATTTTTTATTGATTATTTTTTAAATTTTAAGTTTTATCATATATGCATCGGCACAGTACTCTAAATGTATACCATATGAAAACAATGTATTTAAGCAATAGTATAAGTTAATAAATATTAACATAAAATATTTAAGTTAGTTAGAGAGTTTTAGGAAGTAAGCCGCTTGCCACTGCAATTTTACGAGTTTTCACTCGGTTGCTGGTTACCTTTAAGGCCAGAGGTTTAGCCCTCTTGATATTTGAAAACGTATTGTAGTTTCAGAAGCTTGGCGTACTACATACTACCGTTTTAAATAAAGGCCAGTCATAATGCTAGGCATTTGTACACTAATTCAAAGTTAGCTTTTAGTTAGAGTTCTAGTTAGTAGTTTTATATTCTTACGTTCAGACCACAAGTGGTTGGTCTTTGTATCCCTAAGTTCGGAAGTACTTGTATAAGTAAAGTATAGAAAATAAAGGGTTTCGTATACCCTTCCTGCTTGTGTCATCTGTTACACACAAATCTTGAACATAGCTTGAGTAAGCTCCCTATTCCTAATCAAGACACATCATGTTTCCAAAGCAAATGAAAAGAAACACAAGTCCTGATAGGGTTACATTAGTAGGAGAGTGTATTCCGTCTTTCGGCCCCGTTGTTGCTATTAATTTAAGCTTGCTATTCTACGGCCGTATCTAATACGTGCCTGCTAGTATACGAAATTTAAATAAGGGCCAACTCCGCGAGTTAATCCTGTGGAGCTTCGGCTGATTAAAGTTATTTAGCATTAGCTTGGTTTTATATTTTCCATTTTGAGTTAAAGCCCAAGTGCAGGTTTATTGTATTCCCGATAGGGGAAAGTTTTTAATTCATTTTTAGTTGGAATAAAGGCTAATTTAATGCTTTCTCTTGTTGTGTAATTTACACTACAAGAACTCAGCAAATATTTGCTATACAGTTCTTTAATATTCTAGTTTTCAAGGATTTCTAGCTTAGCTAGGATGTTTCAATATAGTGAGGAAACAGTTTTCCCAAACCTGGAACCGGGGGGGATTTCAATAAAAGTTAGATTTCGGTGTTTGTTGAAAATTATTTTTTTTTTTTAATTTGATATTCAAAACATGAAGACTTTGTCCTTTCAAACACTTCTGTAAATTGGAAGTATATGACTACGATCAACGATTGCGAAAATATAGGCTTGGTACGGACGTTTAAGCCAGGTAAGAGGGTGGGTGTATATATATATATATATATATATGGACGTTTGGTATTAAGAATTGCAACAAAGCAAAGAGGTGAACAACTAAGTGTTACAGCAGTCCCATAGGTGTCCGCCAAATACATCGCGGCAAAATCATCCCGGACTGAAACTTAGCGGCGAAAACAACGCAAGGGGAAAAACATCTTCGTCCAAAAAGTCGTGGGAGGAAAGAAGTGAAGGGAAAACCTCGTCGTTGAAAATAAAGCGGTTCAAAAACATCGCAGTCTTAAAACATCTTAGTAGAAAATATTATGATAAAAAATAAAGCCGCTGGAAATCATTGAAAGACGATAACATGGCAGATAAGGGTTTCTTAGGCTTTAAAATGTGTAAATTTGAATAATCATTTGTGAGCGCATAAAAGAAAGAAAAAAATTCATATCTTTGGATTAATTAATAATTCTATGCTGAAATAGGAAGAAGGAAACTTAATTATTCAAAAACTAAAAATGAGTAGAAAATTAATGCCAAACATTAATTTTCTACTCATAACTAAAGGACTTTTAAACTTATGCAGTTAAATATTAACAGTTATTATTATTTAATTTATCTCTTTTGCAAAGCTGTAGTGGTAGTTTTGCATAATATATATATATATATATATATATATAAAAGGGATAATGAATACATGAGTTTACCTATATTTAAATTATTAATTAATTATCAAATTGCAAAATAATTTTCTTTCGCTTTATTTATCTGATATACTTTTCCATACTATATTTTTCACGAAAACCTCCAATACAGCTTTATAGAAGAGTTTCATTAAATAATGACTTTTAGTAGTTCTCTGCATAAGTTTGAAATTCTGCTAACTGTTATGTGTAGCTTTACTTTTATACTGATTTTCGGTTTTTGAAAGGTTACGTTTCCTTCTTGTTTTTTTACCAAATGTTTATTAGTTAATTTAAAAATATGACATATGAGGGTAAAAATATTCCTTATTCACAAATCATTATGTGAAAACACTTATAGAACGTTTAAAGACTGAAAAACACATATCTGTGATGTTATTGTCGTGCAATGTTTTGAAGGTGCTTTATTTTTATAACGATATTTTCTATAGCGATGTTTTAAAACTGCAATATTTTTAACCGCTTAATTTTCGATGACGATGCTTTCTCCTTGCTTTCTTTTCTTTCGCGATGATTTGTACGACGATGTTTTCGCTTAGCGTTGCTTTCTCGGGGACGTTTTAGTCCGCGATGCTTTTGCGGCGATGTTTCCGTTTGCAACCATCCTATATACAAAATTTCAAAGTTCTACAGCTAATCGTTTTTGAGTTATGCGAGATACATACATGCATATGTACGTCCAGACTTCACGAAAAAATCCTTTTTGAATGTACATAAAATTCATTTTACAATCCATTTTGGAAAAAAGTGTCCTTTGTTCTGTCCGTATGTGAAGACGTCGCATAAAAAACGTTTCAATGTATTCATTCTTAGCACTTCTTTAAGCAGTTTCTGGTAACTGAAGCTTCCTAGCTGAAATATCTTTACGGAGTATATCATTGGATGTACATATACCGCTTGTATGTTTCTTGATACTTTATCTTTAATCCTAGTATTGATATAGTACAAAACTTTACTCACTAACAAAATATTAGAAAAGTAATACAAAAAATTGGAGATTTTACTAAAATACTGTGTTTAATTTATGCTTTATTTAATGCAAACAATTTTATAATATCTAGACAGCGAAATACAAAAATTAAGTAAAACACATTTTAAATTCATGTACCTAATCTGATGAAAATAATAGCATAAGGTGGAAAAACTACTTTCTATCCATATTACCATCTCTAATTTATGTCTATAGATTCTGAATATCTTCTCTGAATTAAAAATATAAAAACTGGTGGAACTTTAGCGATGTCACAACGAAAAGAAAGGATAACTTTAATGCTCTTTTCCAGAGCAGTAAAATGAAATTTGCCGGAATAAACGAGCCGTTGTTTCTCCAAATCATTTCAGGTGACTAAGCAGAAAAAAAATGATGGCTCCGTAAAGTTTGTCATCTATTGTCCTCCCATTTCAATAGTGGCAAATAACGATTTTTTCATTTCCTACCAAAAAAACTCAGTACTCAAGGAAAATAAATTTGTTACTTTAATTTTTTATTGCCTTTACGAATCTCTGAAGTGAGCTTTCCTGAAAATCTTAACTTCGATAAACGCAATTATCAAAGCTGATTATAGAATACGTTCAGCGAAGAATTGACAAGATTAATAGCTCGATCTAACCCATTAGAAATTCTCTTTCAAGATTCCCTTTTTCAAGATGCTTCATAGCGTTGTTTGCGATTAGTTTCACTCTTCTTTTTTTCACGTATTCTTTACTTGCAAAATAAATTTTACTATTTACAAAGTATTTTTTGCATGTGTGCGAGACCAAGTAAATACCATGGACGTGTTTAGTTTTCGCTTAATTAGTTCTAACAAATTTATGTCACAGATACTTTTGACATCACTTTAACGATTTTTTTTATTATTACTTATTTTCTTTCCCGAATTTTCCTCAAGTGCACAGCTACTTGTTTTTACAACACCTAAACTAGTACTGAGTTCCATTCATGTGCATAACTAGATTTTTTTCGCATCTACTGCACTGAGTTTTCCAAACCTGTTTAAAATATTAAATCACTTAATTATGTCTTTAGTTTAAACTGGAACTTTACTTAAAATTTTTTCTGCATTCGGTTAATAGGATCTAATAAAATGATTCCGATTTTATTTATGTTGATATATTAAGGTTACGTTCTTTCATTTCTCATGTTTGTGATAATCTTTTAAATTGTAATAAATGTAGAACTAATTTTAGTCAATCTGTTGTTGTTGTTTTTCATGTCCATATCACATGGAACATTGGTTGTCAGAGCCTACTCCAAAGTGAGGTTAGACTTCTAATGCCAACCTCTAATTTTGAGGGAGAGCGCCCCGGGAAGAATCTGGAGGTCTCCCACCCCTCTCCTCACCTACCAATCCACACGAGAGGACTTTCGGATCGCCGCATATTTAGAGTGCCGCCATGCCGCACCGACACTATACATTTGCAAACATACATGTCTTCTCCGGGATTCGAACCCGGTCCCTTCAGTACCGTGGTAGGCTCCTCTAACCACTATACCGTCTGGGCGACTTCAGTCAATCTAATATTTAAGAATTAAGAACAAATAATCCAATTTCTCTTTAACAGATCTTGGTCACCAAATGACTTTTAGCATTCATTCAGATAACAGGAACTCCAGCTATGGCAAAGCGGCTAAAGTCTGGAAATACTAGTTGATTTGAAAATGTCAGACAAATGAGATGCTTCGCTGACAACATTAACTGGTAATTCGTGGAGAGTTGGGTTCCTGACATCGCAACAAGCTTGCTGCGCAGGAATTTTAAGATTAAATTGTTATGTATTATATATACGAATTAATTTTCGGCGGAATATCAACAAAACAAAAACATATTTCTCCTTAACCAGGTAATAACAGAGCTCTTTACTGTAGTTAAATACGTTTTAAAGTATTTTCTCCCAGCTTTTCGCATACCTTTGTGGTGTAATTGGAAGCATTCTCGATGAGTATTCGAGAGGTCAAGCGTTCGAGTCTCGGCAAGGGCACTGCCCATTTTTCACGTCTCCTGTTTCAAAAACGTCTAGTGACTCTACAACGTAATTAAGGCCAAATGGACTTGCAAAAATTATTAAATGTCTACTTTATTCTCCTACACTAGATGCGTTAGTCACTGTGTCCAAAAACAAATTAGAGAGAAAAACAGTGGGGAATAAGATTATTGCTTCAGTTTTTGAGATACTAGAGGATCAAACGGGAATTTGAGTTCATAAATTGTGTTCATGAGAAAAGTTAAACGTAAAACTTTATTTTTTCAAATAAAGGTAATATTTATATTTTATGCCTCTGCAACAAGAATTATTTTTTTATTTAACTTTGCAATTGAGATCATGAACGAATTTAATTTTTGCTGCATATTATACGCATTTTGTATTTCTTATCAAATAAATGGCAGACGATGGAAGTTATACAAAACAGAAACAGGAAATAAACTAGCATAAATGTAGTTTAATTTATTATAGGCGCATATACTATTATACAGCCTTATATGCATTGTACAAGCAGCATACTTAATTTTAATTTTAAAAAAATGAAATTGAAAATATTTAACGAATTAAAGTCCACGAGCTGCCCTGTCTCTCTTAGTTATATTGTTTTTAAATGGCAGTTTGCTTACCAAAATTAATTAATCATTATTAATTAATATAATAACTGAAAATTCAGTAGTTACGTGAGACGATGTTAAATAATAATTGCACTGAAAAATAATACAGAAATTTTTATGGCAGTACAAAGTTTCATTGGAGAAAAGGAATAACTAGAGTTACCGTTTATTCGAGGAAAGACGAAATACCATTTTACAACAGTAAAAGCCTTCCTTTCCTTGTTTGCGGATAAATAAAGTCTAGAAACGGATTTTACGTAACGAAAATAAAAGCAATGTTCAACAGCAAACAAGCAGTAAAAACTGTGCACGCTAACTTGTTAATAAATTTTTATTCTTCAAACTAGAAATATTAAACTGAAATAAAAATATTTAGTTTAGTATTTAACTTAGGAATGCTTTCGAATAATAACATCTATTTCTTCAGATAGTAAAAAATTAAATAAAAATTGTTGTTCCACATTAAGTAATTATTCAGAAATGAAACACATGCTATGATTACCAGTGCATCGTGTTTTTAATATAGCATTCCGTTTATATTTATTAGAAAATTACCTAGAATTATAGATATTTATTCGAGAAATATGCTGCACTAGGAAATAAATTATTATTACTAATTTTGTACATATATTTTTTTTTTTTTTATTTTGAAGCAATTATGTGAAATTGTGTGGCGTGTTATAATTCTGTGATGTTCACAATTATGTGATATAAAATTGTTGTATTTGTATGTATGATGTAACATGAAAAATTTAGAGAAGACGATGCTATGCCGCAAAAGTAAGAATGCAGGGGAAAGTCTGTTTAACAGAGAATAAATTCTGTCTCGCTAATTTGGCGCGAGTGTGCCAAGCTGGCAACGGTTTTGGCGACTTTGTCGCCAAATTTGGAAAAATCTCGCGAAAAGTCGCCAAACTCGGGATCATTTGGCAAAATTTTGGTCTGGTCCTTGTTATCACCGTAATAGGTATTGTGACTGAATAACTGTTATTGGTTTCATATGCAACTGTAATCGTATCCGGACCTCATGTGTCTTCCAGTAATTTCGAGAACTACTAGACATTTCTTAACGGCTGGGTGGAAACTACATAAGACCAGACAGAGCATCTGCTCTCTGTTCTTGATTCAGCGTGAGTTCGGAGTACTGAAATACCTCAGGGTTAGCTTCGCTCTTTAGATGCGCTTCGCATTGCGTTGTCTTTAACATCCTTAATAGCTTGAAGTGTAACCAGTGATTTTACTCTGTGATACTGTAAACACTTCCATGAGCATTTTTTGGGAAAGTTCTAGAACTGTGAACTCTTTCTTTTGATAGAATAAATTTTACCATGCTATCATCGGATCTGTGTGCATTCAGTCTTTACGCGCTCGTCCTCATGCAACATTATTTTAGCGACTAGGCCACACGTATTTAATTTAGAACAGTCATATATTAATTCCTAAGCTTTTTGATACTCCAGAATCAATAATTATATTAAGAATCAAATGATTTACTGATCAGATAATATGGAACTGGAGATCTAAATCAGCAAGTTTTTATTCATAATAATTGTTAAATACTAAACTGTAATCAGCATAGTCTCATGATTTCTAAAAAGGGTTGTACACAATATAGCTCAATGGTCAGCAAAAGAAGCTCTAAAAGTCAGGAGATCTGGTGTTCAATTACTGTGAAGACATACATTTTTTCTATTTTCAGCTCTGATAAACCTTAATGGCTCCACTAGTCGTAACAACATGTAGTAGTAAAGACTTCTTTTTTTTGTTACTGCCACCGACTTGCTTTGCCTTCAGAAGCCGCTGAGAGATAGATCGCCACACGTTAGGCAAGTGTTGTTAAATGCGTGATTGTTCGTCTGAATTGTTATCTGTGTCGCGTTGTGCATGTACACTGGTATTGTAGCCAGCGAAATTTCACGTTTAGCCAGTAGCTGAAAGTCGAGGAGACAGATAATTATGTTTGTATTACCTTAATTTAACTCACAAGTAGTGAAAATAAAGTTAATATTTTATATATGTGGGTGTTTGTTGTTTTATATTTAGTTAGCGTTAAAGATGATAACTCACCACCACAGTTAAAGTACTTAACTAGAAAGACCTCTTAAGCTAAAGTTCTTGATTGGATGAAACTGTAATTGGAGAAACTCCGGACTTCCAACGGAGTTCGAATCCCAGCGACACCACTGAAGATCTTCATGTTTCCTTTTTCTGAATAAATCTAATGACTCTACAAGTGGCGTCCGAAATAAAATGTGGTGAAAGGTAAGTCGTCTCCTGTAAGATATTGGAAACTGAATCCTTTCCTCACCGGTTGCCCTCTAAGTTGGGAAGACGGTAATAAATTTTCTCCTACCTTACCGCATGCCTTCACGTTGCAGTTGGAAAGCAGATCTGGCTAGAAAACGGAAGGTCCGAAAATTCGAATACCGAAGACGGCATCGTTGATTTTTTTTCCTGCTTATTGCTCCGAAATAAATTTCATGACTCTGCAAAGTTCAATATGATATATACCGAAACAGCTTTACTTGAAATTGATAAACATTCAGTTATGAATTTTTATTTTAGTCTTATTATATTATTTTATTTTACTCTATCAATTAAATGGCATCATAATTTTATTAGCACTCACAGTATCGAAGAACACTGTACATACACGACCTATATTATAAGCTAGTATATTCACTAGATTTTCAGTTTACTGCAGATTGCACAGACATGCAAAAAAAAATCTGGTTGTGTCAAGAGGAATTTCAAAAAGCAGATATTTCAGTTATATCCTACTAAATGGTGTCGTTTCTATTTTACAGAGTAACATAAAGTTCATTACAATGATGTGTCTTGTTACTACCAGGTGACAATTACGTTCACATCTTCTTCGGTGCTACTACTCATGCTGATGATGGAGAGAAAATCTCTAGTTCTGCAGCTGTAATGGCTAATGAAACATATGTAGCTTGTTTTTATCTTAGTAAAGTATAATATATGCAGAAGCCAGTGGCAAATTAATTTTTCTGAGACACTTTGCAAAACATATAATTTATATATATATATATATATATATTTGTATAAGAAAAATAAAGAATATGTAAAATATTAAATTAGCAGCGTAAATTAATTTTCCTTTTCTATTCTAAAAACAGTAATCTCTCTGCACTGCGTCATTTCGAGATTAATCTATGTCATATTACTCTTATATAATTCTGATGGCGTAAATGGAACTAAAACTCGAACAGCCAATAGTAATTTTACGTCAGTATCAATTATCAAATAAAAATTCATTGAGAACCAAAACTAACTCAGTCTGAATTAAGATTTCACCCTCAACATAGCGCACTTGCTCTCTACGCTTTGGCCTAGCTGGACTGCAGTCACTCTGTTCCTTCTTTCGTACTGCAAATTTATCAAACACATAAACTTTTGGCATAGGCATAAATAATGGGCCAACTTGTTTGTGGCCGCTATATGTTTGTTGAAATAAAAGTTGAGTTACATATACCTTCACTGCCGTATTACATATTCATTGTGGATGTGAGTTTCAACATGTTTAAGCCAACAAAACTCCCACTGTTCATTATGGATTCAACCGCCTACGTTCTACTACAGAATCAGTTACAGCTAGTCGACAGGACACATATCCTGTGTGTCCAAATTCCAATGAAAACGTCATCGCATTGGCTGCATTAACCGACCAGCTCTTCAAATCTTCGATGACGTAACGGAAATTCATAATGGATATAAAGTATCTGCAAGTTAAAAATTATATAAAAGAGAAAAAATTAACTTAGGGGGAGAACACTAAATTTAGAATAGTCACTTTTGAGGCTACCAATTATTTCTTAACGTAGCCATTGTATTTTGTTATATCTTACATATGTGATGAAATGCGCATTAGGTCAGAGGTTTTAGCAGGAAATGAAACACTAGATGCAGCTCATTTGTTTTATCAGACTGGTGGTGACTTTGAAAATATACCAGCAAATGTTGACAAAACAGACAGATGAAGTAAAACCTCTGGAAAGAGAAGTGATATTTTCACCATGCAGAATTATAGAAAATTGAACTTCAGGATTTAGAACAGACACTGACTTTAGATAGCAACCAAACAATTTGAAGGCATTCTTAGTTTCACTTCCTGTAAAGGAATGAACAGTCTTTAGCACAACGTTATAGGAATCACAAATTTTAAATCCTTAAAAATAATTATATTCCTTAGGAATCAAACCATTTCCTATGATACCGAGAAAGAAATCATTCTATTGCAATATTCAAACAACTTTGGACTGATAAGGGCTAGAGGAATTATGTTTAGACACAACGATGATTTTACTTTGGCTCTAAGTCTGAAGCCATCTAGATTTTACTGGTTTCATTTAATATAATGCATAGATCATTAACTTTGTAACTTGCACAGTAATTTAGGTAAGATCAAAACCTCGCGTATAGTGTTAAAAACATCTCTATGCAACATCTCTCATCTCATCATAAAGAAGACAAATGGAAAATAACACCTTGAAACATTAATTACCCATCAACACTATATTGAGAGTTTAAAGTATAATAAATAAATATCTATATTATAATAAGCAACTGGCATAATAAATTTGCAAATGTATTTCATTAAAAGAAGATGAGTGACTTTCCTTTTAAATTTTGTCTGATTCAGTTTTTGACTTCAGCACAGGATTTACAAAATTTAATTTCTGCAATAAGAAATGTAGGAAATCAAACCGATGACAACCAGAATCACTAATTAAAAATTAATATCGAAATGAAAAGTACAAAATAATTAATGAATTAAAATACAGAAATCTCGAAATTAATTTCTTATCTTAAAATATTTAAGAGAAGAAGAAGCAAATACACATTAGCAACATAACTTCTTGATTCCAAGGACAAAAGAAATGCGATTAATTTTTAATATCATTCTATTTCTTTCAACGTAATCTTAGTCCACTCATTTGATCAAAGTATTTTTAAATTAATATTTTTTTTACTTTATTAAAGATTATATTTAACAATATTTCTGCAAGAACATAGTCCTTCGAATAGGTTGTTGAATTTAATAAATATGTTTATTGATTAAAAATTAAGATTTTCCTTTGCGCATAGTTTGAATATTTTATTTAACTTGCTATCAAATTAAGTTTGGAATTTTTGGGTAGACGTTACGTTTAGTACTTTTTTTTTTATTTTTAAAGAATATAAAAATATCACATCAAAGCTTCTGTCGTAACAACAAGATCAACAAGATTAAAACTGCATGGTAAATGCAGTCTCATATGATTCTGTATTATTCGGAAATGAAGCTTAGAATAACAAAGTACAGAATAAATGCACTTCATCTGAAGAAAAACATTGTACCTGATTTAAATTAGGATTTCTCTATGAAATAAAAGTGACTTAGAGATTGTCTGCAGTTTGCTTTGTTGATACCGTTTGATTTAATCTGCCGGAAAATAAACTATGTAATAGTTGTCAGGTTGAGGGTAATGCTAGGCATTTTGTGGGTGATTGTAGTTTAACAGCCCCTATTATACATATTTTTAAAATTACTGATTTTAATGTAAGCACCATTAATTGCTCTAACGAAATTTATCAATGAGAATAGGGCGCTTGTAGGAATCTTCTGTTAAAATTGAATTCTGTATTTATATGGCTTTCAGATATCTGTGGTGTGATCACTATGATGTGAATTTTTGTTTGTTGTTTTTTTCGTTTGTTTGTTTGTAATTTTGTGTTAGATGTGCTTACTTATTTTTAATTTAGTATTTTTGTTTGTTGTTTGGGTGTGGCTGGGTTACTGGCTGCCCTCGTTTGTGGAGAGACGGGGCCCTTTCTTTTGAGCTATGGGGACACTCGTGTCCAGGTGGACTGAAGGGAGCCTCCAATTCTTCAATGATTATCGCATGCACAACATTTGAGCATATTCGAATACAAATTACACAAATTTCTTGTTTTAGGAATCTCCTTTTGGAGTTCTATGAACAGATTGGCATTGTACACTGGCATATTTCTACAGAGCGGCAAATCCTCACTTAAAATAATATGCAATATTTTTCCTAGGATATCACTAGCAGATATTACTCAAGGAACTCTTTCAGTACACTTCTATTATAGCTGACAAAATTCATCAATGAAATACGTATTCAATATCATCTGCTGGAGTGATTCCTAATATCAGTAGTTTACTAACAAAATACCTACTAGATCATTTGCTTCCACTACAAAATATGCCGTTACTTCAAAAGAAAGTAGTAGTCAAAAAATATTTTACTCTTAAAATCTTGCACGTGACTGGTTTTGTGCTTATTGATTCAATGTTATTTTTTTTACACGCGTCTGTTAAACCAATATCCAGTTGTTTAACGAGGCTCAGTTGAATGAGGTTTAATTGCATATGAAAGATGAAAGTAGAAATATATTTGCCAGAAAAATAACGGTCGTAAACATATCGAAATATTATGGAAAAATAAAAAGAATAATTTCAAATTTTAAAGATATAAACGCAAGAATGAACATGTTGCAGTTCTAAAAGATTTAAAATCGATGATCGATATACGTCACTGATGTATTAATATGCATAATATTAACACAAATACACACGCACGAATATATGTGAGTGTGTGTGTGTGTGTATAACACGCCTTGAAGAGCAGAGTGTTCAGTTTTATTATTCAATATGTCTGAATTGTATTTATATTTCATTTTGTATTAATTTACTTCTACTTTGAGTTTTGATTTAAAATTGTTTGGAATATAATTTTGTTAGGAATTTTGTATACATTGAAATAGATTTAGTGAAATCATATGTAAATTGTATTGTATAATGTAAAATGAAAGGCTTCCGAATGGGAAGCATCGCCGGGAAGAGAGGGGTACAGTGTTAAGTCCATATAACATTAAGGTAAATGGGTAGCTCACCAATGTCAATCTGCCGAGGGTTTTGGTGATTAATTTTTACTACCTAACTTGGCGAGAAATCGCAAAACGTAGCCAAGTTTGGCGAACATTTGGCGACGTGTTGGTCCGATCCTTGTGTGACTGCAACTGTTATCCAGCCATATTAACTGTGACTGTGTATGCCTGCCAACAGTTTCAAGAAATCGAAGGCACTGTAATTTCTTTGCGGACGGAGGAAAACTATGTATAGAACCAAAAAGAGGTTTCAGTTTTAGCTTAGGCGTTAAGAGGATTGAGAGAACACCGTGCGAACTTTCGCTTTTGAGCCGCCCCTGACTGTATAGTGGCTAGGGGAGCCTACTGCGGTACCGAAGTGGCCGGGTTCGAATCCCAGAGAAGGCATGGCTGTAAGTGTCCAACTCCTTCGCAGGACGCAACGGTGGTCGCCTATTAGATTGCCTCCACTGTAAAATGGCCACCACTTCTGGCCTAGGAAAGCCGTTGCTAACTAGGCTAGTGTCCGTCATTGGGAAAAGAAAACTTTCGCTTTTGAGCCCCTTTGAGTTGCATTGTGCTCTGTCATACTGAAAACAGCTGAACAAGTGCTTTTGTGTGGAAAGTTCAGGAATTGAGAAGTTTTATCGGAAAATAAATTCCGTCAACCTTTTATCGTTTTTTTGTGAATTCATTCCATTACAAACTTTTATGCATGTAACATCATATTATTTTGCGCTTTCCTGTTAGTAAGTTTACAAGTTTACCACCATTATAGAAGGAAATTCAGGGTAATTTATTTTTTTTCTTGTATTCATGTGTATATATACGAGTATATCAGTATTTTTTATATCTCTTCTAAAGCCGTCGTTGCTAACGTCGTTGTACACTGGTAGATCCGACATGGGTTAGTTGCATGGTCGTTTCCTTGTTTTACTCTATGTGTAAGTGTCTGCGATCCAGTTACCTCAGAAAGTCCTCCAAGAAGGCATTTCTCCCCTTGGCATTTCTACCCACTCATGCTTTAAATGAACCAAACCAAACCACACTGTATCCTTTCTCTCTTTATATATATGTGTGTGTATGAGTATATAAACCTAAATTAGGTCCATACAATATAACGAGAATAAATTAAGCGAACGAAGAAGATGAAGAAAAATGATATGCGATATAAGCTGCAACATGGCCGCAAGTGCAATTGCAGCTCGCATACGTTGCTATGGGCTGATCTCTTGCAGGACTCGTTTAACCGGGAAAATACTACTTAGTACGAGCCCATAATGTAGTATTTTATACTCATTTTTTTCTAAGTGTTCGAATGCATGTAGGGAAAATTCTGAATACATCTGATATTGGGTCTTTCGGTTTTAATTAAATTGATTTTTTTAGAAAACTTAATTGTATCTTTTAACGGTTTTTGATCTCAAATGATTCAGAAGAACGAAACATGTATTCGAGACACATTAATCAACTTTTATGACACTTTAATTCAGTTTTCCCTGATGAGATCTGAATTAGGGTTTCAGACAAAGGAGATTAATTTATAGTTTTTATCCCTATTACTAATTTGCTTTTCATTTTTCGGATTTATTCTACTGATGAAATCTTTTCTTAATTTTGATTATCTTTAGTTGTAATGTAGACCTTTATCCACTGTTTCAGTTATTAATATTAATAGGGAATTGCTTTGTCTTGGTTCCAATTTAATTTAATTTTTAATTTTTGGATGCTTTGTGTTAAATTTGATTCAATCTTGAAGCTATAGCGCAGGATAGGTTAACATTTTTTTTGCTTATGGCATATTACTTTGCTTTTCTTTATATATATATATATATATAATATTATGTGTAACGTAAAAGATATAGATCTAAGTTCTAATTTTAATTGGCAATAGTCCGCTATATTATTCATTTTAAATTAGTGTCACCTTTCTGTCTTAGAGCTAGTAACTGCATACACTATATCTATCTAAATTTCGTCATTTCAAATTAAGGCATATCATAAGATCTAATATAACGCTACTAATCCAGGCTGATTTTTTTTTTCAATGAGTGAAAAAGATTTCAGTCGAAAGAATAACATTTGGGGGAACTATACCTTCTGACACTCTTCCAGGCTTTCTTCTAAATGCATTGCACTTTTCTGCCTACTTGTTTCCAGCTAACATGCAACGGCTTCCTTTTTCTTTTTCTAGCTCCATACAATGGATGATATAATATCATCCATTGCATTTGTCTTAAGATGTGGTAAAATTCAAAGATTGGGTGCACCCATAATAATGTGTGATTAAGAATTTGCTTCTGTTTAAAAATAAACTGTGCTGAATAGTCACAAAAAGCTGCGTCTACTGGAACTACGCAGTTACGCATTCCAATACCATCTAAAACAATGGTCAGGATTTAAACTATAATGACTTTTCCACATCCTAAATTATTACACATACACATATCTATAAATATATATTAATAAATTAATTGAGTGAAGATTTTAATCTTCTTCTTTTAATTTTCCATACTTTAGCCAATATTTAGTTAAGTTTTGATATACCAATTAAATCAAGTTCATTAAACTTTTAATATTTTCTTTCATCAAATTTAAGTTTTATTTAACTTCCTAAAGGAATTTTTGAGAAATTTCTGGGAATTTTTAGAGGTTTTTTAAGGACTTCATTTCAAAAAAAATTTAGGAAATTTTACTTTAAAATTTTAATATTAAAACATTTCAGTTTTTCTTTATTACTTTAATTTTTTTCTTTTTCTTTTTTTCTTTATTACTTTAATTTTTTGCAATTTTCGCACAAAATATCTTTCACTTAATTTTTTTAACAATTTTCACAATTTTTCAACAGAACACACATTTCAAATTACAAACAGTTTACATTTTTTTCACATACCACTTCACTTTAATTTCCTTCAAGCAAACATACATCTCTTGATTGACTCAGTTACTTAACTCCCTAAATAATTGATATTACTAACTTTAGGATTTTTAATTTAATTTAATTTAATTAATATTAATATTTGCAAAAAATTTTTTACTATAACAAAGATAGCAGCTTGACACTCAACTTTACCTACATAAGCGCCATCTATATATTTGAAGAACACACTTACTTCTCTTTCACAACACTTTTGCAGACCCCAACACTCATATAGTAGGTAAGTTAGAATTAAAACTTACTATTTACTTGCTTTAAGTATTTAAAAAAAAAAAAAATTATGTAGTATCTAAGTATTTTCTAAATATGAAATTATATTTTTAAATATACATTTATTTTAAAAATTGTGAATTAGTTCTTTTTGTTTCTTTTTGTTTTTTATTTCTTATTGGTTTATATGGATTACGTATAGTTCTTTTATAGTTTCTTTTTATTGATATGCATATTCGTGTAGGGGAAGTTTCTGTAGACAAGGATTTCTTAAATACATTGGTTTCTAGATTTATTTATTATTTTTTTATTATTTTATAAAAAATTAATTTTTAAAAAATTTAATTTTTTAAGAAAAAATTTAATTCTTGACTTTACTTGCTTGTTTCTCAAAAGACTTAATTAGTATTTTCCTTTTTGAAATTTAATTCTTAAATGTTAATACTTAAATGTTAATTTCTAAGGGTACCACTTTATTGGAATTACTTTTGGTTTTGACTTTTACCCTTGCCTGCACGAATGACGAAACACGAATTGAATGATTGGAGAGTTAGGTTTGGAGGCAACTTCCCCTTGATAAGTCTGTCTCCTGCCTACTCTACGATCATTCACATATGCATTTTTTAAAAAAATTTGTTTAATTTAATTTTAATTTATTAAATTAGTAGATTTATTTTCATGGATAGATTTTGCACTTGATTTGCTTATGCTTCTGAATTTAAATGATATTGTAGATTAGTTCGAGTATTAAATCTTTTACATGTTTGCATATTTTTAAATTATTTTAAATTATTTTGGCTTTTTTCCTTTTTTTAGAATTTAAATTTGCTTTTTTACTTTTTTACTTTTATAAGTTTTTGTTAAGAATTTAAATTTGTTTAAATTAAAATTTCATTCCTTGCAGCAATGGCGCAAAGAATATTTAATTAAATATGTATTTAAATTTAATTTTTTTAATTAAACTCAATTTATTCTTATGAAACAATTAATAAATTAATATATATTTATATTTATAGAAATTATTTATGCTTATAGAATGTCCTAAATTAACATTAATATTTATAAATAGATATTGTTACGAAATGTCCAGCTGCCGTAATGTAGCTTTCCTGCATGGTGGGTTTCAAGTTGCCAGAAAATGGCAAGGGAAGACAGGGTTGCCATATTTGGAGAGAAATCGCCCATTTGGCAATATTCGCGACAAAATTGGCGATATACCATAGACGGATGTAGAACCTTCTGGAACGAATTCTCACCGGTGCGACCCAAAATGTTCACGAACGCAAACCAAAATTATATAAACCATGCTGGTACGCGGAGTAGCAGTTGATAGCGAGTCTAGCGAGTGCTTCGCCAGTCTATCGAATGTCTCGTAGTCTGTTGAGTTGATCGTCAGGCTAGTGTCGAGTTGGTCGTCGACCGTATCGTGAGTTGTAGCGTGAGTCTCGAGAGTACGTAGAGCTCCGAGAACTACTGAACCAGGTCGGGAGCTGTACTCAGGTTCTTTGCGTGAAGCTGTCTTCACCGTTATAGCCTGATAGCCAGATGGCTGTGTTGCTTATTGTTTCAGCGTGCTTGTCGTAGTTTTTCGACGATCGTAAATGTATTTTTGTAGCTGTCCTGAGTAACATTGGCTAATAAATTGTGTTTTCATTTTTCATCAAGTGCTCCCGTCATTCACTCCAAATCACGAACCCGTACATAGCGTAACAATATCATTAAATTAAATTGACAGTTTAGGCTCAATACATATTCTTGTTGAAATAAAGAATTGGTAATAAATAAATTGTTGTGCGAAAACAATAAACCATTGTAAATGAATAAGAAAATGCGTTCGGTTTTGAAATTCATGTGCAAAATAAAATGTACAAAAAATGTACAAAATAATAGTGCAAAAATTTAAATAGTTAATGAAGATTTAACATCTCCTAGTACATCGCCTCCAGGAAACTAGTATCTTGAGTGAATGAATCATTCTGTTTCTGAATTAGCAATGATACAAGTTTACCAAACTTTAACTTGAATAAACCATAAATAATTTCTTTAATGTTTCTCATCTTTTTCTAAACAGGTTATTTTACTTTTAGTTACGCATAAATGCAAACATTTCACTTTTTAGTGTGTATACGGCAACTAAATATGAATTAATCGATCAGTTATTGCTGTATGGGAATCAAAACATTTTGTATTACTTTATTTTTCATAATGAGCATAAAAATTTTCCGAAATATAAGTATAGGAACTGGGAGAATATCTACAAAATTAGAATTCAAAATTTTTATGAAACTGATCTTTTTAATTTAGTAATGTTGAAACATGAATATTTGCATGATCTGAAACATTTTTGTAATTGGAATGTATACGTTTACAACCAACAGCTGCGATGTGAAACGGTATATATATATATGTATATAGGCATACAAATATTAAACAAAAGAAATTAAATTAATATATTCCAGTAAAACGTTCTTTAAAAATAAAGATAAAAATAGAAATTAATTTAAAATGAATGTGAGAATTTTGAAAATAATCAATAGCCTATGGCCAAGTTATTTTTGTTGAAAAATAGCTAAAAACCTAAAATGAAAATACGATTTATGAAAAATGAAGAAAATTACGCAATTTTAGGTTATCGTTAGGTGGTGTTTAATTTGAAGTTATTCCACCAACATTCATCTGATTTACCTCCAAAGAATTCTGTCTTTCCTTGATAATCCTTGATAAGGTAAATTCTTTCTTCTTTCTTGATAAGGTAACTACCTTGATAATCCTTGATAAGGTAATCCTTGATAAGGTCTTTCCTTGATAAGGTAACTTCAATTACTAAACTTAAGTTCATTTCGAAAATTAAGTGCAATACCCCTGCGTTTTTATGTATATGCATACACACGCATATGCGCATATTTACATATATAAAAATGCCTATAACTACCGTAAACAACAATGGAAAGCAAATAACAATTTTGAATTCAAAAGAAGAAATTGAAATCTATATTTCTTCCTTATGGAGAAAAGTAAACAAAATTAAAAAAAATTTCATAATTTTACGCAGAAACAATAAGCAATTAATAAACATAGCAAACAGTGAAAATATCTTAAATGGCTCTTGATAATTGAAAACCTAAAAGCCGAAAAATTATTGGACGCGATTACTGCTGCTGTAAAAATAGAGACCAAAAATGGAAACTGGTTGACGCTTTTTGTTATTTTCGTTCGATTTTGGTCTTCATTTTCTCAAAAATATTTCGTTCGCAAGAATTCTATTCAGCAATTTTTTCCTTAATTTTTCATTTATTTTTGGCCAACTTCATATGTTTATCCCTTGTAACGGTTATTGAGTGCTTGTTTTATTACGTAATGTTATGGCATATTTTTATTTCTGTACTAGCTGCGACGAAGAGATACAACTTATATTTGTTCTTTTACTTCAAAAATCTCGCCTTTTGTGCATAGATGCATGTATATATCGGAGTTATTATTTCTATTGTCTTTAATATTTCTAGTGTTATTTTTTAGTGGATCAACAGCTTTATTGTCTTACGAAAAAATTTTGATTTTAAAAAACACAGCTTTCATTTCGCTTTCACATTATTATTACGCATTATTCAATTTATTAATGCAAACTTTAACTGAATAACTGTAACATTTAGTTTAGCAAATAATTCTGAATTCCTTCAGACACATTAGCATGCGTATGATGCAAAAATAAGTGTCTGAATCTAACCATATTTAATTTTTGTTTTCTACTTTATTATTATAAAGCTACAAAATGAACTAATTTTCCTATGATAAGAGGGTCTAGGTATAAACATCTTATTTCATCAACAAAGCTTATGTTTACAGAATGCGACAAAGCGATGCTTACAGCGAGGTTGAAAAGCTTTCATCACAGTTAGCAAATATTTATTCCAAATAAACAAACTATTTTGTAATCAGAGAGAAAGAACTGCTTCTAAAGATTTGTTTATTGACTCAACAATGGACAGAAACTGATTCCTAGGGTTTTCATTTTACAAATGGCTCCCTCCTCACACTAAGGAAATTCCTCTGAGGATTCCACAATGCAAAAATTCGTAACATTTGCCAGTAAATTTCTTTCCAAAATATCTAAATCAGTATAACAGGGAGGAAACCTGCTGCGAATAGAACGACTAAGGCAAAGCAATTTCGTTTCAGCAGAATTGAAAAGGGAAGAATTTAGAAAAAATAGTATTTTATGTCTCCAGTAGCACTTGCGGTTAGCATAATTATCAAAAACGGCTAAAAAATACCGGAATACAATACGGAACTCTCCACTGTCAGTGTTTTAGCATAGTTATCAAAGGTTCTTTAAATACTTTTAAATGTAATACTTATAGTTGAATAAATGTAAGTTAAGAGGAATAAAAAATTCATACCCAATAATAAAGAATAAAATTTTGTACATACATGTTGACGGTAATTTTTTACCGTCAACATGTATGTACAAAATTTTAAAATACGTCTTCTATAATCAAACTGTTTGTTTGGAAGTTACTATCTTCTATTCACTTAGGTCTGTAAAGAAATATCGCAAATTAATTTGCAGAGTTCATTTTATCAAGCCTCACTTCATTTCCCTGCTAGAATGCAAATCTCCAGCACGTGCGATATTCAAATTAGATAGGAAGAAGGAAGTATTTAAAGGAAGGTTTTGGAGGGTGAAATCAGAAGGTGTTCTGCCCCTTCTTGAAGGCCACTTTGCTAACTTTGACTCTAAAGCGATTAGATCTCTGCGGCGTTGAGTTATTCTTGCCATTGAGCTTGTTTACGCCGACTTCGGTCAGAGCCAGCTTGTGAGATGGTGAACGTGTAAAGCAATTTGCCTATACTTAAACTTCCTCAGTTTTACATTTATCCATTACCTTTTAATTTAAGCCAAAAAAAGTGTTGGCTTTTGTAAGCATGGGTTGGTTCCGACTGCATCAGTTGGTGTTAAATTTCATTTGAGTTAGTAAAGGGTTCTACTATGCACGCTTCCCTTGAATTTGTAGTACTTTAAAAGACTTGATGATAATTCACTAAACAGTCTTTCAACGTCGAGTACATTTTTTGTTAGCAAAGAATACACGAAATTGCAAACTGCACCCAATGAATGATAAGCAGATGTACTCTCAGTAGATCTATCGGGTAGCCTATATGAAACGTTTATCTGCAATGAAATGTTTTTTATGTATTATTTATTTATTTTTATTTTCCAAATTATTTATTATTCCAAATTTATTTCCCGTTTTTATTTATTTATTTATTTTCCAAACTCAAACTCGCAAAAGGTTTTCTGTACTGCTGTAATAATAGCAAAGCTATGAAATAATATATAAAATACACATAAAAAAAATTCTGGGCACTTTAAAATTCTTTTAAGGTATTTCATTAAATTAAATTATATTAACATTGGTATTTCATTAAATTAAACTATATTAACATTCGTATTTCATTAAATTAAAAAGAAGATTGCGTGTATTTTGATGACATCTGATCAGACCTTATTTCACTGTTTGAAGAAGGACTTTACGTATCAACTCTTCGAAGTGGACACAGCATTTCTGGAAAATTAAATCTAGTTAAAGTCTGAATTTTTGCCTAAATCATTTTATGCACACTCTTTGATTCCGTTTAGAAGAACACATCCGACCTAAAAGCGTCTCAGATATTCTTTATCAAGAAATGTATAATCCTAATAGAAGGGTTTGGACCATGGCTGACATTCTGAAGAAAACTGGACGCTTTCTACATTAAAATAAAGAAAACTGTTACATGAACTCAAACATTGACAATCAACATGAAGTCTGTACTGAGAAAGTCATTATCTTTCCTACCTCTAATTTTATAAATGCTAAATATCTCAATTCTGTAATATCACTTAATTTTATTAAAATGAATGAATTAATTTGTAATAAATTTAAGATTCTTCCTAAAGTTTGCAGTTTAATGTGAAAAAAATAACAGATGAAGTTAGAAGAAAGAAAATGTATTTGCTGAAAGAAATACATATGATTGCTGTTTATTCATGACCATATTAAACGATGTCTCTCCTGAAGACTTACCAGAAGCCAAGCAGTTAAGTCCGCTGAATACCAATAGTTCGATTTGGATTCGAGCTTAGGTGAATGGAATAGATGCAAGTTTGATTTTCGTGATCTTCCCTATGAGTAATGTATTTAGGAACTATTTTCCTTTTGAAACTAATCCAGGAAGGCATCCCTTTCCCTAGGAACGCAACCTGGTGTGCTTTCCCCTATTCCAATATCCTAACCGAGCTCAGATAAACAGATATGATGCATGGTTAGTTTTAGTGAATTTTCCTGTGTTTAACATGACCACGAATAATTTTTCTTTAGAAATTTTTCTTTAGAAATTTCGACCACCAGCGGATGAGCGGTAAAGTCGCTGAACACTGGTAGTTCAGTCCGAGGTTCGAATCCCGCGAACGGGCTGGCTGCATGGGTGTTTTCGTGGTTTTCCCCATGTGTAACGTGAATACGAGCCAGTTTCCCTTAGAAAGTCCTTCACGAAGGCATCCCTCTCCTTAGGCAGATAGCCCTCGAGGCTTTGCCGTAATTTAATAACCTAACCTAACCTTTAGAAATTTCTCCACGAAGATATTACTCCCTTTAGGCACATGGCCGTGTTGTTTTGCCACATTCAAGTAAACTAACCTTACTCTTATATCTGAAATATCACTCGCCGTGTTAGGTCTCGAAATATTACTTGCATAACATGTGAGTGTGTAGAAATGTCCGTAGTCACTTACTGCTGCTTAATGTAAATGTTAAAAGAAAATCCTGTAATATTTTCCTCTATTCAGTTCATAATGCGTTGTAATTTAAGATTCCTTTTAAAAAGAATAAAGAAGAAGATTTGAGTGAAGAAAATATATTTCATAAAGAAGTGCAAATAAATTCTATTTATAGATGACTATATTAAACTGGTGTCCTTTGTACCTAAAATATAGTTCTCTGTTGTTTTGTTTTGAATTATAACTCATGCATAAAAGTTAAACATGTGTGCGAGCAAACTGTACACAGACACTACATTTCTAAATGTCTATGTTTACTTATTGTTGAATGAAGTATATTTTTGAAGAAAATTATAGAACTATTCTTTACTTACTTCACAGCTCAAGATATGCTGTAGTAAATATTTAACATTCCTTTATATTTTGAAATGCTTTTTAATTTTACGCTTATTTTTTTCCATATCATTCATTTCATTCGTGGTTTAATAATGGTAAAGCATTTCAATATTATGTGTTTAGAGATAAAAGGATCTTGGTGGAAGTCCCTTTAAATGTCCCTTTAAGTAAAGGGAAATGGTAGATTATTTTATTTCTGATTTTAATGTACTAACTTTACAAAAGGTGGAATTTAATAAAACATTCAAGAAAGAAAAACATACCATCCTCTACTTTCTGCTAGAGAAATACTTTAATAGACTCTAATAATAAAATTTACAATAGGTTAGTTTAGGTTAGGTTATTTAATTACGGCAAAGCCTCGAGGGCTATCTGCCTAAGGAGAGGGATGCCTTCGTGGAGGACTTTCTAAGGGAAACTGGCTCGTATACACGTTACACATGGAGAAAACCACGAAAACACACATGCAGCCAGCCCGTTCGCGGGATTCGAATCTCGGACCGAACTACCAGTGTTCAGCGACTTTACCGCTAGGCCGCTGGTGAGCCATAAAAATTTACAATAAAAATTATTCTAGTTCAGTTCGCCTAATCGGAAAGCTATACAATAATAATAGACTAGCTTAATAGTAACTGGCAAGGTGCTATAATGTATAAAATTAGTGCCAAGTATAAAATCTCAAGTAATTACTACTAGATTTTTCATTAATTTATCTCCTTAGCAAAGCTTGAGAGAGTTTAATTTACTATTTCATACTTTGAAGCACATGTCTGTTAACAGAAGAATTGGAAAAGTACACGAGAAAGGTTTCAAAAATGTGGCTTCAAATAACAATAACACAGATGTCCTTTTTTATAATGTATGTAACATTTTTACCTTTAAAAGATATCGTTATATTAAAGATAACAAATGGAAATAAATACAAATAAATAAATTTGAGTTTATAAAAAGTCTATAAAAATATATTTGAGAAAAGTCTTACAAAGTTTATTTATTTATACACGCTGAAGTATATATTTCTTGGCATAACAACAAGGAAAATACATGATAAAAGTTTTAAAATATAGCTTCATAAAACACGGTTGGCTTTTTCTCAATGCATGTAGCATCTTTACATCAAAACATTATCGTTATAATAAAGATAATAGATGGAAATAAATGTGAATATATAAATTCTGAGTTTATAGAAATGCTATGAAAAATATATTGAAGATAAGTCATGTACAATTTGCCTTCATAACTATATATTTTTCGAAGTATTCGTTACGCATATAAACATATAGTCATATAAATGTATATATATGCACCAATACACATATGCAAAAGTTAATCTGTCGGTAATGAATATAATAGTCATATCCTAAAATGCCTTTCAAAAACGCATGAACGAAATTAAATGTTCTTTTGAAATATTAATACGATTTAAAGAATCCAAAACCAAACCCATATTTTATCAAAACAGACGTTAATATTTTTCTTCTCTTGAAATATAAAATGAACCGTATTTTATTATAACAAATGTTATTTTTAACAGTTGCGATTCCTACTGATATACTTTCTAGATTTCAGGAATGATTAATGCGTTCATAGATTTTCCATTTCCATAACTCAAGAGTTAAAAATTTAATCACTGCAGAAATTAAATTTTGAATATCTCTGAATTTGGATTCTCGCACTTGATGTTACAAGAAGTTTTTCGATACCATTGCGTTTCGAAAATCATCTCTAAAATTATCTTTGCCCAACGAATTACGTGCCTTGTTCTTTGTGTAGCAAATGTGATTTCAGTCAATTTCTCTTTTCCCTGCTTTTTACGTTTTATTAAATTACTTTTCAGTCCTTCTTAGTTTCCGAATTATTTTGAGCGATTAATCATCGATGTATTTGCATAGAAACCTTTGTAAAACATATTTTCAATTTTTCCTTTCGTTTAAATTTTGTTAAAATAAAGTTCCCCTGCTTTGTTACTCCAGGTTAAGCAATTACACGGTTAATTAGTTGCATATTTAATTACACGTATTTATAAATATTTAATTCTAGTTATTGAAAATTAATTCCATTTTTTTTTCTACTCAACACATTTTTTCTCTAAATATTTGCTGTTGCTAATGGAGAAACTGTAGAAAATTAATTAATTTAATCATTTTATTGTTTTAACTCTTATGCTATGTTTTAATTTTATTTAGAAATCGTACAGCTGCTTCATCCTATGTGCTTATGAGATTTGCACAAATATATATATATATAAATTTTTAAAACTGCAAAATTATACTTAGGCAAACTTAATATTATAAGATTTGTTATAATACTTTAAAGAACAAATACTTTGAGTAGGTATGTGTTTTTTTCTCTGTAGAAATTCCTGAAATGTAGCACAACTTATATTCATGATTATTAGCAAAATAGGGTTTGTACATTCTAGGATGCATAAACTACTTATTTTACACTATGTTTAGCATAGGGGAAGAAGTATGAATCCTACATATCTTACACATATCTTATACATATAGGTACAAAAAATATATTATATATAATTAAGGTATGAATTAACTTTTCTCTGAAAATAGTTGACACGTTACAGTACCAGAAAAGTATATATAATATCTGTACTTTTACACTCATAATGAAGCAACCACCCACTGGATTGCATTAGCATCTCCGCCAAAAAAACCCGTTATCAAAACTATTTTATAGACATGAGATGCATGATTTGCTCCATTGGCCTGTTCTTTAAAGACAATACAAAGATTAACTATCTACAAAGTTGCGAACCATTCAGCTGGCAATTGATCAAGGATAGGCCTACCAGCAGCAGAGCGGTAAAAGCTGCAGAACACTGGTAATTCAGTCAGTGGTTCGAGTCCCTGAGAACGAGCTGGCTGCATGGGCATTCTCGTAGTTTTTCCCATGTATAGCGTGGATACGAGCCAGTTTCCCTTAAAAGGACCTCCACAGGGCATCCCTCCCTTTCCGTGTCGTGCCTAAGAGAGGAGCACGTAACAAGTTAAAACAATGATCAAGAGTTAGGAAATGAGAAAAGAGACATGCCTTGTTATTTCTAAATATTATTTACTAAATAATACTTGTAACTTATTTCTGCTATGTGCGGAAACGAGGGTGCATGTATTTTCTTGAGTCATGAAAAATCAATCCTGGTACAAAATGAATTCATCTTGAGAGAAGAAGAAATGTAGGAGTAAGAGAAAGAAGAAATAAATAAAATATTGTGAAACATATATATATAACTCTGTATATATCTATATCTATATTCTATGGATGATAGCTTAAAATGCTATCATCATACATGCGAAGTATAATAGCAGAAAATCTTACTAGTAGAAAACTAAGGAGCGGAAACGAAGAAAACGTGATGTCATGCAATTAATACACATAACCGTTAATATGGTTTTGATATGCACAGACAAGTATAATAATTAAGTGGGAAAGTTTATATTATCATAGCCTATAACCACAGTTGAAATTTGCATAAAAAGCAGCTGAGAGCATATATAGAACCTGCTGATAACTACATGCATATTTAAATGCAATAGGTTTAGAAATACTTACGCGCAAATATTAATGCACATCAAAATAATATTAATCTAATCGAGGTAGCATACATAGCGGTGTCGAGCACATACATAACGATATTATTGTGGGGGAAATACAAGTTTGCAAATTAGTATGACACTTTAAATACCACGATGAATAGAGTTTGAATGCAAACTGATACTCAAAGGAATACATTACCATAGTTAGCACCATGGTAGGTACTAAAAGAATGAAATAAAATAAATACAATGAAACATGAGGAGAGATTGATTTACAGAACATACATTAGTACAGATAATATTTATTTGAATATATTTATGATACTGTGCTCATTGATAAGGCATAAATAATAAAGATTTAGCCCTTAATGGAAAAAAAGTTCTGAAACGTTTCTCTGACGCGGTAGATGGCGGTGAGCGATATTTCCGAGAGTTCTTGCAGAAAATCTTCATTTCTCACAAGGACGCAAAGTTAGTAGGATGAATAATTTTACGAACGCTGAGTTAGCCGATATGCCTTTGGCATATGAGACTGCAGATTGTAACGGGCCAGCCCCACGGAGCTTGTATGCGGAACTATATCCTATGAGACTAACACCCAGCCATAAGTTCTTTGCAAAGCTGCACCAGAAGTTAGTTGAAACAGGTTCCTTTCAAAGATCTGCCGTGAATCGGGCACGATCAGCGCGGACTCCGGACATCGAAGATAATGTGCTACATCAGATAGAGGAAACTCTAAGTTTGAGTAGGCGAAGTGTAATGCACGCAGTCGAGGTTTCCTGTTCCAGTATCTGGAGGATTCTCAGAGAAAACGAAATGCATCCGTATTGCGTGCAGCGTATCCAGGCACTTCAACCGGACGATCATGTACCTCGTATTGTTTTGCACAATGCTATCTTGAAAGGTGTGCTACAGATCCCGTTTACCTGCTAATTTGTTGTTCACCTACGAGGCACCCTTCGCAAGGAAAGGGATATTCAACGCCCTTAACGCCCATCTCTGGGCGGTAGAGGACCTTCGTGTAACACGACGTCGTGCAGGGCAGAATCGATTTCCGGTTAATGATTGGGCGGGTTTCTGGGGGATCTCCTCATCGGACCTTACCTGTTGCTTTTTCGTCTAATTGGTTTCAACTACTTGATGTTTCTGTAGCAACTCGGGCCACAACTTTTAGATGACGAAACGATTTTTGCATCGATGCGACAGACAATGCGGTTCCAACACCGATGGGGTCCCTCCTCATTTCAGCCATAACATTCAAACCCCCTAGTCGTCAGATTTGGTCAACAATGGATCTGACGTGGTCGTCTGGTGTGTTGGCCTGCTTGATCACCGGACCTATCATGTACTGATTCCTTTTTATGGAAGCCTAGGAGAATACTGGTTTATGACACTGCCGCTGACAAAGCCAAAGAGCTGGTTGCACGAATTGAAGTAGCTGCCGGGGAAATTCGAGATATGCTTGAATTGTTCTAGAATATTCGGAAGTCCATGCGCCCTAGATGTGCGGCGTGCATTTAAGTTGGTGGACGAAACTTTGAATACTGTCTTTGAGTGATTTTTTTGTACTTATTTAAAACAGCATTATTTAAACGAATATTAACTTACCTAGTGTCTTTTAATTTCTGATGATTTGGGTACATTAGCGCGTCAGAATACATATTCCATCGTGCATTGCTATATGATTCTGAAACCCCGAGATGTACTCAACTCCTGTAAAGATTTCTGAAACGTGTTACTGAGGCACCCTGTACATACAGGGCGAAATGATGAAGACACGGTGTCGGAAAGAAGTAGCAGAGACATTATCCCAGGCTCTCAGCAATGATCATAGGTACAGTTGCAGGGAAAAGCTAGGGGGACACCAGCAATGTATCATGGGTCAACTGGTGATGCCCTCCCATATTAACTAACTCTTATTTTTTTTTATTTTTTTTTTCAACCTTTACAAAGAAAGGTTGAGGAAACGAACAACTGAAACTTTCCAAAGGATTTTGAGTTTACCTAAAATGCAATATCGTGTAATTCCACCGTACAATCCAGTATTTATTAAAAATAAGGATTTAGGTATAAAGAGATTACAATATAATTTCAATACAATTTGAAATTCACAAATTAAACTCAACGACTGTTTTGGTGCAACAAAAATAACAGATAAACATATTAAGTAACAGATAAACATAATGAGATAAATAAGTACTAGGAACGCAATGTTATAATGAACTGTGATAGTAATACTCAAGAAGTATGCACGAGGGTATTACAGTTATAAAAGGTTTTATTAAGTTCACAAGTGGAATTCGTTTGAACCCTATCATAGGATGAAAAATTCATTAAATTTAGGAAGTATGAGAACTTATACTTGGCAAAGATGTATGCAGCAGGAATCGTTGCATATTATTTTAAACTTCGGATAATTATGTTTATCTTTAATTACGGTCTCATGAATAATGGATGTGATGATAATGTTGCCAGTTTATATGGAAATTAGTAAGGGTTAACCAGGTTCGTGAGAAAAACAGGTGAAAACATTTTGGAAGGAAAATGTGTAAGGGGAAACTTTATTATTTTGCAAATAAAATGATAAATTGTTAAAAAAAATGTTTCAACTGGTTTAAAAGTAAAATTCTGGCAAAGAAAGTAATTGGAAAACGAAAATAGAAAAAAGATCATCATAAAATCTTCACACTTCTCTGCTTCCAAGTGGCTCACCGAAGTTGAAATGGGCCTGGTTAGTAAAGGATAATATATATGCCAGAGAAAATATTTACGAAAATTACATAATTAGAAATCCATAAGTTTATAAGTTACACATTCGCCTCTATCCTCCATTCTATTTCCAAGCAGGGTATCATTTAATAACTTCTAATTTATAGTTGATAGTTAATGCAGAGTTTTTAAAATATTAACTAATGAAATTGCTAGGTATTTTCTTATTTTTCAGTGTGTATGTAAGGAGTATAAGTTTTATTGAAGGTCAGAAAATCGTGTACAAATATTTTTAATTCTGCTAATTTGATTAACAATAGTATTATCTGTTACAGTTTGGAAATGTTAGAATTTATAATAGTTTACAATATGTTAACTATAACATGGACTTGAATTTTCTAAATTAATTTTTAAAAATTTGATCTGTTGGTGAGTAGGTATTTATTTTGTAATCTACATTATATACATATTGTATTTATTTATATAATATTTTAATAGTTATTATACATATTATACATAATAAATATTATTTACATTGCGCACTTAGAAGCTCAATCCAGTTGCGCGCTGATAGTAGCAAGAGGTGTAGGTAATAATGAAAAATAAATTAAATTCATACGCCTTAAAATACATCCCATATTCAATTCGTGAATAAATACAAAGTAACAAGCAGTTCGAAACCTAATACAATTTGCGCGCTGATAGCAACATGTGGTAATGCCAAATAAGTTAATAATTGAATATGGGATGGGTTTTACATTTATTAATGTAATTTAACTTATTTTGCATAATTAATACACATGCATACATACAAACATATACATATTGTATTCAAAATAAATAAATTATTATGAATTATTTATATGTAATACATACATGTATGTATATCAATTATGCAAAATAAAATTAATACATTTAAAACACATACCATATTCCATTATTAATTTAATTATGTACGTATGTACTTAAAGGAGATTCTCTTGCTGTAACAAATGGGTTAAATATGTACCTTTGGGTATACAATTAGTAAGAGTTTCCTCAGCAGGTTTGAATGAATTCTTTTACCTAACCTGGAGAGAAAAGTTTAAATTAAAATGTCATGAGAGGTCTAGATTTTTCAGTTAAAAACATTTAAAATATTCTTGTGTAATGATCCGGGCTGTTCAAAAGCGGCACTCAAACTTTCGTCAACTATCCGAAAAGCGCACAAAGTTTTACCTACCTACGTACAGTTAAAAATTCGGTCCCTACCTATCAAAATGAGGCTCATAATTTGACTAGAAAATTGTCATATCATAATAATATAAAATTTACAAAGTTTTAATGATTGCTATTTGCAGTGCATCTCATTTGTCTATCTTGCAGGTTAGGATCTTATTTGCAATACGTATTTACCTATGTAGGTCAAATATCTGCAGAAATGAAGACAGAGATTGACAATAAAGATATGAAAATATATTTAAAAACGCTTACCTCCTTTTTAGTAACCCTTTTCATAACAACGATAATGCGAATGGAGTTCTTTTTGTGGACATTATCGATTTCTGTGCATGCAACTTATAAAGTTAGGAAGCAATGTTTCGAAAAGGCAAAAGAGACAAATATTTTGTGAAAACAATGTTGTCTTAAATCTCTAGTACGCAATATTTGGAGTTTTTTGAGGGTTGACTCAGAATTTTTATAATAAAATTCTACTTACTGGATCTAGTTAAATAGAAAGTTTGATGTTTTTAATTGCTGTAACTTAATTGCTATTCAACAGTTATAAATTATATTATTATTATATAATTATTATTGTCACTGATATTATAAAATCAAATGTTTATTAAAGCATATTTAATTATGCATTTCATTCTTTGGTCTTTCAGAATTTATGTACTGAGGCATTTAAAAATTATTTTATAAAAATTTCCTAAGGGTTTCAGATGAGTTTTTGCTTTCCCTAATTTAATGATTACTCAAACCCAAAACTTAAAATAAAGCATTTACTGGTTATTAAATCATCAAAGATACCAGCAATGTACTACTGCCAATCTTTCGTCACCTGCCACCTGTTTTGTGGGATAAAAAGCGAAATTTACAAAAGTTTAATTAAAAGTAAGTGCTTTGAACTTTGCACTTTATGCTTACATACTCAACATGCAGTTATTAAATCTAATCTAAGCACTTCTATGAGGTCCATCAGAAAGATACATGAGGGCTCAAAACGGATCCCTCTACATTTAAAGGCATTTGTAAGTGCTTCTGAGTACATTTACCAGCGATATCAGGAGAACATAGAAATACCTTTTTTAAAGTTTTGATTCCAGCCAATAATAAGGTATATAGTATAGAAATTATGTCTTCATATCTCAAAGCATAGATATTGCTACGAATTTTGCACATATGTAGATAATTTTAGTGAAATTATATATGAAATTGTAGTTTCCCCCATAATGTAACATGAAAATCTAAAGCGACCATTCCGAAAAATATCAGAATGCAGGGGCAAGTCCATTTAACATTGGATAAATGGCTATCTCGCTAATTTGGCGATATTTTACCAAGCTGGCAGCCATTTTAGCGACTACTATTTGTCTCCAAATTTGGCAAGAAATCGCTAAAAGTCGCCAAACGTGGTTACCATTTGGCGCTATATTGGTCCGGTCCATGTATAACTGTAATGGATATTGTAATTGATTCTTTTATTAGCTGAATCGTATCCAGCCCTAATATACCTTCCATGCGGCAGGGGGAAAGACCGGAGAGAGAAAAAGTTTCTCAGTTGTCAGTTCAGAGCTGAAGTCGCAGTATTGAGATATTCGAGAGAGCTTCCCTTTTAAATATGCGCTTTGCATTGCGCTGTGTTTAACATTCTTAGGAGTTTGAAGTATAACACTGGATTCGCGCTTTGTTAAGTACACCATTTGGCAGAACATTTTGGTCATTAACTCGTTTTATCGTTCCGTGCTTAAACTATGAGTCGTTAAGATCTCTCGCACATTGGCCTGGCAAACATATAACCTCTGGCAAACATATAACTTTGTGTTTGGCGTAGATTCAGTCAGATTAGTCGGTAGATTTTGTTATAATAGAAAATGAAATATTTTTGCTATCTTTTTCAGCTAAACTGAGGTAGAAATGAACATCTATTGATTTAATTAGTCTATAAAATTTTACCATTTTTTTCCTTTATTATAAGATCTGATTCACAGTGAGTAAGTAGATCAACTATAAAAGGAACGGTCCAAGTGAGGCAGCATAGCCTATTTCACAGTATTCAGAGGGATAGTGACAGGGTGATCAGTGTTGGCATATTTCAAGAGATTCTTTAAGTTCACAGATAACGTTTATTACAGTGATTAAACACGATACACAACACTATATCGGACGGAAGACTAATTTGCTTAAAGAATGGCTCTACAAGATTGCGCTCCTTATTGACGCTTCAAGACACGTCTTCATGAGATAAGTTACTAACTATTTTGGTGTGTCTCATACTTCAACAAGTATGTATTTATCTTTGGAAAATGGAATTGGAAATGGAACAGGAATGGGCTTGAAAGTAGGCAAAATTTGAATATAAGGAAAAATGTGGGAGTAGAAAGTGTAAAATTTGAATTTGATAGACGGTGAATACTTAATTTTGTGATTCCTTTGAGTAACAGTAAGACGTGTAAAACAAAATTCATGATATATTTTGTGTAGATATAGTTTACTGAAACATTTGAATAAAAGGAAGGTGTCAAAGAGGATCTGGGATATTTTACAAATATATTATAATATATTTACAAAGTTATAGGTTATACTGACCTCTGTAGGGCCGTAAGGGAATATTAGTCCTAATTTTCGACCATGCGGTCGAATGGAAGGCATGTAACACAAATGAACACCAAGTCTAAGTCTATTTTGTGGTGTACCTCATGAAATATAGTTCTACTTAATTAGGTCAAACTTGATAAACATTTCTAAATAGAAATTTTTCTTTTAATCTTAGCACCTTGATAATTCAGTTACAGTGTTATTATGTATTTTTTAGGAAAACTAACTGAGCACCTTATCAGATGAATTTATATCTGAGATTTAGACCAGAATCTGTGATAATGTGAAGAGTTGTACGAGTATTTGTGTGAAAAGTCCCAGAACTGTGAAGTTCTTTTGGCAAAATAAATTTTATCAAGCCATCATTGGTTCTGTCTGCATTCAATGTATTACGAACCCGTATAACTCGCAGCAGTATTATAGATCATATGTGTAGATACATGTATATGTGAATGATTGTTGAGGAATGCATACTACAAGTTTCCTGCATTCTTTTTAATACAGAGTAAGATAAAATGTTTTTACTAACAGTAAATCTTACCTAACTTAAAACAGAATTTAGGTACGAAATTTCAAAGCTCTAATTAAAATTGCTCAGGCCAATGTGCGAGAGTGTGATGATAATTTCAACAAAAGAGGAATGCAGAAGAATACATGAAGAACAGAAGGAAAATGTAATGGTAATCTAATATATTAATAACCAAAAAACACACTTATAAAAGAAATTAATGGGAAGCTACATGTAAATTAAAATACCGAATAGGCAATATATAATATGAATTAAAAAAAACAGAGAAAAGTACTTAGGGAATTTTTGCTGCAGTTATTTGCCTTTATTGCATGATCTGATAACACGAGAGATTCGCTTCAGTCTTCAAGCATTCACTTACTTCTAATTTACTGCAATAAAAATGTATCTTAAAAATTAATGGTAATTGTTTCATCTACTTTAATAACAATATGAAGTAAACGAAATCATTTTTTTTTAGTAACTGTGTCAAATTGTACCTGATGTTCTTTTTTGTTTGCCCTCAAGGGCTTAAATTTGTGCAAACGGGGCAGCTGCACTGGACATTTTCGTGATTTTTATTATGTGTAACGTGAATACGACTTAATTTCTCGTACAAATGTCCTCCACGAGGTACCCCTTCTCTTATTACTCCCTGAACTGTTCAAGAACCAGGTTATTATGAAGTAAACTTGAAAATACAATTATCATTCATACTTAAACACATAAAATATAACTGTTGGGCATTATGTATGAAGCCATAACAAAGAAAAAGGTAATAAGGTCGCAAATGTAACGAACATTACGTTTAAAATCCTACTGTTTAGACGAATCAATCGTATGTTTTATAATGAAAAGTGCAACATTTGATGTATGTTTAAATTGAAACTTAGTCATATAATGAGTAATATTAATCATGAGTAATATATATAATTAATATAATGATTAATACTAATCATGAGTTATATCTAATCATATAATGAGTAATCAGTCAGTAATGCGATAACTTCTTCTGAACGCAGTACTGATATGAAGCAAAGATCTCACACACATAATTTCGCAACAGAAATTTGTGTATTAAAAGCGTTTTACGAACTGACTTTCAAATATTTTGACTGGCATTAATCTTTCTTATTTGAAATCAATGCACATACAAACAAAAGAATTCAGATAGTTACAATAAGTTTACCATCTTTTTCCGCAAACATATTTTGTCATAGGTATTTGGTTTCCCAAATAATCAAATGCTTGAATAATCATGCTTGTGAATTTACACAAAACACATAAAATCACAATCCCGTAGCAAATATCATCAAATAAATACTTAAAGATGTGTACATCTGTTTCTATAACTTTCAAATGAAATGATATTTCACTAAGAGTCGAATATTTTCGCTCTTTATAAAACGATATGTTATCTCTAACATCATCTGAAAAATGCTCAGTTAGTTTTCCTAAAAATACATAATAACACTGTAACTGAATTCTAAAGGTACTAAGATTAAGGGAAGAATTGCTATTTAGAAATGTTTATCAACTTTGACCTGACTACGTAAAATTATATTTCATGAGGTTCACCGCAAAATACACTTGGCATTCATTTGTGTTATATGCCTTCCGCTCGACCGCGTGGTCGAAAATTAGGACTAATATTCCCTTACGGCCCTACAGAGGTCAGTATCTTTACGATTCATGGCTTAAGCACGGAACGATAAAACGAGTTAATTACCAAAATAGTCTGCGAAATGGTGTACTTAACGAAGCGCGAAGAATAGAAGGCGCCTGCTAATAAATTAAAATGTTTAGCAATTACCAGCTCCCCAAATTCCCTCATTAATATAGGCATGTTAGATTTTTTGCCCTGCTTTGCAGATGATGTGAATTATTGAAAATATAAGACGCTTTTGTCAAGTTCACTGAGCGGAAAGTTTTTGATAAAAGGGGTGATATTAGTTCGGGTATAAAGTTGTTCAAGGAACTAAGGGCAGCAAAGTTCTGTGTGGCGCTTTCATTATGACGTACGATTAACTTCTGTTGGAAGTAAGATGATATCTTTTTGTTCATATAATGGAATCCTTGAAATAATAGGTAAGCAGGTAGGTGATATGGAGTTACAGCGGCTATCTTTAGCTCTAAAGGACTCTTTAAAATCTTTACGCCATCTTTAAACAGATAATTAAATGAGACTTAATTAAAGTTCGCGGATTTAGACTTCAAGACAGGTTAACAATTTAGTGCAGTGAAGTTTAATGCTTTAATGATTAAAGCATTATTTACGGAATTCACATTTATAATTACCGGATAGAGAGCAGATGACGTATGGAAACAAAAATTAAGTAAATAAAAATATATTTTATTGTACTTTTCAGTCATCTTGAAATTCTTTCAGTAAGCAGAATTTCAACTGCAAAAGTATTATTTAGATCGTAAGAACTTTAAACGTGCTTTAGTAGATTGATCAATCCAACATACAGAGTGGGCGGAAAGTATTTAAAATTTTCAAAACTTTATAAAAGTCAAATGCATATGGAGAAAATTGAACTTGCGCCAATCGTTCCGGCGAAATTTGAAGAAACAGGTGGCACTTTATTTATTTGGATAATTGCAAATCATTCATTATTTCATTATATAATCGACAGACACAAAATATTGGTATAGCAAATAAAAAGTAAATAAATAAGAGGTTAAAATGTTTCATTATCTCGCAGATAAATTCATTAAGGCCCTCGCTAGTCACTCCAGCGGCTAAAGACCCTTAATGACATTTAATAACTGACACACAAACTCGATTCAGTACGAATCTAAGTTGTATTGTGCTGCATTATAATTGCACCATTCTGAGGAATCAGAAAGTATTTCCGACCCACCAGCGGTCGAGCAGTCAAAGTCTCTGATCACTGGTAGTTCGGTCTGAAGTATGAATCCTGCGAACAGGTGGCTGTCCTTGCATTTTCATGGTTTTCTCATGTGTAATGTGCATACGAGCCATTTCCCTTAGGAAGTCCTCCACGAAGGCATTACCCATAGGTAAATAGTCCTCGAGTGCTTTGCCGTAATCAAATAAACCAAACCCAAAGTATTTCCATGCTTTGAGCATGCGCATTTAGATGTCTGGAAAATTAATTTTTTCACTTGGGCTGGGCTTAATAATTTAATTTAAATTTTTGTTAATACAGATTGCTGTAACAAGTTGAACGCTACACTCACAATCTATGAAATAGCACTGAAAACGATGCTAAAAACATGCTGTTGGCAAATACTCCTTTGTACAGAATAGCGAAGATTTTAATTTCCAGTATTTCATTTTATACGTTTTTGAAGCCTTTACGAATTTCTTTATCAGCTTGTTTCAAGATTTAATAAATTTCTAAAGAGAAGGGACACTTTAGTCATAAGCTGCTTCACAATGGCCAAGAAATAAAGACCGCTAAAGTTCGATATAAGTCCGAATTCAGGCGAAAGCGTTGGTCGCATGTCTAAGTTTCGTGGCTTTTCCTATATGTAACAGGAATACAAACTAATTTCTCTTAAAGTGTCCTCCACAGAGGCAACCCTTCTCCTAAGCAGATAGCCTTACTTCGCTTGGTTATATTCGAATAAGCTAAGCCACTTCCATCATAACACAATATGCGCCCGATAGTTTTCTTTTGTAGTTGCGCCAACTTGATACTTCTAGCAAGGAAACTGATTTTTGTCATCGGTAATTTCAATAGTAATTATGATTGTGGTAAAATTTCTTAAACGTAAGAAATGTATCTCCTAGGCTAGTTATATAAACAAACAAAGGATGAAATAGGACTACACTGAAAAACAGACACTACTATAAAAATAAGAACAACACGATTGATTTGCCGGCGGCCAATAAGTAGCGCTGATGCTTATAGCTTTACGTAGAAAATGTTTGGTGAATGTTGCTCTGATAAACAGAGAAGATCCAAATATAAAAGAATAGATCATTATAATTAAAATTTAACTACCCTTATAATTAAATTCATTTGCAATTTTTGAATATTCTGAGCATTTCACTGCAAAATTATTCAAGTCTTATATTTTATAATTAAATACTATATTTCACAGGATTACACATAGATTTTTCAGTAAGATTTCTATGCCATTTTAAGAACACGGAACCTAAGGATTCATTGCCTTCAAAAAGAACTACACATTTCGTTAGCGTACAAATATCCACATTTGTTAGTGTACAAATACCTATGAACATAGTTGAATTTAATTATGGACATTAAATCAGTATTTCAATGATGATATATGAATTCACAAATAATTATTTTTATTTTCAATTTAGCAATTCATTTATTGAAATTCGTAGTTAAAAAATTTTAATCAATTTATTTTATTTTATTTATTCGTTTATTTTATTTTACTTATTTATTCATTTATTTATTTACTTTTTTGAAGTATTAGGAGTATTCAGGAACAAAGAAAAAAATAGTATTATTTTTTTTTTTTCAGTTTAAAACATAAATTGTTTCTTTTCCGAATTTGTACTGCTTTACGAAACTTTTCCCGCTACTTCATTCGTAACTGCATTACAGCGTAAATTTTTGGAGCATTTAAACGTCGCCATCTCATAATTCACTGTTAGGTTAGATTATAGGAATATTATAAAGTCCATAAGGGTTATGTCCGTAACTGAAGGGATGTCTTCACGGAGGACTTTCTAAAGAAAACTGAATATTCACGTTACACAGGAGAAGAACCATGAAGGCCAATCATGCAGCCATCCTGTTTGTCTGGGATCGAAACCGGGTCGAATTCCTGGGATTTAGCTGGCTTCGCCACTCTGGTACTAGTGGGGCTCTGATATTTCACTGAAAATAAAGTGAAATTTATGACTTCAGATGTATTTCTTGAATAACGAAGATAGAAATTAAGAAGATAATGACTTCTGCAAGTAGCGAATAAGACCACTACTTTAATATATTTTAGTCAAACTTTAAATGTTATTAATACAATTTCTTTTCAATTACATATGGATCATATATATATAGTTAATTGATATTAAATATGAAATCCGCGTTCAGATAAATACATCTTTTTAAAACTACAGCAGCAGTATGGCTAAAGGCTCAAAACACTGATAATTTGCTCGAAGTTCTTTTTCTGGCAATGGAACAATTCGATGTTACAAAATTTCCATTTTCTGTCTTCAAAAGCTAACCTCTTTTTAGTATTTAAGCATTCGTTGGAAATGGCTGATCCCATTGGTCATTTAGTCGTCTCAGCACTAATAACGTTACTCAGGGAGCATCACAGTGGGCAACTAAATTACATCCGCAAAAAAGGGTAAATTTTGATTTCAATTTTGACGAAGAACGCCCTGGGAGACAAAACTGATGATTTCCCACTTATCTGTCCCTACAACTAATCTGTGGATTTGCTTTTCCGCTAGACAGTGTTTTGTCTCCATGCCGCAAAAACGTTATAAACTTATATATATAATACCTTATATAAGGTATTTTCTTCCTCCTTTTCACATGCCTTCGTGGTCTAACGGTAGCATGCTCGGTTCGTATTCGAGAGGTACAGGTTCAACTTCCGGCGACAGCATTGCTCATTTTTCAAATCTCCTGCCTCAAAAATAACCTAATGACACGTTTCCTTGTTTTAAGACAAAGAAACACAGTTTAGGCTAATAGCCTACCATTATCAATAGCTTATCATTATTATATCACAATTTAGGCTAATAGCCTACCATCCCATATAAAAAAAAGAAAGAATTTCCTCAAATCTTTAAATTTACTAATTCAATTACTTGTAACAGTTTTTTAGCAGTTTTAAAAAATAAATTTAGCCTCTTGTTGTAGAAACTATTGTACGTTTTTCTTATTCGTATTTTTAACGTTTGATAAGTAATCTTTTGCTTACCTTTCTTGATGATTTTACAAGAAGCTTGAAATTCTTTGCCATTTTGGTTTTCACACAAAAAAATTTTTTACGACTATTTACAACAAAAATTTTTACATTAGAAGGTTCATCATTTTACTTTTGTTGCCACTACATTTTTATCAAACTCCGCAATGCGGTAAAACAATATAACGAGCCTTTTAATCTGACCAATTGTTTCTATGGTTTCTCATTTCGAAAATTCTTATTTTACTATTATTTAAATTTTATACAGCAATTTTGCTTTGTGTCACGTTGGAGCAGATTATGGCTTGAGGATTTATTTATTAAGGAGACTAAATAATTTTAAAAAACTTTAATTTGTGTACTTTATTTTATTGCATTCTTTATTAGTACTATAAAAATTGTCTTTTATTATGTTAATTAATTTTATTTGCTTGTATTTGGCATTTACTTTTCATTTATTTCATGAAATTATGACCATCCAAATATAATTTAATAAACGTAGCTACGTTGAAAATGTTTCGGCTGCTTTTTTAAAAAAGCGAAAGAATTTTGAGCTATTCGTTTTATTACATTACTTTGTAATATTATGCTTTTACGCTATTCTATTCAATTATTTTATTTTGTTCCAATTTTGATCTATGTTCTTCCTATTAGATTATTAAGTACCGTTTTTGATTTATAGTTAAATATTACATCTTGATTATTTAATAAATTTTGTAGCATACTGCGGACTTCAGTAATTGTTAGACTCATTTTTTAAATTTTCAAATTCTTGTTTGTATATATGCTTATGGGCTATGCTGACTAGAATTATTTCTGTCTTCAGTTCTTCTCTCGAAATTTTCAAAGCGCTTCAAACAGTAATGTAGGAGCAACAGACACTTCTTCCTGCATAACTTCGGAATTAATTTTACTTGAATCGCAGTTAGAAGTCTTACATTGTTGTAAAGTGTGACAAATTCCAGTTCAAATATTACTTATAAATATATTAAAGTAATTTTATATATATATTAAAGTAATTTTGAAGAAAACTTTGAATGTTTCGTTCGGGTCAGTCTGAAGGGCACAGCTTGCGTACAACTTGCAACTTGCGTACAACTATTTAACTGTGAGAAAATAGGCCATATATCCACGCCTCAAGAGTAATGTCGAAGGAACGAATCAGAGAAGAAAATTATAAGATGAGAGACGTGGATTACTGTAGATCAAAGTAAATTTAAGAATATTGGCTGTATATAAGTATCATTAACAAGGTAAAATAGACTAAACATATAATATATATATATAAATAAATAATTAAATTTCTTTTCGATTATCTCCTCCTTTTCTTTTCCTTTGTTTTACAAGTGTAATCACAAAAACACCAAACATTAAACTCTTACAAATACTTCGTACATTAAAATTGTAATGTCTACATCCGTATAAATTGGTATTAGAATATAAATTATTTAATTTAACAAATATCTCAACTCAGTTGTTATCTCTTTATGAAAATGAGTAGTTCAGTCTTCTGGAAAACGCAGGTACAGTAAATTCTTGCAGCGTACTATGAAATATATTCTTCTCGGAAATGCAATAAAAGTTTTTTTAACATGAGTAAAATATGCTTTTAATGAAGTTGTAAGGATTGATTATATTAATATTATTAAGAGTTAAATGTTGAGTTAAACTTCCTTTTCTATCGCTTCTTAATTTCAACTTACCACTTCCGGCCAGAACGTAGTTTTAGAATCACTTTTGGATGCAAATCGAGGAAGAGCGGTATTTAACCGCGAAGCCTCAGTCAGATAGAGAACCAGAGATCCTGGTTACCACGCGTCCGCCTTTTTAGGCTACTCTCTCTTAAGCTATTATTACGCTCGGCCGTACTTTAGGCCCTTAATAGCTTCGCAGTCAATTAGCGTTAAGGAGCCAAATCCGTTAGAATCTTGATAGCTTCAGCTATATTCTTTTAGCTATGTTTTAATTCTTAGTTTCCCAAGTTCAAGTGCGAGTGTAGGCTTTATTGTAAAACTGCAAGACGGAGTCTTATTAAATGTTATTTGAATAATAAAGGGTATTTTAACCTTTTCTAAGTTTATTTACAGTCTCACAAACTCAAGCAATTATTCGCTTACTAGTTCTTATGCTCCTTCACATTCAACTGTAACTTAAAATACACATTACAGAATCTTTACAACGTTATGGGTATCACAAGATTTCTATGATATCAGGTTTTTCAATTCATTTGTGAATCCCTATTTTCAAAGCTATCTTCTCAGAAAACATTTCAAAGGTTCTCTATCTTTATCATCTTCCCAATAAAAATCGTTCACATCTATGAAATCTTATGAGGAAAAGATAAATAAATAAAGTTTCCAGTATCTTATTGAGGCTATGTTGTTAACCTGGGAATAGTTTGCTCACGTAAAGTGGAAAAAGAAATAAGTTTCTATAATCTTCGTATCTACAAAAAATAACTGTGAGAAAATAGGCCATATATCCACGCCTCAAGAGTAATGTCGAAGGAACGAATCAGAGAAGAAAATTATAAGATGAGAGACGTGGATTACTGTAGATCAAAGTAAATTTAAGAATATTGGCTGTATATAAGTATCATTAACAAGGAAAAATAGACTAAACATATAATATATATATATAAATAAATAATTAAATTTCTTTTCGATTATCTCCTCCTTTTCTTTTCCTACGAGTTAATCAAATTGAATTTAATTATTAAAATTTATAATCTCATTAGCGATGGCTTAAGATTTTACTTATCAAGTCCTCTTTTAATTTTTACCTAAATGTATATTTGATGTTTACCTATATTATACCTATATATATATATAAACGTATATAAATGTACGTGCATATTTTTACTATTTATATATTAATAATTATACCAGGTATATAAGTATTTATATGCCATTATCTATTTATACATAAATGTTTTAAACTTTGCCACCAGTATCAAGGTATAATCAAGAGGTTGTAATTTAAACCAGATAAATAAAATATGCTAACATAAATTGGTTCATTTTCCTTTAGTTATCAATCAGTGTACAAGGTCAAAGCAGGTGTTTTAATTATGTTCAATGTAAATAATGAAACAGAACTGAATAGATATATTTGAAGTCTTCTAAAGTAATAAAAGTAAAAGGGATTAAAGTCTGAGGAAACATAAAATTTATGAAGTAAAAATCTTTTAAAGCTGAAATATGAAAGTAAAATTAAATTCAATATGTCAATTCGTAGAGTTTCTTCTTGGCTTATGAGGAAGTGAAACAGAGCAAAAATTGTTTCCGAAATATGCCTAGTATAATTTCACCATTTTAAAAATTTTGCTTATTTTTGCTTCATTATAAAGGATTTTACTTTTGCTTTATAATAATGTAAATGTGTTTTGAACTTTTAAATTCTGTCTAATCCTTATTAGAATTAAATGATATGAGATTTCAAAATTTATCATGACAAGAAAAGCCTAATAACTTCTATTTCTGTATATTTCTTTTAATACAGAAAAAGCATTCTCTAAGGAATTGAATTTATCTGTGGGAGAAACATTCTAGAATTTGAATTTGCAAAATCCTTTTTTAAATAGCATTCGAAAACATGTAAATTTGAAGTTTCACGTAATATTGTGCATTTGTTTAAATTGCGAAGAAATTAGCTGAAAAGTAATCTTTGATATATATATATATATATATATATATATATACAATTTTATGTTCAGATAATATTCTTACAATCTGTAAAATTGATATTTTCAATATATAAAAATGATCCTACTAAGATTCTTATAATTTTTAAATGACATTCTGAGATGCACACTGCTATAATTGAATATACAGGTAAATATTTTCGCAAAATTTAAAGCAAGCAGACTAATCCTTTAAATGCCGTATTATCTGCAAATTTAAATACTTTGTATGATTCATAAAAAAGCTCTGCAGTAACTGCACAGCTAAGGATTTTCCTCTAAATCTTATATTGGCTTAGTATACTAGTATAAATTATTGAATTTTCGTACCTATGTGAAATTTCACGGATTAAATTTTCATTTACTCCATGCTGCCATCATATTTGCACTTTCTCATTTTTGCTTGTCTACGCAGTGTAATAAATCTATGATACAAGTCATTATTTTTGTGATTATATTAAGCTATTCAATATTTACCTTTTTATCATATTATAGCTAATTTTATAACTTACGTAAGTAACACAGTTTGTATACTTGCATTTGCTTCCAAGTTTTGAAGACATTGCATGGTAAGGAATATATATAAATGACGAAAATGTCCCTTGAGAATGGCTTTGAATGTTAAAGTATTTAAGGTTAGCGGAGCTTCAGACACAGGAAAAGCAAAGGACTTTTACTGAGAGATGAAACAGCAATTTATAAACCATTTAGCACAAGTTTTACTTTAGTTTGATCTTGTAATTCCATTACATATACATATTCGAGGAGAAAAGCGTAACTGAGTTAGAAAAGAACTTCTTTCATCTTAGTCGATTCTTTTGGGCTTGAACTGAACTATTTCCATTCTTGTTAATCCTTACAGATCAGTTTCTACTGCTGTCATCTGGGAAATTTCCTAGTAGAATATATATGCTTTTTGTTAATATCTTTTCTCATTGTGCATGTTTTTTTCTTTTGGCTGCTTATCAACTATTTCCTCGTTTGTGGCAGAATGATGGTAATTTAGTCTAACGCAGAAAGTATGAAAGAAATGCAAGATGAAAAAAAATATTGCTAAGTTCCCCAATGAATTATTCTTTTACACAAATTCTATTATGTTGCCTTTTCGCTTTGCTGTGGAACTAAGTTTGGAAGTTCAGTTTATCAATGCAAGTAAGACATATGCAAGGAAATTTATATTCGAAACATCATATCATATATAACTTGACGACCTTCCTTTAGATTTCGTTCATATGTCAACTTTTGTCGTTTAAAAAATATTTTATATTTCTATAACGCACAGTTTTCATTCATTGACTATAAATAAACAAGAGACAAAACTTTTGTGAATGTTTATTATATATATTTATCTCCATAATAAACTACAATAAGAAAACAAATTTTGTTTACTAATTTTATGAAACAAAAAAGTAAAGTTTGTTGATTGTAACACTTGTAATGTGTGTCTTAAGCAAGGGCTTATTACTATGAGCACTCTAAAATTGATACTAATACATTTATGCAATTCTATATACTAGACATAATTCCTACATTAGAAACTCTCCATTAATATTAATGATTAGCGATGAGGGTAAATTTAAAAATGAAAAATCTTTAAAAAATGATAATCCTCTTCAAAGAATAAAACATAGTTTTTTTGTAATATATATATATAATAATGTTATAAAAACATTGATAGCGTAAATGTTGGTCCATAATAAAGAGCAAACTTGGCAGCCGAGGCAGGTTATTTATTCATTTTTTTTTCTCAATAAACATTTTGCGGTCACAAACAAACTGGCACACCAATCGTGCCTTTTCAGGAAGATTTACATTTTTCGTATTGTTGCGATAGGAAGAAAATAGAGCGCCAGCGTCTTAACGTCGGAATAAACAGATGCAAAGTCTACCTAGACCGAGGTTTAGAAAGCAAATGCCTTGCATTCAGTATGAAATCCTTGTTCAGAATATGTTAGTTTACGTTTCAATGTATTTAGTTAGACAATTAATAATGCTTTACAGTTATTATTGGTTGTTTGGGTTTTAGTTCCATATACGTCATCAGCATTATGCAAGAGTCATATGATATGAATTAGTAACGAAATGATACAATGCGGAGAAAGGAATTAGTTTTTTTTCAGATTAAAGAGAGGGAACATGAAGCATTACGAGCATATTACTAATTAAAATTATAATTTATATTTACATATTTTTTATCTTGCATATCCCCTCTTCAAAGAGAAAAAGGCTTAGCGACAGAGAAGCCTTTATACAGAAAATGCGTTAAGGCATTAGCAAATGAAGGAAAACATAATTTGAAATACACAAATCATAAAATTTTGACCCAAATAATTATTTAAATAATCGAAAAGTATAAGTTTTGGAAATATTTTATAAAGTCCTATTAAGATTTTTTGTCGAAACGTTTTTGTGTTTTAGAGTACACATAATCGTATTTGTTCAGGGGCAGCTTTTCAAAGTTTTTCACATATCACAAGTATAAAAATTTAAATACCATTATTTAGTTTAATTAATCACAATTTTTTAAAATTTCATGACATGACTAACTTTTTATTATTATAATTTGTATTTTATCATACTTTGAAAGTATATTATTGCAATGATGGGTTTTTACTGTTATTATTAAATTTCTGATTTTTCTTATTTTATAAAAACTGAAGACGCCACAGCTTTCTCAACGTACAAATATTTCCACTATTTCTGGTATATCCACTTAAGCTCACTGACGCATTAATATTCATCAGTGGTTAAGGATTTCTCGGCAGTTAATTATAATGGACTCCGTTTCTTGCATAAGGTAGCTTGGCCTTTGTTGAACTACATTAAACTTTTCATTTTATATAAAAAAATAAAAGTACACTCAGTTATATGAAAAAATAAAAATAATCCTGCATGTGAAAATTGTATTTTGTTCATAAGGTGGGATCATTCAAAATTTATATTGTATGAAGAGGATAAAAAAAAAAAAAACACTTATACAGAAGTAAAAACAGCACTCTGCTTTTAAACTAGTACTCCCTCAATATACTCTATCTTCACATACAATTGTTTATAAATTTTAGCATTTTTTACTCTAATTCCAAAATACATTTTAACACATTTTACTTTTAATTACGTTATTCATAATCAATACATTTTCCAAAATTTATAGAATTCTATATGCATTATAACAATATTCATTGTCAAAATGCTAATATTGTCTATATTCTCCTCATAATATAATTTTATATCCATTTCTCTATAATAATGTTTCAGAATTATTTCATTCATTTTTTTACATTTAGGTCAGTCTTAAAATAATTATTATGTTCTTAAATTAATAAAAAGTTTTTTAAACAATAATTAAAAAACTTAATTATTAATACAGAAATGTTGGCAGCGTTCCCTAAGTAAAATAATTACAGATCTTTTTCAGTACTTAATTATATTAAATATAATTATAAAAAATTAAATTTTTGATATAAAATTTTTATTATTTTTATAAAATAATGTTGAAATTTTAAAATCCAGTATAATAAATAGCAATATATATTTAATATTTTAAAATAAAAATAATGCTTAGTAATTTTTTGCTTTTTAATTTTGATTATAATATATTTCCAGCTGCACTAATTAGAACCTTTGTTCATAAAGCACTTGTGTAAAATTTTAAAATGTCGATTTAAAGTCGAAAGCTGTATTTTAGTGCTTTGTGTGTAGCTGACTTTACCGGCTGATAGCCTGAAGGTTGTGTTGGCGATTGTTTCAGCATGTTTGTCGTAGTTTTTCGACAAGTATAAACGTGTATTTGGAGCTGTATTGAGTAAGACTAGTTAATAAGTTGTATTTTCATTCTTTATCAAGTGTTGTCGTTAATCACTCCAAATCCACGAATCCGTAGAATGCAATAATGGCAAAGCTTAACACCTTGTTTGTTCACACACTTTTCTGAATTTTGTAAATTAACTGCACTTTAAGACAAGGTTCATGCTGCACAGCTGAATTTAAATTTCAGGCAAGATTTCCAAGCCAGATGATAACTACTAGCTGTAATAGTGTTTAGAAACATTAATAGAGTAGATATTGTTTCATTATAAACAGCAAAATGACAGGCGAGGCACATTATACATTCAGTTTGACTTCAATAAACACTTTGCGGCAGTAAACAAATTGCCACACTAATTGTGCGTTTTCAACAACATTTATATTTTTCGTATTGCTGCTATAGAAAGAATACAGCGAGATTAAGGGTGAGACAAATAAAAACATTCTATCCGGATTTAAGGTTCAAAACGTAAGCGCTGTATTTAGGATGAAATCTCAATGTAGAATGAGTTAGTTTCGTTTCAATGCATTTGATTAGATAATTAAATAATGCTGTAAAATTATTATTGGTTGTTTGAGTTTTAGTCCCATTATGTTTGCTAACGTTAAACAAGAGTCATATGACACGTATTAGTCTCGAAATGACCCAGTACGGAGAACGGTATTTCTAATTTAGAATAGAGAGAGAGAAATGTCCAAATTAAAATTAAGCATTAAGTGGCTAATGCTAATTTATAACATGTACTCCTTCTTTTTTAAATAGATGCCTTCTGCAAAAATGAAGTTAGTTAAAATTATAAGAAAATGAAATAAATATTAAAAGTTATTCTTTCTGAAGTAGGAAATGGTATATCGTTTACTATTAAGTCAAAACTGCTAAAGTTCACTTTCCTGTAAATCGTCATTCACAAAGCTGGTAATAAAACTAATGTTGCAAAAAACACATACAGCTATTACAGTACAGAAGTCATACTAAATTAAAGTCAAAGATATTACAAAATAATAAGAATAAATGGTTGGCTATATTAGGTTATTTGATTATGGCAAAGCACAAGATGGCTATCTACCTAAAGGGATGGATAAACATTTTAAAGGAGACTGTATCATATTCACATTACACATGGGTAAAGCCGGAAAAACTAACCATACTGACATCCCGTTGGCCGAGCTTGGACCCACGTCGACCTACCAGCATCCAACAGTCTTAGACTCTCGGACACTGATGATGCCATAATTGATGAAAACTGAACTATTACTCTTCAGAACACAGAATACTCTATCATACTATATTTTTATGGATAAACAAATCATTTTAGTAACAACAATTCCATGGAACTGAATTACAAAGAAAATAATTTGAACATACTGCTAATAAAAAGAAAACCATGTGAAACAACGATAAAAATACATTTGTAAAGTCTCGAAGATTTATGTTTCAAAGCAGATTTTAAAAGGCTGTTGTAAAACATAACAGCATGACAAAATAATGATAATAATAATAAATAAATCACTTGAAACTGAATTAAAGGTTAAAAAAAGAACAGGATCATGTAGCTCTAATACATGACACAAATAAAGGATAAAGTAGCAGTTTGCGGGCATTAACAATAAAATAAAAATGATAATCTTTATATGCGATAACACAGATCGGTTACACAAATAGAAAACACAACTAATTGCGCTTTTACATCATTTTGCTCCCTAACATGCCATTTTCTAGAGCCTGAAATCTGTTCGCAGTATGCAGAGAAGAATTTAGGAAGATTTATTTAAGGAGTTAATTGATTCAGGAAAAGTAATCTACTAGATCAAATTTATAACTTCTTATGAATTCGATTATTATCTTTACAAAATATTTAAATGCATTTTCATCATTAGTGTTCACAACTCGAAATAACAAGAAGAGCTTAAATACATTTGCTTATTGCTTGTAGCAGTGAGCAGTGCTTCGGAAAAATGTAACTTATAGTATCTCGTGCTGTAAACTAATCCACGAAAGCCACTCTTGTGGAAAACTGCAAATCTATTATTTAGTCCACTTTTCGAATCCATAGAAATATTGATTTAATTATGTAAATGATAAGGGATACAGAGCGATTGAGACATATAGACATTGCGACTATGATCATACTGCGTTATTTCAATACTTAAGACACATTGATATTACAGTTATAATTAGCACTATGTTATTTCAAGGATCTAGGGTGAATTTGGCTTTCCTCCTCCCGTTAATATGGTAACCTCTAGTATTTTGGGCACGCATACACTTCTATTAGACCTATGTGAAAGTTTGGGTAGCGATTTATCGCTAAAATTAGAAGATGCATGTAACAAGAAAAGGGTGTGAAAGACCACTTTTATTACTCAATTTTATTTACAGACTACGCGGACTTACTTGCTTACAACTTTACAACAGCAATTTAAAGATACTGGTAACAAACTAATTTAAAAGGTAACCTAGTAGTTCAAGTGCGTGTGTATTTGTTATGGCAAAGCTTTTTAGGGCTATCTGCCTAAGGTAAGGGATGCCTCAGCCGCTGGTGGGCCCCTAATTGCTCAAGACTATACAAATTAATTTAAACTAGCAGGAAACCTACACCGGCGTGATATTAACTTTGACGACAAGAATGCGAAGGCAAGATTCAAAAATTCAAGCATCTGATAGAAGTAACAAAGTAGGCACTGGAAAAACACGCTCTGACTAACCTTTTCTGTATTTCAGTTTAAATACATTCTTGATCACCCGAACTCATTTACGTCCTGGTGAGGAAACTCGAGAGAAATCAGGAAAGACAGTAAAGGCTAACAAATTAAAATAACTATTAGTAAAAATACTATACATCGCAACTTACTTAAATAAAGTAACCTGATTATTTCTATAGTGAATCTAATACACATTTCTGAAGAAAGTGGTCCAAAGATGTGCTATAATTTGACTTCTACTTCTGTTGTTGGTATGTGATGCGTGCTTTGCAAAAACATTATTAAAAGGAAAAATATATGTACAACGTGTTCCATTTAGTCTGTCCAAATTCTGCATATTTCGCAATATAACGCAGTCACCAGACGGGATCTTCTAAATGGCAGTGACTGAAACATTAAAAAGGAGCGCCTGGTAACCCTTGGAAGATCTGGAAGTTCTGAGATCCAAAAGCTTTACCACAAAGCAATTAAAAAATTGTTTGCAACAATTTTACAGAAGAAAGCTTTGTCCTTTAAATTAGTTAATTTAGTAGTTTATTTTCTACATGCCAAAATAGGACAGACCCATGTTACTTGCACAACGTAGTGGACAAATTTAAGTATCCGGTTTAAAAGAAAATGTGATCATTTTAGTGAAAATAGCTGAGCAATTTATTTGCATGCTTTCAACGTTTCCTGATATTATGAGTTCTTTCCCGTTTGAAAACAACGCATCCATGTCGACTTAAAATGTTTAATTAGAAAGCTTAGTTTAAAACTGAAAGACTATGAATTCAGATTGTTTTATCATTATTCTGGTAAATAAATTCAAATTCTTTCACAATATACATCTAGAAGAAATCTTAGAGTATCTTAAACTAAAATAGAATAATAATCCAATGGCAGGTACTTGCTATTCAGTATTGGCCACTCCTATGGCCAGAAGTGGTGGCCATTTTATTGTGAAGGAACCTAATAACACATAATAGGTGGCCACCGTTGCCTCCTATAAAGGGACGGAGTTACAGCCATGCCGTCTGCTGGATTCGAACCCGGTCCCTTTGGTACCGCAGGAGGTTCCTCTAAACATTATATTGTCTGGGCAGCTATCTTAAAATCTAAAGGGATTTAATTTTTAAAACGCTAGTTACATGGAGATTAGTTGTATAAGAATGAGTAATCTTAATAAGTGCAAATCTTTATTCTTCATATTTTGCAATTCTTAGCTTTAAATTAGGAGTTAAAAAGATGGGCAATTTTTGTTTTAAATACAAATTTATGAAAATGAGAATATGACATAAAATAACAGTCCAATACACGATGTAAATTACCAAACTTACCGTTTTTAATTTATGAATAAATATTTTTCTCAAAGGAACTTTAGAACTTTTGTTTTTAACTTTAGAACTTTAGAACTTTATAACTTTTATTTAGAAACTCTTTTTTGGTTGATTTGCATGGAATTTGGACTGGCTTAAATTAACAATGTGAGTCAGCTTTATGGACATTGAAACACATGTAAGAAAATACTAGCACTAAGTCGTGATGAAGAAGGTTTTTAGAGGATTATATGTCATGAATAAGATTATACAAATGTTGTAGATAACTGTAGAGATTTTAAACCAGGATCTAACCCAAACAACTTATACCAGACAGAATTCTATTATAATTCTTAGTTATTTCTATTATTAATAATTCCGCTAAATGATATAATATAGTGTAACTTTCGAAATGCAAATCAAGTGGAATTAGTGTAAAACTGAAACAGATTTTAAAATTTGAACCAAGAGCACATATAATAAATAAAGGTAACGCATAAAATGTTAAAAAGACCTTCCTTTGGGCGTAATATAAAATCTGAAAGCCTTCATATTTTTTTAAAGTTTTCCAGAAAACGTTTGACTAGAGTTTCAGAATGATGTAGGTAAAGCGTTTAAATAATATGAACAAACCATAACTTAGAGATAACTTGGGCCTTTAATATATGCTTATAAATGGAAAATAAAATTACAAATCAACGAAATGTTCGTTGGATAGTAATAATTTTTATGTTTCATCGTGAAAAGTATTTAGATTACCCTTCATTTTTTGTAGTAAAATATTTGACTCTACAATATTGCGACATCGACAGATGAATTATCAGCAGGCATACGTAATTCCTTTCAAGTAGCAAAAAAGTTGGAGAAGAGTAATCGTGAAAAAAACCGAAAAATAACTAAAAGCAGTACTTTCTTTTACTTCAAGCATTTCCTGACGAGTCTTAAAAGAAAACTTTCCTTGCATATAAATGCTCTCATATCGATCGAAATGCTTCCAAAATACATCTAACATCAGTGATTGTTCATTAGGAGAAAGTTCTAAAACAGAAAAGCTTTCTTTGCTTTGATGCTTCTTTGCTTTGGTGTAAAATTGAATTCAACATTTTTCTTCTGTTAAGAAGATAGTAGTCAGTATCTTTCCACTTTCAGATTTAACTACAGTAAGACAGCAGTTTCATAGACCTTTTGAAATCCAGCGTAATTACTGCATACCTTTCTTAACAATTCACGGACTGCGGTACAAAGCGAGACATTCTCTTGAGTTTTTTCTTCAGTTAATTTTGAAACTTGCTTATTCCGAGGTTTAGAAGCATTATTTCTGAGCTCTTGAATTCTTTTATTTTTAATGAAGGAACTGTGACGTCAAACTGTTTAGGATTAGCGCATAATTTGTGCGCGAAATCGAGTAAACGTTTTAAAATGAACTATAATTGTTTTATATCATATATATTTATTTGATATCAAGCAGGCTTTATTTAAAAAATATCATAATTGTATTTATCAATAACAGACACTAGTATATAATGTAATATCAACATGTAGATTTCCGCATAGTCAATTAATTTCCAATCCTGCAGTTTCACAAAAAGTTCACTATATGTTCGTTATGTATTGGTATTAGCATAAATATGCTGCAATTAAATTCTTACACTTTTTTATAAACCTCTTTTAGGCATACAGAGAATAATATAATTACACACTTAATATGACATATGCAGAAGAACATTTACTATACTAAAATATATGTTTAATAATAGTATCTAAACTGAACACAAAACACCAGGTTATTGTGCTTTTCATATGAAAATTGAAACTTTCTAAAAATGTGCTTAAATGCGTGGATAACTTACAATTTTCATGGTGAATTAAAATACATAAAATGATTATTTATTTACTTATATAAATGTACGTTTAGAATAAACAAACATTTATCGAAGGGAGCTTCTATTAACGTAACTAACCTCGTCTGAAAGGCCTTTTCTAAAAATGTTTGTTATATTTCTGAGCTTATATACATTGGATTGTGCTCACACGTAAACATAATCACTACGGAAGTGATAAAAAATTTCTAATTTTGTGAAATTTATGCATATACTGATAATCTTAGATCAAAATTAGCAAAAACATTAACCATCACTGACTGAAAAATAATGATGATAAAAACATATTTTTGACTATATGTTATATATACTTACTTATCATAAGCATAACGTTAAGTAGAATAATTTGAAAATGTTGAATCACTAATAATATATTGCATAATATGTTAGTTAATACTAAAAAATTTAAAAAAATGTACGTACACAAATGAAGGAAAAATGATATAATTCAAATTTTAAACGTTAAATTTTTAACTCCTATTTTACATCACGCATAATAATGTATAAACTCTGTGTGCACAATTTCAGTTGATTCTATAAGGAACTTTTAGAGTTATCATGATTGCTGCGAATATAAATCGCAAAAAAAAAATCAAAAATTAAATCAATTAATCAAAAATCGCCTGAGCTGTTCTTGATTGCGTAGAATGTGGCCTTTAAAAATGGTAAAAAAGCAAGTTTAAGATTTTTAGAGAAAATTGGTCTTTAGAACGAATTCAATTACAATATACTTCATCCTTTCTTCAAATAGATACATCGAATGTTTTCATCTTGCGCAAGTTTTATCTGCCATTTCAAACCAATAAGCTTGGGAAAAAAATAACAAAAAAAAAATGAAACCTCAAAGAAGACAGGACGAGGTTTGATTATACACTCTTTTGCTAAAAAAAAAAAGCTAAGCAGCATTTTAAAAATTAAATATACGTAATGCTCATACACAGGTAATGAACTGGTCAAAAATTCAGTGTCATAGGAACCATCAACGGTTAACAATAGCACATTGTATGTTCAAATAAGTAACTGGGAAAACCCCTTGAGAAGATTTATGCTTGTAAACGTTGAAGTAAGGAATAATAAACATTCTAATCCCATCCTGGGATACATTCTGCCAGGCATTCCTCAACTGTTGCGCCATTTCTGCGAAATTTTGGGATGCCTTAATCTGGCAGGTCATATACATGTTCAATTTGCGTAATGTCTCGTGAGCTTGCTGACTAAAACAATGTATCATCAGCTCGGACACAGTCCAGAGATATGTGAGCCGTATGAGATCTAACATTGTTCTATTGGAAAATTGTTCCAGGACAGCATGCCATGAAGAGTATTGCAAACAACCACAGGATGTCGTCATCATATCGTTGAGCTATTAAACTTGTAGGGAGGATGACTTCGACCTGATAATTTATTCATCAAAGAAAACCAAAGACCATGTTGCCATACTCAGCCTTGATCTTCAGAGTGCTTAGACTCCCTGTGATGGCCAGCCATCCTTGAAGCCCTCCACAGTACTAACATCCCAAACAACCTGCTACAGGTATGCAAGAGCTACCTCACAGACCGTACCTTTGTGGAGTGTATGACAGTGGAGTAGTAGAGAAGAAACAAACCAGGAGCTACCGCCTAGGTGTCGTGTGTGGGCCCTTTCCTTTTGGAATGTGACTTCCAATTACATCCTGAAAGCACAATGGCCTATTCACACTAAAGTGGTAATGTTTGCAGATGATGGAACGTTCATTTTCTGAGACAAAACCAGAGACCAGTTGCAATATCATAGCAATGAAACAATACAGCTCTTCAGAAAAATAAAATAAAAGCTCAAAAACGCCTCTCTCAGCAAAAATCAAAATATATTGTGTTACCCAAGTCAAGACATACCATTATACGCAACCCTGACATACATCTTAACGGTGAGACCATAAAGAGAATATATTGTGATTATGAGAGTTATGTTGCTTTATTGTGCTGTTAAAATATATTTTATGATGTATGTGTCTCTTTTTTTATAACAAACTGAGATTAATTTGATCAATAGCTTTATTAAAAATTTAAATATTTTCATTGGAAAAAATCAAGATTCTCTAACACTGAAAATGTAAATTGTTGCAATACACTTAAATAAATTTCTAATTTTTTAATGTCAACATCAATGAAATCTAAAATACAAATGAAGAGAAACACACCTGTGTAATATTAAAATTAAGCAAGAAAGCAACTTTAGATTTGAGTTTCATTCAAAATCTATGCCAAAATAAGATTTTTTTTTTCCTAACAATCTCAGTCTTGCTTTGAATATCTGCAGTGTTGCAAATACTGCACAAAGATCTAAATCAGCATTATTTAAACTTTTATTATTTCAGATTTCCTAAAACAGTTATTTGATAATAATTAAAAAAAGATTCTTCAGTACGTAAAATTTAATCACTTTAAGTAATATTTTTACTCCTATGTCGTGGAAACAGATATACAAATTTTAGATCATGGTATATTAATATGTTAATTACATATATAATAGGGGCTACTAAATTATTTTTTGGCCCAGGACAACCGATAGAAATATTTTGAAAATTTTGCACTGAAGGAGTACATGTTTTGAAGCTATCTGCTAACTTCATACTATATAAATAATTGAAAAATAAGGTATATGCCCAAAATTACTTTTAAATTAGAATAAATAGCTGTAATGCGTACATTTCAGAATAGCGCATATCAAGATGCAAGCAGGAATTAAAATCAAGATCAAATAGCTTGTGTTTATATATGAAAAAAAAAGTGGGTTAGCTTAAAATTTTATGCTTGCCTTCTAATTAAAAATATTTTCATTAAAAAGAAATCAACAATTTCTGACTACTACGAATTAATCGTTAAACTTTGCATATAACTAGACAGACTTCGTTTTTGATATATTTCCGCTCATTGTAAACATCGGAAATCGTAGAAGAAGAGTAGCGCCATTTTGCACTCAGGAGGAATATCACAGAGGCCACCGAAAACACAAAAGAATATTTTCACAATGGCAGGCCTTGAGTATACGTTAGCCTTGGTTCAACCCCTGTTGGGCTGCCCATCGCAAAGGGCCACTACCCAGCAAGCCCGGAAAGCTATTAGAGCCGTCTTCTCTGGGACGTGCCAGACCTACAGGCCAGTCAGTAAGTGACCTTTCTGAGGCCTTCAGAACCATTAGGTTCATAATTTGTATACCCCCCTGGCGGAGACTGCTTAGGTACTGATCCTAGCCAGTAGCTTCGCAGAATTTTGTATGTCGACCCATAGGGGGAAATGCATCTATTAAGAAAATTTAGCTGTAGTTTAATTCTGAACTTAATAAAATTCAGTCTCTGTTTCGATATTTCATTTCAAGTGTGTTTGCAATATTTTTTTCTGTAACTGCTTAGAAGAAAATATAAGCATAATTTAGATAAGGTAGATTATCAAAATAATCTAATGCAAACAGATAAGAGTCATTTATTTAGCACCGTTATAGATAAATTTAATTACTGAGCAGAAAATGTTTAGCTAACAACCAAGGGATATTTCAGAATTATATACATAATTCACAAAGAGAACCCTGCTTGAAAAATATTATTCGTTTTACGTTTTCTCGTTACAGAAAGTTTCAGATTTTGAGAACTTAGTAATAATTAGTAGTTTTAGATACTAGAATTATGTAATATTAAAGAAATTTTGTAACTTATAAAATTATTGCACTCAGGTCTTTATTAGGGTCTGTCTGAGAGCAATAATTTAATAAATTGCAGAATTAGTTTATAGCTGCGATGACTCAAACTAGATCAGAGCTCATTATCCCTACAAGGAATGGTTTAGAAGCAATATAGTGTTAAAAATGTTTATTTGGATAATCTGATCCATAGTAATTAAAAAATGTGGAATGTGAATTGAGTATTTAGTTATTTTCGTAACTGGATTGTAGGTTTGTGAAGAAATTAATATAACCGTTTAATTTCGAAGCAAAAAAATAATGAATGATTTGCAATTAAACATTGTCTTCTAAACAACATTTATTAAAAGCAAGCTCTGTTTGTTACTCCGTTGGAATATATTAGGAGCAAAAACGATGCAATCAGTAATTATAATTTTAGTGAACATAATTAATAGAATAACATCAACAGCGTGAACATAAAAATATCACTCTCGATGGTGAGTTTTCAGAGCAATAAATAACGACTCTTCTTTCAGAAGCAAGGACTACATACGGAACTAGTTAATTTTGCATAGTTCCCAAAATCCTTATCGAGTGCCTCATCTTTCAAATGTTAGTGCCATATGTTTCCCGAGTTCACTCTACACAATTCCTAATATAATTATTAAGGAAAACAATAAAAATCCCTGCAGAAGGGCTCCAGGATGGGAATTTTAAGAACGGCAATGTAGGTGTTGATTTATTATGGCAGGGAAAAATTTTCCCTACAGGTATGCCTGATATCTGACACAAAATAATGACAAGACAAGCGCTCTATTTAACAACATTTTAATAGAAATGAATATACAAAATTATTAACACCTTCAAGAAGCAATATTCCCAATTGCCAGAAATTCCAATTTAATGAGCTATCGGGAATCGTGAACGAATGAAGATAAATATTGTTGAAAATCGATCAAGTAGTCAAAACTAAAAATGAAATAAAGTAAAACTCATTAACTAAAAAGAGAAAGTTTCCAGTAACCTAGATTAATGAAAACTTGCATCGGTAAGCATTTAACACACGGAAAATGAATGATATTTCTGAAACTTTCATCAATCCGGGAATAATAAAGTTGTAATAAGCAAACTGCTTAGAAAATCATGGGTGATTCTAAGATTTTGAAAACCAAACAAGATGAAAATTATAATCTGAGAAGACTTAGCTTCTTATAATTAGATGAAAGATATGTCTCTAGAATAATTCTGTGCTCTTGTAGTCTATATATAGCAATTGATATTTTGTGAATAGAGCATCAAACCATGCTAAATTCCATTCCATTGTACTGGCCGCAAATTTAGGTTTTATTATTTGTTAATAGGCGTAACATCTTGTCCAAATAAATCCTTAACCGGCCTTTATTTTCTCACCCGATACTCGTATGCCATCAGTTTTGAAAAATTTATATAATATAAACTTTTAGATATTTCGTCAGTCCCTATACTTATGTTTAGGAAAGCTTTACTCTGGTTATAAAGAGTAAAATACAAAACATTTGACTCCAATTTGGGCAAATCTGACCGAGATATTTGATATTAAAATCGAAGAACATATTCAAGGTTCATACAGATATTGTAGAAAGAAATTTTTGCATATGTACGTAACTAAAAATAAAGAATCATTTAGAAAAAAAGCTTCTGACGTTAAGCGATTATGTGACGAACAGTTCTCGCGCAAATTATTGACAAATGTAATTTTTTTTAAACGGAAATCTTACTCACAGAATTTATAGAATTCGGGCTCTAGAAAACACCGACAGACTTCAGTACTGGCATATAGCCAACTTGTAACTGGTAATATTGTTCCCATCCAGTAAATATGAAAAATATTTGTACTTTAATGAATTTTTTTACCATTACCAGATTATGATTACAAAGTAATAAACTTAATTAGAACATTAAGTTTATTACGTATTTATTGACTGAAAGCTTGTAAACTTACTTGTACAAAAATTCCTTCAGTGTACCAAATTTATCAAAATTATAATTTAAAGAAGCAGCACATGTAGCACATGTGTTTCAGGGACACATACGTTTTTTTAAATAGATGTTAATTCCATCAACATCTGTCTAAAAAAATGTATTTTTCCCAGAATGGACTAATTATGCTGCTTACTATAAACCATTTCACCTTTTTTCTGACATTTTAAGACACTCTAAAAACTCAGTAATTTAAGATACTAAAATGTATGTTATTTCTATATAAAAACAATAAAAATATGAAAAGTAATTACAATATCTATAAAGAAAGGTTTAATTTCAAACATTTTTACGTATCATTTTAAGTTACTCTTAAAACTATGAAATAATGACACTGAAAATGATTAAAAATTAATTCTATGAAAAACTTCAAATAGTATAATTTTAAGCACACCCTAAAAATAATAAAATCAGAATAGATGAAACACCCTTTTTCTTCTTCAGGTTGTTTAAATATGGAATGTTTCCACATTTTTTCATAATATAATATCATCTCAAAGTAAAATCATAAAAATAAAAAATGATTTAAATAGTCACTCTAAAACATTTATTAAAAAAAGGTTATTTTAAATGTTTTCCAAATCATACAAATATTATCTTTTTGTCATGCCTTTACAGTCGAATATGTAATTTCCTTTAATAATTTTTTATTTCATTATTAGATAGTTTTACATGAAGTTTTTTAAGATAATACTCTTTTTCTCTATCATGTACTTCTATTTTCATAATACATGTGTCTCCATATTCAGTTGGAAATTTCCTTAGTAAGTTACCCAGACTCTAAATCTTTCAATTTTAGAGTTTTGGGTTAATATCCGAATCTACTGAATTATTTCACTTATTGGTAAACATTTTTAAATGCTTTTTCCCCTCACACTTTACTTATATAAAACCAGAATTAAAAAAAAAAAAAAAAAAAAAATATCATGATTTATTTTAACCCGGGAAGACGCGCGTGGCCCACGCTCAAAAATATTTCTCTGGGAATCTTCCCCTATAATCCGAAATGCTTAGGTCCATCAGTAGCTGCCTTCAAGGTCATTTTCTATACGTCTCGCGAGGACACGGAAAATTCCGAGCGTATATTGTTGTTTAAATAATAGTTTGGGGTGTGCCGACACCCACACGCGCTTTCGTGTTACTATTTTTCAGTGTGAGCCATGGCGTGTGCAAGTCGCTCTGTTCGGTCTTTTGCTCATTTGACGTATGATCAAGAAATGAAAAGACTTCAAAATTTGTTAAAGGGGGTTTCGTCGGATGAAGATTCTATAGAAGAAGAATCAGAAGCTTCAGAAAATGAAGATATCTTTAGTGATCATGAGTCTGAATCAGAAGAAGAGTGCGACTCTTCAGAAGACATTCCTTGTGATCAAACTGACTAGTTTATAGGAAAGGATAAAAATTAGCTCCAATAAGAGATTTATTTGAAAATTTTGTCTAGAATTGAGAGAAATTATATCATGTAGAGGAATACGTGACTTTGAACGAAAAGCTAGAACATTTTCGAAGACGATGCTCTTTTCGGCAGTATATACCTAAGAAACCTGCAAGATATGGTATAAAGATATTTGCTATGGTTGATTCTAGAACCATCTATGCTTTCAACATGGAGATTGACGCATGGCAGCTGCCAGATAGGCCGTGCAAGAAAGTCAGCAGTTCTAGTGAAATAGCATCCTAGTTCCATTATACAAATCTGAAGAAACTTTACCACAGACAATTGGTATACCAGTTATGAATTGGCCAATTTATTACAAAAAATGATTTGATGAACCACAAAAAAAGAAAAAAATATAATACAGGAGATGTTACATGGGCTCAAGAGAAAAAGTCAGAAAATCAAAAACTATATGTCTGAAGTGTAAAAAACACATGTCAAGAGCATTGCGAAAGAGATGTTTCATGTATATATTGTAAAATATCTAATGCTTCTTGGGCCTAATTGATTTCAATATTAATTATATAACTCGTTGTTCATGTAATAATTTGGATTATAATTACATTCACAAATAAAAAACATTTCTCATAGAAATCAATGATTCCTAAACATCTGAAAAAAACTATTTATTTGTTATTAATTTTAAAATTAGCATTAATTTAAGCTGTTTTATATAAAAAAATGTTGCAATTAATACAGAATGCATTCTTTTACTGAATTGTAATAATATATTTAATTTTTACGTCATTTAATTGCTTGGGGTGTGTCGACACCCCATGCGCGTTCTCGTGTTACATAATACAGCGCGCTTCCTCCCGGGTTAAGCAGATACAATGTTTCTTCTACAAATCTTCTACAAAATTGGATTCAGATCTATCAAAACCGTATTAATTTAAATTTATCAGATAATTAATTTTTTTTAATTAGTTAACATATTTATTAATTTTAATAAGTGTAATTTTACTAAATTCATTTCTAAGTAATGAGAAATCATGTTCGTTAAAGTCCCTAATTTTATATTTTACAATGCAATATTCATTATCTTCAGATTTAGAACTTTCTAAATATTCAGTATCATATTTTGTGATTAAATTAATAACTGTTTCTCCTAATACCAGTTATTAGGAATAAAAAGTTAATCATTCTTCATAACTTATATATCCTCTCTCATTTTATTTGTGAATTTTTCCCTATATTCTTCTTCAGTTTTTGATTTTTTAAATATTCACTGAGCTATGATATTTTTTGTTCGTTTTCAAAAACTGTGATGGACGCATCAGGATGGAATCCGTTTAATACACTCATTATCCTCGTTACTTTACCTACAAAACGTTTTTTTATCTCCTGCTTTTGATTCTTCTTTCAAGACCTTTATTAATTCGTCTTTACTCTCAGTTTTTAAAACTCAATTAAACTTAATTAATAATATTTCTCTAAATTTATTAGTGTTAACGTCGAGTATACAATTATAATGTTTTATGTCATCATATGTATTTAATTCTCGACTACATTCATCGGAATGATATTTAATACCTCTCTGGAGTAATTTTATAATTGAATTTCTTAATTATTTTTGAATGAAATTTGTAGGAACGTTTTCGGAATCATTATTAGTACTGGCTTTATAATAATGAAATAAACGTCTTCTTAGAACAGAAAGTAATATACTTTAGCTTCATCATAATAAACAGCATTCAATCTGGGTAAAAAAAAATTTCATTTATCCAGATTATATTATATTCATAACAATCTAATTCTTTTAAATTTATTAAGTTTTCTATTCCTTCAAGTGAAGTTATATTATTTTTGGAACAAACCAATTCTCTTGAATTTATTAAGTTCAGTATTCCTGTAAGTGAAGTTATATTTATTTTTAGACCAATCTAATTCTTCTAAATTTATTACGTTTTCTATTCTTTCAAGCAAAGTTATATTATTCTTAAAAAATATAATTTTTCTAAATTTATTAAATTTCTTATTCGAGTGATATTATACTTTGTATATTTAAAATTTGTATGCTTTTCCTAATTCTACAAGATCAAAAGGTTTTCCAGTATCTTGAATGTTTCCGAAATACATTAATAAACCATTTCTATAAATTACATACATTTATTACTAAGTATTTGTTAAGATTTGCTCATATGTGAGATAATAACATAACACAAATTCTCTCACAATGCATTTAATGAAAGTTTCTGACACTTATTTATATAAATTTGGATATCACCAGTCTACTTTATCTTCATGTTCATTCAAAAAGTCTTTACTCAAATTTTGATGCTTAATTAGTTCATTCCAATCTACTACAACTTTAAACTCTTCAATAGTATTTTCTGATAATTCCTGATATTTGGAAACTAATTTCATATTTAGTTTTCTAAAATTTTTTAAATAAAACTAATACTTAAAGTTTGAAATTCTAAAATTTTATCTTTGTTATGCAAAATATGTTTTCCGAGAATATTTAACACCTAGATATAATATTCCAATTAATGAGATTTTTGTTCATAATCGTAAATGATTCGTATAATTTTAGGTAAGTTGAAATATTATCTCGATATACTTTATCTGTGTACTGATTCAGATAACTTTTAATATCTAGAAATCATATCTCAGTGAACAAACACCATTTTCAAAACTTCTATTTAAACCTTCTAACTAAATTTTATTAAAGATAGACCTTCTACTATTACATTTCTGTTTTAAAAACATGTTCGTATTAAAATCTTAATAAAATACATCTTCTGAATTAATATAAATCATTGGTTCTTTTCTAACTATTTTATTTAATATTCCTTTTCTGTGTTTGGAAGCATCAGTTTCGCTCTCTAAGATAGGAACATATTCAATATCTTTTGAAAAAATATGTATGTATTCATTTATTATGGTCAGAAAGTGAAACCTACGGTTTCATGACTAAATTTTCGTTATGTCTGTTAGAAAATTCTGCAAAGGATTTAAATAGTTTCTTCAGTGAATTAACTTTATTTCTTTTAGAAATATATTTCATACAAAATCATGAAGCTGTAAAAACGCATCATTATATCCAACATAAATCTTTTTATTAGATAATTTAAGAAATTTCTATACATTATCAGGAATAAACTTTTTTTGCGTTTCATTTTATCTAATTTATATTCAACAAAAGGATCAAGATATTCTATATCGATATTTAGGATCGTAATAACTATAAAGCCAATTAGTTCCAGGACCTTTAGATACACCTAAATTAACAACTCCATTTCCAAGTTCTTTAATATTTTTAGGTAATTTATCTGACATAAAAACGCCTCTAAATCCTTTTTCATCTTTCATATTTTCTAAAGTCATTTGTCCTGAAATTCTCATGGCTAATAGGCTTTCTTTCCTCATTTTTCTTTCGATTTACACAGCAGAGCTAACGCTCCTAAGGAGTTTTGGCTTTAACAGCCGTTTCCTAAATCTTTTTGACCTCATAAGAACCTATACCGCTTACCTAATCTCAATAGCTAATCTCAATGATGTTAAAATTGGTAACAAAAAGGGAGAAAAACTGCAACTGCCTCTGGTTGTTCTTTCTTTAGATAATTTATTATCTAAAGTTTTCAAAAATCATGAATTTTCTTTGAAATAGGACTTTTAATATCTGAGTATGAAGGTTCCAAAGTTCCAATTTTTTAATGTTTGGAATATTTGAGGCAATTTTGGTTTTAAAAATATCGGAAATTGATTAAAAGTTTTTTGGTTTAATTTAATTTAAAATATCTTTAAGTAGTTCAGCAAATTCTTCTGATTTCAAGGGGCCCACCAGCGGCTGAACACTGGTAGTTCGGTTCGAGGTTCGAATTCCGCGAACGGGCTGGCTGCATGGGCGTTTTCGTGGTTTTCCCCATGTGTAACGTGTATACGAGCCAGTTTCCCTTAGAAAGTCCTCCACGAAGGCATCCCTCCTCTTAGGCAGATAGCCCTCGAGGCGTTGCCATACTCACACACACACACACGCTTCTGATTTCATGCCTATTTTCGACAGCTGAGCTTTACTTATTTTAATTCTTTTTCCGTTATTAATTTGATTAATTTGTGTTTCTGTTAAGTTTAAATTCTAATCTGGAGTTTAAGATTTATTAATCTGTAATGTTACTTCCTTTTTCTTTATTATATGTAACCAATCTTTTAACATAAACTGTTGGACTAACTGTGACGACAAGTCTGCCCTCTGGTTAGTAGCCAGAGAAGTACTTCAGTAAAAGCCAAGGCTCCCACTAGATAGGTTGTACCAGACTGTTGCTCTGTAATTTTTCTTAAAGTTAAATGTAATGTCCTTGTGTAACTTAAACCTGTTAATAAATATTTGTTACACTATATCGGACTCTTCTATCTAAAACGACCCCTTTACAAAGTGACGCCCAACGTTAATGTTTAGCTTTAAGAACTTTCCATGGCTTTTGCTCATTTTCTTTTTCAGAAACAGTACTTGCAGCCACACCCGCTGGATCTAACTCCTATAACTTTAGGAAAGGAGATACCTCGCCCGTCAGGTATGAGGCCTTTTTTTTTTTTTTTTTTTTTTTTGTGTGTGTGTGTGTGTGTGTGTGTGTGCCACTCCGATGGCCTATCAGCAACAAATAGTTGTCGTTAATAATATGATTTGTTTTGCATTTAAACACTAAGGTTCTATAAGTTGTTAATCCTTAATGTTGAAAACGTGAAAATACTTAAATATGAAAACGTAAAAATACTTTACTGTGTTCTTAAAGTATATATGTGTATCTTTCACGAATATTGTATCATTTTGAAGTGATTAAGAAATTCTTTCATTTTGCTTACACATGAGTGCTCTAGAACTGCATAATATTCAGTTTTGTTTCGAAATGGTAAATGTGGTAAAACATAAAAAGGTATAATATATTCAAAGCGAGGCATTTTAAGAGTAAAATTCTGTATTACAAATTGTTAATGCTGAATGTATTCAATCTTATAAACGTAGTTTCGATTTGAGCTTAACTTGAGAAACCAGTGACTCAATGACATGTTTATTACCCTGTTGCCTCCATAACGGTTTTATTTATTGATATTTTTTTCTTCCATTTCCGCTTACATTGCTGAAAATTGTTTATATTTGATGATTTAAAGAAGCATAAGATTCTTTTTGGTAAAATGTTATTTTTTTATACTGATTGATATACGTTTCAGATGTGCGTAATTCTTTTAGTTTCATAAGTGTATTGCTATTCCTGAATGTTTTATTTTGTTCTTTGAGAATAGAAATAATTAACGGAAAAGTATTTTATTGATGTTATTTAAACTGTGCTATTTCTAAACCCTGTAAAATGTTTTAAGGATGAAAGTCTTTTTTATATATTATTTTGACTGTTACTTTTGATGCAACTAACTTTAGTATAGTGCTATTCTATAGTAAAATGACTACAAATCTTTTCTGGGTAAGGTGACCTCATTACAACCTTTTAGTTAGTGCCACAATAAAGTGTTTTTTTCATCGAAGAATTTATTTTAAGTGAAACACGTCATCATGTCGTTTTTTGCTAAAGGACGTAAACAAGATATGTGTGTTCTAGCAAAGTAACTTGGTGTGAATGTTACGGAACAAATGACAATAGTTGATATTAATGATGCCATTTTAACGAGTAAGGGATATAATGAAGAGTTCACTAAAGATCTATTTTTTAGCATTATTGCGTAACGAAAAGAAGTAGAAGAACGTGAATTTAACGAAAGAAAACAGCGTGAGGAACGCGAATATAACGAAAGGAAAGAGATAGACGAACGCAAGCACGAGCTTGAGAAATTGAAAATACAAGTAGCTAGTTCAGGTGCTAGTCAGGATTCCGTACCTGCTTTGAAACTCACTGATACGGATATCCCTAAGTTACAATTACAAACTTTAATTCCTCACTTTAATTGAAAAAGTGATGACATGAGCCTTTTTCTCACTTTATTTGAAAGGCAACTAACAATTTTGAACATACCTCAAGGAAAATGGGTAGTGTATCTCTTAGGTTTGTTACCTAATGACGTTGCAAAACTGATTGCAAAGGAATCTGTTGGTGATGCACAAGATTATGACAATATTAAACAAATTCTCTTAAAGCGTTTTAAATTGAGTGCTGAATAGTTTCGACAGTTATTTTCGCAACATCGCAAAAGTCCTGATACCACTTGGCAAGATTTTTACTTCGATTTGAGAAATTTCTTTGATGGCTGGATTGGCGAATTAAAAGTCAATACTTTTGAGAAGTTAAAGGATTTGATGATATCAGACCAAATTAAAAGACGATCCCCTTCTGAGTATAAAGAACATTTTGTGGATCATTGGTCCGAGTACTCTGATCCGCTTCAACTGACTGATAAATTAGATTTATATGAAGAAGCTAAAAACATCAGGAGTACAAACGTCAGTAATAACACTCCAAAGCCGTCTCAATGTAGTGGTCCTAAAAATTATAAAAATAACACTCAATTTGTTACAAATTCAGCGACAAAGAATTCCGGCATGACAGAAGATCGCCCAACTGTTAGTTGTTATGATTGTGGAAAATCAGGCGTCGTTAAGGCTAATGTCCAACCTGTTCTCTTTCTTTAAGTAAAGAATCAGCTGACTTCAAAGCAATAAACTTACATACAGTGTCTGTAGAGACACCTCACCCGACTCTTTTAAGAGTAAAAATCAACGGATTTACGGGAATTGTCTGTGCTGATACTGGCGCTACTCACACTATAGCGGGAGAAACATTATATAATCTCTTGAACAAACAAGGATCAGAATTTAAGAAAACTACTATGAAGGTCACTCTTGTGGACGGTATTCAAAGGGACGAAGAGGTCTACATGACACAGGTAGATATTCGCATTGAAGGAAAATCATTCCGCATAACTTTATTTGCGCTTCCCTCAGCAAAGGATAACAGGACACTCTTGGGATCGGATTTTCTTAAAAGCGCTGCAATTGTTTTAGATCTACGCAATCATTGGTGGTTTTACCACGATAATCCGCAGCAAAAGTTTAAGTTTATTGATGATGATTCTAAACCCAATGATCAAACCGAATGTACGTCGGAAGTTGACACTGTACTGTTAAGAGAATGTGAAGGACAACATCTATTGCGTCATTAAAGATCACAATTAAATGAACTATTGAGTCAATATTCAACTATCTTCCAACCAGGGGGAGAAGCAGCACCTTGCATAGAACATCGAATTAAAACTGGAAACCATTCCCCAGTAGCTGTACCACCATACAGAATGAACCCTGCTAAGAAAGAAATCTTAAAGCAAGAAATTGACAAGCTCTTATCCGAAGGAATAATTGAAGAATGCGAATCCCCTTATGCATCCCCAGTTGTTTTAATACCGAAACCTAATGAAACAGTACGCCTCTGCATAAATTACCGGAAATTGAACGCGATTACAGCTCCAGATGCCTAACAATTTCCGAGAATGGATGACCTGTTACATGAGGCAAAACCTACTCCTTTCATGTCGACCCTTGATCTTCGTACAGGTTATCACCAAGTGAAGGTTCATACAGATGATAAAGACAAGACAGCATTTGTGTGTCCCTTCGGAACATATCGTTTCTTACGAACGCCCTTTGATCTTCGGAATGCCCCAGCAACATTCCAAAGATTGATAGACCGTTTTCGCAATGGACTTGAAAACATCCTAAAGCTCACCTATCTGGACGACATAATCGTGCTGTCAGAATCATTCGAGAAACACCTTTCCGATCTCAAAGCTGTTTTCGAAAGGCTTTTGCTCTTCAAACTGCACGCAAACAGAGAGAAGTGCCACTTCGCTTCTTCTCGTGTGAAATAATTGGGATTTTGGATCACACAAGTAGGAATCGAAGTTGATCCAGAAAATGTTTCCTCTATCCAGAGAATCCCACCTCCCAAAAACGTCAAGGAACTTCAATCCTTCCTTCAAACGTGTTCTTGGTTTACACGATATATACAAAACTTCGCGGAAAGTGATTTGACGAAGAAGAAAGTCCAATGGGAATGGGGTTTCAACCAGCAAAAAGCATTTGAAACTCTAAAAAACTGCCTCATAACACCTCCTGTGTTGAAGCAAGCAAATGGAACTCAACCGTATATTCTTCGAACAGATGTAAGCAATTATGCTCTTGAAGCGCTTTTACTTCAAGGGGAAGGGTCTAAAGAGCACACTATCGAATATGCCAGCCGACTGCTTTCTCCGGCTGAGCGAAACTATTCGACGACTGAACGAGAAGCCCTTGCTGTAGTCTGGGCCTTGAAAAAATTCCGTGGTTACGTCGAAGGATCGGAAGCAACGATAGCATCCGATCATCAACCTTTAAAAGGGCTTTTGAACCTCAAATCTCCGACCGGAAGACTTGGTAGACGGGCGCTTGAAATTCAGTCTTTTAACCTGAAAGTACAATATATTCCTGGAAAGGCAAACGTCATCGCTGACATGCTGTCCCGTCCAAGCTCCGAACATGAAGTTTCACCTTGCGAGATTTCAAATATATGTATAGTGGACATGCCCACAAGAAGTCAAAAAGACATCCAGGAATCTCAACTTAAAGATGATAACTTAAAAAAGGTTATAGAAATTTTCGAATCCACTGAGAAAACTGAAGAATGTACCAACTGGACTGAACAGGGATTCTTAATGAATCAAGGTGTTCTCTACCGATATGGCCCTGACTCTGATTCAGAAGAGGCCCAATTAGTAATTCCAACTGCCGAGCGTGAATCAATCATGCGAAAGCACCATGATGATCCAATGGCTGGACATTATGGAGAGGAAGGAACATTCCAAAGAATTGCCAGACGCTATTATTGGACTGGTATGAAAAAGCACATATCCGACTATGTGAAAAGCTGTCCTGAATGCAACCGTTACAAGGCTACTAACCAAAAGCCAGCTGGACTGCTAAGAACTCCTGTCTATTCTCAACGTTTTGAGATAATATCTATTTATTTGTTTGGGCCACTGCCAAAAAAATGACACTGGAAAACAATGTATATTCATTGTCGAAGACTATGCTACGCGATGGCTTGAATTATTTCTTCTTGCTTAAGCTACAGCACGCGACTGTGCTATAACCCTCATCGAAGACGTATTCATGCGGCGTGGTATACCACCAAGAATCATCAGCGATAACGGCACCCAGTTTATCAGTGCAGTCATGCAAAAAGTTTGCTGCACATTAAATATCGATCAAAACTTGATACCAGTTTGCTTTCCTCAATCAAATCCTGTTGAACGGAAAAATAGAGACTTAAAACCTCGTCTTGCAATCTTAGTAGGAGATGCACATGACAACTGGCATTCGAAACTCCCAGTTATTCGCTTCGCTATGAATATGGCCGGCTGTGACACTACAGGCCATACACCAGCATTCTTAATGTTTGGAAAAGAGATGAGGACTGTCGACGACGTTGTTCACGATTTCAAAGCTGTGGTTGAAAATAATAACTTTGTTCCTGAAATCACCCCTTATCTTAAACGATTCGCAACTATTACAAAGGACATACGAGAGCGTATCGAAATAAAGCAAGATCAACGTAGAAAGCAATATGATAAAGGAAGGCGACAAATGTTTTATTCACCAGGTGATAAGGTATGGGTCAATTTACATCCCATTAGCAATGCAAAAGACAAAAAGACTTCAAAGTTCATATCAAAGCGTGATGGTCCATACTTGGTAATGACACAGAAATCATCTAATTCCTATGTCCTTTCAAGCCTTAATAAACCATCAGAACCCTTAGGAACGTACCATACGTCTGCACTAACACCTCTCAAAGACCCGTCCACTTCTCCCATTCTTCCGCTCCGGAAGAGAGGTAGACCGCCAAAAATTACTTTGCATTCCCGAAAATATCAAAAACTTGTGGTTCCGAACAGTGCTTAAAAGAGAGGTCCCCTTGCCCAGGAAACCAAAAAAACTGAGACTAGAGACAATGTTACAAGAGCTCCCAAATCCTCCAGTTCTGTCTCCTTGCCGGGACGTCGGCGGAACCAGAGGGGGAGTTTGTAACCAATCCCTTAACATAAACTGTTGGACTAAATGTGACAACAAGGCTGCCCTCTGGTGAGTAGCCAAAGAAGTACTTCAGTAAAAGCCAAGGCTCCCACTTGATAGGTTGTACCAGACTGTTGCTCTGTAATTTTTCTTAAAGTTAAATGTAATGTCTGTGTGTAACTTAAACCTGTTAATAAATATTTGGTACTCTATATCGGACTCTTCTATGATCCTATCTAAAACGACCCCTTTACATATAAGCATATTTTAATTTACTAATCTGCCCATCACTCAAATAATAAACTTCTTTTTTTTTATATAGTTTCTCATTTATTAAGGATAAAATTTGATCATAATATTGTGTCACTTCCTCATTAGGTATGACACCGTTTTTATTTAATTTGTTTAATAATGTAACAGTTTCTTTATATAACTTTTTAGATTTACTTCCTTTACACATTTTATATTAATTTTTTTTTAATATCTAACTGATAGCCCATACCACAGTTATCTTTAGTGGTAAGAATGTGCTCTAAAGTATCTAAATAATATTTAAATTGAACGAATACATGTTTATTTATTTAAAAAAATATTCATGATATGACATATTCTTTATGTGATCTAGATTTAGCCGATTATCAGGATCTTTCGCATATTGCTGTCTTATCTTTTATTTCCTTTGCTTTTCCAATTAATTCTTTTGTTGTCTCAAAAATTTCCTTAGTTTATTAGGTAATTTAAAATTATGACTTTTAAAAAGATGTTTATCTAAAGTTTTATTAAAGTCAAATGAATGAAATTTTTTTCTTAGTTTGACTCCCTGATGTAGTCTTTTCTTCAAATAATTTTTTAGAACTGCACGCATTCAGGTAAAGTTCTTGAAGATTCAGAAAGCAAAGCTGATGCTTCAGAAGGTAATGAAGGAAATCTGTATATTGTATAGCAGCTATGAATGTTTTTTGCAACATCTTTATTTGATTTCATATTTTTCTATCGCTTTAGTAATAGGTACTTTAGTAACAGGTTTTTTATTAACCTCCAAAGTTTTTTAAATGGCTGATTTTTCTTTTTTTCGACCATCATTTTTCCTTCTAAACATTCTTTTTTCTTACAATTTCATCAGTTTAATAATATCCTTTTCTTGTTGCTTTTTTAGCCTTAACTTTCTTTCTTTTTCTATCTCATTCATTTATATAAAAGATATTTTATTTACACTAAAATAATTTTTACTTATAGTAAATTAAAATGAAAAAATAATAATTCAAGATTACAATGAACCGGGATGAATTTCATGATTAAAATAAACATCCCTGTATTACCAAAATGGTCTCATAGGTCCATCAAGATCGTGAAAAACAAATTTAACACTTTATTTAATATACGATTTATTAGAGTTTGGAAGATTACATGTATGTTCAAAATAATTATATGATCACAATATATAATAAATTACAAGAAAATTGTACTATGAAGATATAGAAAAAGAAGATATTATAAACTGTTCAAAAGAAAATAAGAAAAAGTTATTAAATATATATGATAAATTTAAAAAGAAAATGTAATTTGTTTTCGGATTCAAGTGATTTTATTTCTCTAGATGATTTAGACCTATCATTTAAAAATTTAGTTATTATTGATGACAGTAACTGAATATTATTTTTTTATCTAGGATGAAACGAAAAATGTATCCTTTATATATACAACACAAGTTTATTATTCAACACATATTAAGTACAGGAATTAACTGTAAATATTTTATATTTTAAAACTTCAAAATTCAACGGATCCGGAGAGAAATACATGGTTTTGAAGACTTAAACAAAAAATGTTTACAAAAAACTATATAATTTCTTTATGTTAAATTTAGTTAATCCAAAAATGGAATATCGAAAAAATATGGAGTCTATATAAATAATGGAAGAAAATTTAGAAAAATTACATATTTACTGAAAGAGTTTTAATTTATCTCAAGAAATAAGTATTTTCTAATCAATAGGTAATGTTACAATGAGCGATACAGGTTTATCAGCAATTGCATTTCTTTGGTTTGCCTTTTTAAGTTTACCAGCTGGAATATTAGAAGCTGTTGAATTTGCTTTAAAAATAACAGAAATGAAAGAAGAATGCAGGCATTTTTTCAAATTTTTATAAAGGACTCCTTAATTCATTTAAATCTACAGAACTTTCTGAAGAAGAACTATATAAAAGACAAAAAGATTTTATAAAAAGTTTAAAATTTAATGCAACAGCATTAAATTTTAAACTAATTTTCAACAGAAAAATATACAGAACAGGTGCAACTGAATGGTTATAAATATCATCATTAATATACGATTTGTAATCATAAACTGCTATTTTTAAGTCATGTCTAAAAAATATGATTTGAAATTTAAATATAAAAGATGTGTTAAAAGCGGATCAGCATTAATGAAAGGATCAGGCTTACTTAAGTTTATAATTAATCATCTACCTTTTGAAGCACATATACCTTATTATCAACGACGTAGTCCTAGAATTAATGTTAAAAAGCGTTTAGAAAGAGGAGATCCTGAAAAAAAAACAGAGTTGAAAAATTTTTGTAAAGAACATGATTTAGATTATTATAAAAATAATGATTTAATTTGAAGACATATAGCAGATAAAAAAATTTAGACGGTTTAGATAAAATTGAAAATCCGGCTAGTGGTTTGGTTTTTACCTTTTAGGTGAAAAACAAGGAATAGCTTTAATAAAAAATTAATTAATGAAAAGTAAAAGAGGGAATGGGTTTTTATCCTTATGTAAATACGAAAATATAATCTGTCATAAAAAAGAAAACTGAAACGAAAGATTATTATAAAAGTACTATTCAGAATAGAAAAAGAATGGGAAAAGGAAAATGTGTAAAATGTGGAAGTAAAAAGAGTACTTTTTAGGTTGAAGAAGGCGAAAGGCTTCTGAAAGAAACATTTTATAATCCAGAAACAGAATATTGTGAAATAATGAATTAAAAAGTAAAACAGGTTTACCAAAGAAAGATGCTGAAGAGTTGTTACATACAGAAGATGAATATACACGAAATAAACCCGTTATTCGTAAATTTAAAAGAAGAGTTTATGTTCCTAATAGTAATTATCAATTTGATATCGATTTACTACTTTTTAAAAATTATAGTAAAGATATTGAGGGAAAAAGTATTTGTTAACAGTTATACCTAGATACATTTAATAAATTTGCATAGACTTTTCTTTTAAAAAGAAAAACACCTGAAGAAGTAATACAGGATTTTAAACAAGTTTTAATAGAAAGAATTCCAAAATTTATATTAATGAATAAAGGTACTGAATTTACAGGAAAAGCTACGCAAAACAGTAAATGGTTTACCAATAAATTTAAAGAAATTAAGTCTGATATACAGACAGTTTTCAGAAAACCATCACAAGAAGATAAATTGATGTAATATCTAAATTATTTAAACATTATAATAATTCATATGATAGTTCTATAAAATGACACCTATTGAAACTAGTAAACCTGGAAACGAAATAAAGCTTCTTTATCATTTACATGTAGATCCTATAGCCAAAAATGCCTTTAATAAAATGTAAGTATACAACAGGAGATCGTGTTAGAATACCTAAGTTTAAAGCATTCCTTTACGAAACGACCAGTTTTTAAGAAAGAGATTTTTAAAAACTGAATTTTGTTTCAGATGAAACCAAAAATATCCTCATATGTACATGTTTATGAAATAAATTATTCAAATAATGAAGAAACTGAATGGATATTTTATGAAAATTAAATGATAAAATATAATAAAAAGATGATGTATATAAGATTGAAAAAATATTAAAAAACAAAGGAAATAAATATTTAGTAAAACGGCTGGGTTATCCGGATTCCTTTAATACATAGATTAATAAGGAGGATTTGCATCCTTAATAAATGACTTTACTTATTTTGAATTCTTAAAAGCTATGAAAAATCTGAAGATTTTACTGTTTAATATACAACCCCAATGAAATTTAATAATTGCTTTAAAATCCATTTCAGTGTGGGTTTCTTGGTTTAATAAAAGTAGAAATTATAATAACAGGTTTACAATAAAGTCTCCATTAGGTGATAGAGAAATAAGTATACATGATAGAAATTATACAATTACAGATTTAAGTAAAATTGCTAAGAAATGATCTTCCAGTCAAATTTGGTATTCTAAAAGGAAGGCAAGCAATACCTATAATATTGTTTAAAGAATGGGAAATTAATTAAGATAATATTTTAAAAAATATAAAGACTTTCTTTTCTTTTCACCAACGACGGAATAGCTAGCCCACTGTTTTAGGTGCTTTTCCGCCTGTTGGATCCCGTCGATGGAATTAAAAATAAATACATCAATAAACATAAATAAAGAGCTTAGTACTGTGTCCTCCGGGGATTGGCCACGAAACGAGGAACATTGAAAAAAGGACCAGAACATGAAAAGAAGGTGCATGGTGGGGACTGCTGAGACTAAGCGGAACACTTTTCACTATTATCGTACATATTAGGCATACAGTTATATTAAAGATGTGCTATAAAAATCAGGTACAGATATAAAGATGACCAAATACATTACAAATTGTGGAATACATTAAGTCCTGGATTAATCATAATATTAAATATAATTAAAAACAGCAAAAACAAAACAAAAAAAAAAAAAAAAAACACAAGACATTAAGTAAATTAATATATGTACAGAGCAGGCTGCTGACGGCACGGTGTCCAAGGAAAGGAGTCACTCAAGGTTGTCAGCAATGCTTTTAGCAATGGTAGTGCAGTCTCTAATGCGGCTGAGCGCATTTATTCTTAACCCCTTCGAGCCGGGTAGCGAAAACGTGCGCTTATCGCGGAGGCCGGCAGTGTCTTCCGCGAGCGTCTCTCCAGGGCCGGGGGCTCTTTTGCTACTAAGCCTAAATCCATGAAATTTCCGAAGTATCAACGCATTGTTTAATAATGCTCTATAGAGTATTTAAACGGCTTATGCTTTATAGATATTTTTATATATATACTTTAATTGCGTTATTTCTTGTTTAAATGCATATTTTACAGATTTTATTTTAATTACTCACCATTTTATGACTTTTAACATTATAATCTGAAAACTAAATATATTACTTAAAATTCTCTTTTCGTATGAAAAATTTTAAAACAGGGATCTACACACAGTCCTACGTTACGTTCCTTGAACTCGTAATAACTCATTTGCCGTTTTGGAGGATTTTTCCGGGAATGTGAACAAACGAAGCATCGTCGTCTCATTTTCTTATCAGTCTCTTCTGAACAAAGTTTTGGAAAATGTCTTTCAGTTAATCTTTCAGAATCAATATCAGAATTTCAGAATCAATATCTGAAATATTTTGCATCGTTTCTGCTATTTCATGCTCTGTTAAACATTTTCGAAGCTTCGACATTGAAACGGTAAAAACAGAAAGAATTCACGTCTAACAAGATCTAATTATTTTCTAAAAACTGAACTGTAAACGGAAATACTCAACGCTTTAGCGCATATAAAACTTCTACTTACAATAAACAACTACCACGTGCGAATAAAGTGCGATTTAAAGAGACGTCATAAATCACGCCATTCGGAAACATTTAGTTCCCCGTTCGTTTATATAATCAAAAACACGTGTATGTGAGTCATGCTTCTCTCATTTCAAGTAGAAGGTCTAATGCACATGTATCTGAAACCATATGGACATACTGTGCCATCTTGTGGCAGAAATTATAGTTTGAAAAACGTTCCAAGGTACTGGCACAAATACGTGACAGTCGGTAGAGAATGCAACAATGCTCTGGCACGCCTGCGTGTCGGCCGGTAGATAAGTGTGTTCGTTGCTGGCACGTATACGTGACAGTCGGAGCGAAGGGGTTAATCGTGTTCTTGAACCATGCAGGCATATTGATTGCAGTTGGTCTTTTTAATATGAATTTCCTGTGTGCGAGCAGTCAAACAGATAGCGATCTGGGTCACCAGTACTGCCACAAATGCATTGGTCACTGTCTCTAGGCGAAATCTGTGAAGATAGGACATATATGGGCCATGTCCTGTCAGATACTGTGTGAGATGCGAAGAACTGTTGTTTAAATTGTGGTTAACTTTTGGTTGGAAATCATACAGTCTTCTGCCTGTGGTTGTTGTATCCCAGTAGTTTTGCCACTGCTTCATCAGTTCCACATTTGAGAGTAGTTTTCAGATACGAGTGCGGAAGGGGCACACCAATGCTACTCACGTGGGGTTCATTGGCTGCAACTTTCGCAATCATATCCGTTGCTTCATTTCCTTTAATCCCTGTATGGGCTGGAATCGAAATCAGACTTCAGACTTGCAGGAATCGAAATTAATAGTTTTTGTATGTCTCTGACAATGGGATGTCTACTGCGGCCGCCCTGGATGGCCTGCAAGCTTGACATTGAGTCTGTGTAAATTACTTTATACCTGCCATTGTTCGCTGTAAAGTCCAGAGCTGCCTTTAGGGCTGTAAGTTCTGCCTGAAACACCGAGTTACTGGGACGAAGCTACTTAGCCCAGGAATGGATGATGTGGTCACCCTCCATTGCACACCAGGCATTGCCAGTTCCGAGTTCTCCTTTGGAGCCATCAGTATATACGGCTAAGGATTGTAATGCACTTGGAGGATAATATAAAGACTATACACATATAAAGACTATACAAGACTGCGAAACAGAGATAGAAGATGAATATATTGCTGATATATCTAACGGAATGGATATTTATATTCATTGTAATATAATAAAATCAAGTTATGTAAATGGGAATCCACTGACATTATTTACTCATTTAATAATGTAAATTTACCAGGTAGTATAATTTCAAAACCCATTTGATAAACCGATATTTTCCCGTTAATTTAGACGAAAAATTAGTAGTATTCATACGTAGGTACCTAATCAAAATAATGACTTCATTGAATTAAATAATCAAGAAGTTGAATATAACTTTATTGTTAAAGAAGAGGAAAATTATTTGAAAAATTAATGAAATATTATTTTTAATATTAAAAAATTAATAATCATAGATTATATAGGAAAAGTATTTTCCTATATAATTACAGTATTTTTCTGTTTGAAGCGCCAGTTTCATTGTCTGAATCGATAACATATAAGAACCACTCACTTGAAAACAAACCATCCGTGCTAAATTAAATAAAATACTTTCAATGAAAGACAAGGTTTAAAAATTGTACATAAATTAATGGAAATGATTTATGACTTAGCACATACGAAACACCATCACAATGAAGAAATTGAATTTGAAGAGATGCTAGAATATAATAAAGACGAGAATATAACAGATCAGAGAGAAAATGCTAGTTAAAACTTTACTATATAGAGAAAAATAGTATTTTATATCCAAAAATTTTCTTCAGTTTGAATAAAAATTAAAAAAAAAAAAAATAAAGATGTAAATATTGGAGTGAAAAACATAAATTTAAATAGTTTAGGAGGTTTTATTTATATAGCACAGCTAATTAGAGCAAGTGAAGGTATTGAACATCATAGTGCAGACCCTTCATAGTGATTCATATTATTTAAATGAGTTCAACTCTTGATTATTCGGCAACTGAAGGTACAAATATGTTTTTTATGCTGATAATTCGGGTAAACCTGATAACCGATTTATTACCTTAGAAAGAAGCTGATATTAAAATTGAATGAAGATTTTTATTAATTATTTTTTTTTAAAGATGGTCACTAAGGAAAAAAGCAATGTTTTCAAAGTATGGATTCCTTTAAAATATATATTTTCATTCTTTAGAGAATATAAAAAAGTACTTACAAAACTTAAAATTAAACTTGAATTTCAGAGAAATGTAAGAGAAAATATGATATATACTGATGAAAAAAATTATTATGAAGTAGTTGTAAAAAATGTGAATCTGATATAAGTCATTATAAATTCGAAAATGATGCAAAGATTATATTTCAAATCTTTAAAATAAAAAAGGAAATAGAAATTAAATGGAACAAGTTTAGAATGCTAAAATCCTATACCCTCTCGTTCTATGTCGAAATGTATAAAATTGTATTTACTTCAGGTGATGTTTTAATTTTATATATATTCTCCCTCAATATGTTGAAAGAGAAACGAAAGCAATGCAAAATAATATGATATTTGATAATTTAGATATACATGACTTTTATTTAGCGGTTAATGAAAAGTATTTCTTAATACAAATTATAAAATGGATTTTGTTAAAAATATAATTATAATAGATTATACGCATCTCTTTTAAAAGTAGGACAGAATTATATCAATTCTGAAACAGGATGTATGACAGACGTTTTAAAATATGAAAAACTCTATCCTAATTTTTGTTGCCATCTCTCGGGCCCACCAGCGGCCGAGCGGTAAAGTCGCTGAACACTGGTAGTTCGGTCCGAGGTTCGAATCCCGCGAACGGGCTGGCTGCATGGGCGCTTTCGTGGTTTTCCCCATGTGTAACGTGTATACGAGCCAGTTTCCCTTAGATAGCCCTCCACGAAGGCATCCCTCCCCTTAGGCAGATAGCCCTCAAGGCTTTGCCATAATCACACACACACACGTTATCATCTCTCTTTCATGAAAGTTTTACTTCGATCATTGACACCCAAATTTCAATTGAACATTAAGAAATAAACCTCGAAACGAATATAGATTTTACATTGTTTTATTAAGGGAAAAAGAAATATCAATACAGCAGTAGAATAAATTACTATGATAGAAACTGTAAAATTAGCATAATAATAATAATAATAAGCGATAATAAATTAATTTAAAAAATCTGTTTCTCTGGAAATAGCTTATTTCCGAAGGCCGCAAAATAATAATTTCTTTAATATTTTTAATTTTAAATCTTCAGTGTAATATTTAAGAAGGTTTTTTTTGACTGTTTAAGGGTTTTCCTTCTTTTCTTTCCTAGGTCTTCCTTCTTTTTTTCCTTTTTCGAGCCTTTTCTTCAAATCCATCCCTTTTATATCAGCCACTGATAACAAATCACATTGGTACGTTATATCATTATTACACATTATTATATTTCATCATTACTATTTAATTTTAATTTAACAGTAACTTACTCAGCGACACAAGCAGAATCGCTTGAAAGGAAATTACTTTATTCGTAGAGCTGCCCAGGCCCAAAGGATTTTGTTATTTAAAAAAATGAATCTAACATTGTAATGTTAAAAAGGTATTTTCTCACAATACTATTATAATTTTTTTAATTTTTTAAAAAATAAATCAAAAATCTGTGTGTCATTTCCTCGTGTAAATTCGATAAATATCAAACTTTTAAGCGACGCAATAACAATTACTTTTGAATAACACTAGTGGCGCTAACTACCGATCGAAATCATAACTAAATATTAATTATTACTGAATATAAAGAATAATTTTAATCTTTTTTGATATTTTTGAGTACATTCGTGCTAACTGTTGTTCTAGAAAAACTAAAAACATTGGCAAGTTTTACAATGTAAGAAGTAAGGTTTTGCGGTGTGAGAGTAATGTGTTACCACCACAATCTATCACATAGAATTTGCTTCGTTTTGTGAATATTCACGAAGTAAGTTTTCTGAGAACTTTTCGATGCTTGCCCATTAATGCTCGAGAGAAGTTCATCGAGACGAGAATAACTGAAGTTTAACACTAAACATATTTCAACACTAACATAAGTGAACATAAATTCAACATAACATAAGTGAAGTTTAACACTAACATAAGTGAGATCTAAAGAATTTCTGATCAATCATACGAATTAACAGTCGGAAGATGATGAAGCATTCCATCTTTGATATAACTTATCTGAGTAAGGTGTGATTAGCAGCCACGAAACCACTCTTCGCGAAAGCTAAATTCCCAAATAATTATGTTATGACTTTGGAATCAAACCTTCAGAAACCTATATAATAATGTAATGAGAAGTAATGAGCCTTTTTTAGAACTTTTATTTAAATTTTTAAAATTCCGCTTGAACTCCTTCAAAATTATTCCTTTGGATAGCCATACATCATCTGAGACGTTGTTACCGCTTTTCGTAGTATGTTGGTTCTCCGAAATTGAAATGGCCTTCAACTGGTCTGCCACAGACTCTTTAAATTATTTTTTTCTGTTCCAAAATGTTTTTTTTTTTTTTTTTTTTTCCAGATAGTTTTCTCACTCTAGAGAACAGCAAAAATCATCGGAACTAAGATCAGATGAAACGGCGGGCTGAGGAACAAAAGAGGTACCTTTTCGAGCCAAGACACCATTACGGAGACAGTCATGTGATAGAGCGCATTGCTAAGCATTCTTTATATACGAAGCAGTATTCGTTATAAATTGATGAACAGTTAATCGAATTAAGTTTTACTTTATTTATCTATAACCAGCCATTACGCGGCCAGGCTTCGTCTGATTTTCAAATGTACCAGAAAATTGACTAAAGGGAACACCAAACATTAACTTTAAAACCTACACAGAATTTTACTCTGCAGAACAACTTTATCAAAAAAAATTCTATAATAATGTATTACGTATAAGAAATTGCAATGAAAAAAGCAATACCCCTTAATACAAGTATTAATTATCCTAATAAATAAATTAACCAACTTCCCGTTGCCTTTTCTCGACAAACGTCCAGTATCCAACAGAAACATTAAATTTAAAAACTGCACAGAATTATTGCCCTCATTTTTACGAGTGGCAACAGTCCTGATATGAGCAACAATGGCAACAGTGCTGATATGAGCAACAATGGCAACAGTGATATAGCAACAATGGCTGCGCACCATTGTTGCTGATATAATGAGAGAGAATTATCATTCTAATTTTGAAAAAAAAAATAAATATCATTCTAATTTTGAAAATTAAAATAATATCATTCAAATCGAATTTTGAAAAAAATCGCTTCGAGGTACACCGGCTCTTGTCTAGATGCACCTATGTACCAAATTTAGTATCCCTGGGTCTATTAGCTTACCAGTAGCACAAACAAAAGAATCACACACACGCACACATAGACATACTCTTCCTTTTATTATATGTAGAGATTAATCTCACATTGAGGAGATGATCTGACCGATTTCTGATTTTGAAAACGATTTCCTCACTTCTTTTTTTGAAGGCCTACCAGAGCGAGTATCATCTTCAGTTTCTAGGCTATCTGAAAAATGATTAATGGCTTTAAACTACTCGAAAATTTTGAAATTTAACTAGGCTTGTCGAAGTATTGTAAAAATTAGGTCGCACTGTATTCCGGTTTGAAAAAAAAAACTTGATGGTACATCTTCACTCAAATCTCAGGACACTTATTTTGGTGGACTTCATGAGAAACGCAATAATGCAATACATGTGAATTTTGTGAAATTGCCTCTTGAACTGAATCTATATGAGAAGGTTGTCCTTACTTACTCGTGAAAGGCAACTATTACCCTCATCCCTCCATGTAAGGCGCTACAACAATCTGTAACCCTGATAAGGATATCAAGGATCTGATATAGACATGATACGTATATCCAGGAAATAGGTCACCAAACTCAACCAGGATATTCTGTGGATTAACATTTAATCAAAATATGCCTTATAAACAAATATACAATGAAAAACTCCGAAACAGCGTGTTACATGAAAATATTGGGTCACTCATGCCATAAAAAATGCCATTTTCTAATTGAATGAACGAAACGTCGCAGCGAGACAGAATAAAGTATTTGCTTTAACTAGCTATAAAAGTAGGTAATAAATTTATTGTATTCTTATTCTTATTCCAAGTTTTGAAAGGTTCACTTAAATTTAACAGTTACCTTTTTCAAATCTAAATATAATGTAAGTGACAAAGGAGCATAATCGTCCTTTGTTTTTTGAATTCAGTTAAATAATTATTAATACGAATATTAATCAAGTATGCATATATTGGACAATAACCGTAAGCCTGCATCATAGGGAAATCCAAAAATGTTTAACCGTAAATTGCAGACTAGAAGACCAGCCTCGTCCTCGAACATATGTAGAGCTCAACAAATATGACTTGCAATCTCTGGTATGGCAAAATCCTACCTTAACTGTAAGAAACTAGTAAAGGATGAATTAGAGTAAATTTTATATTAAAAAAGAACTTTTCTATCTTAATTTTGAAAAATAAAAGGTATAAATAAATTTCAAAAATTTATGTGATGACTCAGTATGTTTACATAACACACACTCATGTGCAAAATTAAGAAAACTTGCACATTATGCCAAATGTCTGAGCATCTAATGGATATATTTTAATTAAATTTGGTATGAGTATACATTTATAACAGAGAAAGTAGAACTGATTATCATGCGTACATAAGAGAGAAAGTTATGCACGCATGATAATCAGTTCAGCTCATAGTGTAGGAATGTCTTAAATCCATGCTGTGATATCGAACTTAAAATGAGTCTGATATGGAGTGCGGTAGCCTCTCACACTGATAGGTCTCGCAGCGTGACAGCATAACACAGGAGGCAACTGATGAGTTCCTATGGCAGTCGATCTCACTACTAGAGCAAGGAAATTTTTAACTCGGAGATGCTTCATCGAGGAGGATTGCGAGATGAAATTGCCCTTCCAAAAGCGTACCAAACATACCTTATATGGTTAAGTTCAGGAAATCTGGCTGGCCAGTTCATGCGACGAATATCCTCTCTTCCCAGGTAAACGTTGAGGAGCTGAATAATATGTGGACGAGAACTGTCGTCCAATAAGCAGAAACCCAGGACCAACTTCGCCGCTGAAAAGTTGAAAATAAAACTCTAAGTCCTTCTCTCTATATCTCATAGCTGCCAAAAAGCCATTTTCGAACACATGTAGTGTCTGCGGCGGTCAAACCTAATGCCTGCCCAAGCCATTACACCTCAACCACCGTAATGATCCATTTGTTTTTTTTTTATGAGAAAGGGATGGTATCGTGTTCCAAGCCTTCTCCAGATACAGGTACTCCGAGAATCAGTCTCCCAGGCTGAATCTCGACTCATCTGTAAAACGCACGGTGCTCGAATGATCTGATCCAAGTCGCATGTTGTCTGCACCATGTTAATCTCGCTCTTCCTTATGCTGCAGAGAGCAGGACGCAAACTGCAGGAGTTCTGGCGTACGCCCTATCTTATGAAGGCTTCGGGCAGCTAAAGACCGTGAAACGTGGGTTTCAGAGGCAGCATGCTGCTCATGTGATAAATGTGAAGCTGTAGCAGTCCTGTATCGCTCTGCTGAAAGTGCGAAATAACAATTCTCATTCTTCATTGTGGATCTTAGGCGACCTTATCCAGGTCTTCTCGATATGGATAGAGTGCCTTGAAACTGTTTCCACTAATTTCAGACGATAATGGGCATTACATTGAGATTTGTTAAAACTCACACTTATAGTTCACCTCCCTCCAATGATTCTTCAGTAATCCCGATGATTCTTCCTCTCATTCCGTCATCCATACGTTCGTTGCTACTCATTTTACCTGATACCTTATAAAATTTACACAACTCTTTCAAGACACACTGTGAATGTCGTGAAGAAGTACGAGCACGCAAATCGATGAAAATTCCTCGTGGGCTTATATCCCCTCCAGAATCACAGCTCCGCGGATATGCACGTATACTCTTACGTGTTCGACTCTCAATACTCACAGAATTCTTCGAAGCATAATTAGTACCTTTCGTTCAATACATTTCGAAAATAAGCATAATTTGCAAATTCTCTAACTTTTACACACATGTGCAGTTACGAAAGAACCTAGCTTGATCTGTATGCTGCCTGCAAAAGCAATGCTGTGGAAAAGAATAAAATGAAAAGAATGAAAACGAACATGCATACGCAGACACTGCAATCATATACCGCTTGTGTGGCGATACGTACTTTCATATCTGAGCCTTATTTAGCATGTTGTGCGTAAGTGGTCTCAAAACTCAAATTGCATGCAGCCCGAATGCACGATATGAAAATCGCTGAGGGACCGATATTTTTAATGACAAAATGAAATCATTTTTTTAACAAAATAATTTGTAAAGCAATTTTTTTTATTTTATTTACTATATGTTTATCATAGCATACATAAATGGTAATAACAGTGACGCAAGATGAAAGATACCGATTTATATTTATTTTCGGTCTGAAGTCTAAAGGCTGCGAGAAATTTCTCTAGATTACACTTTGTAATTCAAACGCACTGATAATTAAATATTAGACTTTCAGACTGACATTTATGTGAAATACTTCTAATGCGTTGAATTAACCACTGTAATTTACTTATAACCTAAAGTAAAAATAGTAAATAAATTGCGAAAATTTTCCAGCGGGAGAAAATTTGAGTGTAAGTAATGATATATCCTCTTTAACTTCTTCATTAAATTTGTCTTTGACGCGTACAGAAAAATACATATATTTGCATATAAATAAAATAAACATCTTTATTTTTTACTACAGCTTTCAGCTACAACACATCATGGCGTTTCGATTTCGTTAAAGTTTGCAGAAAATCTTGCAGAAAAACTATTTTTATGAATTATAGATGCTTACCGACCAGGTTGGTTCTTTTATCAAGAATTTTTAATTTTTAACTGCGGAAAAGGAACTTTTCACACATAAATATATTCCTAAATAAAGCCATTATTCTTAGTGCAACAATTCGTAACTGAGCGTATTTATTTTTTAATAAGTACGAACTAAAGTTAATAAATTTTCCATGTTCGAATTTTTTAATAAGATTTAAAGTAAAGAATAATTTATATCATATTATAAATTAATTAGCTTCATATTAGAAATTAATTCGCTTTTTGGTGCATTATTCATGATTCAAAAATATCCTAATGACTCTACAATGAAATTAACGAAAGCTCAGACTTCAGATGACTAAAATCTTTTAATTTGTGCAACACCGTATTTGTAATAAATACGTAACTGAAATGTCTTCTCTCTCGTCCCTTGGCCGCATGAAACTGCTTCTCGGGTTACCAGTTTGAGACTCCTACTCTACGTAACTCAAACATTTGCATACTTAAGTAGCATCCACCAACCTTTCTTTTAAGGTTAAGCAGCTAGATTTCATAACACTTCGTTTATTCTCTCACACGCAACGTCCCATAAGTAGTGAACTAATCGCATTGCACAATATGATACTTAGATATTTTTGCTGCAGAATGTTCTGTTAGTGTTTGCTAGTCAATTCCGAGACACCTTGTACAATTAAATGAATGATTTGTACATCAGTACGGCATCTTAATTTTATTCAAAATATAAGCACTGTTTGATTTATTCGTGCTGCTTGAATCAAATCTTGCGCAATCGAAATAGCCGGGAAATCTCTAAGTTAGAAAATGAAAAAAGAAAAACTTGAGAATGAAAAGTCTCTGAAATAAAGAATGAAAATTAATTTAGAAAAAAATGCCTAAATCAATATATTTTCATGAAACATAATCTGCTCTGTGTGCGAAATACAGTAAAAAATAAAATCAAAATGTGTGCGAAAATTTATTTTGTGTGTCTTTCCTTTTCTAGTCATCCTAAATATACACTCACGAAAATATCTTCCGTAAATAACTGTCTAGATATTAAATTAAATTTTTTGGTGTTTATATCTTTATTTTTATTTTCATTTGCATAAACGAATTTCATCTGACACAGTTTAATGATTTAAACTTCAACTTAAAAGTTTTTTGATGTTCTGCTCATTTTCAACATTGATATAAAATCTCACAAGTCAACCTCATTTTGCGCTTGTCTGAATATATATTTTCTCTCTTGTCTGACTACAAACACTAACGGGTATCTACCGAAATAGCGTGACAAAAACACTGAACTACACAAAATACGCAGAGACTTTGCATATACGTTTTCTTTCATAGCCAAACAAATAGTGCCAAGTTCACGCTCGGAAAGTTTCTCTTCCAAACTTAGTTATGTATCTCCGCTGCGCGCCAAAAAATGTAGCTGCTAAAAAACCCAGAACAGGTCGCATGTAATAAATTATAACTAAAGTTAAGAAAATTTTTATGTTCTCTCGGTTTCAGCTTTTACTGAAGATACCAGCCTCTTTATGACGCAAGGCTCTGTGGAGAGAATTTTTTTTTTTTACAGTGACTTTTAGAGCCTAGTTTCAATCAGCGACTGGTGTTATGGTGCAGGTCATAAAAAATGTATCGTATAGTTAGTGGTGTTTTACAGCAGCCGTTAAGAATTTGGCCAGTTTTTATTTTTCGCTCATTCAAAAAGGTGAAAATGAAGTCCAGAGATAGAAAATTTTGCATGACATTTTTAATACTATATACCCGTACGCAACACTGATTTCACTTACTCCTTCAGTGTATTTTCCTTTTTTTCTTCATAGTCCTCTCTTGTTTTGGGTCGATGATTTAAATTAATGGCGGGGACATGAGCTGAAGATAATTTTAATAATAAAATGTTCTTATATATACAAAGGTATACAAAGATTTTTAATACATTTTAAGGGTTAAATCAAATGGGCCTTTTTATATAAGTTTACAATTAAACATTCTTTATTCAGAATATTAGACGTATGATGCTGTAGTTTTAGACACATTGCCTTTCAGTCATGTGCAATTTAAGCATGAGTAAGAGGTACTGAATTATGGTCTAAATTCTCACTTTCTGCATTACGCTAAATCAGGCATAATGTTTCCCATAATGAATGAGCATTTTGTTTCGCCTAATTCAGGAATAGCTAGATTTTCCTATGATGGACTTTCTATACAGAAGTTAGTTGTGAGCTGCCTATAAAATTCTCGAAAATGTGACCCTCGTGAGACTACTTAACGACAGGCTGATAATGAAGTTTAAAACAACATCACATAATATTACTTCTAAAACCGCATTTATATTGTTATGATTTGTAACTATTACAAATAATCATGGATATTGTGAAGTTCCTTCCCTTAGTAAAGACTTTTCCAGAACATTTTATCTGCGAGGGGTAGTAGCTTGATACTGGAAGTGACATTGCTACCCCGGGAAAACCGGTTAAGGGGGACTGGTGGAGTGAGAGAGGAACTCGGGACTTTTGCGGTGGGACCGGCAAGCATGCCGTTTGGAAGGAGATGACTAAAAACATGTTTTGCGCGTTTTATATTGTATACAGGTATTTGAATGGATAAAAGTGTATTTGTTTTATTGTGTATCGTTATGTGTAATAAACGTGTGGATAAAAACTTACAAGGTTGTGAAGATTATTTTCCTGCTATGGTGAGTATTTCCCAGAGGAAACGAACCAGCCTCGTGCCCGGAATGGCTGTAGATGACAGATATATTAGGCAGAAAAAATATAAAAGACCTCAACAAATATAGGTTCCCTGGGGCTGGAGACCTTCTATTTCAATTGTAAAACTGGACCTGCATTCTTGTTGAAAAATCATGTAGAGGTAAAGCATATACAAATTTTAAGTGCAAAGATATTATTAATATACACTCTGTTGCCAAAAAAAAAATCGAAGCACCAAGAACTTTTGCGATCGTGATGAAATTTATTATGTAAAAACATCTTGTTCTAACACACAAATGATTAAAGTTTCAAGGCAACTGAACAGGAATTGCGATCATAGCGCGCAGTACTAATGCGCAATTCGCAAAGTATAAAACCAGTAACAGAGGCGGAAAATTTAATTATTTTTATTGCTGCCATTGAAATTCTGTAAAGAAGCACCTAAAGATGCCATTACGACAATACCGAAGAACTCACAGACAACTAAACGACTTCGAACGTGGTCGCATTGTAGGGTTGCGTGAAGCTAGGTGGTCATACCGAGCAATAAGCCACCACCTGCAGTGTACAGACACTGCTGTGCAAATATGTTGGCAGCACTGGTTGCTACAAGGAAATTGCCGACGAGATGAAGGCTATGGAAGGCCAAGGATCACAAATGCGAGGCAAGATAGGATGATTGTTCGCCAGGCCCGAACCCCCCCCCCAACGGTATCATTGTCGACTATTTAACGCACTACAGCCATGTCTATACCTCCCGTGGTACCGTGGTAACATGAGACTGTATTAATGCACTAAAATTTTTTTAACAAAAAATTACTATAATAATTGCTTTTAAATTCATTCCTCTCCAGCAAAAGTGCAGAAATTAATTAATTAAATATTTCCATTTTCTTTAGCTAATGTGTGTATAGCTTTTTTTATAACTTCTTCAATAAAAAGAGATATGAATTAAAATAATATTTTATCGAATTATGCATAAAATATAAATGCCCATAGTGCATTTTAAAACAAACGAGATTTCTAATAAATTATCCAGTTATGACCCTGAAGTCAGCGGTATACAAGCATAGCAAATTTTGTGTAAATATTGTGAACCTTTCTTTACAGTTGCTCTGTATTGTTAAAGTCCAACTATTTTTTAATTCCTTTTTTATTTTATTTATTTATTTGTTTATTTTTTCACTAACAGTACATTTTAGTTTTAATAATATATATATTATTTCATTAATATTTAAGGCTTCTAGAAACGCAATTTGTTTTTTAAATTTACTTCAGCTTCTATGGAATTAGTGATGTTTATAACATGCATTATAACCTTACTTATCTAAAAATTGCTAGCGTACTTTCCTTTCGCAATTCATAAGCAGAAATAAAAATTTTCAATAACTTGGAATTTAGTAAACAAAACGCCAGGAGCGTTTCGACCAACTACTAATTTGAACACTCAGTGGGTGATTGTACTATGACCTTGATTTTTTAATCATCTTATTAGCTGTATATGAGCTATACGCACATTCAATTTCATGAAAAACAACAACTTCCTTGATGGTGCTTCGATTTTTTTGCAAAAAAGTGTATATATATAATATATATATATATATATATATATATATAATGTTGTATGATCTTAAATCCATTTAGTGCGAAAACAAGTTATTACTACTTGCGCAATTGCTGCAAAGTTAATTAATAATAATTTATTTCTTAAACAGTATTGATTAATTGATTATATTATCTCCTAAGTTTATTCGCTAAAAGGTTTATTAAGTTAAGAGAGTTAGTTTTATTAGTTAAGAGAACACAGGCATACAAAACACGCATATATATATTTAGAATAGACATATCTGCATATTTAAAAGAAGATAAATACAAATAAAACTTGTATTAATAAGTACTATCAGAATTGACTTAACTAAAATTAATTTAAAGAAACTTCACAGTATCATGTTAAGAAACATAGAAATAAACGTTCTGTAACTGATCAAAAATTGCTTTGCAATGAACAGGTCGATCACTATCAATTTTTCGGCCATGCGTAGCCTGTTTGATGATTTGTGTTGTTGTTGTTGTGACTTACCTCACTTGTCTGACAGTACCCCCCCGGGGGTCGACGTAGAGAATTCTGCGAAGCTACTGGCTAGGATCTATACCTAGGCAGTCTCGGCCACGGGGGATGAAATTTATGAATTTGGTGGTTCTGAAGCCCCTGGGAAAAGTCACTTATTGGCCGGCCTCTGTGACTGGCATGTCCTGAGCGGTGTGGAACCGTAGCCGGAGGGCTAGTTCCCCTCGGTTTGCTGGGTAACGGCCCACTGCGACGGGCTCGCCCATGTGACTGGTAGGAGCAGCTTGACGACCGGTGCTGCCTGGTGTCTTATCCAGGTGGTGCGCTGATCCCTTGGAAGGGTAATAGTGGAGGTTGAACCTCCACGAGGTGCCCAAAAGAGAGTGGACCTGTAATGTGATTGAGTTCCACGAGGCAGGGAAGCCCAAATTGTTGTTGTTGTTGTTGTTGTCTGACAGTAACATCAGAACAAGCCCATGAACTTCACCGGAGCAAGGAGAGCAAGATTGCGCGTGCCATTGGCAACAGCCTTGAGCAACATGCAGGTGAAATTATGACCTCGCTCAGTTCCGCCCCCAAATTTGATTGAGAGCACCTGGGCAGACAGGTGTGAGGGTCTCCCACCCCTCTTCCTCTACCACCAACTTCTAGAGAGGACTTTCGACTCTCCCCATATGTACAGTAGCCCCATGCCACACAGACACTATACATTTACAAACATCCTTGCCTTCTCCTGGATTCGATTCCGTGTCCTTTGGTACGGGAGTAGGCTCCCCTAACCATTATACCGTCTGGGTGGTTTGATGATCTGTAATTCACTTCAGTAAATATCGTTGATTAAGGAATGATTACTGAAAACGTGTATACCGTCTTATACAGTAATTTATGATAAAATTATGAATTTTTTAGTTTTCTGGAAGTTAAGCATCATGGTAAATATAATATAATGGAAAATGTTTTCACATATAGTAGTAAAAAGGCGTCAAATTATAAATGTTCAGTACCATGAACAACAGACAATGAATTAAATCATCCAACTGAAAGGGATTAATAAACTGAATGGCATCTTTAGTAGATGCCATTAGAAAAATCGTGAAATATTTTATAGTATGCGCATATGAAGAAAGAATAATAATTTTTGTCAGAATGCGGCAAGCAATAAATTGAATGATAAGATAAAAATAAATAGGAATTCCCCCTATTACGTAAACAGTTTTTACTGGATTTCTAATTTTGTTAGTGTAGTTTCATAAACCAGCTAGAAATAAAATACCTCGTTGTTTTGTTATTCATTCTCGCTGCTCCCTGGCTTTCCCGAACACATATCACTGCAAATACATTTTTGTGGCTTTTCGTCACCTAACATTTCCATCTACAGTTACGCTTTGGAGAATTACTTCCCACAGAAATTATTAGTCAATATTTCATGCAAAATTTATGAATTCAAAGTGTCTACTCAACAGGAAATGGCGTCTGTCTTTCTGGATACAGGAAGGCACGCAATGCATAGCTTTATGACTAGTTCAGAAAATATATGTAGCATTAAAATAACACAGTTTTCAAGACAACATGGATAAACCAAGAGCAGCAAGTCAAAGAGTCACTGAAATTAGCAAAATACCAATTTTAGGTTGTAGATAATTTTAGAGAGAACTTCGATGTATTTAAAAAATGTCTGACGTCGTCTATATGGAGAACTTTTATCTATCATTTAACATCTGGTGCTGTTGACGTTTCGTGTTACTTATTGTAACGTCGTAAAAAGATGATACCAATCTGTAGCCACTGGCTGATGTTTCGAAACAATAGAAACTCATCATGAATGTCATGTCTAAATAGATAGCCATCTACATGATTTTAATTAAGCTAACTTAAATGAAAATGGTAAATTTTCAGAGAAGATACAAGACTATATAAAAAAATAAACAAGTAAAAATTAAACACTGTAAAGCAAATGGGAAGTATTATAATCATTACATTTACTTTTAAAGATTTTAGAGCTATGATATTTGAATTTTTATTATACTCTGTTGCTGTGTAAATTACCATTTACTATTGCAGTTGAGTTGCTGACTTACTTTCAATAGGCAGATCATGGTAAAGAACTTTGTTGAAAATATTTTGCCAATTTACTGCCAAAATCGCATCGAACTACCAATATCGTATAGTATGAAATCTTGGTTATTTAATATTTCAATTATTCGAGGCTTTATTTCTGACCTTCAAAGACCTCAGAGCTAGGATAAGGTGTATGCATTCACTACCCTAAACAAAAATAGTACAGTCCGCTCTAAATTTGTCTGAGACAAGTTCGTAGAAATTAAATCGGCTCATTTTCGTAGAAATTTCAGTAAGAGACGGCCATCGCAAAGAATTTATTTAATTTTAGCTCTCTCTATTTAACTTTGAGAATGAAAGCCATTAAATTTCGCAGTCGGATATGAAAAGTGAAAGCTAAAATGTTAAAATTAGGAATTATATCCTTTTCCATCTCATTAGCGGCCACTGCAGAAATCATAACGAATCTACCTGAATTTAACCTCTCTCAGCCACAGCTATGAAATTGAGGTGTACTTACTATTAAAGAGAAATAAGAGGAAAGAAATTCTTTCCGGAAATATTTAAGAGCCTTACAGCCTTACCTCTTCTGCTGAAGTCCCTCCGAATTGTGACTAATAAGCAAAAGTTCTTCTCTTTGCGTTTTGTTTATGATCAGTGGGCTGTTATTATAAGATGAACTTGCCTCTTTTACTGTTTTTTCTTAGTCCTCATCCGGTCTAGCCAAAGAAAAGAAATCATTAAAAGAGATTTTTGCTAGAAGAAAAACCTTCTTAAAGAAATGGAACACCCGAATAAATGGCCAAGTTTAAATGTCCGTAGATTAACATTCATAAGTAACAGTTCAGATACGTATTGAGGCAATTACTGGCTTGTGAAAAATCATGCTTTATGGACAAGAATACGTCTCAAATTTACAGAAAAATAGAATTGAATATTTTAAGGCAAAGCTAAAGCTCAGTACTTACTTTCATATTTGAGATCATTACTTTTATTCATATTTATTTTTTATTAAAGCTGCAATTAAAAATAGCTTTGTTATATAATAAAAAAAACTTGTGTATATATTATATGTACTACACTAATTACTTTATTTAGCAATAGATCATATATTTGCCCGAACATATTTCAGGAAAAATTTGGGTTATTCTTTCCTATGCTATTTTTTGAATGCATATCTTTTCCTAGTTATTTTTAATACTTTCCACTTGAAAGCATTTATTTGTTATTCTAGCGGTTGTTTATGAATCTTTTGACAAAATATTTTATTTCAACACTTACCATTCGCACTCTGTTTACATACAAAAAATACGCACTCAATAATGAGTAAAGTATTAGAATAAAGTAATTTTTGCAGTTCTTTATAAATAAGAATATGTTTAATCTTTTCATTTAAACCATGATAGCGTTATTTCAACAGAACTAGTAGTATCAGTAAAAATTCATAATTCATAAGACAATAAGAATTCCATATAAAGCAATATTTTATATGAAATAGTTTCACTTCAATCATAGCTTTAAATCTTAAGGCCATTGAGAAGAATTTTATTCCAATATTCATATAATTACTTCCATAGTATACTTAACCTGAGTCAATTTTAGATTTTTTAGGCTGATCGGCCTACATTTTCCCATATATGTAAAAGAGGATTCGAGTTTAGTTTCTGAAGTAACTGTGCAAGATCGATGTGCTGTAGGGTGTTTTTAGCTTCATTAAACAGCTTTGAAAGAACTCAGGCGTCCTGTATGTAGTGAAACCATTTAACGATAAGATCAAAAAAATAAATGCACCATGATGGATAAGAGTTTATTGTATATAGTTTCAATAAGTTTGTTAGAGAATTCCCTACTAGTAAATCATCCCTATACAAGAGACATTTGTTACTCCATATTTCGTTGAGAATCTATTACGTTCTTTCTTTTTTATTTTTTTTATTTCTCTAACATATTGCTTCATTTCAGAATCCAATGGTTCAAATTTGGATACATCTCTTCAGAGTATTTTATCTATCTTTTGACCGTTAAACCTCTATATATTATTGCTAACTTTAAATATTTTAACATGTTCGATTTCAAGCAATAACGGGTTATAGACAGCAGCATTCTTCTAAATGTTCCGTTTCCAAGAGAGTATTCTTGAAATAGTCGTTATTGAGAATTTTCTAATCTCTGCACGATTGCTCAGCTGAGCTCTTGCATTAACTCCCAGGTTCTGGTTTCTTTATCCGAAATCATTTAATTGAAAAAACTATGATCGTCATAATCGAGTTTTTTGGATTGTCTGGCTCGAATTCCACAAAAAATAAACAAAACGTTTAGTAGCAACAAAGGACCAAAAATATTAAATATTAAAGTCTTAAATAGGCGTATTATTAAATATTAAATCTTAAATAGGCGTGTAAGAAAGCACTATTATAAATCGGTTAGTCTACTGCTTCCTTGCGTTTAGGTTTCAACAAATTAAACTGCAGAGTACAATTCAGATTACGACAATTCCACAGAGACGTTAACTGTTTATATGTTTTGGCAATAGCTCTTTCACATGAATTTTGTTGTGTCGTGGTTTTGGTGCGAAATAGTCACATAAAAAATTTGACAGACCAAAAATTTTTAATCTTAATTCCTAATGAATATTTTGACAACTAAGTGCAAATGTAACCACACATAATTACCCCAAATTCGTTTAATATAATGCAATATTCAGTCTCTTAACTATACTGACATGGGCAGAAAACATATCCCAAATAATAACGTAATATTGCTATGCCATTCCAAAGATATAATTACCATATTAAACATATTAAATACAAAGAAAATCACAATTAAGAAATTTGTCTTACCTAAAGAAAAATCTAAACAAATTTGAAATTTCAAAAAAAAAAAAAAAAATTATATTGAGAGAAAGTACAGAAACTTACGTCTGCAGATTTCGGAGCTCTACACCATTACACTCCACTGGTCAAATTAAACTAAGAGTCATTTAGCCACCCCACCCTGAGAGTCAAATTGCAATCTCTTTATAATACTCTAAAGTCCGGATTGTGGCACATCACGCTGTCAGAAGCCGATTTTCTAAGCACAGTCAGAAGTTCAGAGCAGTTTTCAAAGCAGTTCAGTTTCTAAGTCAGAAGCACTAAGTCTCGAAATTTGCACGTTCACACTCTACTCTTCCTCCACTCATTCATTAACAGTCTCAAAAGGTTTCGTTGATCTTCATCCGAAGACTCATAGTTTCAGGAAATCGACATCGCTAGGTGTGAAAATTTTATGTATTCCCTCTCTTGCCTCCGCTCGTTAAATAACAGTCTCGAAGGAGTTTTTTGATGATCTTTTCCAGGAAGTCATGAATGTGGTATGTCATCAACACTATATTCACGTTAGAAGAAGCATACGACACATGTCATCGCTCTGCTTGTAACCGCGGGTTCAACGTTCAAGTCCTTCTTTTTCTACTCTAAAAATTAAGTTCCTCTAGTCATCACGCACGAAACCGTCATTCATTCTCTCTCCTTCTTCTTTTTTCCCTTCTTCATTTTCGCTAACTCTGCATCCAACTCAAAAACCAATAGCTGAACAAAACCTCTGCACCCTTTCGACCGAAATCTCCCTCTTTTAACTTCTCGCTTAATTATCAATGAAAAAGCGACATATAATGCAACCATGCCTCATTTCAAATTAATTGGTCAATCACAGTCTCTACGACCTCATCCCAGCCAATTATATCTATGTAAAATTCAGTGTAGGCGCCGTACAACTTTCTATATCTATAACGTGAGAAGCCTCAGACTAATTTCCTCTTCCTGCAAAAAAATGTGATAAACATCACGCCCCAACAAAACGTCTCCTACGATGAACAATATATCTCTCTATATATTCTATTCGCATCACAGATCAAGCAACTTATAACAAAAAATGGCGCCTATATTCAAAACTTGTATAAAAATTCTTAACCTACAAAGTAGACATATCACCGCCCTAAGAAGTCTTTATCCAAACACCGATTTCTTCAGACCGCCCAGTGGCCAGGTTTATTAGAACCTGGTCAGTCTCACTTTCTCTACAACAATACAGAAAAGTGTCTTTTATTCCTTTTTTGTTATTTAGAATTTCCGTCGCCATCTTCGCAGACCAACCCCATATTTTGCCGACCAAATTCATGTCAAGTAATCCGCAGTTAGAAAAAACTCAGAATTACTACGTACAATGGAATTATTATAAATTAATACAGCAGAATTACTATCATAATTCTGAGATCAGAATTATTACAATAACAATATTAGTCGCAATTTTAAATGATTTAGAAAAACGCTTTACACGACTTGACGGTGACAATATTTTCACAGAAATCTGAGAGATATAATTATAAAGGCCAAATTATTATATTTAAATTAGTCGCAGAAACCGTAAAATAATCTAATGTCTTTGCACAGTACTGTATATACATGAATGGTATTCTAAACTCAGTCTCAACAAGTATGAAAAATTCTTTGAGCATTCATTGTTTCTTTGTTGTTAAAAGTTGCCTTTTTTATGTAAAATTTGCGCAAAATTTCAGACTGCTCCTCTTTCGCGGCTGAAGAATATGAATAATTCACTACAGCTGATTTTTGAATGTTTTGACCAGTTAGCATAATTTTCCTCAGAGAAACCTTAGCAATAATCACGATAAATAATATTGCAAAATAAATAAGGGAAGCAAAAGATTCATCCTTTGACATATAACGTTTTCAGATGGACTATACAGACTAATTTTTTAGGTACTGAAGTGATTAAGATAACTATTCAATTAGCAAGATATAGAAAACAAAACGACAAGTTTTGCCATATTGCTATTGCTCCGCATTAAGTAGCAAATTTTAAATCTCCATAATACACTAAATTTCTTGAGCTTTATTTAATGCAGTGAACGAGTGGGACATATATGTCCCAGTTCCCCGAAAAATCACAAAAAAAGTTTATTACCGGAGAATAATTTATTGCAACATTGTCAATAGTGGTTAATTGTTACCGAATGTTGCGCAAATTTTCCGAATCATGAGAAATGTGCAAATTGTCCTACAACATATATAAATATATTGTAGCCTATACATCAGAATACAACTGCTTTCTGGAAGCAAATTTTACTTAAAATGGAAATGTTTATAATGGAAATAAATGATTAAGACACCGAAATGATCTTAAATATCTTTATGATAAATGAAATTATTTTATCTTAATGGTAAAAGGACGATTTTGCCAAGCAAAATGCAGAACTTTCGAAATGGAATGTAGTTCTATTACGGAATATGAAGCCCTTTTAAAACGTTAGCTAAAGATAACATTTATAATTACAAACTAAAGAGCTAAAGTTTTCGGTATTGCAAAATTTCGTAAAAATACACATGATTCAGTTTCAGTATAATCTATGATTCTATTCCTGATGCAATTCGCTAATATAAAAAATATTCTTGACACGTACTTCAGTCACTATATAAGGGAACAGTTTCTTGTGTAGATCTTGACCTGTTTTCTTTTTTGATATATAAGAATATTACTTCCGCATGCAAAAAGAAGAAACTTCTTCATGCGATAATTTTCACGTAGATGTTTTTGGATATAACGCGAACAGTTTCTTTCGCATAGTGATTTTCAGTAATGTAATGACATGCTTAGTATACACATAAGAAAGCTTACTTCTCGGAAATGCAGTATTTTCAATTAGTTTCGATTTTTGCAAAACTCCGTAGAACGGAATATTAATCTTTCCACCAAATTCTTACAAGAATTTAAAACGTTAAGAGAAAAAAACAAAACTGACATGATAAAACTGTAAAATATTACCTTCTTTAATGTCAAAACATAATTAATAGGAATTTAAAGATTCAATGTTTAACTTTTGTTCTTTTTATAGTTAGCCACATCTGTTTACGAGGTTCAAAAGTTTCGTAAACTTAGCCTCATTATTACCTGGTATAGAGTATGTTCCTCTATTTTTATTAATGTTACCTCCTTCACAAAGGATTGCCATGACTTTACACACATAACCACTTATCTATGAAGATCTCAATATCATTTTAATTTTGAAAGAAATCTGCTTTCAAAGCAGTATATGGTTAAAAATTAGGTACTATGATGACACGCTGAAATCTTTGTGCTCTTTCAAACTCTTTAAGTTTATTCGATACCTTATTACCATAAATTTGCATAGTGCTGGATCTCAGAAAAGACACTGAGAGCTTTACTTAAGGAAATCGTATGCATGCAACAAAACAGTAAAAAGGCTGAACTTGGAGAAAGTAAAGAAACCGCAAACACAGTAACAATCATTTGATCAATATTTGACTCTGTATTTAACTTACGGTTAAGGAACTAGTATTAAGTAACTCTCTTTTATACGTGGTTGATGCCATGCAATATATGAGTATTTATTCATTGCTTATAATTATAGAGTTATAATTTCGACGAGTTTGATTGCATTCTTATGCGTCAATAATCTCCAGGAAGAGAAAGGGCAGTTGTTTTTCATCCCTTTTTTATGCTCTTCGTGGTTTTCTTCATAAGTTTATTTTTCATGAATTTAAACTTAAAATACTATGCAGTTTGTGATTAGAGAAGTATTTTCCTCTTTGTATATTGCATTTTTTGGGGTTAGAAAACTGTCTACATTTTTCCATCTTCACATATTATTCGTAGTATTTTTTCAGTTATTTATGGAGAAGTGAGGATGAAAGGGCTGACACAATACTCTCTTTAATGTTAACATACAGCAGATTTAAATAATTCATTTGGCGAAAACCCTTTACTGGTAAGAACTGAAATTCATTAAAAAGTCTAAATTTTTATATTTATGCTATTTATTACTCTTCTTCTAACTGGAAAAAATACATAAATAATTTAATTAAGGTCTTTAATTAATATTTAGTATTTTTAGAATTAAATTTCGAACGCTAATGAGCATAAAATTTGTTTAAAAAATGCCAGCCGAAATTGGTTTAATTGCTCAATATTAGTTTCAAATTGTAGGAAAATTTTTAATAATTCCTATAGCCGGATGTTTTCAACTGAATGTTTTTTTCTATTGTTGAAACGTTAGTACGCATAAGAAATTAAATCCGCTTCTTGCACGCGTCTTTTCAATTAATTTTTAATCATTCTTTCATTTTATTAAATTATTTATCCGTAATAACTCTGCTTGTAAATTAGAATGTAACCTAGCAACTATAAACACATATAAAACTTCTCTGTACTTGTTAAATTAAAAGCTAAGAAAATTAAAATTATGCTTGAAAACAGAAATGCCGAAAACCAATTACCTAATTTTCCTTTGGATTATATTAAGTGCAGTGCTTTTTTTATTTATGAATTTTTATATTAAAGGGAAAATTATTTCCCTTTATATACTGCTATATTTATTTAAAATAAAAAAAGATTGCCTGTAATTTCCTAAACTGATTTTTTATTTTTTTTTCATTTTACAGCATTTAATCGCGACATCAACAGTTTAATATCCCTCCTTGCAGGAGTCGGGAAATACAATTAGTCCACTGCACCAACTGTCAGTACTTTTATCACGACTTTGACGTATATTTTATTAAATTTTACGTTTAAAACGCAAGTATTTACAGAACTGGCTGGCATTTCAGACATTGCAAATTGATGTGGCTGCTATCCAGAAAAATGTATAAAGAGTTTTGCTCAATAAGCTAGTTCAGTGTTATGTTATTGGAAGAAGCTTAATGCTCAAACGATTAGGGTTTCTAGATCTGCTTCAGAAACTGTTGCACTTACGCAAAACTGCTTAAGTAAATATTAAATGTTCACATTTAATCAAATTAAAATTAATTTCTTGGGGAAAATGTATATGTTAATATACACGCTATCCTTAACTAAAGTTTCCCTTTCCAAAGCTCCATACAACCGTCCCTGCAACAGGAAACTGTGAAATTGTATGTTTGATTCCATAAAGTAATGGGAATGAAATACAACAAGAGCAACCAAAAACAGAAAGAACCAGTTTTAAGTATCGCCATTAGAGGGTATTTTATCAATAAATTACACATTTAGTAACAGTTTTGATGACAGCAAAATATTCTCCGCATGGTGGCCATCATTTTCAACTGCCATCTAAAACGTGATAAAGGTGACAGGTTTCATAGTCGAGCTAATTATGAACCTTGACATGCCGTGAAAATATTGTGAAATGTTGTCTTTGAGATCAGATAGCCTCTTGGAGTTGTTCAGAATAGACAGCCCTTTTTTTTAAATTCACTGAAGAATTCTTATTGGAAGCGTGCCGGAAATAGAGATGTGAAATCCGTTCACGAACTGATTCACTTTATTCAGCGAGCGAACAGCTGATCGCGCAAGAATAGAGAGTACATTTCTAAGAGTTCACCCACGGAGTGCTCTTGTTGGAATCGTGCCATTTTAGGAGCAATCAGAATTCTTATTCTTTAACCCTAAAAACGAGTTTAATTTTTATCATTTCGCAACATTTTGAAAATTTTCATTTTAGAATTTTATTTTTAGTTCTGTGTAGAAATGAAATATTTTAGGAAATCGCAAAACTACAGTTGAAAGAAATGAGTTGTGGGAGTTAGCATTGTGTTGATTCTTGCGATACCACTGCTCATTGGATTCTTTTAATCTGGCTAACCATTCCAGATCCCACTGCTCGTTTGATTCTCTCGCTTCGATTCATTCCTCGTTCCCAATTCTTTTCATCAAGGATATTGTTAGTGAGCAGTGAGTGACAAAACAGAAAAGATTCGATTGAGTGTGCGAACGGTTCTCATCTATTCCCATAAGAGAGCAGTTTTCTCCATCTCTACTAGCAAATTTTTTAATTCCTCCAAAGCCAAAAAACGCATAGATTCAGGTTTGATGTTTGGGAATTCCCCACATGACGGAAGTACTCGCTGATGACCGCCATTCTTCTGTAAAATATAGTTTGAGAGCATTGTTAACACACAATACAATGTGTGGAGAAACTCCTTCTATCATACAGTCTGTGTTTGCTATGCATTGACGTGCTCGTATGCATAGCGAGAGCAATTTCATTTTTAACAGCAATGCATATCGCTGTACGACGATCGAGAATGTCACTGGAGCTGTCGGTGTTATGCCGCTGGAGCTAATAGAGCGAAAAATTACGGTTCTAAAATAAATGATGCAGTAAATCCACACCATACGGTCTCTTTTGCGGAATGCAATAAAAGATCTGTAAAGAAGCATGGATATTGCCATCATTACGGCAGTCTACTATTTTGTAAGAAAGTGTGTTAGGGCCCCTACGGCAACCACTGACATAAATTAAATGTGAATGAAATGTAAAGTAATTAACATGAGGCCCTCGAATAAATGCCCAGCTGGCACACCGATTAACCCATTAACCGCCAAAACTAAAAGGCATATTTTTTTCTGATACAAATAATAATAAGTATTAGATTAAGTATTTATAATGTAAATTTATAATGAAAATAAAAAAAGTGCTCTTACCTGGGGAAACATCGAGTGTTGCATTCACGCAACGTCAGTGGAATATGAATACGGATGTCTAGTGAGTATGATTGTACTCGGGAAAAATTTAATGGAGCATCGGATTACTTTTTAGCTGCATAACGTTTTATAAACCTAGAAACCCTTTACTTGTAATTAATTTAATATTAAATTTACATTTGTATTTTTTTTTTTTTTTTTTTTTTACAAATGAGGATTTTTTCAATTGAAATATTCAAGTATGGAAAGCGTCACTACAATCATGATGAGAAGCTGCATTGCATGCTTTGCATCTATAAACAGTCTGGCTATGGCATTCTGTACAACAAAATCTTCCGTCATTTTCTGACTTTATAATAACATGTCTAACATTTCCATGCAATGGCTTTTGAATGCTGAATTTACTAGGTCTCCCTGCTGCTGACCTATTTCTGGCTATTTCTACCTTCTCAATAGGAGTTTGCAAAAGGAATAATGCAATCTCGCGTCTAAAATCTAAAACAGACCTTTATTTTTAGTAGTAAAAAGTCGTGATATTTTCCATGCATTTATCAATGATACATCAACTTAATCAGTAAATATTGACCACCACCATTTTTTGCCACGAACTCTTATTTTGTAACTGGCTACTAAATTGTCGCATAAATCGACCCATTTTGGCATTGTAGTTCAATAAAATGAGGCTGAGATACGAAAACCTTTTCCTTTGCGTTCTTAAATAACGGGAAACACTTTTCTACCAAATGTTACTACCAATGATTACCACCAAATGTTGAACCAACAGTTACCACCGAATCGTCGCTTCATCGGGCAGATATTATTTTTTCTCTTCATGCGGGAAATCATAAACCCTGTCTTTCGTATGGACACATTTCCCCGTCCCTAGTCGGCACATTTGTATGCGGTTTTCTTGAATTCTTCCTATAGTACTAAAACATTTATTTTTAAATGACAAAAAAGATGAAATCATAACTGAACGTTACGTTTTATCCATTTCCAGTTATCAGTTTTCTCTTTTTAAACTTTTTCGTATGACTACCACTGTTTTTAGAAAGCTGAAACTTACTTATTACGTGAACGTTCAACTTCCCAAGAAGTATTCATTTGGTAAAATATCATTATTCAAAACATTATCATATCCTTCTTCTTCATTACTAGCTTCTGCAATTTTTGGTGGAACAAAAACATTATCAGTTTCATTCTGATCATTATCATCGTTTGTTTCTTCTTCAAAAAACTTTGAAGGGCATTTTTTGAAGGTACCTTGATCTAGGCATTTTTAAAGCATGACACAGTATCACCAAAGCATCTAATGGCATGAGTACAAAAGAGGGTATACCCTTTTCCCGCTGACGTTGCACTAACGCAAGAACTATTTTACATTTCATCCCAACACAAATAAAAACAGCTGATTAATAAAATGTTCTAATAAGCGGTGACCTTGTATAAAAATAGATTACCCCTAAAGACGGTGATTTTTTTCCGTTAAATGTTTTCGGCAAAACTACCTGGTCGAAAATTTTGCTTCAAGTACGAGACTAATTATTATAAACAAAATTATTGTTGAAGACAAATATTGTTTTACAAAAATAATCTTCATAATATTCCATAAACAAAAATCATCTGCTAGTATAAAATACTTTTCGTAATTATATTTTTATACGCATTTATTTTGACCGTTACGTCAACGCAACTACAGCGGCTAATGTTGTTCTCAATACGCATATTTCATAGAAAGGATAAAATGGATCTAACAACACTTTTGTACTCTCTCCCTTGCTTCTAGCTGTTATGGGAAAATTAACTAAATCTATTTAATATCCTTTCAATGCATGTTTATATAAGTGGGTAGTTATATGCATATGCAGAGCCGTGCCTACATATTTTTTCTCCTAAATGCGTATTTTTCATACATGTTTTTTGATTGAGGCAAAGCAAGTAAATGCGCGCTCCTGTACACAATACAACATTATTTATTTATTTGGGAGGAGTATAAATAAACAAATATCACTAAATAATCTATTAAGGTATTCGATTTCGTACAAAAGATGATTTTCGGTCAAAATTTCGATTTTTACTTTATTACATTATATTAAAGAATACATCTTTAGCTATCAAATACAAGTTTTTGCTTGTTGATAGGTTAATTAGAACTGAACTTATAAACATTTTCTGTAACGGAATAAACCGGAAGTTCTAATATTCTGGACCGAAAGTGAGCGTTTAAATAGATATACCTATTTAGAAACCTTATCTATCATCGAGATTTTGTAAATTATAAACCTTCGTACTAAGTTTAGATATTTTGTAATACATTTTAGGAATCTGTCGATAGTTTTTTCCTTTAATTTCGTATTTAGTTTGGCGCAGAGGGTATTCGACGTTGAATGGATGTGTTGCTGCTTTGTCGATTAGCGTTGACAAAGTGCTTGATTTGAAAGCTATGTCACATTTTTGCATCATTTGCAACAAAATAAACAGAGTGGCATGCAATCTTCAGCACGACATATGTAAAGCGTAACATAACTGTTCTACAAATTATAAAGAAGCAGCTTCGGGTATGGACGCTTCGGGAAGTCCGCTGTTTGAATGATCTATTACATTATGAAAGCTGAAGTACACGGAGTATTACGAGGATGGGGATTCTAAGGGGATTTTAATTGTGAAAGGTATATATGGTAAAGATTCGGTCAATAAACTGGAATGCATTGGACATGTACAGAAAAGGACTGGTAGTAGACTACGAAAAGTAAAAAACTCCGCTCCTGAATTGAAAGGAAAAGGTAAATTGACTGATTCTTTTATTGATAAACTGCAGAATTAGGGTCTGCAATTAGAAGTCATGTTGGCAACTTAATTGAGATGCAGCAGGTTGTACTAGCTGCTTGTTCCATTGTAGCTCTTCCTCGAAGCCAATGCCCTCCTCAATCAATGAGTTGGTGCAACTATTAATGTGCGATTGCAGAAATCAGGGGAAAAAATACGGCAAAAACATCTGGTATATCAATATATATTTTGAATTTAATTAAACCTACATATATGGAGTTGACATAAACAAGAGTTATTAAAAAAGTGCATACATGGCAAACTCAAAATATCAAGGAACGTTTTAATGGCATTTTATTGCAAATTGTTCCGAAAGAAACATTCATAAACTTGCGAACATTAATCTTTGGAGCAAATGTAAGTGTTGTGTTATTTAATGATGGATTTATAGGTTTGCTTGAAGCATTTCAAGGTTAGGTATGTATCCTGAATTTTACACTGAGCAGGGAATTCGAAAACTTGGATGCAAAAAAGTGCAAAATCATGACTCTTGGCGGCATTCCACAAGTTTTACAAAAACTCAAAGAAAATATTACACTTTGTTCGAAGTGCAAAAAGTGTGAAGAAAAAACAAGGTTTCAGTTACAAAGCAGGGCAATTTTAATTATAAGGGATGCTTCTTTCACCAAGAAATTGTTTTATTAAAACTTTAAACTTGTTTTTTGTAAATATTGCCAATGCTAAGAGCTATAACTCAAAATTTTATCGATGAAATTAAATGATACTTTCTATACATGTTTCATATAATCTGAAGCATGCTTTGAAGCGAAAGATTTTAGAAATATTAATTAGAAGTTGAATTGTTACTTTTTATTTTTAGATTTTGGATTCAATAATAGGAAAATATACACTACATACTATACATTTTGACATATCTCAAGAATATATGAATATTTCTTAATTATTTTGCTTCATTGCATACAAAATAAGTGTAAACATAAATACATATTAAAAAAACTGCATATTTATATATACATTGTTCACCGTGGTTGTTGCCGTAAAGGCAAAATTTAAGCAAAAATTATCCTTTTTTTTCATTATTTTTCAAAATTAAAATTACTTAGCATTACGTTTTAAGCTGTTTTCATTCATTAATATGCTTATCTTCAAATTAATATGTTTATAGTTAAAATAAAAACCATTTAAAAAAAATGGTACCCGAACGAGGTCGGATACCTTAAACATGCATTATATACACACACACACACATACGTACATATGCAATAATATCAAAAATGTAAATGTTCTTGGATAGGCACGGCTAGAGTGCAAAGCGAACTGTGGTTCACAAATGTCAGCTGCAAATAAAATCGGAATTAAAATCGTCACGTCTGCCAAGTTTCTCAGATATTATGAAGTCAACATATATTGACATACTACGCAATCAGAATGCTTCAATATGGATCTACGTACGTATTAACACTGCTCCGTATTTTCTTTGTGTTTATTATGTCATGTATGTATATACATATGTGTATACATACGCATATTATGTATTTACAAATGTGTATACATACGTTTTGTTACGAATTTGGTATTTAAAAAGCTAATGTTAATTCAATTATAAATTAAATTATTTTATTTCTCGCGCAGTGCAGCGCGTGACGAATATTAAAAGAAAGCTAAGCCGGAAAATTGAAAATACAAGAGCGCGTGCATTAAATAAATAAATATCTCTTTGATTTCGAGAAAGTACTAGAAAATTCTAGCGCATGATTTTAAAATCTTATAAAAGGACGAAAACATCTCAGTTCGTAGTAGCTGCTTAGTTTGTTGTTGTTTAGAAAACTGCTCTTGTTGATTGTAGCGAATTCGCGGATTAGCGTTCTTTAGTTGTTTTGAATTACGTTCTATTGGATGTTTGAGTAGTTAAAAGATAACTACTGTGAGATATTGTAATACTGCAGGATAATTTGAGAACATTTAAGCATTTTTGTTGTGATAATAATAAATTTTTGTTCATTTTTCATCGGACTTGTGCATTCATTTCATAACGAACCCGTACGCACGCAACAATTTTTGGTGTCAGGAGTGGGGTTTTGAATGCCAATTACAAGAGCTATGGAAGAACAATTCAGGCAAATGATGACTGCATTTGCTGCTTTCTAAGAAAAGATGGAAGGAGCCGTCAACTCCGTTAAGGAAGAAATGAAATCGGGCCAGGAATCCGTTAAGGACGGAATGAAAGCCGTTCAAGCTGGTCAAGAAGAAATGAAAAGAGAAATTACCTGCATAATAGAAAATAAATTTGAAGCTATAGAAGGCAGAATTGACACAGTTGAAAATAAAGTTGGACAAATTGAGGAAAACGTTTCTTCCGTAAAAGATCAAATTGAAGAAAGAGTTTCTTCGGTGAAAGAAGAAATAGAAGAAAAGGTTTCTGCTGTAAAAGAACATATAGAAGGGAGAGTTTCTGCTGTGGAGGAACGAATTGAAGGAAGAGTTTGTGCCGTCCAACACCAAATCGAACAACAAATTGATGATAGGGTTTCTGCAGTAGCCAAAGAAGTGGATATTTTAATAAAATTCGTAGCGACGGCAGGGAACAATAGTGATGGTTTTAAATTCTTGCCGATGCTTGCTCGTCCACCTCTGAAGCTATCCACATATGATGGGAAGACCTCCTGGCAGGTGTACAAGACACAATTTTCTATCGTGGCGGATGCGAATGGATGGGATTCCCAAGCTAAGGCCTGTCATCTCGCCGCTTCTTTAAGAGCCGACGCAGCGGATATCCTTCAGACTCTTCCCGAAAACAAAAGCTTAGATTTCGAAGCTCTGTCCGGCGCCTTGGAGCTGCGCTTTGGAGAGAAGTGTTTAAAAGACTACAGCAGGCTCCAATTAAAATCTCGTCAACAGAAGCCTACCGAAACACTTCAGGAGCTCACCACGAATGTTGAAAGGCTGTCCCATCTCGCCTTTTCAGAATGCCGACAGAAACGAGGGACATCCTGTCCTTGCAATACTTTATCGACGGCATCCGGGATACTGAAATACAGAAAGCTCTACGAATGGCGGAAGTAAAAGATTTAAAAAGCGCTCTAGTGTACGCCATGAAATTCGAGGCAGCCCAGCAAGCCACTCGTTGAGACCGCCACCCAGTCAGAGCTGCTCAAGTCCAAGAGCCAGGGGATCAAATCACCGCTCGTCTACACGATTTAACTAGACAACTGAACACCTTGAGACGGAATATTTGTGAGAAGAAACCGACCGTTGAGTGCTGGAACTGCGGTGCTGAAGGACACATACGACGAAACTGCAGAATACCCCAGGGTACGGATGTTAAGACCGTTTCTAACAAACAGCAGGGAAACTAATTAGTGACCATCTCGCGGGGCGGAGGTTGCCAGATAATGAAAAGCCCCAGTTTAAAGCGCTTCAGATTTCTGCAGTGAGAGGCGGCAGTAATGGACTTTTCATAATAGGACATATTAATGGAGTTCCCTGTAATATGACTATAGATACAGGAGCCAACGTTACCATCATCCGAAAAGATTTGGCTCAGCAACTGGAATGCAAACTTATCTGGACGCCGGCCTGCGTTACCCTACAGACTGTGTCCGGTGAGAAGATCGACATCGATGGAAAAGTAAACGTTAACATCACGTTTGGAAGTGCCGCTTACCATCACACGGCATATGTAGCAGAGATCACTGATTCTTGGTTACTCGGATTGGACTTTCTAAGGAAATACAATTTTCCCTTGGAATTTAAAAATAACGAATTGCATTCTACATCTGAGGACATAGCGTTGTTTGGACTTAATGATGGAAAAGTCAAATCTCTCCATAAAATCATAGCACAAGACAATATCACAATACCGGCAAGAACAGAAATTTTACTTCCTGGATCCATAGCCGAAAACAGAAATTTCCTCTACGGCATCATAGAATATCCCAGTAACTGTAATAGCCCAAAAGGAGTACTAGTAGCCTCAACACTCGTCGACCTATCCAGAACGGTTATCCCGGTGAGAGTCGCCAATGTAACTGCGAAGGTGAGAATTATTAAGAAAGGTGAAGTGGTTGCAGCATGTACTCCAGTAACCACCGTTGAAAGAAAGAGTAACATCCAAGAATTCGTGTCTTCAGAAAGCATTACATCAGAGTTACTTCAGAATGCGCAATTAAACGATGAAGACAAGAATGCTGCCGATCGCGTCATTAAAGATCTTCAAGTTGTTTTCTCCCGCTCGTCTTCTGACGTGGGTCGAACTAGTTTGACACAACATAGAATAGATACTGGCGATCATCCCCCGATCAAGCAACATCCAAGACGTCTACCGTTTGCTAAACAGGAAGAGGTGCGAACACTGTTAAAAGATATGGAAGAAGGCGATCTCATCGAGCCTTCAGTAAGTCCATGGGCATCTCCCATCGTCCTAGTCAGAAAGAAAGACGGCTCAACAAGATTTTGCGTCGACTATCGCCGATTGAATGAGGTTACGAAGAAAGACAGTTACCCTCTTCCCAGAATTGACGACATTCTAGACACTCTTTCTGGAAGCAAGTGGTTCTCAACATTTGATTTAAAGAGTGGGTATTGGCAGGTAGAACTACATCCTGGAAACCGAGAAAAGACGGCATTTACTACGGGACAAGGGCTTTGGCAATTCAAGGTAATGCCGTTTGGACTGTGTAATGCGCCGGCAACATTCGAACATCTTATGGAGATTGTTTTGAAAGGCCTTTCCTACGAAGCCTGCCTGATATACCTGGACGACATCATCATCGTCGGAAAGAGTTTTGAAGAACATTTAGAAAATCTTAGGAAGGTGCTTCAGAAACTGAAAGAGGCCAATCTGAAGCTGAGTCCCGCTAAATGCAAATTGTTCCGAAAGGAAGTGACTTACCTGGGACATGTCATCTCTGCAGAAGGTGTGTGCACGGATCCTGAAAAGGCGTTAGCCGTTAAATCCTGGAAACGTCCCAAAAATGTCCATCAGTTGAGAAGCTTCCTAGGGCTTTGCACTTACTATAGGAGATTCGTGAAGGACTTTTCTTCCATCGCAAGACCCCTTCACAAGCTGCCAGAGAGCAAGCAAAGATTCTTGTGGACAAAGGAATGCGAGGATGCATTTAACAACTTAAAGTAAGCTTTAACATCTGCTACAATACTGACGTATCCTCAGCTCGACAGACCATTTATTCTCGACACCGACGCGAGCAATAAAAGTGTCGGTGCTGTTTTGTCCCAAGAAATAGACGGCCAAGAACGTGTAGTAGCTTACTGGAGCAAGTGCCTGTCTAAACCGGAGAGGAATTACTGTGTCACAAGGAAAGAGTTGCTCGCCATAGTCAAAGCTGTAGAACATTTCCATCATTATCTATACGGGAGAAAATTCCTCCTCTGCACGGACCATGCCTCATTGGCCTGGCTTTTAAATTTTAAAAATCCTGAGGGTCAAATAGCCAGGTGGATACAGAGACTCCAAGAATATGACATCACTATCCGTCATCGTAAGGGATCATCACACGGAAACGCCGACGCCCTGTCTAGAAGACCTTGCCAAGAAAGCTGCCGATATTGTTCCAGGGTGGAAGTGAAATACGAGCTGCTGACTCCCGTCGCAAGACAAATTACAGCATCAACATCGGCTGATCGAGAACCGTGGAGTGATGATGAAGTCAGGAAAGACCAGCTGGAAGACCGCGACATTAAACCCATAATTGATTTAATGGAGTCATCAAACAGAAAACCTACTTGGCAGGACATTTCTATCTGTAGTCCTACAACAAAACAATACTAGGCACTCTGGGATTCACTTTACATTCGAAACGGCGTCTTATAACGCAAATTCGAATCGGATGATGGGAAGACATTCCGATGGCAACTGATACTTCCAAGAACCCGGATTCCTGATGTCCTTAAAGAACTACATAACAGCCCTACAGGAAGTCACTTTGGAATTATGAAGACCTTACAGAGAGTTCGTGAGCGCTTTTACTGGAATAATGCAAAGGATGACGTGCAAAAGTTGTGCCGATCTTGCGATGCCTGTGCAGGTAGAAATGGACCGAGAAAACGTAGCCGAGACAAGCTGCAACATTACAACGTATGTGCGCCTTTTGAACGTATCGCTTTTGACATCTTAGGACCTCTGCCACGAACTGATGATGGCAACAAATACATACTCATTTTCATTGATTACTTCACCAAGTGGCCTGAAGCTTATCCTATTCCTGATCAAGAGGCTGTCATAGTAGCTGAGGTAATGATACAGCACTGGATTTCCAGGTTCGGAGTGCCTCTTCAGTTATATTCCGATCAGGAAAGGAATTTTGCCTCGACAGTAATCAAAGAACTATGCAAACTACTCGGCATTGACTAAACTCAAACGACGCCATTGCATCCCCAGTCGGACGGCATGGTAGAGTGGTTCAATCGAACAATCCTTAATAACCTCTCATTAGTGGTTTCGAGAAACCAACAGGACTGGGATAAGAAATTACCACTCTTTTTACTGGCTTACCGCAGTGCTGTCCACGAGACTACCGGCTATTCTCCATCACAGATGCTCTTCGGTCGTGACCTTCGTCTGCCTTGTGATCTCTTGTTTGGTCGCCCTCCGGATGCTCCTCCATCGCCTGAGGAATATATTCAAGATCTCCAGGCCCGGTTTGAAGCGATACACAACTTTGCACGAGAGCGAGTCAACTTGGCGACGGAGAAGATGAAGAACCGCTACGACACAAGAGCTACTGAACATCAGTTCCACGAAGGAGACAAGGTGTGGTTGTGGAATCCGACTCGACGGAAAGGACTTTGTCCAAAATTACAGTTACCTTGGGATGGTCCGTACACGGTCCTAAACAGGCTGAATGATGTCGTGGTTCGGATCCGTAAGTCTTTGAACTCTAAACCTAAAGTCGTTCATTACGACAGGTTATCTCATTACTATGGCCATAGTACGTAATGTAAATAATTGTAAATAGTGTAAGACCGTGGTCTTTTTTTTTAAATGTGATTTGTATTTGATAGCATTTGATTTATTTTATTTATTGCATTTATTGTTCATGTTGTTTATTATTGTGATGTAATGCTTAATAATGCATTTATGCCACAGTTGTAAGTTTAGCTTCCTGTCCAGGGATTGTACTGCCCGGGACGTGCAGTCCTTGGGAAGGGGGCAGTGTTACGAATTTGGTATTTAAAAGCTAATGTTAGTTCAATTATAAATTAAATGGTTTTATTTCTCGCTTAGTGCAGCGCGTGACGAATATTAAAAGAAAGCTAAGCCGGAAAATTAAAAATACAAGAGCGCGTGCATTAAATAAATAAATATCTCTTTTTGATTTCGAGAAAGTACTAGAAAATTCTAGCGCATGATTTTAAAATTTTATAAAAGGAGGAAAACATCTCAGTTCGTAGTAGTTGCTTAGTTTGTTGTTGTTTAGAAAACTGCTCTTGTTGATTGTAGCGAATTCGCGGATTAGCGTTCTTTAGCTGTTTTGAATTACGTTCTATTGGATATTTGAGTAGTTAAAAGATAACTACTGTGAGATATTGTAATACTGCATGATAATTTGAGAAAATTTAAGGGGACTCATACACCTTAAAACCTATAAGATGTTCGAATAGGTGACTGTTGCAAGAATTGGGATAACTTATTTATTTCAAAAGCAATTACTGCCATTTTTTTTACAGCTGACTACATAATATAGCTGCTTTCTGAAATATTAATCAGAAAGTTTGTGTTGCCACAAATATTTTTATAATTTAATCCGCTTTGTGACAACATTTTTCGTCATGTTTTCAACTTGCGCGCACAGTTTAAAACATTCTGTTTCATAATTTAATTCCATGTTTAATATATAGCTTTTATAACATCTGGAAACTACTGTGAACCTAAAATTCTAAAAATTTCATGTTAAATTTTTATTTTATTTGGAGTTGAGTTTATAAAATGTATTTTATTAAAAAAATTTGTAATGTTTTCGTCCATAAAAATTTTCAATATTAAAATATTCATCAGATTGTTGGTTCAGTTAGAAAATAGTGTTAGAATAGTGTTAGACAGTTAGAAAATAGAATTCCATCAAATTTTAAGTATGTACCATTAGCCATTTTTAAAATATCATGCGCGCAAGGTGGAAACATGGCGAAATATTTTGTCACAAAGTGGATTAAATTACAAAAATATTTGTGGCAATACAAACTTTCTGGTTACTAATTTCCAAAGCAGCTATATCATGTAGTCAGCTGTAAAAAGTTGGAAGTAATTGCTTTTAAAATAAATAAAATATCCGAATTCTTGCAATAGTCACATATTCGAAGATCATGAGGGGTTTAAGGTACGAGTCCCCTTAAGGATTTTTGTTGTGATAATAATAAATTTTTTGTTCATTTTTCATCGGACTTGTGCATTCATTTCATAACGAACCCGTACGCACGCAATAGTATATTACGTACTTGCATACGTATATTATGTATTTACATATGTGTATACATACGTATATTATGTATTTACATATGTGTACACATACGTATATTATGTATTTGAATACGTATATACATATGTGTATACGTATGTAACCATATACAATTATGCTACTGTCATACATACATATAAAATTGTGCATTTTAAGTTGATGCCATAACTACAACAGGTTATCAGCAATATTGAATGATAGCTTTATATATTCCACAAATTAAAAGCATATATAATGATTTACAGTTTTGAAATGAAAAGCACTAAAAAAGCTCTTTTTGATAAATGGCAAATAACATTTGAAGTGAGAAATAATGTATTTCCTCAAAAATTTACGATATAAACTTTCAAGCATATTTAAAATTAAATTTTTCTTGCTTTGAAAAAAGCAAAATCATCAAATTTTTTTTGAGTGTCTATTTGATTACTCAGTTTATGTTCTATAGCAAGAACGGGCATGCCTGAAAGCTTTTCTTTGTCCAGTGTTAAAATCTTACATAATTCGTTATTACTTTAAGTTTGCTAAAGCTTATTTCACCACTGGCTACCATAACTGGCTCATTCAAAGAATTTTTAACGTTGCTTCCAAATTAGGATACGACTGAACTAAAATATTGTTGCGTTTTGCACGGGTTAGTGGGTTTGGAGTAATTGACAACATTTGATGAAGAATCAGACGGAATTTTTTAGCCAGTATTACTCGGGACAGCTCCAAAATCACGTTTACAGTCGTAGAAAATCTACTATAAACAGGCTGAAACAATCAGCAACACAGCCTTCAAGCTATAACGGTGAAGACAGCTTCACGGCAAAGCACCAGATTACAGCTCCCGACTCGCGATACATTCGACGATACACTTGATAGACTCGACGATGTGCTCGCTAGACTCGCGATACTCTCGACGACCAACTTGACACTAGACTGACAATCAACTCCTTAGACGAGGCAATGACTAACTGACTTGTACCCCGCGTGCAGGCAGGGTTTATATACCTTTTCGGGCTGCTTTCGAGAACATTCTGGTCCAAACCGGTAAGAATTCGTTCTAGAAGGTTCTCCATCTGTCTATATCATACTGCCAATTTTGCCGCCAAACGAGCGATTTCTCGCCAAATATGGCAACCCTGCCTTACCTTGTCCTTTTCTGGCAACCCTAAACCCGCTTTGCGGGGAATCTATCGTACCGCAACTGGACGTTTGCAACAATATAATCGTAAATTACAAGAACTAAGCTTGCAAATGCTTTAGTGTCCGGAATTATTGAAATAGTATGGTTTATAAACCTAGATACTATTTTAGACTGAATTTCTTCCGCATTCATATATTTAATTTTTAATTTGTACGCTACTGTCTTTAAATTACTTAAATCTAACTAAATCTAACTACATTAATTGGTCACCAGTTAAAAATTGAAATTCGGAAGAGATTTCATTTATTTTTTTTTTTTTTTTTGTATCTCCTTTTCATTTGTGATATTAAACCATCTAACACTTCTTTAATTTCTATAAAAATATATTTTTGTGAGAAAGTATAGTTCATAGCAACTGATTCTTAACAATCTGATCTACTAACTTTTCGTTTTCGTTTCTGTTTAAATTCTGATGATAAATTCATCTCTAAAGTGAAGTTTTACATTTTTCAAAATAAGTTAAGGAATAAGAAATATATTCTCTCATTTCCTGTAATGGAAGCCATAATCCCTCTATTAAGCGTGCGGCTTTATAGACAATTATAGCTTTTGATTGCAAGGATTTATTTACTTTTCCAATTTCTCGCAGTATTAAATTCCACGCAGATAACAAACATAAAAATGTAAATCTGTTTTTTTCAGAATGCTATTATTTTCAGACCACTGCAAAGATTTGTCTTTTAATGCCGCATCTTTTAATAATCGATCTGCTTCGGTTATTTCTAGACCTAATTCTTATACAGCGTGTGCTTTTGATGAATTTCGCCAATCCGCGTAATTTTTAAATGTTTTTAAAACAGACCTATGTGCATCCGATCTACTCGTCGAAGATACAAAGAATTATAAGCCCTCGGTGCAGTTCCAAAAAATACTAACATGCTTGAATTTATAGAAGCGACATTTTTTGTCTGTTTAACTAGTTTATGATTTGCAAGTTGCTGTTGTTGCTAATGCTCACTTGTCTGACCTATAGTCAGCCCAAGCCCGCGAATTTCCTCGCAGCTAGGAGAGCAAGTTTACGCCTGTCGTTGGCAAGAGAGTTCAGCACTTTACAAGTGACAATGCGATTTAGCTCAGTTCCTCTCCCAATTTCGATGGAGAGCACCCCAGGGAGGACGGGTCTCCCACTACTCTTGTCTTCCGTCAAGCTGCAATAGAGGACTTTCGGCCCGCCGCATATTTAGAGTGCCGCCATGCCACACGGACACTAGATTTACAAACATCCACGCCTTTTCCGGGATTCGAGCCCAGGCGCTTCGGCATGGCAGTTAGCGACGATAACCACTTTACCGGTTGGGCGGCTTAAGCTACATTAAACTATGAACCAAACAAGGAATGCATATAACTTGATAATTCTTTTACAAATAATGGCTTGATTCATATTTTTGTACAGTTCAGCTACATTGGTCCCCATTATCATAACCTTGACCTAGAACAATTTGAATGCCGAGGCCATCCTTTTCTAACTTGTAAATAAATCCATTTGCTAAACCACTATTATTTTTCTCTTTTGTTTCTTTAAAATCTATAAAGCTTTCTTCAATAAATATGGATTTTTCTTTTATGTACACTTATCTAACAATCTTGTTCATGATGGGTAAACATCTGGTTTACAATCAAAGAAATATACGTATTTCGTATTTTGGGGGCTACGGCTAACTTAAATTATAATTTACATTTGCATAATTACATTTATGTAATTATAATTTACGTATATATATGTAATCTAAATCAACAATTCATTGCGTTCATTTTTTTTTCTTTCTTTACCTTTCAGTCCTTCTGAAATTGTATTTCTTAAAATTTCTTTATCAAGAACCATATCATTAAAATATATTTTTACACTGATTACGTCAGAATCAACGGAATAAAACTAAACTTTTTTATGGTTTTTCTTTTCATGTCAAAATCTATTAATTGTATTAGAATTAGCCACAACAGTTTAAAATCTTTTGCAAAATAATTCAAATTTAAACCTCAGTTTCTATTTCTTTAAAACTAAAAGGTTTATTTTATTGTTTCACTATAAACAATAAAACTTTAAAAAGTAATAGCTTACCTTATATATTTACATTCCAGTCGACAAAAAAAAAATCAGTCAAACTAATGAGCCCATTTGTTTAATCCTTTAGTTGTGAGCTTCAGAAATAACTATAAATGAAACTAGTCGTATTGGAAAATTTTATACCAAAAAAAGGCGCAAAAATTAATAATATAACACATTTCTTTTTCTTTTTATAAATCATTCTTGTTTTTCCTTCGGATGTTATTCCAAAATGCATTTATGCTACTACAAAACTCAACAGTTACATCGCCCTCTGTGCTCAGTTTAATGGACTCTGGGAAGCTTGTTATGACGAAGAACTAGCAGTCAGACCTTAGTTGAAATTAATGAGAGACAGAAAAGAACTACTAATGTCGGTAGTATGATATTTTCTATGAAAGTTTGATCTATACCAGTGGTTCATAACCTATTGACTAAGGAGTATCATATAAACAAATATTGAAAAACGTTTAGTACCACCACTACATTTTACAATGATTATTTTTCAATTTCTCATTAGAAATATTAAAAATTATATATTTTGCTATTTGCACAATCGATTGCCTATTTATACTGTTTGGGCAAGTTTAAGAGAGATCGATTTCTTTATGCCTGATCTTATTTCTCTTAGTTTCAGCAGTAAACTAGGATCCACTTTTAATTTTGTTCTATATCTTTTAAACATAACATGGAAGAAAATCCTTGCTCACACAAACAGTGGTTGTGCAGAAAGGTAATAATAATTCAGTTGTTTTATTTGAAATGCCTTTAAATTCTTTTTTGTTTTGTTTTGTTTTGTTTAGCAGAAAGTTAACAAGTGTGTTATTTTCTAAATATTCAGTTAGAGTTCAATTACAGAATATTTATATCAAATTGTTTTTTTTCTTCACGAGATAAAATTTCAGGTACTTTGAACAAAATGGATTTCTAATCCAATTTTCTTTTTCATTATCATCGGGAAAATGGATGTTGAAATTATTTTTCAATGAAAAGTAACGATGTTTAATGTCGAATCCTAATCCTTTTATTTTCAAATTATTTTCGGCTAGAACACTTTCTAAAAGGTGGTAGAAAGATTAAAATAATATTATCCAATTTTTGATTATGTTTTTTCATCATTGCATTTAATTTATCTCTAATGGTAAACAAATTAACACTTTGTTCTTGTAATCCTAAATTTAACGTATTTAACTTTCCAAAAATATCAACTAAATATTCTAAACGAGGCAATCATAATTCACTTAATAAACATTTTTGCAATTCAAATATTGAATCACAGTGGAAAATTTTAATTTCTGATCGAAGTTCAAAAAGACGATTAAAAACTTTGCCTCTGGATAACCAACTTACTCCGGATTATATGAAAAGCGTTTCATGACCATTCGCTGAACATCTCTTGGCATAAAATCGTAAATATTCTTGAATTTAAACCTTGGCTTTTAATATAATTAATAAGTTGCCCAGCTTTATTCAAAACGATTTTTAAGTTTTAGGGGAATGTTTTGGCTAGTAAAGCTTCACAGTGAATGGAGCAGTGAGTATATTTAGTTTCAGGTGCAACCAACTTTATTTGAGAAATAGCACCGGAATGTTTTCCTGTTAAAGCCAGAGCTCAGTCACTGCATACGGCAATGCACTTTTTCTGAGACATAAAATTGTCAACTACTTTTGAATTTTCTTGTGTAATTGCTCAATCAATGAAGAGATTCACAAAATAAATACTCTTTGGCAATTCGTTTATCTTCTTCGAAAAGTATGTAAACTAATGATTGAGCAACGTTCGTTATATCAGTTCTTTCATTCAACCTGCAGTGAGAAATACTCACTCTGTTTTATTTTTTGAATTAAGTGTCTCTTTTATGGATTTTGCCATTTCATGAAACTGTCGATTTATTGTATCATTTGATAACGGAATATTATTAAGCTCATTAGCCGCTTTTTCTTTGAGTGTTAAAACGGTATCTTTAGCTGCTGGTAATATAAGCTTATCTTCAACAGTGTGAGCCTGCCCAATATTGGCAAATCTTAGGCTTATTAGGTAAGTAGCTTCCAAAGATTTTTCACATAATGTTGTAGAGACATTAGGTTGATTGGAGCAGGCATTATGAAAAATAGCAAACCGCTTTCGATGGGAATCGAACCACGGACCTCTGTAATACCGGCCTAGCGTACAGAACCACTATACCATGAAGGCACGCTAGGAAGGTGAGAGAAATACCTTATAAAGCAACAAAACCTTTCATTATTTATTTACTATTCTTGAACTCTGATAATTTCCTTTTAGAAATTCTTCAGATTTATCCTTTAAACTGGCATTCAAGGAGTCATTTAAGAAACGATAGTTTCCTGCTTTGATGGGATAACAGTTCACCGCAAACAACATGTTGAGATTGAGGATCCATGTGATCTCCAATCCAAGTAAACCCAAACGATAAATAATTTTCGTCATATTTACTATAAACAATTTTTCTTTTCTTTTCAATATTCTTAGTACTAGTAGATTGTCTTGGGTACATTTAGTCAATCCTAACCATTTTTTTCATTTTGAAAATATAAGTTTGCTTTACTTTTTCACAAATATTTAAATGCACAATATGTTACGAGTTCTTCAAAAATAAATGACGATATTATAGCTTCAAAAATAAATGACGCGTACAGAAGTAAGGAATTTCAAGCAACAAGAAGACAAAATACCTCCTGTTAGAGACAGCAAATCGACGTAAAAAAAATTACTCTAATTGAAAATAGAGCAATATGAACCTGGAAATGGGCGACATAAAGTACAAAAATGTTAATAAATCCATTAGCTCTAAAAAAATTAATTAGACACTATTATCTTCTTACAGAAACTTATTTCAATTCCCTATTAAATACAAAATCCATTTCTAGTACTACTTTTAAAAACATCATTTATGACAAATTTTATTATGCCAATGATTAAAAGAATATTTGTGAAAATATTGTTACGGATTTGGTATTTTAATAACTTATGTTAGTTGAATTGTAAATTAAATGGTTTTATTTCCCGCGCAGTACAGCGTGTGACGAATATTAAAAGAAAGCTAAGCCGGAAAATTGAAAATACAAGAGCGCGTGCATGTAACATTTAATAATAATAATTTTTTTTTTTTTTTTTTTTTTTTTTTTTTTTATTTCGAGAACGTACTAGAAAATTCTCGCACGCGATTTTAAAATCTTATAAAAGGAGGAAAACCTCTCGGTTCGTTGTAGTTACTTAGTTTGTTGTTGTTTTAAGAGTTTGTTTAGAAAACTGCTCTTGTAGCGAATTTGCGGATTAGCTTTCTCTAGCTGTTTTGAGTTAATTTCTCTTGAACGTTTGAGTAGTTAAAAGATAACTACTGTGATATATTGTAATACTGCATTAATATTTTAGGAAATTTAAGCATATTTATTGTGATGATAATAAATTTTTGATCATTTCTAATCGGACTTGTGCATTCATTTCGTAACTCATTTCGTACATTTCGTACGCAACAATATAAGCGGATTACTTTGCTGAAGGATATAAGCGGCTATTGGCCTTCAACAAAGCTCAGATTGCATAAATTTACAAGTGTTAGAGAAAAAAAATTAAAGCTGGTGTTGGGGTATTTAATTTTTGAATTTAATAGTTAAAAATTCTTTACGTATCACCTATTTTCTCCAGAGTATCACCGGTTGAGGGTCCCTGATCTATACAACTAATTGCGCAACGTGCAGGTTAGCTTCATATGCTAATTTCATATAATAAATTTTAATATTAAAAAATAATATACACACTGAAATGAATGCTCATCTCTTTTGAGAATAAATTATTGCTAATAATTTCTTTCTTGTCAGCTGGATTGTTCATAACACAAAATCCTTTTGGTAACATTTGATGTATTCCGAAATCATAATTTTCTTTTTTAAATAAATTTCTGAAGTCTCGTAGCTAATATGACATTTCTTCTATTTGTTTACCTGAGGTAAGTTCCTCATCTCGTCCTCTCTCGTTTCTCGTCTCGGCTCTGTGCATATTCATAATATGAGTAATTACATGCATATGCATTGGGTAATTATATGTATAAATTTGGTAATAACTGGGTACATTATAACTTCAAAAATTTAGAAAGATTATTGTGTTGAAATTATCAACGCTGATTTGATTACACTTAATTATGAAGTTAAATACTTCGGCCCTTTTTCATTTAACACTGCAACTAGATCTTAAAGACTGCTTTTATTTTACCCGCTCGTTTAAACAAAGGAATAGTATTTTCATACCTGACATAAGTTTCCCTTCTACTATCTCTATAACATTATTTAGCTGTACAATTTGAGTAACTCAGTGATTATCAAACCTACATATGTATAAAGTAATGCTAAATTGTTACCCTTATTTAATTTCTCTTGGAGTAGTTTCCTAACGAAAAGCACGCAAATGAAGGTTCAGTGTCAAATAGCATGGAGAAAATAAATACTGTAAGATGACCACGACTTAATTAACTATTAAAGGTGGTGGGGGAGTGGTCTGGAAATTCAACGAAAAGAACGTTTCGAGATAGAACTCAAGTTTTATGCAAGGAAAATGAGCTAAAAATTAATAGAACTACATACTCAGGATTGCTGATTTGCTTGAAATGGTGAGTGACAGGTGTTTTTACGATATAATCTATTTATGGAGCGGGAAAATACTGGGTACATCGGCAATTCCTTTAAACTAACGTTTTAGAGATTAGTAAGAAAATGCATTAAATTGTCCACTCTCTATCATTTTGAAACAGGATCATTTTTAAGTAAACTTAAGAATCATGTTTAAATTAATTAGAGAAAAATGAGTATACAGTCTCCCTTCCGTATCCGCTGATTTAATATCCAGTCATCTGTATTTTGTAGTGTAGTATCAAAAATTAAGCTGAAAGTGTGTTGTAAAAGAGTAAAGGGCGGCTGCTTAAACACTCTCAAGAATATTATTGGGAAATGGATATATCTTAACATATGAATGGTACATTTATTAGAATATAGGTAATGCATTCTTTAAAAGTTCATACTCGTATGGTTTTGAAACGTTATGACCAAATGGGAGCTTAACTACATATTTAAATCATTTTGCCTATTTTGCAATATGGTGGTTGCAAAATCTACTCCTTTTAATTCAAAGTAAAATCATAATACTTTACATAAAATACTTAACAGTAAATACTTTACAATTTATTATACTTTGCAGTCAAAAATAAAATGATTTTGCCAGCCATTTTAAGAAATCAAACACCTAATTTGTCAATGATATTTACTTTTATCACACTCGCTCCCACGCAGTGTGTAAAAATACGGAGTCTTTTCAATGAATCCTTCGGTTTTCTGCTTTAATCTGGATAAGGCCCAAGAAAGCTTCTCGAAAGCTCCTGGCAAACTTGTGCGTGCCACTTCAGAGGGAAAATTCATTTTTCATAGTTTTACTATTTTATATGAAGTAATTAATTCAATTATAACATTTTAATATGATAAATGGTACGAGATTTATCTTTATCTATTTTTAATTACCGTTAATATGATTGCTGATTTTGTGTCTTTCCAATAAATAACAGTGCTTTGAAGAAAAACTAAAATTAACATCAATATAAATACAAAACGTAAATGAAACTTTATTAAGTCCCGACTTGTATGTGCTACAACGAGAATTTATAAACTAAAAGGTACTGCAGTGCTGCGATATGCATTAGTCATTATTTTCCTAAAACGGGACCAAAACTTAAAGGGCAGGAGCAAAAACTAATTGTGCTGCTGCTATTAGGACACCAGTAACAGCCGTTCATGTAATTTTTCATGCTTGTCTAATACAAACATTTTACATTCTTATACTAGTAAATCCAATAAGGATGATGAACAGGTTGATAAAGCGTGGAACATTAAGTGCCCTAGATAGCTTTCAGATGGCATGCCAGAGTGTGATGAATATCATGTTAATCACATTTGCAATTCCTTATATCATGGTAACTATAGAGCTTCGAGTATTAATAGCTGCAGTGTAAGAGGAATGTGAAACTACTAAATATAAAGACTGTGAAACTATGAAACATACTACTGGTATCTATGCCTAAGAATTATATTTATATAGTAATTCACAGATTTCAGTTCTAAAATAAAGCTCATATATCCTTATCAATTTTTCTGCTTAGACTATCAGTTTTTGCATAACTACAGAAGTAGTGTTTTCATAGAAACGAATGATAGTTTTTTTTTTTTTTTTTTTTTTTTTTTTTTTTGTTGTTGTTGTTGTTGTTGATGTTGTAGTTGTTGATTTTAGGCAGAAAAGATGTAAGAAACCTTATTAGGTTAATTGGAAAAAGGAAGTCAAATTCTTACTTGTTTTTAATAAGAGTATTGTTGTTTTTTAAAACCTTAGGTCAGTGTTTCGCAAACTTTTTTCTTTTGTGTGTTTTAAGAGGTATTTTCCCCTTCTTTTGAATGCTTTCGTGGTTTAATTGAAAGCATACTTGACGCGTATCCGAGAGGTCCAAGGTTCGAGTTCCAGCGAACGTATTGCAGTTATTTTACGTTCCCTACTTCAGAAAAAAATGACTCTACAGTTTAACCTTTTGCACTCTAACTCAACGCAACTCGAGAGATGACTCTCACTCACCAGGTGATTTGATGCCGCAACTCCAGGGGTGACTTCTGCGCACCACTTGTTTTGATGTGGAAACTCGATGCGCGGCAATAACTGTTTACGTTTAGTTTCTTCGAAGCTGATTCCTACGCTCTTTCTGCATAATCTTATGAAATATAAACAATGATACCACTTTAAATGGAGATGAGATTTGAAATCCTATCTTTTTTTATATATAACGATGTCTGTTCTCCGGGAAATGAACCCGTAAAAAGCATCAAACGGCACATTATTGTAATGCTGTCCCCAACAAGACGGGCTTCTATCTTGGGAATTGTTACATGAAATATCATAAAGAGAAAAATTCCAAAAACGAATGTTTAAGAAATTATGTTTATAAAGGTGTAAAGATATATAAAATGTTAAAATATAATTTTTTTTACATTAATTTGTGTGTGTGTAATGATTTTAAGTTACTGGTAATAAATGCGTCAAAAAAGCTGCGAAATGTTTCGAGTTGCTGTAGCGCCGCGCGGAAAAAGCCCCGAGTGCAAAGGCTTAATATCGACCATTTTTATTAATTATAAATGTTGAATACATTAATTATAATGTTGAATACACACTTCTCTAATTTTTGAAAAAATATTTAAAAAAGTGAAAAATAATTATGAGATTGGTTTAATTGCATATCACTGAAATTGACTGTGAATGCATAGTCACATTTAACTAAATTTTATAAAGGATGGGAAGGCAAATAAACTAGTTTTAGAGTTGGACCTTGTTTGGCAGCATAAACTAATATCAAACTTCTAACAGTCTTGTAGTGAGTTATCATTGTGTCTGAAACTAAAGACAGAGACCTGAGAAGGTTAAAATAACCTTTTTATTAAATCTGAAATTTAACAGAAACACACTTCTTGTGATTTATAAAACGGCCACCAATTTGGGAAATGAAACTGAAGTAGCAATCCAATTTAAATTAAAATGTAGGCTAGTAGTTAGGGACTGCACAAGTGAATTTAAATCGAAGTTGGCTCAAACCTATAAGCGGCGTAAGTGACAGCTGCTATAACGAAAAGCCATAGCCACGCTTTGTCTTTCAATCCAAAACTCCCAACTAAATTACAATTAAAATTGGTGTTTTTGTCAATAAATAAGGCACTGTACTGTCGATATACATTCTTAGACAAAAAAAAAAAAAAAAAAAACGACACACCACGACGTACCAAGAAGATATAAAGCAGATTGGACACAAATTGATATGCATACAGGTTTCGACGGAAAATGCAAAATTTTACATTTTGTCTGCCAATGAATGAACGGTTGTCACTACAGTGCATCTGAGCCAAAGAAGCTCTAAGGAGAAGAAGTAAAGGTTTCCCGAGGCAAATGTGACTCCGTCAGACTGAAGAGACACTGTGTATGTCCCTGAAGCTTATTTTAAAGGGGCAATCCATCCACCCTCCGTACCTTTTTGCGCATGTGCGAAATAGCAGGCAAGAAACCGGCATGTCGTCAGCCATATTAGCAATCTTTTACCGCGTTGTTCGAAGAGGTCCATTGAAAGTTTTTTTCAGTTCTTTTCTCTAGTTATTTAAGCAGATCATAAGATGGATGTTTCGCAAGGACGATCGCCGGGATTCACCCGATTCTTTTTCTGTGAGGTAAGCTTGCTTTTTTAATTCGAAAACCTATCATAGATTTTAAAAATTGATTTTGTATAGTACATTAATTTTGATTCCCAAGCTCCAAAAATATTTTGTCTCATTGTATAACACAGCAGCTAGATTTCATTCTTAATATATTAACTTTGCATTTTAGCATATGAATCTCAATTTATATAATTAATCATATGGCAAACAAATACTATAGTTTGTGCAATCATATTGGTATTTCTTTCCAAGTTTTTTAAATGAGTTTTAAGCTTTAAAGTCAACTAATAATAATATTACGACAAAACGAGCGATCAAGAATAAATTTTCCATTTATAATAATGCGGCAGCTAATGGCATGTATGATTGCATAAATTAATTTTATTAATAAATTGTATTATGCTTCAGCTTTAAATTTATGCTATAGATTACCAAATAGTTTATCTGAGAAAATTTATAAACTTATTTAATATTAGTGGCCACTGAAGATTATTTTTAATTTAGTATATTGATAGTTATATACAATTTTTCGTATTTTATGATTATTTTTGAAAATTTTATATTCATTATTATAAAAATATAATTTTGATTTATCTCAATATTTGATCTGGTGTGGTGAATAACAGACTAACTCAATCTATCTTTTACTTAGCAAACAACCCAAATCCTGGTATCGCTGTTGTGGGACAACATTTCGAAAAACACCAGACAGGAAATTCTTCAGATTTTCTAAGGATCCTATTAGGTAAATCATTTCTAAGTTTAAAAGAAACTAAGCTTTGATTATTAATAATATATATATATCTCTCAATTTTTGATAGAGAAGCAAATATTTCATGTATTTGGAATAATTTAAATAAATAGCTTGTTTTTTTTTCCATTAAGTGTTCCTCATCATAGACAAATAGTTCAGTGTTCTTCTGTAAATATCCAAGATAACTGTGCTTTGGATACAGTTGCTCCCAAAAGTGTTCATACACTTTAAGAATTTGTAAAAAATGCGCTGTAGCCCGGAATTGAATTTGATTATAAAGCCCAATATTTTCTCATATCTCGAAGTGATTTTGAATAAAACCAAATTTTTTAAAAATTTTTTCTTCTAATATTTTAGAAGATAATTTTTGTAATTTATGTATTACAAGCTTGAATGCTGCAGGATATCCTACAAAAACTGACAGAAATTTAACTGCAATATTTCGTAATAGTGTCTGCAGATTTCTTTAAAGTGCACGAAGATTTTTGTGAAGTAACTTTTTTGTTACTTTTTAATTATTAATTCCCCCCAAAAAGTTTTACTGTATTCTTATAATACTTTTATAGAGTTTTGCTAAGATAAATTTATAGATATTAAAAAATTCTCACAGCACTATTTCACTGAAACATAAGTGTACGAACACTTTAGAGAACCACTACATATTAGTGTGAATAAGGAAGGAAACATTTTAAAGATGCACTTTACGAACAATGTGTACTTTTTATTCGTGCCTTATCCTTTTTTAATCATATTGTTAACAAAACTGTACAAAGAAATGCTAAATTGTTTAACTAGATACTATGACCGGTAACTACAGTTTAACACAATATCTGCAAAATTATTGGTTTTCGTACATCAAAATAAAATTAGATGAAATGCAATCGTTTCAGAATTTGTTACTAATGTAAAAGGAATTTTTTAACAAGGCTAAATTTCTAATAACACTGAAAAGAGGTTCTTTTAATTAAAGAAAATAAAATTGTTTTTTGTTTTCATAGATCAAAATAATAGAGAATTAGTATAAATATGTCAGAAATGTAATAAATCCTATTATGTACATGAATTTTTCCTAAAATTATAATTTAATGTTTGTTCTTAAAAATTATATAACCCTTCTCGAGATTGTGTAACTAATGTATAAGGAATGTTTTTAGTTTGCTATTTTTCTACTAACACTGAAAATGGATTTATTGAAATTTAAAATATAAAATTAATGTTTTCCATTTTTATAGATCAAAACAATGGGCTGCCGCATGCAGTAATCAAGACTTGTTAAATAAATCACCAACTGATTTGTATAAAACTCCACTAATATGTTCGTCACACTTCAAAGATCACGATTACTGTTCACCAAAGATGCGATATTTACATTCCTGTGCAGTGCCGACAAAATTTGAACAAACAGGTATCTACAGTGTTTACTATTATTATTTCAATATGCTTAACAATAGCGCCATCTAAGAAATAACTCATCAATAATAGTGGATCACCTGTCATGTTATGCTCAAAGAATACTGTGCAACAAAATTGATGGTTTGGATCGCCTGTCAAGACTTGTTAAATAAATCACCAACTGATTTGTATAAAACTCCACTAATATGTTCGTCACACTTCAAAGATCACGATTACTGTTCACCAAAGATGCGACATTTACATTCCTGTGCAGCGCCGACAAAATTTGAACAAACAGGCATCTACAGTGTTTACTGTTATTATTTCAATATGCTTAACAATAGCGCCATCTAAGAAATAACTCATCAATAATAGTGGATCACCTGTCATGTTATGCTCAAAGAATACTGTGCAACAAAATTGATGGTTTGGATCGCCTGTCATGTTATGCTCAAAGAATGCTGTGCAACAAAATTGACGGTTATTAGTCGAAATGTTGACTGTTGATTTTTGGCAAAATTAAAATTATGTAAAATCCAAGCATACAGCATTTTTAGAATTATTATATGTATAGTGAAGGTGGAAAATAGGCATTTCTTGTAATTGCTATTTAAAAGAATTAATTCTAATTTCATAATTTGAAACAATCTTCATCAGGATGAGCTGCAACAATATTTATTTGATTCAGTGGATTATTTACAAAACTTCTTAATACCTATAGGTTTGATTTTCAAGTTAAGTATTTAATCTTATATTAATAAATGTGAGAAGTATTGAATATTTTATGAACCAAAAGAATGAAATTATTTTAATTATAATTAATTGTTATTTTAATAATTTTTGTGCAACTTTTATAAGACATTTTAAATGTAATCTTGTATTTGTTAATTTAAGTGAAATGCTTTTGACGCTTTGTTTTCATAATGGTCATTCCAAATAATTAAAATTTCTTGGTTTTTTTTTTTTTTTTTTTTTTTTTTTTTTTAAGTTGAGGTTAATTCTGATGTTAGTTATAAATTAATGCTAGATATTATATCTAAAGAATAACAATTATGTGAGTTTGCAAAAAGAAGGGTTAAGGGGGAAAATAAGGAATATAAGAATAATAAAATTTATTTATTTATTCATTTATTTTGCAATTTTAGGATGTTCTATGCGAAACATCTAGACGATTAAAGATTAGAAGATAAAAGATCAGCTACACAATTTATCTGAAATGTATGAAAATAAAACATTTTGAGGAATTTCAAAGTAAAAAAAATTACTATCTCCTCGGACTGTGCTATTTAAATTCCCTGCGCTGCTGTTTCACTGCATAGCCGTGGCTCCTCGATATAGCGGCGCAGAGGCGAAACAGGTTTACATTGCGTCTATGGAAGCTTTCATTCTTTTCCTTACGGATTCTTTGTCTGAGCTTCGCAACTGGCAGGATATTTAAGAGGAGAAATTACGATTCCAGGTCATAAATTCTTCACGAATTTAATTCCGTGTACTCTGAGAGAGGTCGTGTAGTGGGCTCAAAGAAGTCGGTTGGTCTTATCGGTGAATAGCTCGACATTTGAGCAGGAGCGATGCCACTATTAGACGATGTTGGCAGGAATGGATGAACCATGGCCGCACACAGCGTCAAGAAGGAAGCGGTAGACCTAGAGAAACGACAGAACGTGAAGACCAAGCAATCGTCAGAGCGGCACTCACAGCCCCAGATGCATCATTATCATCGATTGTACGTGCAACTAGTGCTTCAGTGACCGCAAGGATCATTCACAAATGGCTCTCAGAAAGGGGTCTGAAGTCACGACGCCCCTTGCGCCGACTACCATTGACCTCTGTACGACATCAAGCCCGTTTGCAGTGGTGTCAGGCTCATTCGCACTCGAATGTCACTGACTGGAGTAGAATAGTCTTCAGTGATGAGTCCCGCTTTGAACTGAGCCCCGATGACCAGCGAAGGCGAGTCTGGAGACGCCCCGGACAGCGGTGTGATACCAACCTGACTGTCTTCCGGCAGACAGGCCGACAACCAGGAGTGCTGGTCTGGGGTGCCATTTCATTTCATAGTAGAACCCCTTTGGTTGTCATCCGTCACAACCTTACAGCACAGCGGTACGTCGCCAAAGTTCTAAGGCCCGTTATGTTGTCCTTCATGTCACGCCACCCTAGGCTTACCTTTCAGCAAGATAATGCCCGCCCCTACATTGCGCATGTTTTTACTGCTTGCCTTAGTGCTTGCCGAACATTACCTTGGCCAGCAAGTTCGCCGGATCTCTCTCCTATTGAGCACGTTTGGAGCATTATGGGCAGGGCCCTTCAACCAGCTCGGGATGTTGACGATCTAATGCGCCAGTTGAACAGATTTGGCACGATATTCTTCAGGAGGACATCCGCAACCTCTATTAATCGATGCCAAGCCGAATAACTGCTTGCATAAGGACTAGAGGTGGACAAACGCGTTACTGACTTTTTCATTTTGTGAACCTCTATCACTTCATTAAATCATCCAGTTTTCCTCAAACTGTAATCATTTGTTTTTCTGTACATGTACATCACTTTTACCGATTTTCTTCCCATTCGGATAACTCCTTCTTGGTGGTTCCCCCCCCCCCCTTTTTTTTTTTTTTTTTTGTCTAAGTGTTTATTTGGTATGACAATATTTTATTTATGAGAATTTCTTTCTGTTCAAACGAATCTGTCGCAACATGAAATAATAATTGTCTTTAGTTTGTAAATTTCGAGAAAATAATAACTCTTAGTAGAATTTTTATCTACTATGAAACGCACATGAGTGAGAAGTAAGGCATCTCTTTGTGGTAAATTTGTCTCATTAAGTTGTACTGAAAAATGTCACGTTTTAAAAAGGCCACATAGCGATTTTTTTCATTTTTCTAACCATTTCATTTATTCGTCTTAGTACTGCGTCATTTTCCAAACAGATTTTTTGCGATGATCACGGTTTAACTTAGGTAACATCTCCTTTATGACCGGTAGAATCAGTTCTCCGACAATACTATGCAAATTCCCTGATAGGGTAATAAATAAATAAAGCAATATAAGAAGAAAGCAATTCATTGTATTCTTCTTTGATGCAATTAAAAATAGATTTGCCAGTGTGGGCTATTTTACAAACTTCTTTTTAATTTCTTGAATATAATACAAATATTTATACTTTTTACCCGGAGAGATATTCTTGGAGTCTGGAAAGCTGCAAAGCTTCTTTTGAGAAAACTTTTTGACACATTAGACACATTGGTATAGTGAATGAAACTATGTTTCAAACAACCATCAGCACTTGTAGTTGGTTTTTTTTTAGGCTCGTGCATGGTAACAACTGGATCAAAACAAAAAAAGATTAATGATATTTGTTTTTAAGAATAAAAGTTCGAAATTGTTTTTCAGCTAAGAATATTCAAACTAAATGTTTTTCAGAAAAGAAATGCCTTCACTGATTGTACCATTCATTACACTATTTTCCTCCAAAAAGTTACTTTGTGTCAAAATTATAAAAGTATTAATACTCTTCTTCTTTTTGAATTATTATTTTTGATAAATAAGTTCATTGTTTTTAAATTAAATTCGGACGAAATATAATAAAATATATAATAAACCGAACAATTTATATAATAAAATGTATATTAGTTTTTAACGAACTGTTTACTAAAATTCAGTTACATTTTTATACTTAATTAATTTTTTTAAATAATATTTTTCATTTCAATAACCTGTTTGTGACATTTAATATTTTTTACTGTGAGTACAATTGTGATTGATCTCATTATGTAGTACAAAATAAATGGCATTTTTTTACTAGTGTTCCAAAATCTTCACTAAAAAAACAGTGAACACTCACCTTGAGGTTTCTTCTACCTTTTCTGTAAACAGGTCCGCAGACGGCGAATATATTCTTTGCTTAAACCTAAAATTCATCAGAATCCACAGCAAGGAATATTTTGAAAACATTTGATGAAGCATTAAAGTTTGAAGCATATTTTACAGCGTTTTACAAAGTACACTATAGACTCAAAAATTCTCTGCGGCTATAGTTCGAACTCAAATGAATCTGCTAAAGTTACACTCAGAGTTACAAAGGTAGGAGAACGTTCGCGATAAATGTTCTTTTTATTTGCTGTCATTAAATACAGAAAATGCACATATATAAAAAAAACCGCAAAAATACTTTTGTCCTTAACCAATCAAATTTTTATTCAGTGTGTGCTTTTTAGTATTGTTTAATAATGACTTGATAAAAAAAACTTACGAAAATAAACAGCATTAAGTATTCTTTCCGTATCATTCCTAAAAGCAACACACACTAGTGAAATTTTAATTCTGAAATTACTTTTACACTGCTAACTAAATTTCGGATGTATCACGAGCAAATAAAATTTTTACTTAATCGCATATTAGTCACTGCATGCATAAAATATTGCTCAAGATGAAGCAGAAAATGCGGTTTCCTGTTGGCAAAGAGTTTATAAAACCCTAAATGTAAATGTTTATAAACGCAAATGTGTATGTAAAATATACAGTGATTTTAAAGGCTTTTGTTGGACTTCTTTTCACATCGCCAAATTTTTCAGCTGCAAATTTCAATACATCTAATAATTGTAATGACTCCACACTTCAAGAACATTTGTACCTTCGATAGGAACGCATGACAATGCAGTAAATAAAGGTACTGCTTGATTCAAAATACACGCAGAAACAGTGCTTTTAAATTTAAACGTTTGTACTCGGCGTTCGTCGACTAGCTTCTTAGAAAAGGCATTAAGTCACAAGCAAAACTTAAATGATAATATGACCGTGGATATCAGATGTAAAAGCATATAAAATGTCATTTCTGAAAAGGTAGGTGGACGAAAGACTCGAATTATTGCCTTATAAACTCTTTTTTATTTCTTGCTCTCCACAAAGAATCTCCCATTACTTAATAAACTTTAAACGGCTTTTAGCAGACGATTTTAAAAGTACTCACTTCGCAGTGAACTTTAAAAGTTGATTTTGCAAGCACAAGATTTTTCAAGAAGGCAATTTTGGCAAGGCATTTAAAAAGTATATTTTAATTATAAAATATTTTATAAAAGAAACTTCAGAGCTGTATTGTTAATCGCAGAATAATCCACTAAAATATTTTTGACATTTCTGAACGGGCACCATTTATATCTAAAATAAAAAAGGAAAAAACTTATAATGCTTAATATTTATTTCTCAGTAATTTACGTGAAAGGAAATATTAATTTTCGTTTAATAATTTTATGGGCACTGAACACTTGAAGTATCGAATTTTTTAACTAAAATTATCAGGTTCAATGTTTCTTCTAACCTTCTTCGGAAACATACAATGACCTGACTAGAACAGAGAGCTTACTAAAGCTATGTTCACTAATTGTAGTAAGTAGACAGGATACAGACGAAGGGTATACAAAACCCTTTATTTTTTTCTTTATATACAATGACTTCCGTACTTCGGAATACAATGACCCTCCACTCGGGGTCTAACTTAAAAGATATCAAAATAAAACTAAACTCTAATTTAACTTTAGAATAAGATTGGCCTTATAATAACAGAAAGCGTATGTAGCACAGAGACTGTGAACACTACAATACGTTTAATTTATCAAGAGGATTAAAACCTCTGGCCTGGAAGGCAAAGTAGCAACTGCGTAACTTCTAAGGTAAGCGGCCTGCTTCGAACTCACGGCTTCCTCTCCTCTGCTTGGCAAAAAGGCCACACTTAAATACTTGGCGTTCGCCAGACAACTTTGCATAAACTCCTTCACGCTTATAATTCTGGCCGGAAGTAGAAAATAAGAAGTGATAGTAAAGATTTAAAATAAAATAAACGTTAGTAAAACTTAAGATCCTTACATACTTCCCGCCAGAGTTAATTAGTTTGAAACTGAGGTCTAAAACGACCTTGTTGAAAACTTTTAGCTCTAGAAACTAACGCGAGGCCAACCTTTTACAGTCATAACTTAGCTAGAAACTAGAAAATTTTAAAAGAAAGAAATTTGTTACAATAGCAGCTCCCGGAATATACAACAATCTTTTTTCTTTTTCATCTGTACTGCATCAAAACAGGAGCTTTATTCAATTCTGGTTCCTTCCAGACATCTGGAAGGAAAACTAGTTTAATGAAATGTTACAGAATGACATTGTAAATAACATATAGAATATACTTTTCTTAACATTCTTATTTCATTCATGACTATTTTAATTATCTCTCCCCGTGCTCTCTGACATGTGTTGTAAAAACACCAAACACGAATGTGTTTCTGTCTATGTGTTCAACACTTCCTCCTACAATCAAAACACTAACGTGTTAAAATTCAACATACGAGACCTCTTAACACACCCTAATTTCAACTCTAGACCCTGAGGTACTATTCTGAAAGTGGCTAACTCTAAAGTGTAGCGTCAGAGAGCCTAACTACATCATTCAACCTTTAACACATATTCACCATGATTTAATCTTTACAGTCACACGAATAACAAATTTTTAACATTACTTTCACTTTTACCATATCACGGTATTTCTTAACATTCAAAATAACAGTTCACATGTATACAAGAACATATCAAGATGCCGCTAATTTTACACATTTGAAAACATACATTAGTAGTACATTGTTAACTTCTATTCTTTTCAAAGCAAGTGCCAATTCTTTCTACATTGAAATAATACTACATTTCAAAAAGTCTTTCAGACTAAAACTTCTTTCTTGTTAGAATGTTTTAAATAAAATTTATACAATAACTTTTTACAATATTTAAGTCTTTATACAACGCTATTATACATCAACTTTAGTTTTACGCGCGAGTAATTGAAAAACATAATAAGAAAATCGGTCACAACTCATTTCTCGCCGTTTTGGCGATAAAGGTAGACCTCGCATGAGGTAAAACTTCTTGAAATCTGCCACTTGCAGTAAGAATGAAAGATTAACTTAAGTTTGTAAAGTAACATAAAATTTTACTTATCTTTGTAATATTCAGACATCCTTTTCTGGGCCCAGTCTTTAAAGGTGCTGCAGACCGTAGCTTGGTTGATCCTCCTTCTTGTACGGGCTCGCCCTTCAGTGCTTTCCTCTGGAAGCTTCCGTTTTTCACCACTACGGCCACCCTTGAACATCTTCCTTCTGTCCTCTGCTTGTGGTCTTGGCCGTTTGAAGGCAGCTGGTCTTGGTGGAACCGGGAAACTTCTGTCGTGACCCTGCTTGGACCTCGTTGTTGGCCGTTCAAATTTTTCTTGTACTTTTTCCTCCGCCGCTGATGGCCCTTCCGCAGTTCGGCGACTTTTGCTGCGGAGAGTTCTGTCGGATGAGTCAATCTTCCGTTTCACAGCCGGGTTATAGTTGCCGTCCTTTCTCCCGGTCTTTTCAACATACGTCGTCCTTCTCCCTTCTTCATTCTGGGGGTGTTCGTGAACTCTGTTTTTTGGACGGTGGAACGGCTTCTTTTTCTTTGTACCTTCAATTTTTCCGCGGGGCAATTTTCTTTTCACTTGCTTCTGTCTCTCATTGGCTTGCCCTTGTACTTGTCGTTTTCCCACCTCTGGAACTTAAACCTGCGGTGTCTGCCGTACCGGATCCTGCAAAAGATCTGAAAAGATTTGCATTTTATTACGGTCATAGAATGGTTTTATCTGGTCAATGTTTGCGGAACAGGTTTCACCATTTCTTGCCTTTAACACTACAACAGCGTGAGTTATTTTTTCTATAACATATGGTCCTTCAAAGCGTGGAAAAAATTTGGCAGTTTTATCTTCTGGTGCTGAAGAAAGTGAATGCTTAATTTTTAGTACTTCATCCCCTACTTTATAAGTTACTCCCTGTCGTTTCAAGTCATAATACAATTTTTGTTTTCTTTGTGCTACTTCCGTATTCTTTTTTGCTTCTTTTATTAGTTTTTCTATATCACCCATTTTAAATTCTGGGGCTCTTTGTTGCACATAAAATAGTTTATCTAACGGTGTTATAACCTTTCTGCCTAGAAATAACTCAGCAGGAGTTTTGCCCGTTGTATCATGTTTTGCGGTCGTAAGGGCGAAAGCAAATTCATTGACATAGTTATCCCAGCTTTTATGAAAATTTTTAACATAACTACGGATAATTTTCACTATATTTCTGTTGACCCGTTCCGCTATATTTGATTGCGGCCGATACGGGACCATTTTTAAATGACGTATGCCCAGTTTTTGGCACATGTCTTCAAATATATTACTTACAAATTGAGGACCATTATCCGATATAACTTTTAGGGGCGCCCCGTATTTTAAAATATATTTATTTAAAATAGAATCGGTAACTAATTTCGCGGAGGCTCGTTTTAAGGGAACAATTTCGGTCCATTTACTAAAATGATCAACTATAACAAGGAGATAGCGACTTTTGTTTAACTGACTTTTTGGGAAAGGGCCCAATAAATCGATGCCGATTATTTCATTTGGAAATTCGGATTTAATACTATTTAGAAACCCGGCCGGGCGGAAATTAATATAATTAACGGCTTGACATGTTGGGCAGGACTGGACATACGCCCTTGTTAACTTTTGCAGTTCAGGAAAGTAGACTGCCTCGCGTACGCGTTGAGTAGTTTTTCGAATACCAGCATGAGAAGCTAAAGGGCTGTCATGGAGCTCTTGCAGGATATTTAATCTAAGACTAGCTGGGATAACAGGTCGAAATTCGTTGTTGGAATTCGTAGTTTTTGTATAAAATAATAGACCATCTATTAGTTCGTAATGGGCCGCCCTATTTCTTATCGCCACAATATCTTGGTGGCTAAAATTTTCAGGATCCTTCAAATACTCATAAATACTTCCAAACTCAGGATCCTTACCCAGTTCGGTTATTACAGTTTCTCGGGAATTTATTGTACACGCTGTCAGCATTGCAACTTTTACGGTATTACCCTGTTCGTCTAATTTAATTCGTGACAGGGCATCTGCTACGATATTTTCCTTTCCGGGGGTATGCTTGATTACCAGATTATATTCTTGCAGCTTGAGTGCCCATCTTATTAACCTTGGGGATAAATTTTTTCCAGAGTACAATCTAGTTACCGCCGCATGATCAGAATATACTGTTATCGGCGCCTTTCCAAAATAGACTCGGAACTTTTGCACTGCTAACAGAACTGCAAGTGCCTCTCTCTCGGTCGCGGAATAGTTTCTTTGTGTTTGATTTAAAGTTCGGCTAAAAAATGCTACTGGCTGCTGATTTTGCGAAAGTACCGCTCCTACCGCATAATCCGAAGCATCCGCTGAAATTTCTAAATTTTCATCCTTTTCAGGAAATTTCAACACAGGGGCTTGCGTTAATGCTTGTTTTAATTTTTCGAAAGCACTATTGGCTTCGGCCGTCCACGAGAATCTTGCCTTTTTCCTTTTTAATTTTAACAACGGCTCAGCGATAGCCGCAAAATCTTTTATAAAGGACCTATAATATGAACAAAGTCCTAGAAAAGAAGAGAGCTTCTTTGCCGTGTTTGGAGTCGGATACTTTTGTACAGCGATTATTTTTGATTCATCTGTCTCGATCCCTTTTTGCGATATTTTGTAACCTAAATATTTTAATTCAGGGGCTGCAAATTTGCATTTTTCGACATTAACTTTTAGACCGGCCTCATTTAATAAAGAAAACACCTGTCTTAAATCCTGTACATGTTGGTCTAGATTATCACTAGTAATAATGATATCGTCTAAATAGATAAATGTGGACTTTCCGAGAACAGGTCTTAACACAATGTCCATGCATCGCTGAAATGTTGCTGGGGCGCCTGAAAGGCCAAACGGCATTCGCAAAAATGCATAAGTGCCAGACTTGGTTATAAAAGCAGTCTTAGGCACGTCCTCAGGCCTGATCCCTATTTGAAAATAACCATTCGTTAAGTCTAAAGTTGTCATAAATTTGGTTGATTTTATGTTCCTTAAAATTTCTTCTATAATCGGTAACGGATATACCGGATATTTCGTTATGGAATTTAATTTACGGTAATCAATAGCGAATCTCCACCTTTTTGGATGCTCCAAAGGATAATCATTATTTTTCTTACATAAAACCACCGGACTAGCATAACTACTTGAGATAGGCGTTACGATCTTTTTACGTAGCATATCGGTAATATGCCATTCTATAATTTTTTCCTTATTCTTATCATACCGGTATGGTTTTTGACGAACCGGCAATGCATCTCCGGTGTCAATACTATGGTTAGTAACCTGGGTAAATCCTGGAATATCACTAAATAAGGAAGCAAATTCACTTACCACTTGTCGGATTCTATCTTGCTCGTCATTAGGCAGGTGGTCGAGATTTAACCTTGGCGGTTCAACCTTTTCTACACGCACTGGTTTCATCGTCAGCTTAAGAGACGCTTCATTAAAATCCAGTGTAGCTTGTGCGTCTGAAAGAAAGTCTATTCCTAGTATTAAGTGTGCTTGCAAATTCTTTACTATAAAAAACATCACCTTTACTTGTTCGTCCTTGATACGGATGTACAAAGGTACTTTACCTACGCACTTACATTGTTCTCCTTGCGCCGCTAATACTGTTGTATTATCCGCATTATATATGCGGTATTTGCGAAAATACTTTCTAAAAAAGACTTCTGCCACACAGGAACACTGCGCGCCGGTATCCAGGAGTGCGGTGGCCGGGATATTATTTACCAAGACTTCAATCTTCTGAAGAGTTAAATTTTTCACCATTACTGTATTTAACTTGTAGGAAGAGGGGTTTTCGTGGCCTTCGGATTTCCGCACCCTCTCGTCAGCAGAAATCCGTTTTAGTTTAAATTATTTTTTCTTTCGGTGCTTTCCTTCTTTCTCCACTGGCCTTGAGACTTTTTTCCTGGGTTGCTATTGAACTGTCGACGTTCGCCGGCTGTTTTTGAATGCTCGGGTTTCCTTGCCCACTGATTCGCTTTTTCTCCGTAGCCATGTGCTTGAGTTTGCTGTAGTCTTGGCGTACCAAATTGGTTTCGCTGTTGATATTGGCGTCTTCTTTCGACGTCCGCCGTTCTTCTACTTTCAAACTGGATTGCTAGCTCAAATAATTTTTCCAGTGTAGTCGGATTTCTCAATTCAATAAAGTCTTGCACTTGGGGTAGTAACCTCGGCAAAATCACTTGAATTATTTCAGGATCCGGACGGTTTCCATACAAGAGCTTGAAAACGTGAATTTTTCTTAAAATAAAACTCGAGATGTTTTCCATTCTTTGTTGATATATACTGAAAAGTTCTGTTTCTAATTTCGCACGATCCCTTACAACAGGGAAGGCTTTTAGTAGGGCAGTCTTGAAATTTTCGTAGGTATAGGTGGGACTTCCTGCTTGACCCAAGAGACTTCTGCCGATACATTTGAACCAGTTAAGCGCTTGGCCCCTCAAAGCGCTGGTAGCTAAGGTAACTTTTTGAAACTCGTGCACGGGGTAGAGCATGAAGTGGTCATCCAATTTTTCCAAAAAACTGGTTACCTGTGAGTTTCCATTAAACATTGCTTCTGGTTTCATCGAAGCGCGCATGGTCTGGACAATATACCCAAATCCTTCCAGGGCGGCAGCTGGCATTTCTGGATTCTGAGCTGTTTCTGCAGGCAGCACAGGTTCTTCTTGAAACTCGGCCATGGTTATTCTTCGTCGGGCGCCACTATCAGGTTCAATGTTTCTTCTAACCTTCTTCGGAAACATACAATGACCTGACTAGAACAGAGAGCTTACTAAAGCTATGTTCACTAATTGTAGTAAGTAGACAGGATACAGACGAAGGGTATACAAAACCCTTTATTTTTTTCTTTATATACAATGACTTCCGTACTTCGGAATACAATGACCCTCCACTCGGGGTCTAACTTAAAAGATATCAAAATAAAACTAAACTCTAATTTAACTTTAGAATAAGATTGGCCTTATAATAACAGAAAGCGTATGTAGCACAGAGACTGTGAACACTACAATACGTTTAATTTATCAAGAGGATTAAAACCTCTGGCCTGGAAGGCAAAGTAGCAACTGCGTAACTTCTAAGGTAAGCGGCCTGCTTCGAACTCACGGCTTCCTCTCCTCTGCTTGGCAAAAAGGCCACACTTAAATACTTGGCGTTCGCCAGACAACTTTGCATAAACTCCTTCACGCTTATAATTCTGGCCGGAAGTAGAAAATAAGAAGTGATAGTAAAGATTTAAAATAAAATAAACGTTAGTAAAACTTAAGATCCTTACAAAATTATTCATCATCTTCGGAATGGTTCGAATCGAACCAATAACAGAAATAAAAGAAAATTTTTTAAATCGAAGTTATTAAAATCGAAGCTCGAGAATGAAACATCAGCTTTAACCCATAAAATGATGTTGATTATCTTTTGCTGTTTATTGGAATTAACATAAATTTCATTCAAAGACTGAACAATGATCTTAAACTATGATCTGTTACTTCAAAATATGAACTTCAATTTTATGTTCTGCCGCCGGATTTGAATCGCAAGTAGAGAAACCACAGCTATGGAAAAAACGTCGAATCGCATTTTTCCCCTTTTTCATTTTACATTGCTTCATGAAAAAAAAGGGGGGAAAAAGGCTGATTTCAATTACAGTCTAAAACCACGTGGAGAAAATACACTCATGTCCATAAATTAAGGATAATTCGGAGTCACGCGGAAATCGAACTCTAAAATAAATATATCACCTGTAAAATCACTACACACATCTTCAAGAATAATATGCAAATTTTAGGAAGTAACCAGATGACACCGATGATACGTCACAATGACGAGAGTGTAAGAGAGTGATATATAAAGAATGCAGGCAAAGAAGTAAAATTGTTCGCAGGCGCTTTATAAGCATTTCAGTGCAATAACCGAATAGTTATGACACAAAGGACGCATTTTGGATGATTTTTTGCGAGGTAGAATTATCGGCCGTCTGGAATGTGGGCGTACCTAACTGGAAGTATCAGACGAACTTGGAATTGCCCAGAATGTCATCTCCAGGCTTTGGCAAAGATTCCAAGATGATGGTAATGTGAGTAGACGTTACAGCACAGGTCGCCCCAGAGTTACAACGCCGAATGAGGACCGCTATTTGGCAGTTACTGCCAAAAGAAACAGGCGTAGCACAGCCTCAGACCTGTTTCGTCAGCTCTCTTCAGCCACTGGTACAATGATTTCAAGGCAGACCGTGTACAGACGCTTAGGGCAGATTGGTCTATATGCTCTTAGACCTGTCAGATACGTTCCACTTACTGCAACTCACTGTCGCCTGCGGTTAGCATGGAGTAGAGAGCATAATGCATGCTCTCTACTGAGTCCGCAACGGTGGGCTTGTGTGATGATTTCCGACGAGTCTAGGTTTAGCTTGCAGTCTGATTCTCGCCGGACATTCACATGGAGAGCTCCAGGTATCCGTTACCACCAAGAAAACACCACTGAACGACACCGTTACGGTGGTGCAGGAGTGCTCGTTTGGGGTGGAATTATTCTGGGTTCCAGATCTGACCTGCATGTTCAAGTTGGAACCATGACAAGCCAAATCTATCGGGACGTCATTCTGGAACAACATGGACGTTTGTTTCGGGGCACCATGGGCGCACAATTTGTGTTTATGGATGAGAACACCCGTCCTCACCGTGCAAACATCGTAAGCGAATGCCTTCAATCGGAGGATATCACTCGTATGGACTGGCCAGCATTCTCACCTGACTTTAATCCAGTAAAGCACGTGTGGGACATGCTTGGCCGACGAGTTGCAGCCCGTCAACCTCCTCCTACATGTCTACCAGAACTTCGCAGAGCATTGCTTTTTGAGTGGTGTAATATCCCCCAAGATCAGATCGATAATTTCATACTCAGCATGCCTAGGCGTTGTACGGACTGTATTGCATCGTCTGGGAGACATACAATGTATTAACAATCATACCAACCATGTAATATTGGTTTTTTGTAAATAGGTTTTTTTTTTTTTTTGTAATTTGCTCCAGGGAGAAAAAATCGTTTATTTTTTTTAATAATATCAAATATATAGTATCTTTTTTTGCTCTTTACCTTTTGTTTAATAAATAAGCTTTACAAATAAGTCAAATTTGCTTTGCTTCTAACTCTTCCTTTGCCTGATTTTGCATTATCCTTAATTTATGGACATGAGTGTAAATGCTGTGCGATAATAACAAAGCAAGTTATGATGGCAAAAGGGAAGCTGGCAACGGATTTGAAGTGCCTCTTTTAAAGTAACAGCCTACAGCTCCCTGCGGACATATTTTATTTGATAACTTTATGCTTATATTTAAGTTTTGTAATCGTTTGTCAAAATGCTTTTGATCTTATTTTTAAAAATAAAGTTTTTGAGAACAACAGAAACTAATAAAAAATTATTAAAGGTCTTTAGCTTATAATATTTATCAGGCTTTTTATTAAAATATTTTCTTTCTCTTTGCTACATAATTTACATCATCTGATCAAGAATCGTCTACATGTTAGTAAAGTTACATATTGATCAAACCAAGTAAATGTCCTTTAAATTCAATAGTATGATCTACCGATGCCATAAAAGAAAAAAAAAACAGGTTCCATTCTCAAATCTTATACAACTGCTGTAATTAACATAAATTATTTTATATAAAAGTACTTCAAAATAATCTGAAATGTGTTACAACCGTAACATGAACATCAGAAATAGTTGTACCCAGATGTACGTGAATTTTAGGGAAAGTGAAAGGCCTTATTAGTTATAATAATATTGTAACAAGCCCATAACTTTATTTCGAATCAACAGTAAAATACAAAGACATGTGACGAGAACTTTGTGTTCTGTAAATTCATTTGAGAAGCGAAGTCGATATTTATTTCAGAATTAAATTACTGAGGCTTGTTTCTCTAAATTAAATTACACTGATTTGCCTCATCTATATCTTGAACATTGATATGTTTCGTTGTTTTGAATTTGGAAATTTTCGATGCCGTAATACCTTCAACCGCCATAATAAAACTCTGCGCTTTACGTATTCATCGGAGGGAAAGCCAATTATAATTACTTTTCAGCTTCCCTTCGTTGTATATGATAAAGAAAGCGAGCTTGTTAGCGTACAGGGCAACTCCCATTTACTATTTAAATTCAATTAATTACTACAGAACTAAAACAAATAATCGTACGAAACGCTTAATTAAGTGTTATTAAATTAAAAAGGGAAGAAAGGTATTCAATTTACATTATTATTATTACTGTGCTACAATATACACAAAAATATTACCATTCTAATTAAATTACTTTGGAAAGCATAGAAGACTGAGGAAACATTCTGCGCAACTACGATTTGTAATCAAAGAACTCGATTCAAAATACTTTCCGTCCTTTTCGGCATCGGTAAGGCAAAATAAAAAACTTACACTTTCCTTTTTTCAGGCTTTGCTAAGTTCAATACAACGAAAATATAAAAATTCATATTTCAATCGTATTATAGCGGCGTAAAAATATCAAGTTAAGATTTTTCACTTTAATCTCGTTATGTTTAAGAAATATAAATATATAGATATTTAAAAAAAGAATTTAGATTTCTCTCCTGTTGTTCTCTTATCCCGAACTAACGTTGTCTAGAAATGCTGATATTCTCTCGGAGCCCGTCCTTACGTTTTCGTCTGCGCTTTCAGCCGATTTAATGAGGTCAAAATAACGGCTCGGTATCTGGCAACGGTAGATTACAAGATGAAAGTATGGGTATTGCGTAGTCGTCTGAGTTTGAATTCATAGGGGAAATCACTCGCAGTTGCCGCGTAAGCTTATGCCAAGAAATATTGAAAAAAAAATCAATTCTTTCCTTTCACCTCTTTTTTTTCCTGCAAATAATTGTTGAATTTAATGTTCTGCAACGCTCCCTTGGGCTTACTCGGCAAGAACGTACATTGCTTACTCTTAGAATTCGTTGCCGAAGATCTGATGGAATCTTCTAGTATATTAAAATTCCTTTGCTCAATGGAAACAACTGAAGTTAAAAAAAATAAGTAAATAAATAACCGAAAAATATTTCATTCTTTCATACATTAGTCTTGTGGTAGATGCATCTATGTAATAGTTATTTGAAACAAAAGAAAAGATTAGGTGTTTAGTAGCTTCTTTCTTTAGCAGCGCAAATTCGATGCGCTACTATTTACCTTCGAGATTAATTTCTCAGAAATATCTTTTCAAAAGATTAGAGCGAGAGGAGTTTTTATTACTTTTAAAATTAATATTTTACTCGGCAAATCTCCATTCCGTGCTATAATTAAAAAAGGGAATAATAAAAGAACATACTCATCAAATTTTACGGTATTATCGAAGAATTTGCTGCCGTATTTTTTAAAGGAAGACGTAGGTAAATAGAGTAGAAATTCAACTCTATTATTGTTTTTACATAGATCTGCTATGGGCATTTTGTTTGGCTGAAGTAGCATTCTACGCCTGTTTACGTTCCTCGTATTAGAATGGCGCCGACATACATTGATGACGCAGTTTCGACTTTAAACATACTTAATAAATTCAGTCACTCACGTCTATTTAAACCAAACTGAATACATTTAATAATAAAACATTCACACGTAAACATTTAGTAATAATTCAGGAGTACAGATAAGCATAAAATAATAATTATAACTGTTACAGGCCAGTTACGCTTTTAGTGACCGAATCCTACGAACGACAAATCTCAAAAGCGTGTTGCCAACGCAGGGCAACGAAAAGGTAGAAATTAATTCGACAGGCGTGGAAGTGAACATACTCCCACCCTATCAGGCTTAGTCCTGATACACAGGCAACGGTGAAAGTTTATTAATTCCTCTTTTAAAAACACCAGTTTTAGTTTTGACAGTGGCTACGCGAGCTAAGCCGTCCTTGCCCGGATGGACATCGATGATCCGTCCTATCGGCCAAGCTAGCGGTGGAGATCCATCTTCGATGATCTGGGTCTCTGGAAAGGAAGTTAAAGTATCACCTGTAATGAAATGAGAAGGGGTTAAAACATTAATACAGTCAATATCAGTATCGTTCACGTAAGTAAGTGGACGTGAATTCAAAATAGCCTCGATCTGGGTAAGTAGCGTTGACAACTCTTCGTAAGTTTAAAGAGTCTCTTTCAATACTCTTCTCAGATGAAATTTCGCTGAGCGAATGCCGGCTTCCCATATTCCTCCGAAGTGGGGCGAAGCAGGCGGTATAAAATGTCATTCAATAGATGACTTAGTTAGTTCTCGGGAAACCGATTCCGTTGCATACAAGGAAGACCAAATCTGATTTAGTTCTTGTAGTTTTCGGCATGCTCCCACAAAATTGGTACCGTTGTCACTGTAAATGTGCCGTGGTGCACCGCGACGTGAAATGAAACGTCTAAGTGCAGCAATAAACGAGTCTGCCGTCAGGTCACTGACTGCTTCTATATGCACAGTTTTAGTCGACAAGCAAACAAACAGAGCTATATAGCCTTTCGTTGTTTTAGAGCCACGACCCTTATTCAATTTCATGGAAATAGAACTAGCGTAATTCACACCAGATGCGTAAAAAGGTCGTTCCAAAGTCACACGATGTTCAGGTAAGTCACCCATCAATTGCGAATTTTAAGCAGCTTTAAATCGATGACATATTAAGCAATGGTTGACACAACTGCGTATCAGTTTCTTTCCTCCAATTATCCAGTAAGATTGTCTGATGAGGTGTGATAATAAAGAAGGACCAGCATGAAGGTAAGTAATATGAAGTTCTTTCACTAGTAATTCGCTAAATTTTTGTCGAGAAGGAAGTATGACAGGATGTTTGATGTTAAATGCTAAAGATGAATTTCGAAGACGTCCTCCCACCCGTAAGAGACCATCTTTATCTACTAATGGATACAAAGAACGTAGTTGGCTCTTCTTGGGTAAAGGTTTCTCTTCTCTAATACATTGTAAATCATCTTTGAAATGATGATTCTGAATCCAACGAATAATGAAATTTTCTGCTAATCGAATCTCTAGAAATGTTAGCGGCATAAGGCAGCTGGAGTTAATGCCACTACGTGAAATGTTCTGAGTAACATGATGCTTCTCGCAATTAGTAATAAATCTTTGGCAGTAAGCCAGAATACGAACAATTTTACAACGCGAAGAATAATGCTCGAACAAATTAGCTAATAAATCATTCGATTCACGTATATGAGAAATAAAAATAGGATCAGATCTTTGTTCGGCCTTTACTTCAGCATCATCTTCAGATTTTAATTCATATTCAGGCCATTTTTCCTCTTCCTGACGCAAACATGGTGGACCATTCCACCACAAAGTACAATTTGGTAGGAGTTGAGGTTCAATACCACGAGAAGCAATGTCTGCAGGATTCTGTTTAGAGGAAACATGATTCCAATGTTTAATAGGTATCACTTCTATGATTTGAGATGTTCTGTTTGCCACAAAAGTTTTCCACTTACGTGGATGAGCTGATAGCCAAGACAGAACTACCTTGGAATCCGTCCACGCAAAGATTTCAAAATCAAACTTCTTTAAAATGTTCAATAGAGATCGCATTAATCTGGTCAACAAATACGCAGCACAGAGTTCTAATCGAGGAATAGATACTTGCTTTATAGGTGCGACTTTAGTCTTTGATACCAAAAGATTAACCTTAACCGTACCATTGCACATTAGGCGACAGTAAATGGCTGCTGCATAAGCCTGCGAAGATGCATCAGAAAATCCATGTAGTTTGATAACACTGTCCGTTGTAAGTATGACACATCTCGGAATTTCACAATTATTGATTTGACTGAATGTATCTTGAAATTTAAACCAATCATCTGAGATATGCTGGGGAACAACTGAATCCCAGTCGCCTTTAACTAACCATAGTTTCTGATAGAATATTTTAATCAATATAATGCAAGGAGATAAGAGACCTAAAGGATAGAAAATGCGAGCAGATTCTGCTAATATGCGTCTTTTTGTTATAGGTGCGTTGATGTGCAGTGTAGCTTTAAAACTGAAGGTATCAGTAGTTGAATTCCAAAAACGTCCTAAGACTTTCGAACTCGAATTAGGAGATATCTCAAAATCAGAATTCAATGAACAATGTTCCTTAAATTCAGTTAAGAATTCTACAGAATTTGAATTCCACTTCCTCAAATCAAAACCACGTGCATCTAAAATTGAAGATATTTTCTTGCAGACAAATACTGCATCATCAACTGTATTTGCACCCGACAATAAGTCGTCCATATACATATCCTCTTGCAATATACGAGATACATCTGATTCCTCTTTAGACTCTAAAGCTACCTGCTTCAGACATCGAGTTGCTAAAAATGAAGCAGAGGAAAGACCATAAGTAACTGTTTTCAACTTGTACGTGAGCATTTTATCACTGGAATTGTATCGCCAAAGTATCAATTGATAATTCTGATCTTCAGGAGCTACCATCACCTGACGATACATCTTCTCCACATCGGCTGTGAAAACAATTTTAGGAAATCGAAAATTAATCAAAATCTCAAAAATATCTCTTTGTAATTTCGGACCTACCCCTAAAAGAGAATTCAATGATATACCATTTTCAGATTTGCAGGATGCATCAAAAACTACTCTTAATTTTGTCGTTGTGCTAGAAGGTTTAATTACCGCATGATGAGGAAGATAAAACTTTTCTGTATCCGATCTGTTAGATAAATCATCATTAATCACAGTCATATGTCCTAACTGTTCATATTCACGTATGAAATCTTTATACTGTTTTTCAAATTCCGGATTATCTTTGAATTTTCGTTCTATGGAACGCAACCTAGAAATTGCTGCCGATTTTGAATCAACCAACTTCAAATGCGATTTATAAAATGGCAGTTTTACAACAAATCGCCCATCTGAATTAACAGCATGAGTGTTTTGAAAATGTGATATTGAAAATGTGTGGTCAGGTGTCAGAAATTCCTTCTTCCCAACATCGACAATATCCTCCATTTCCCAGAAACGTTTAAGTTCGTAATCAATATTTATATTATCTTCTAACTTTATGAAGTGTGCATTTGCTGTTTTGGGGCCTTCCGTATTATTTCCGACCTTCCCAGCAATCACCCAACCGAAAATTGTATTTTGAGCTACAGGCTCATTTTTCGAACCATATATTTGGCCACATCTTAAAACGGAGAAAAAATAATCAGCTCCTAAAATCAAATCAATTTCTTTGGGTTGAGCAAAATTCGGATCCGCTAACGGAATAGATTTAATGTATTCTATATGCTTTACATTAATCACTTGTTCCGGCAATGGCAAAGTTAACCTATCCAAAATGTATGCGTTAACATCAATTACTTGATTATTTAACTTTGACCGAACTTTAAAATCAACAGAACCACCAGTTTTGGAAGCTGGCACTCCGCCAATTCCACGCAAAAGTAACCTTTGATTTGTTCTTTTTAATCCTAATCTTCGAACAGCTCGTTCAGAAATAAACGAACTTTCACTTCTGGAATCCAATAATAATTTAATTTCGATAGTTTCGCCACTGGATGAAAATGCGAGTGCGAGAACGGTAGGCAAAATCGCCGAGTTGCAATTTTGAATCGTATTACTGACAACTACCTGATCTTGACCCTCGCATGATTCATTCGAAATTCTCTCTGGAGTGCTTTCGTTTTCCTTTGCCGCTTTTAAAAGCTGTACGTTGTTAGCTTTAATATCTTCATGCAACAAACTATTATGCGTTTTTGAATTACACAAATTACACTTTAACTGTGAATTACAGTTTTTGATTAGATGTGAATTTAAACATAAAAAACACAATCCTCGTTTTCGTACAAAGTTCTTTCTAGCAGTAACATCCAAATTCTTAAATTTAACGCATTTATATAACGCATGAAATCCGTTACATTTCGAACATTTAATATTACTAAATTTAGAATTCTGTAATGTTTTAGAACTAACATTACTACTTTTATCAACAACTTTAGCTTCCGCTTCTTTATTTATGATAATTTCGAGAGAAGAACACCTTAAATTTAAAAATTCAAAAAATGATTCCAATGTAGGAAAATCAACTTCCGCTGTTTTCTGTGCCCATAACTTTCGAGTTTCTGAATCTACCTTTTGAAGCAACATAAATATTAACCATGGATCCCTAGAAGTTACTTCATCACCAAGAGCTTTTAAACCTCTGATAACTTCATCGGAAGTATCAGCTAATCGCCGTAAATTAACATTATCAACATGTGAAATACATTTTTGATCCATAAATGTTTTAATTAACGATTGTACGATTTGTTTCGTTTTATCGTACCTAGCGAGCAATTTTGTCCATGCTTCTTCATAAGAATTATTTGATAACGGAATATGTTTAATTATAGAAGCTGGTTCATCAGCAAGTGATCCGATTAAATACTGAAATTTCTGTATATTCGATAAAGAAGTATTATGCACTGTTGCAACAAACAAATCTTTAAAATTCATCCACTCATTAAAGTTACCCGAAAAAATAGGAATATTCAACTTAGGTAACTTAAAGGTACTAATATTAGAATTTCCTGTAACATTTGGCATATTAGCCACATTTAATACATCTAATAAATTTTGATACTGAAGTTTCAAACCAAAATACTTCGATTCAAAATCTTCAATTTCTGACTGTTCTTCTGGTAATTAGGCATCAAATTTATCAAAATCTGAATAAATCCTTTCTAAGCGCTCCAGATGCAAAATTACTTCATTTTTAGATAAATCGGAAGAAATAGTATTCTGAAGCCTTGTAAAGGCCGCTTTTGCCCTACCACGCAATATGACAGTAGCTTGATCCATAATAAGTAATCGAAGTATTCAAGTTCAAAATCAAAATCAATACAAAATAGATATAAAACTTCAAGAATCAAATTTAGATGTAAATCGAACTAAAAAATAATCACTTATCTGTACTTGAACTGCTGACGAATTTTTGATCTGATCTCGTCGGCGTGTCTCCAAAATGATGTTTACGTTCCTCGCATTAGAATGGCGCCGACATGGATGACGCAGTTTCGACTTTAAACATACTTAATAAATTCAGTCACTCACGTCTATTTAAACCAAACTGAATACATTTAATAATAAAACATTCACACGTAAACATTTAGTAATATTTCAGGAGTACAGATAAGCATAAAATAATAATTATAACTGTTACAGGCCAGCTACGCTTTTAGCGACCGAATCCTACGAACGACAAATCTCAAAAGCGTGTTGCCAACGCAGGGCAACGAAAAGGTAGAAATTAATTCGACAGGCGTGGAAGTGAACAACGCCGATGCAGCCAGTATTTTCTCGCTCCATACATAGATTACACCGTAAGAACACTTGTCACTCATCATTCCAAAAAGATCAGCAATCTTGATTATGCGGTCCTATGAATTCTCATTTCATTTTCCTTGAATAAAACTTGAGATCCATCTCGAAATGTTTGTTTTCCGTGAAAATCATCATATTTATCAGAAATTTCAATTTCATCAGCATTACGGGCTCTCAACGATGCCATCAGTAAGCCTAATTTAATGCTCTAAAGTAATCCTAGTCTGCCAATGGATCATCGATTCAACGGAAACCCACTGCATGTCTGCTTCCGGAGAGGGCAATGGAGTTCTCGTACCAGCCGATATGCGCTACTATTGTCAGTTACTTTAAAATAGGAACTTCAAGATTGTTTCCAGCCACCCACACCATCTTCGATCGTCGCTGAGTCCGTCGTCACCGTACATCATTTTCTCTACGCGATTTGACAGTTGTTCATGTCCACCTCCATTCGCGTGCTTTTCGTTATACGAAACACGTTCAACGGTTAATTAAATAGGGGAAACAATTAAAAAAGTCAACTTTTTTCCCCCTCAGCTGTTATTCCTATGGTTCTGAGTCAAATCAGGCGGTGAAAAATAAACCTGAAATTCTTATTTTAAAGTAACAAACTATAGTGCCTCCTGATGTAAAATAAAACACGAGATAGCTTTTTGCCAAGACGTAGTGGGTCGGCAAGATCAAGTTACCTCTTCAGGTATTTCTGAATCAAGAAATGTCAAATAGGCTTAACTTTATGACTGATGAGGTGCTTGCTATTCTTCTTTATATGCTGAAGGCGTTTTTAATGTTATTTTTGGCTAAAGCCTAGGAGATCACATTTTCATTTTTCACTTGTTCTAATGTGGGAAGGCTGCACACCTGCTACAGTATTCATTGTCTAAAATTATTTAATTACTCGCAAAACTATAAATTTAGTTAAAATTACAAGAGTTAATTGTAACAGCTCAGATCACTGTCCTAGCCAAGCAAAGATGGCACTCAGATTAACCAAGTAACCAGAACTCATTAGAATCTCATCAGATAAAGTACTGAAATATAGTTTTCTCAAGGCCATTTTAAACAGAAAGCAAGATTGCCTGGCAATGTTCTTCAGCTTGCCATTGTGTTATGCAAACATGAATGTTTTTCAAGCATGCTATGCAGGGAAGGTTTACTCCCCTACAGCTAAATAACAATGTTCTTTAGCTATGAAATATAATAATCTCATCGCATAATCTTGTAAGGAATTAAATTTTGTACCCATTCTTGCAAAGGACTATTTGGGTCGCTGTTAGTTGAACCTCCATATTAGGCAGAAGCCATGGTAAATTGAACGGCATTGTTGCAGTCTGCGGATATTAAAAGCTGTCCCGAAGTCTTTGCCCGCAAACTCTACTTAACAGCTATTGGTAAACTCGACAAGTGATTAACTTGCCAAGTATCTTGCTCACAGAAAACAAAATGTATATTGGTCTATCAGAAAGCAAAAGGTATATTGGCCTATCAGAAAGCAAAAGGTATATTGGTGTATCAGAAAGCAAAAGGTATATTGGTCTATATGCCTTGGGGTCATATAAACTCTTTCTTTTTTTGTTAAAAAGGATTAACTTGGCCTTTTTCCAAGATGCGATAAATTATCTAGTGGCAAGCACTTATTGAAAATCGTCCTTAACGTTGAAGGAGCGATGTTTTCCAGTTCGATAAAAATTTCTAAGTTAATCCCATCTAAACCGGGTGCTTTCCCTCCCGCCATAGTTGATAGAACCGCTTTGAACTCGGTCTCTGTAACGTCCGGTTCTATGGAGGTAGTTCTGTAGTTGTATACTTGATTTCTAATCAAGATATACTCAGGCGAGTCATCATCCGATGTATCTCTAGGGAAGAATGTTTCAATAATCAGGTCAGTAGCCCCTTCATAAGTTAGAGTGATACCCGACTGCGTCCCTCCGACGCTGCCAAATAGCACTGAGCGAAAGACTTTGTCTGCTGCCAATTTGTATAGAAGCTGCCCGGCGTTGATTCTCGCAGATTTTTCACAAAACTTTAGCCAGCTTATTTTCTTTTTCAAACCTATGATGTTGCGATAAACCGCACGTTCGCTCTTATATCGTATTAAGCAGTATACGTTGTTGGAGGGATCAACCTGTCTGGTGTACTGCTACTTATACGAAGGAGATATATGCAAATATATAAGAATGCAGGCATATAAGAATCCTGGCACAAAATAAGCGTAGTATACTAGAGGCCTACTCTGTTTCACTGTACAAATACTGTGCATATACTACCAAGCAGTATGGTCTCTGCCTTCAAAATTGCAACTGATCAGGTTTTACGCCTTGCAACTCTCACAATGGATCTCATACCCACAGCAAGCTCCACTACAGATGTGGTACAGTATATACTAGAAACTATTTTTCAGAAAGAGTTTCCTCAAACTCCGAGAGTAAGAGAGAAGTCAAATGCCAGTTTGAAGTGAAGCAACAGATTTGGCACCTAATTTTCCCCTACTCTAGCAGAACTGAGAAGAATCGTTAATGCCCTGGCTCCAAAGAAAGCTCTAAGTGCAGCTTATGTGAACATCCTTATTATCAAGGTTCTGCACAAAGGACATTCTGAGTTCATAAAAGCAGTGAAGGAATGTAGGTGGAAAGTCAAACACTTTCCGGAAATCAGAAAACAACAGAAGAGGCATTATTTCGGGAAAATGGAAAAAATCTGAACATCCCAACAATCCACCGTCAAGTCTGTCTTCCTGCACGCAGTGAGGCCCTGGAGAGAGTGATTCTGTTTAGGTGTAATTACTACCTAGCCTCTCTAAAATCATACACCAACAACAATATGCTTTATTCAGAACAAATCAACATAGCTCGCCCTTCAGGATCCTATAACAGCTTTAGTCAACAACAGAAGACTGGATATTCACAGAATAGTCATAGGCCTTGATATAAAGGGAGCATTTGACACTCTGTGGTGGCCAGATGGGATCCATAGTTTGGTATCTACGGGTTGTCCTAGTACACTAACTGGCATTGTCCGCAGCTCTAAGACAGGAGAGTGCAGACTACTATGGACGAGGATGTTGCCACATAGGGAATTATGAAAAGTGGCACTCGAGGGTCCTTGTCTTCGTGAACTCTATCTAACCTTGTAGCCAACTCAGTGTTTAACTGCTATGAAACTCACGAAACGATTAGGATCATGGCTTATGCAGATGATTTCCTGCTTGTCGTTGCAGGCAGAAATGACGTAACAAACAGAGCACAAGCCTGTTTGGATATCTCAGGAAACACAAACTGACAGTTTCAGTTGATGAAACACATGCACTGGTGATTAGGTGCAAAATCGCCCTGAACAAAAAGCCAAAGACTTTAAGGGCAGACTTATAAAAATTGTCCAGCATATGAAATACCTCAAGCTGAAATACATAATAGACTGTCATGGATGCCACATGTCAGAGACCTGAAACAGAGGGTAAGCACTCTCATAAGTGCAACGAAACGCTCGAATTCATTCAAATGGGGAGTGCCTATAAAATTGCGTGTACGGTGGTATAAGACAGTAATAGAAAAAATTATTCTATACGGTTCATCCGTTTGAGGAGGGAAACTAACAGAACAATTGAAGCGCAGTTCCTTTTCTGTGCAGCGATAACAGCTCTTAATGATCTGTAAAGCTTATCAAACGATATCGACGGTACCAGTACAGGTCTAGAATCATATCAGCCTATTTATACTATATCTATACATAGTTTTCTCTTACTTTCATACTTAATTGAATTTATATCTAGTTGCATATCTTTGTCTACAATAGTATACTTATTCTAGTATCATTTCATTCTTAATTTTAATATGTATATTGTGTAGCAAAGAGGTATATCGGGCACTGAATTGTGCATTTACATTATATTGTATATAATCTGTCTGCCACTTTATTTAATACAATACTCTGTTCATTTGTAAAACAACAGCATAATGATGTCTTCATTGAAAACACGTCCTCACTCTTTAAGAGACTTGTTAACTCATGTCATTAGTTTTTATAGAAACATAATAGTGTTGACTGTACTGTCATCCCAGCCCTTCGTAAGGCTTGGCTAGATGAAGATCCACTGCGATGAGTAGGTGATATTTCCGTAAAGTGAATACCTTGATTGGGAGCTTTTCAGCACAGAATAGCAGTAGGAGAATGAGCCAGGCTGGTGTAATTTATACCCCTAGAGCCAACACTGTCAGATCTCAGCAAGTGCAATAAAAAAAACCCTGGCGGCTTAAGGAGGCGAGAAAGCATGCCTTCGTAGTGTAACGGTAGCACACTCGGCGCGTATTCGAGAGGTCCAGGCTCGAGTCCCGGCGAAGGCATTGCAGATTTTTCACGTCTTCCTGCTTCAAAAATACCTAATGTCCTTACACTCTCTTTGTGTCATGGTTGAAATTTTATTTCTGACGCAAAACTACCTCTTAAATTAAAATTTGTTTTGTTTTGTTTGTTTTAGTATTTAGTTTTTAGTTTTCGTAGTTTTTGTCTTTTAAAAGTTTTTTTTTTCTTTTTTTTTTTTATTTTTTTAATTGAAAGTGAATTGTTAGTTACTAGTTCGAAAATATATTAATCATGACATTTCATATAATACTTAATCGGATATTCTGTTATTTAAACAAAAACTGTTTTTCAGGTGGGTTATTAATAGCAGTACAAAAGTAATGTCTTATCTAAGGTGGCTTCTTAGTGCCATTTTTATGTAAGAAATGTAAATGTATCTAATGATATATCAAAACGTATAATACATACTCTTTAATACTTATATAATATTTTCTTTGAGTAATGTCGTTTCCTATATTACTCAATAGCTTTATTTAAATATTCTACTTCAGTCATTTAAATCAAGAACAATTATCAAGGTCATGGCAGCTTACTTTTAATCTGAAATTTAGCGTCTTATTAACAAATATATTTTAAGGAATTTTATGGCGTAGAATACTTATCAGGCGATTAAACACAATGCTCGACTTTCGTTATAACTATTCCGCAAGTGAAAAAAGTAAAAAAAAAAAAAAAAAGTAAAAGAAATAAATAAAGAAAGAAAACTGAGCGATATGTGATATGAATAAAGATCTGGTTTCGTGCAATGAAGTATAATTAAATAGGAATATTCTTATTGTTATGCATAAAAAATGCATATATATATATATTTTTTTTTTAAAGGAAAATGAAAAACGCGATTATGTTTTGGCCCTATCTAAATTCAAATCTCGATTTTTTTAAGAGTTTTGGACGGATACCTTTATTATTAAAATACAAGATCACTTTGGTTACTTTGTTTTATTGCTATTCACTGTAATGACTACCTAATTTAAGTTTATAGCGTTTGAATATGAAACGGAATCTAACACGTCTCCAAGCAATGTTTGTCTCAGTCAGAGATTAATCTAGTTTCATGTAGGAATGCTTTCTAAGAAGATTAGGTTAATTATTAAGGCAAAAAACTCAAAAGTTGACTGCCTTACAAGGCGTGGAGAATTTAACGTAACGAAATGTAACTCGTGTGCAAGTTTTGCAGGTGGAAATCACGAAAATCCTAGGCATTCAGTTGTTTACTCGTCAGATCTGAATCTAGTTCACATCGCCGATGCTCCATAATCTTACCCATTCCTCCGAGACGCATTTTGGTATAATAAGGGTCATTTAACCTCTAGTTCAAAAAATATGAAAAGCATATTGCATTTCGAAACAAAAAGAAAAGTATCAGTTAACGGAAAAAATACCTCTGTTTCCCAGGTTACAGCCGAAAACATCGCGGACGAAAACGTTGCGGAGAAAACAGCGCAAGGCGAAAACGTCGTGATACAAAACATCGTGGTAGAAAACATAGCAAAGAGAAAACAACGCAGTCGTAAAACATCGTTGTACAAAACATCGTCGTCGAAAATAAAGCGGTTCAAAATTTTCGCAATTTAAAAACATCGTGGTAAAAATAAAGTATCTACAAATTATCGCATGACGATAACATCGCAGACATGCTTTTTTCATACATGCCTTTCGCAGACGTGCTTTAATAACTGTAAATGGATAATTCCATAATGATTTGTGAGCGCAAGATGTAAAGAAGGATAATTTTTACTTTCATATTTTTTAATAACTAATAAATTTTTGCGGAAAAAGTAAGAAGGAAACTTAACCATAGCAAATTAATGCAACTTATAGCAATTAATAGAATTTTAAACCGACATAGCTAACTAACAAAGACCATTAATAAATCAATTTTATTAATGGTCTTTGTTAGTTAACTATGTTTTCTAAGTTTTTTACTGGTAATTTTTCATGAAAAGTATAATCTATAAGTTGCATTTAATTTTCTATGCTTAAGCTTCCTTCTTACTTTTTAAGAAAAAAATTATTAGTTAATAAAAAAATGTGAAAGTAAAAATTATCCTTCTTTACATCTTGCGCTCACAAATCACTATGGGAATATCCATTTACAGTTATTAAAGCATGTTTGTGAAAAGCATGTCTGCGATCTTATCGTCACGCGATGATTTGTAGATTCTTTATTTTTTACCACGATATTTTCGACGATGATGTTTTTAACCTGCGAAGTTTTTGAAGTGCTTTATTTTCGACGACGATTTTTTGTACCACGATGTTTTAGAACTGCGATGTTTTCTCCCACGATGTTTTGTAGCACGACGTTTTCGCCTTGCGTTGTTTTTTCCGCGACGTTTTCGTCCGCGATGTTTTTGCCGCGATGTTATCGGCGGACACCGTTTCCCAAGACATATGCATACGTAATATTACTTGTATGTCAGATTACTTTATTTTGAGAAAACCAAGAAGAGGATTCTGAATGTGACAATAACATCCACACAGGAAATATTACAAAATATAAATCGTATTTGGGAACCCAACTCCCCATACTCGTAGAATGGAGTTGGTAGAAAAAAAAAGTAACTTTTTATAAAAATGTCGTTACATTTATAAACTTTTTACTAAGAAAAATAGCTGCAAAAAATTTACAATTTTCTAAGACAATTAAAATTTGAATTAAATCGATTGCGTGTGATTCAGGTTAAATATCGGATTATATTTATTTGAATTTCTAGCATAAGCTATATGAAAATATATAAAACAACACTGATAAGTGCATTTAGCATTATTTAATATTTTCAACACTACAAAAGTTGTAGTGAATTCTGAGAAGTCAGCTGGCAATCCGATAAAAGGTTTTGAAAATGGTAATATTAGACTGTCTAAGTTTTAATAAAATATTCTATGCGAAATATCTCTTCAATTGTCATTAATATTCTTTTTTAAAAATTTTATTTTTATTTTCAGAATAATATAGCATCAAGGTTTACTACTTTGCTTATTTTATACTTCTTGGAGATCGAAAAACCGAAGTGTCAACCAACAGCTTAACACGTTGAGCGCGGCGCCGGGGGGGGGGGACCGGCAGTGAACATTCCGCGTGGCCGGCGTCGGTCCCTGGAAACCGGCACTGGAATTTTCGTTTGTTGTCGTCGGTCCGCGGGACCGACAATATTAAAGTTTAAAAAAATAAATATAGTCTCAATGAAATCTGATCAAATTTAGTTTTAATGAAATGTATTGGAACATTCTAAAAAAAAATACGGCTTAGCTTTATGGCTTAGCTCGCTGCTGGCTGAACGGAAAGGACAGTAAATTCGGCGCCGCGCTCAACATGTTAAAATATCTAAAGAATGGTAATTTAAATACTGATTTCATAAGTTTATATAAGGTATTTTCTCCCTCCTTTCTGCATGTCTTCATGGTGTAACGGTAGCGCACTCAGCGCGTATTCGAGATGTCCAGGTTCGAGTCCCGGCGAGGGCATTTCTCATTTCTCATGTCTCCTGCTTCAAAGTATTTTAATGTCTCTAAAAGCTTTATAATATAAAAGATTTTTTTATGAATATAACATTTTTAATGTAAACTTTGAACATGTTTTTTCAATACAAATGCATTTCTATATCAGATTTGACAGACAAGTTTGCCCATGGCTAAAAAGTTAACCGTACTGGTAGATCTATCTGGTTTGGAATCTCAATGAATAGGCTAGCTTCACCTGTGTTTTCGTACTTTTGTTAATATATAACGATAATATGAGCGAATTTCTTTCAGAAAGGCATTATCTTCCCTTACAGAGACAGCCCACATATGCTTTCCTGTATTCGGCAAAACATAACAAGCAAACAAACAAAAACAGACTTTGCAGAGATTGCAAAGAATGTGCTTAAAATATCTATGCGCAGTTTTGGGTGGTATTATTTTGAGCGTATCATATAGAAAAAAGAAACTTGCTTGGAAATATATGTTTTCAAAAAGAGGCATCATGAAAAGGAGATGTTTCTGAAGCGCTGGAAATTTTTCTTTAGAGGCGTATCATAATATGGGATTTTTAAAAGTTGCACTTAGATGCAATGTTTAAGTACAGTTTATAAAACTCCAATGAAATAAACTTATTAAGACACAATAACACGCCGAATAAATACTAATTCAGAAATCAAACAACAAAAATCAGCGTTATATTTACGAAACTTTCACAGGACTAGTTTCGATGGTTTTACCGAACCATCATTTGCGGTTTTGCAGCTTTTCGGTTTTTCAGCTGAGGATGGTGGTTCGGTAAAACCATCGAAACTAGTCCTGTGAAAGTTTCGTAAATATAACGCTGATGTTTGTTGTTTGACTTCTGAATTAGTAAATAAACTTATGCCAAGATGTTATCTGGTTGCAACTCTATCGACTCAACTGCAAGTTCTCAGGAAAGTTCAATATCGGCTTAGAATGAAATAGCAAATGTACTGAAATGTATGTTATTTTCTGAAATCTTGAAATCCGCTTTAAACATTTGTCAATTATTCATTTTGCCAATTACTTTTCATTGATTACTGACACTTCAAGATTGAAAGTGCAAGTCCAGGGGAAGATTTGTAAGAAATTTACAATTTTGACGCAATGGATATCAATGCTAAATCGTAGAATGGAATAAAATATCTTCCCTCATACCGCAAAGAAGGAAATTTGCACGGAGGAAAAAAAATTCAACATAGGATTTTATTGAAAGGTTTTCCTGGTATTTAATGGCATGAAGAATTTATTTAGAAGAATCACACGCTTTAATAAAGAGAAACAAGAATCATGAAGGTTAATGACAATAAAGAAATAGTAAGGGGGGACAGTTAGGCCCTAAATTGTATACAAAAACTTTAATCTAACCGAGTTCAAATTTCATTACATTATAGAACAACGTTTATCACATTATGTGAAGGAAAGGCAATATGGTTCATCCTTATAAAGGTAAATAAAGACTGTTCCAATGGTGAAAATGAAATTCAAATGTTATAATTATTTTACCAATCAGTGTTGGAAACAGTGCAATGTATGTCGTTATTTAGAATCTCAAAAGTTTTTTTTTTTTTTTTTTTTTTTTTTTTTTTTTTTTTACTGCGTCATGCATTAATTATAACTCTGCGAGCATTTTTGGATCATTTGCATTGTTCAGCTATTCTTGCGGGTGACAGTGCGGGAATTAACTCTGACAACTGACAATTAAATACATTCTCAAAGTCTTTTGATAATCATTGCCGCATATATTTTGCTCTTTACATGATTCTATCTAGATTACTAGAGTGATTTTAGTCACTACGCTTGAGAGTGTCGCAATTTCAGTTTCATTTCCAGCACTGTCGTTCTTTGACACATGATTTATCAGTTGTTTTTGGTCTTTTCCTTTACTATGTTGTTATGTTCACTAAAATTTATCGAACAACTCTTACTTTTAAAATTAAACATTTTTACGGTTTTTCTTTCGCTTGTTTGTATGTGGTCCGTGGATTTGGATACAACAAGTCTAAATGGAAATAATTCCAACGCATTTATCAGAAGTTTTATAAATAAAGGTTATTGATGAAAAAAGACTTGAAATCTAATCTTTGTATTCAGATTCCAGTTTCAGCCCTGAAAGTTGAAACTTATTACATTTTTTCTCCCTCCTTTACCCATGCCTTCGTGATGTAAATGGAAGCACGGTCGAAAAGTAATTTGGGGGGTCAAGAGTTCGGAGAGGGCATTGAAAATTTTTCACATTATTGCATGAATATACTCAAACTAAACTAAGTAAAATTAAATTTAATTAACTTCTATGTACTGCACAAACTAAACTAAGCAAAACGAAATTTAAGCTGAAGCATTGCGATAGAGTTTCTAGTTTATGAATTATTCTTTCCCAGAAACTTAATCTAACGATCATGGAAATGTATATTTATAACGAACTTCTAAAAAAGGGAGTGGACTCGTTATAGTAACATTCTACCATAAATTAAAGCCACGTGAAAAATTTTACATTCATTTTATTAAAAAAAGACTTAATTATTCGAGGCGTAGCTGCGGATTTTCCTTGCACGTGGGGCTTTCAACAAACATTTCCTGCAAATAAAAAAAAAAGTTTGTTGTATTTTGCTAGTATACCAGATAAACGTAACGAAAATTATAACATATAACTGAAGATAAAAACTACCGGCGCAAAAAAAAAAAAAAAGGTGTGGTGGTGTGGTGTATTTAATTACGGCAAAGCACACTAGGGCTATCTGCCAAAGGGGAGGGATGCCTTTCGTGGAGGACTTGCTAAGGGAAACTGGCTCGTATACACGTTACACATGGGGAAAACCACGAAAACACCCATGCAGCCAGCCCGTTCGCGGGATTCGAACCTCGGACCGAACTACCAGTGTTCAGCGACTTTACCGCTCGGCCAAAAAAAAAAAAAAAAAAAAAAAGGAAACTAGTATTCAGTTTGGATTTGTATATTCTCATTTGCAATTTGAAGTACGTACGTATTATTTTGCAGCAACTGATACAAAGCTGTAACGCGAAATAACAAGTAACTTCTTTATGTCATGCATCCTATTTATGTATTTGGATTTTATGTTAACTGGCATGGTTTTGTGCATAACAAAAATGTATGGAAAAGCTATTTGGTCATTCATATTTACGTTTTTCTTGATAGGGTATTTGGAAATAATAGGTCGTGCAGCGTTTCCGAAATTGCGGAAAATCCCGAAACGCATCATGCTGCCATCTGTTGGAATCTTCTGTAACGAATTTTTTGTTTCGTGAAAACGAAAGTTGCATTTCAGACTATCAAAGATATATTAATTACAAGATATCTTCTTTTAATGTGTACTGATCATGCATTTTCTTGGAGTCTTTTGCTACATTCCATGTAAATTAAAGTTAAAATAAATGACTTAAATATGTTTATTCTCAAAGCTTCAACGACGGACAGGTTTCGAAAGATGTTTCTAAAACATACACATTTTTTCTCACCATTTTCTTTGCACGTTTCATTCTCCAAAATTATTTATTTATTATTTTAACCTTATTGTTCCATCAATCTGAGAGCGTAGTATTGTGTGTAAAATATTCGCCCCCTGGAAACACTAAATCTGAGACAGAAGAAATTGGGAAAAAATGCTTCTATAAATGCATTATGCTAGGTAACCAAAAGTCTTTTAAGAGCTTAGGTCGTTTAAAAAGCTTATTCTGTCCCTGCTTAGGAAGCGGGAGAAGTTTCAGCAATTTAAAGAGTTCGAAAATGAAATTTAACTTTTTTTTTGTAACTTTTTCTGATACAAAATTTTACCATTAGCAAGACAAGTCACACCGCGTCATTTTCCCACCTCCTTGAATTTCAGTTAAAAGCATTTCGAAAAATTTCAGGGAATGGAAAATAAAAGTTACTCGCCTACCATTTAATGTTTCTATATTGGGTAAAATAGCATTCAGTAACAAATTTATAGTTAGTCTCTTGAAAGTACTTAATTAAGCTTATCTCTTTGAGCTTTGCAAACAAAAGTATTAATTTTTTTAACTCATTAAAGCAAAATAATATTTTATTAACTGAAATTTTTGTTCTAAGGGATCTTAATAAAATGTTAGATATTACTTATATTTATAGAAAACTCCCATCCCCAATGATAAAATCGTTTCCATAAAATCCCTTCCCTTACCTTACAAAGCTCTGTATACAAAAATACATGTTTAGAATGAACATTTAAAGAAATAAAGCTAAAAGGTTTTTCTCTTTCGATGAAATATATAATATTAGCAATATTTGAAGGTATTTATGTGCGCTTTTTAATGTGCTGTGTTTATCATTTAAGCTGTTTCTCCAGAAATAGTACACTCTCCGTTTTTGCCCTTCCGATTTTTTGACAGTAAAAATCACTAGAAAAGGGAGAAAATACGCGAATAAATACGGTATATTATGCATATGATAAAGAATATTATAAAGAAAATTTTAATTTGTAATATTTACTAAATCGCCAATTTAATTTGATTATTTTCCATTTGTATCCTAGTAATAATATTAAAATTTTCAAACCAAGACCTTAATCAATCAATGGAATAAAAAAGAAAAACTTTCCCCTAATAAATGTAGCATTTTTCATTTTTATTTATTTATATATAGTAATATATATAGTAAAATATAGTAATTTTGATGCGTAGTCGGAATGGCAGAGTGGCAAAACGAGACGAAGATGACAAAACTGGGTTCCGACAAATCATCAATCTTTATTTTCGCACATATCAAAAATCATCCTTTTGCAAACAAGATATTTTTTAATCATATTGAAAACACAATAATTTCCATATACACGGTTTTTAAAAGTACGACGTAAGCATTTTGGATAGGAGAGCATAAGTAGCTCAGACGCCTTTGCAGGATGGAATGACGCAGTTTATTGTGTCAAGAGTATTTATACTAAGTCTGATGTATAAGTACAGCTAATCTGTAATTGGTTAATTTTACGTTGCTACATAACATGGAAGAATCTCGAATTTGGGAGAACAGATGAATTTAGAGGAAGAGCACCAAATCTAGAATAGTTAATTTCGAGATCGCCAATTATTTTTAAAGCAGCCATCGTATTTTGTTATATTATACATTTATGCTACCGGCGCAAGTATGAAACGTCGGCATTTTATAGAACGCCTGGCCTTTTTAGGTAAAGTATGAAATATGAGAGTTATCATATACTTTACCTAGGCATTTCACATAATACCTAACCATACTATAGAAAGAGAGATGTTCCTTTGGGCAAAGTATGATAAAAGGTTACCATAAGGCTACTATTTAGAGAACGTTCATCGCTAAAAATAGGATTTTTTTAAATAATGACGGCCATTAAAAAGCTTACATTCAAATTCCGTAAATAAAAAACTTCTACAAAAAAAAAAAAAAAAAAAAAAAAAAAAAAGGTTGTACGGAACAAAATTTATGCCTTTCTTATTAAAGAAGCAAAATAAAATAGGAACCTACTTATTGCACCAAGAAAGAAAATAGTTTTATTTTGAATTTCACTCAGTTTTATTTCTTATAAAAAGTAAAACAAGGTTATTAAGTGAACTTTAATCTATCACTTAAACTTTCAACTTTAACTGTTATTAAATGAACTTCAAAACTACACACATTTAAAGACATAAAAAAATTGAATTTAACTTACTTATTGAAACACGGTAGGCTTCAATGACATTTTGAATTACACTTAATCACTTTTTTCGGCAAACATTTATCATATTTTGGCAGTTTGTTTTATACATACATTTGAAAAATTCTTGGCCGTTTCCAATGAGCTGGCAATTGTAACTGACCGGAAAGGAACGTCATGGGCAGGAATATCTTCAATCCTAAGCACGTTCCTTTGGGCGTAAAGTCAGTTGTGATCTCCCATATAGCTGTTTTCAAATTCCCTCAGAAGTTCCAAGACAGTAGAAACCATCTTCCGTCACATTCATTACAACTGCCAGAATATTCCGCGAATCATCTCGTCCCTTGTCGACGTCAGGAATAGGGACTCGCACAGTAGTTCCCAAAGAAGCAGTGGGGAAACTTTTCTTCCAAATTTATTTTAATTTTTTGGGGGCTTCCATTTCCAGACTGATTTTAGAATCAATTTTACCTTGGATAGTATTTTCAGTTTTGAAACAAAGAGTGCATAAAATATCCAATTCATCATCCTTACAAGCATGGCCTTCGAAATTGCGAATTTTTTACGACATTTTGCGTATGCATGTCTTCACCTTTAAACAGAACAGCTGCAGGAATGGAAATATCTTCAATAAGCATATCATCATCATTCACCATAGACAATAGTCTCATACATGTATTTTGAAACATTCTCTTTTTCTTGCATTTTTTTCCTAACTTCTTCTCTGTATCTTTGTCTTTTAAAACACCTTCGAGTATGAAAGTAGTTGTAAGATCTACTTTAGCTTTGCAGCCCAAAAGGTACACTGGCCAGATTTGCTGCACTGCATCTATCTACTGAGCATATTTTCAGTATCTTGATTAACTCTTTCGACACTAACCCTGGTTTTAACTTGCTTCCCATGGACGATCTTTAGTGCTGAAAAACTCCATCAAACTCGCCATCACATTATTGGCAAATTCCCTACCAATGTCAGACTGTAATAACAGATGGTGTCCCACGCAATGATAACATGGCTTGTAGGCTACTTCGTCTGCTCGTTATGAAGTCAGAGCCTTCAGAATCACGAATTTTGTGAGATGATAGTGGTACATCATAGTAAATTCGTATTATCTATCTGGCTGAGACTGGAAGTCAACAAGAGCTGGCTAACAACGGCAAAACGGCAATTAAATAATTAAAAAAATCACAGATTTCAGAACAATGCCCCTTTTAGTGAATTTTTGTTTTTTTCTGGCAGAGCTCACAGAAGTGGATGTACTGTTCGATGTCATTACGTGTACCGCTTTTGTATTTGGTTGCAAGTTCTTTCAACATAATGTCAGGTGTCCTCCGTGTCCAACAGGCAAATGGGTTTCATGAAGTATGTGAAATAACTCAGCGTCCGTGACGTAATACTGCCTAGTACTGACGCCTTCTTTAGCAGGATAAATGAGTCTACTTTTGTTTTCCACAAACATCACATCATAGCGATTCAGCAAAACATATTTTCGTGGTTACTTCTTAGGAGTCATTTTGGCTTTTTTTACATCATTTACTAACTTCTGGTAAGTAGTTTCGGTTTTGCAGCATTAACTCGAAGCTTAGACAGTTCGTCGTTGCATGTCTACTGACTGATATCCCTGCTCCAACAGGCCGACCAGCAGCCAAGTGGTGAAGTGGCAAAAAAGTGGTAGTTCAGTGGATTTCGATCTCCGGCGAAAAGCCTGGCTGCGTGGTGGTTTTCGTAGTTTTTTCTCATGTGTAACATGTCCACGAGCCAATCCTTAGAAAGTCCTACACGAAGGCATCCCTCCTCTTAGGCAGATAACCCTCGAGCGCTTTACCATAACTAAATAAATCAAACCAAACTTTCTCCAACACAATATCTGGCTTTTCTGTCTTCATGCAGCACAGTATAAAACTAATATTTTGTTGATAAAAAATCTAAGTAAAATCGCGTGCTTAACATTATCGAACAAAGCGCAAAATGTAAGTGGCACAAATCCTGAATCTGAGCAAGGGAATAAAAGTCACACGTCTTGCGACGTGATATTCGAAAGGAATTAGATATTTATTTCATACTTTCCCGGTTTCTTATTTGGCATTCTATAAAATGCCTAAGCAATGTCTGAAATGTTTAATCGTTTTATACGTTGCCAGCTAGAATTCTGGCTTTCTATAAAATGCCTCTGCTTTTTATAAAATACCGTAATTCATATTTCGCTAGAAATTAATACATACATATATATTATGCATTTAATATATATATATATATATATATATTGTGCATATGTCATTTTCGCTCTTTATCCACATTTGCCTCTGCGCAGCTATAGTGTAGTCTGTTACCGCTCTTTCTTTTTATTTATAGCGTTGTATATGTGGAAGGTACATGTGAGATTGTAGAACATCCGGTGCATTCGTTTCTATTGCTTACATTGCAATGCTGTCTTCCTAATTCAACGATGCTGTATTGAGAATATGGCAAAGCACACTAGGGCTATCTGCCTAAGGGGAGGGATGCCTTCGTGGAGGACTTTCTAAGGGAAACTGGCTCGTATACAAGTTACACATGGGGAAAACCACGAAAACGCCCATGCAGCCAGCCCGTCCCCGGGATTCGAACCTCGGACCGAACTACCAGTGTTCAGCGATTTAACCGCTCGGCAGTTGATGGGGCCCCCCCTAATTCAACGACATTATACCTAAATCACAATTATCACTGCTCATCCAGCATCATCTTCTTCATGCACTTCGTTACCTCATTAATATTCTATATAATATTATACATATATATGAAACAATAACCAAATTTAAAAGAAAAATTAACGCGTTATTTCAAGTTAGTATTTTTTCTGAATTTTTTATTCTATATACATATATAGTACATACATTTATCTATATTTTTACATATATATATATGTAAAAATATAGATAAATTATAAAAACCTTTTGATGGTTATTTGATAAATTATATTAACCAGTATAGATATCTTAATGATTCGAAAGAAAAAAAAAAACTGCGTGGATGTTTACGATCAGAGAATGGAGAAGAAAAGCTTTCAGGCGTGCCCGCTGATAGACGCATAATTTTAGTTTCGCAGCAGAGCTAGTATTTGAGACGCCGTTTTTTATTTATTTCTCAACTCATTTAATTTAACGAGAGAGTACGGTTCAATTAAAACTGTTAAGCAAAAGTTTTTCCCGAACAGAAATCAGTGTCAAATTCAAAATTTACATCATTGGAGAAAGATGTCTAAAGGATAAAATCTATTTTTTGCATCAGTTTTCTTCTCACCGTTCCATTATAAAATGTTAAAGAAAATATAGGAAAACTATTTTCACAAGCTAAGAAATATTACTGAGAAATGCAAAACGTACACACGCGAATGCAGTCGCCCTCTAGTGTTCAAACATTAAAACAAAAGTGTAATCTTTAATTGAACTTCATTGATTCCATCATAAATCTTCATTCAATCCATTTACTGAAATTGCAAACGGAGTTACTTGTCAATGTATGGTATTAGATGATAGAATTTTTACAATGCAGCAAAAATAAAGCTTGCTAGTTTTAAAAACACTAATCATGCAGTTTAATTTTAACAGTAAAAAATTAGCTTTATAAATATGAATACTCAGTGCATTTTAAAGCGTTTGTTTTTATCGAATGTTATACGAATCCAAAACATATTGATAAAATTTTACATCTGATAGAAATGTGTTTCCTTCTCTCTCTCTTCTTTTCCTCTAGATATACAAAAGAAAAATATGCTTGTGACATTTTCACAACAAAAGGTTTAACATCATGTATTTTATGCTTTTCAGCTATTTTGGAATATTTATATCTACTGTAATTTATCTAATATAATTTTAAATTTTTGTAGGCAAATATCATAATTATAATTAGTCAGAATTGTTTTTATGATTAAGTCTCATGTTTTAAATAAATTACAGGCTACTTTTACCGATAGTCAGACAGCAAGAAACGAACCGTATGTGAGTAAAAATGTTCCAAAATATTGCAGAATTGTGATACAGCTATTTTAATTAGCACACTAGGGCTATCTGCCTAAGAGGAGGAATGTCTTTCGTGGAGGACTTTCTAAGGGAAACTGCTCGTATACACGTTACACATGGGGAAAACCACGAAAACACCCATGCAGCCAGCCCGCTCGCGGGATTCGAACCTCGGACCAAACTACCAGTGTTCAGCGACTTTACCGCTCGGCCACTGGTGGGCCTCTACTTTAATTTTAGCTTATGATGATGTAAAATGTGTAAGCTGAATTAAAGAGGAATAAAAGACATACGATATTAATTATGTATCTGCAAGATGTACTGCTTCTTATTTATATAAGTTCAAGAAACATGAAGTAGTTAACAGTTTCAGGATAATTATAATGCTTGTATTTAGATAATTACGGAAATTTATAAATTTGAACATCTACATGATATTCATTCATTGCATTTCCCTACATGATATTATGCCCCCTACATGATATTATGTCCCTTACATGATATTATGTCCCCTACATGATATTACATTCTCTACATGATATGTCCCCTACATGATATTACATTCTCTACACGATATTACATTCATTACATTTCCCTACATGATATTATAAGAATTGAAAGATGAGCTTATTGTTTTTTTCCGAAGCTAATCAAAACAAATCAAAGGTTGTTGAGGTAATCACTGATAGTGAGACATTCTTCCCCAAATTTTATATATTTTTTATGAAATGACTTTAAATTACATAAATGCGAACATAAGCTAATGACAGTAGTATTTTTATGCATCTTGCAGCCTTAATAGGCGTAATTATAACAAAGAAAGGCGGGATACTCGGTTTCATTTGCTCAGCCAGTGAAAATATTGTGTAATGCATTGTATAATATATTTAACAAAATATTATATAAAGAAAATTATCTTATTTTCCTCATAACTCAGATCAAAACCTATTTTACTTCGCAAGAGAAACTAGCTCTAAGAAATGAAATTCTAAATTTTATTTTTACGTTTATTAATTAAGCAATACTGTGGTAAAAAAAAAAAATATCGGTAATTAAAATTTAAGCCATTGCAAATATGAAAAGTGACGTAGAACAAAATCTTTTCATCATTTTTATTTTAATTATTTTATTTAATCTTTGACAACTGCTCGTCTGCTCCCCTTACAATAAATAGCAATCTTTTTTTTCCTTTTTTTTCTTTCTTTCTTTTTTTTTTTTTTTTTTTTTTTTTTTTACATAAATCTTAAAAAGGATAATGGTGTTTCTTAAAATAACTCACTAAAGAATGAAATGTAACTTATTTAGATAAAATATTGAAAGGCTTTAGTAAAGTGTTTTCATTATTTCTATGTGTACTTTCCACACGTTACATCAGAGATGAGTTAATTTAGATTCACATTTAGATTTCATGTTTGACAAGTGACGAAAATATGCGATAATGACAAGTGACTAAAGTATATATTAATGGAAGAATTAGCGTTGAATTAGGAATCACGTACTTGATACTATGTGGTACATTACATTTCTAATCTGATTTTATTTGGTTGCAGCTATCAAAAAAATTTATGCTTTGTGATCAGTACCACATGCACGATAAATAGCATTCCAGTATGAGATTTAAAACTATGCTCACTTTAATCTTTGGCTGAAGAGACATTTTCAGAAAAGCCCTCGATGTATTCCTAAGATCCCTTGCCATTTTCAGGCGAAAGGCATAGTTTCTTATGATACCAATGGCAAAGTTTGAATTTTGACAGTGTGTAATATAATAATATTCCATATACCGTATAATTCCAGCAAATAACGCGCACCTAGAATTTCAAACCATATTTTTAATTTTTAGTTACATTCGCCATACAAAGCTCACCCCTTTCTTCACGAAGAAACCTGAAAGATAGTATGTGTAGTGCTCGTATCTTCTGAAGTCATTCATTCGAAAATTTTCCCTAGGCTTTCTAACAACAGTATTCTGAAATGATAAACGATAAGAGGAACAGAATGTGTGTGTGAAGAGAGAAATGCTCGAAGGAGTAAATAATTCTGCAAAGACGTTTGGTTGTATTCAATGCAAATGTGCACGAGAATGTTATTTTAGCGGTTCATTAATAGGGACAAGGTTCTAGGATACGAATTTACTTCCGACCCGAATATATCCACGGAATTAGGAGCAAGGTGTTTTTACTGGCATTTGAAGCCGTGATTTTGAATTAAACATCAAATGCTTTAGTAACTTAATAATTTTAGTAAATCGCATTTGCTTTGAAGTACAAGTTGCTTTAGTGTCCCTTTCAATAGTAAATATGGTACCTGCCAGTGCTGGTTTGAAATGCAAAGTCATTGAATTTGAGAATAGAAATCATGCTGCAGCAAGGATTTTCGGTGTTGGTGAAAGCTCCATATGTGAATGGAAGAAAAACGGAATCACAATAATTCACACACCTTGGTGTACCAACTATAAAGATTAAGACATCATAAAAGTTCTTAAAACTTCACATTTCCCTAAGCCCAGATTTGGAGGAGCATCTGAAGCCAACAAACGTGTGATTGATCCAGGATTTAAATACTGTATTCTTTGTTCTTCTTTATATTATGTATTTTATATTTTATTTTGGAAGGAAATTTAATCAAAAGAATATTTTAAAGGAAACAAAGCAGAAATTGGTGCAGGGCACTACATTAAACACTAATAATTTTACTTACCGATTAATTTGTCCATAATAAAATATTATTTATGAGGAAAATACTCAATATTTGAGCTACTTCTTCGTCGAGCATTTTGAATAAATAATGGCATATTACACATAGATTTTATTCCATGAAACCGGAGAAACAAATTTCTCCGATTTTCAATAAAATCTAACCTTTGCCAATCCTGACGCAAACCGTACACATTTCAATGCCTGATTAAAACTATTAACTCTGAATTGTTGAGAGCCAGTAGGGAATAAATCTTGATGTCATCTTCTTCGGAGACGATTTTATGATTTGGATTAATCAGAAAAGTATGTGTTCATACATTTTACTGTGAAAGTTGACTTTACTACAGATATTTGTAACACAAGGATGGCACAGATTTAAAAAAATTGTGAAATATTAATTTTTGTATTTTCTTTCATTCGTTATGCTCTGCAAATAAATTTCAGTTTTCTCCTTATTCCTGTAAAATAAATTATAGATAATGCAGCATTAAAAATATTACGCTGTCCAAAACTTAAAAGCAGATCTTTCGTTTTTACACATTGTAACGATGCAAAAACACACTATAACAACCTTCTGAGTTAAAATAATATAAAAGTCACTTAAAGCTTTAGATTCAATTAATTATGTATTTGTGAGAAATATTTTCTAAACTTTTGAAAATGAATTATTCTTGATATCCCTATAAGGTGTTTTTCTCCCTCCTTACTGCAGACCTTCGCAGTGTAACGGTAGTACAGTCGGCGCGTATTCGAGAGGTCCAACCTCGAGTCCCGGTTAGAGCAATGCTCATTTTTCATGCCTCCTGCTTCCGAAAAATCCTAATGACTCTACAGTGGCGCCCGAACTAAAAGGTGGTAGATTGTGATTCTTCACCCCCATGATTTGGCGACTGGGTCCTCTAATCCCCAATCGCCCTTTAAAAGGGGGAGTATTTTTCTCCCTTCTTACTGCATACTTTCTTGGTGTATCGGTAGCACACTCGGCGCGTATTCGAGAGGTCTAGGTTCGAGTCCCGGCGAGTGATCGTTCATTTTTCGTGTCTCCCGTTTCAGAAAACCTAGTAACTCTGCATCCCGTATAACTGTTCAGAGTTCGAGTGAAATCGCCCAGTTAAAATTATTGAGTATAATGTTCCCCATATTAAGTTTAATAGCGTAGATTACATTATAACTATGCATTGAAATCGTATTTCATTAAAAAGCAGACATTTTTACTCAAATCCCAGTGCAAAAAGTCTTTAAGAAATTGAAATTTTATAGCACACTATTCAGGTATAATTTATACCACGCTATAGAGATTTAAAACAGCTAAATTTTTTGTCATAGGCTAAGAGCTGCTCCCTTCACTTCACCACAGGGAATTCGAATCTTTTTACTGTACAGTGATCCAGTTATTTAAGCTATACTCGTCAAGGAAGAGGCAAATCTTTAAACTGAAAACGTAAACAAACTTTACGTGCAATTTAACTTGTCAGTAATAAAAAAATTGTGATGAATATTCAAAATTTGATTTGTTTCTTCTTTGTGCATTTTGACTAAATGATAGCATATAACAGATATATTTTATTTCATGAAACCGGAGAAATAAACTTCTTTAACCTCTAAATTCTTGCGGAAAAAATCGTATGGCTTATCGCCCAAAGCAAGGACACTTAAATACATTTAGCAGTGAAGACATAATATTGATGGAACAACTAGAAAACTTCTTTCATTTTGGCTTAGCTTCATTTTGGCTTCGCTATGGATCAAAGCATTCCGATGTTCTGATTTTGTGCTAGATATATCCTGAAAGCTCCTGTACAAATTTTAATGAAAATGTCCAAGTTTCAGTAACAAAGAAGACAGCGTAGATTCAGATACTAATGGACAGTACTCCAGTTTGAAATAAACTAGAGCTATGTAGATAGACAAACACTTAAAGCCACCTTTTGTCTATGGATATTCAATAAGACATTATGCAACTTCAGAACCTTAACATGTCATGCTTGCAAATGTAAAATGTGTGAAGGAAACTTAAGCTTATCGTCGAATACTATAATATTATTCTTTAGACTGTTTTGGAATTGAGACGCGAAGATAAATCATTCAGTAATTCACTTATCTCTAATTAATGATTTTATTCAGGGCAATGTTGAGATCCATTTCGATATATGTATGTCATATTTCGCAGCTAGTAAATTAAAAGATTTTAATGAATTTCAAGAAAATAATTAGTATGATTAAGTAAGTAATATATAGTATTTCTAGGCGAAGGATTTACTGTTCTAAAACTAAAAACCAGTGGCCCATAATAGCCCTAGTAGACCAAGGCCTGCAGTACCTCGATATCTACTTTCCTGACTGTGGGCCCCGGGGTGCATAAACATATGCCATGGACAAGTGATCAGCTTGTCGCAGGACCCCCCAGTGTTTAGTCCCCAAACGAACTTAGTACTCATTTTAGCGACCCACTCAAGGGATGAAAGGCTGAGTCAATCTTCCCCAGCCCTGGGATCGAACCCCGGAACTGTGGTGCTGCTGCGAAACGCGCTAGCCACCGCGTCACCCGGCCTGAGTTACTGTTCAATAACACAAAATTTCGGAACTTACAAAAATAAACATTTTCATGGGAGGAGTTTGAAAAACTTGATGTTTTGATTGATGAATTAAATGAGGGATGAAATGGAAATAAAGTGAATGCTATGCTTTTTTGTAAAGTTATCCCTTGTAAGACACCATGCTGACTATTAATGCTACAAAGAAAGTAATATTTAAAAACAAATCTTGTGTGGTAAAATAATGAAACGAGTTCTACAGTTTTTCTACATAAATCTCTAAATCTAAATACATATACTTGTAATTTTTATTGAAATTAATGCAATTCGTTCTTTCAAATTACCATGAAATATCTTTACGACATACACATGACAAATTAATAGTTTTATTTTAGGTTTACATTCAATACATCCCTTATAGATGTAGAATACTTTTGGTTGAGATTTCTTTGTATCTTTAGGGATTGAGATTCAGGTAGGGATTCAGGTAGGGATCTTTAGGGATTGAGATTTGGATTTGAGATTCAGGTTTTGAGTAGAATTTATTACTAAAAAAGTCAGAAAATCTGAATGATTAAATAAAAGAAACTGCTTTCAATTGTTTGTCGTTTAACAGCCAGAATTACAACTTGCATTTCGTTACATTCAATTTGAGTGGTCTTGAAATAATAAACGAGAAGCTTCTTATTTCAATGAAAAATATGTATAATATAATTAAGTTTATCACTTGTATAAATAGGTGCACTTGTTTTGCTTCCCTTCAGTTTAAGACGATGCTAAAGAAATCGATAAAATTTAATAAGCAGTTCTCGAAACAAGGAGTAAAAAGTCTCGATAAATTTTATTGGTGAGTGTACAAATGAAAACTGATCGATTATTTTTCTTCTCCCTAATCTCAGCTCCTCTGAGTTGAGGCTTTGGATGCCTGAGGAACAAAAGACGGTATTTGGAGGAAAAACAGGAAAAGATCCATATATGCATATGTAGTCAGGCTTGAGTAATTTTTCAATGTACAATAAGAAGAGCTTACAAATATTTCTTTAGGAATCTCCAATATTCTTGGTACAGTTTATGAATGTAAACAAAAGTTTGTTCATTTTTATTCAATATGTTTAGCCAAGGGCTATACAGGAACTCCGTGTATAAACATAAAATTACGCAGTTACTCGAACAAAATTTTCATAGTCTAGACATGTTATTTGATCTTATTAATAGAAAGTTTTCTTTAGTACTATTAATTTCCTTCTTAGTCTTTCGTTCATTAAATTCCAATAGCAAATACAGCGACTATTCGGAAAATGATGCGATACTAACAATAAACCTACATTATTTAGTTCAACAATGGTAATATTAAATAGATAAAATAACGAATGTTAATGAAGCTGTCAATGAAATTATTTGGAGTAAAACAGGAGTAAAAACACATCACATGAAAAATATTTTGTACAAAGGAAATATTAAGCGTACGCATATTGTAGATTATCAGATTCTAATTTATAATTACATTTACAAAATTCTGCCAGCTTTATCTGACATTTTAGAAATTGAATAAGGGGATGACATGAAAGTATATTGTATAAACTATAATATTAAATAAGGGTGTTACATTATTATATTGCATAAATGGTATCATATATGAAATGAATGATAAACTTTTGAACCAGAGCACAGGTACTGTATCAGGAGGTAATACGAATTTCACTCAGTTTTTCTTCCCCATTTTTAGAAATATTCAGTAATAAAAGTATTTAATAATAATACATTTTATTCTCATTTGTTTCCTAAAATTGTTTGAAATCGTCTGTCGAAACCACTTTTATAAATATTTATACTAACAGACCGCTATAAAGGTTTCAGCCTGCTCAAACACATACCATGACTGCTTTCTTTATTATAAAGAAAAGGAAAGAAAGAGAAAGGAAAGGAAGCAAAAAATAAATTCCAAAAGCTTTGCACCATTCACATTAATAATTTTCAGCTGAAACTTAGAAAGATTTTTAATTCTCTTCTCGAAGAACTGAGCTGACGTAGACTCAAAGAAATCGCCACGGCTTGACAAACACCCGAGTCCTTTCAAAATGCACGTTTTGAAAACAAAAGTTTATGAATCTGTTAACAGAAATTCTGGGCTATGCAGCTTATATGCATGAAACATCTTTTAATTTATAAGGCTTTTTAATCTAAGAAAATATGAAATTTAAAGCTCAAAATTTTCAGCTTGAATAAAATGCCAATTTTTTTCAAACATTTACTTTGTGATGCTTCAATATTTGAACAGTAAAAGCCAGAATACATGCTTTAAACCCGAGCGAAAGAGCACAGCTCAGCAATTTATCAAATGACATTTTGTTACGACAGGCATTTGATTAAGAAAACCCTTATTGAATTTCGAAAGGGAAATTCGAAGGAATATATTGTTCTGCCACGACAGTCTGCCATTCTTCTACCATTTGGTAAGGTCAATCTCGTGATAAATGGAACTCTCTGTTTCTGTCATGAAAATTCAGTGACATTCTTGTTTGCTTCAGAAAGAACTAAATGTCACTAACATTTTAAAGGGAAGTATGAGGAAATTCATCCAATGATTGCAGGTTTAAAGAATGATAAGAGAACTTTTATTTCTAAAAGATTCTGTATTCATATCATCTGCTTCGCTTATTCTGAAGGTTAAAATAACGGAAAGAAATCACATTTCATATAGCATGTTTGGAAGAATTTGAAACTTGAGGAGTTTAGATAACTTATTTCGAACAACATAATTGCTGAACAATCAAATATATGTTTAAAGAACCACAATTCAGAGTAGAGACGGAACTGTAATGTATACTTGCGGCAGTTGAGAGCATTTTTGCTTTATGACCGAGTAAATATAAGCATTATGTATGATGTCTTCTGCCTCTAAAATGGGATACAGCAAGCACAGCGTGAAAACTAAGGAGGTAATGGAATTTGCTTTCCTAGACAAAACCAATAGTTTTGTAGAGGAAACAAAATACATCGATTAGCTAATGTTTATGTTAGCTTCCATAAATTCAGTTCACGTGCTGAGACATAAAAAGAGTTTTTTCTGGCCTGTGTGTATCAGATATAGTTTCAACTACAACAGCAAACTTCTGGTTCATTCAAACTTAAAAGACGAAATAAAAACTAATATCATTGGCTTAATTACCAAAGTAAAAAGTATGAATGTTGTTTATTAAAAATATTAATTATTAAAGGGAACATATTATCAAACAATGATTTCAAGTAAAGGTATGGGTGCTTTTCAGAAAACGACAGACAATTTGTCTCTATAGTAATTTTCTTTTCCTCTAGTGGACTAGATATTCAAGAAGAAATTTCAGACTTAAATAATCAGTTCTATGGAATCAAAAATTAATTTCATAATTTGGAATTTTCTTATTTGACTTAAACAGTAGAACAAATAATTCTAGTAGAATAAATAGTGGAAATAAGTAAGGTGAAGCTCAGCCGCGGCGGAGAGATAAGTCGCTAAACACTGGTAGTCTGGTTCGAGGTCCGAATTTTGGTGAACGGGCTGGCTGCATTAGCGTGTTCATGATTTACTACACGTGCAACGTGTTTAGGAGCCACTTTCCCTTAAATAGTCTTCCATAAGGGCACCCCTTGAGTAGTTAGCCCTCAACTGCTTTGCCATAATTAAATAAACCAAACCAAGTAAGAAGAATATTTCTCTCGGAAACTAATTTTGCGAATTGAGTGATTCATGGCGTTGTTGCGAAGATTCTCAGTTGTCTGACCTAATCAGAACAAGCTCACTAATTTTATTGTGGAAAGGGGTACAAGACTGCGTCTATTGTTGGCAAGAATCTTGGACACCATACAGGGTGACAGCACAATTTAGACCAGTTCCACTCCAATTTTGTGGAAGAGTTCCCCGTGGGGGGGCGATCCACAGGTTTCCCACCTCTCTTCCCTTATCATCAAACCACATATATTTAAAGTGCCGCTATGCCGCAAAGATACTGTATGTTTACAACATCTATGCCTTTTCTGGGATTCGAACCCGAACCTTTAACCACGGCCTAACCACTGTCATATTGGGCGTCATGTGGTGCATAAAAATCTAAAAATGTACATATTCTTAATTTGAGGATAAGCAATATAAATTTCAGTCGACATCAAATACTTTAAAACTGTTGTTTCAGAGCACATAATAGGGATATTTGGATCTCCAGTAAAGAGAACCTGCAAAAGGTCATAAGACAATTTCTAGCAGGCAAGGAAAAGCACTTTTTAGTCCATAAGGGGCAATTTGCCCAGAAGGACTATTAATTTCTTTCTGGCATTTTGCGTCGATTCACGATAAGCGTTGTTCACTTTTCAAATTGTTACCCTCAAAATATTATCACCCTATATTATATTTAAAGAAATTAAATAATGACGACTCTGCATGAATGTATGTATGTTTCTCGCACTGTGATAAAGCAACGGTACCTAGAGCCATCAAAATTTGAATAAAGTAATCTTCCATACAATATGGGCATGTGGAAGCCCTGATTTGAATTTGAAATTTGAGTTAATCTTTGAATTATGGTAACTTGGCGATTTTTGGCGAAAATTTGGCGACCAACTCTGCTACAGCAATCTTCTACTTTTTTTTTTTTTTTTTCGGCGCCATTTTGTCTTCACGAAGTAAAGACATGTTTCTTTTCTTTTTATTTACTCAACAGTTTTTCCAACAATCTGCTAGCTGAATTACACTTATGCTAGAAATTTTATGGAACAAAACTGCTTAATCATGACAAATATTAACTGCAAAATTGGGAAAAAGTGCAGAATCGCAAACTCCTTGCCGCGTTTTTCAGAATCGCACATACTCAGTAACCATGTACACGTCGACTTATTTTTACTTAAAAAAAAATCCCAGAATTGCACAAAAATGGCATTGCGCACACTCATGACTTTATCCATGTACACTGCTTTTTTCTTATAAATTAGAACTATTTGCACGAAAATGCAGGAAAATTTTGTGAATCTTTAAACTCGGTAAAAAGCACATATATGAAATTACCTGATCGCGAAAAAGTATATACCCTTTCCAAGGATGAACATTTGCACGTATAAAATAAATAAAATATCCAAAAGCTTTTCCCTCTAAATTATCTATTATGAACGTCATCAACGAATTTATAACGCAAACATTAAAAATGGTTGCAAATACTTAGTGTCAAATATTTAAATTATTTCCATGCACGTTTACTTCTACTGAAACGTATTCGAAATTGTTACAAACATATAGTTCACAAAATAACTATCATTTAATTAAAATATAATTAAACCATGTACACGTCGACTTATTTTTACTTAAAAAAACATCCCAGAATTGCACAAAAATGGCATTGCGCACACTCTTCACTATATACATGTATACTGCTTTTTTCTCATAAATTAGAAAAATTTCACGAAAATGCAGGAAAATTTTGTGAATCTTTAAATTCGGTAAAAAGGACATATATGAAATTACCTGATCGCTAAAAAGTATATACCCTTTGCAAGGATGAACATTTGCACGTATAAAATAAATAAAATATCCAAAAACTTTTCCCTCTAAATTATCTATTATAAACGTCACCTGCAAATTTATAACGCAAACATTAAAAATGGTTCCAAATACTTAGTGTCAAATATTTAAATTCTTTCCATGCACATTTACTTCTACTCAAACGTTTTCCAAAATACTACAAACATATAACTCACAAAATAACGATCATTAAATTAAAATATAATTAAATTAAAAAACACTAAAAATATAAATAAGCACATATATTAAATATAAATGTTATATATGGTAAAATATAAATAAGCACATATATTAAATTATAAAACACTACTTAAAATATAAATAAGCACATACATTAAATTAATAAGCTCCAGCGCACGAGACTCTGTATCGGAAATTCTAATGCTTATTTTAAAATTATTTTGCAATATTTCTGTTAAACTGAATTTTATGTTTTAAGTGCATAGAACGTGATATTTTATAAGTAAAGGTAACACACAAAATGTTAAAAAAACGCCCCTTTGGACGTAATTTAAAATCTGAAATCTTTCAGATTTTTTAATCTTTACAATTTTTTTTTGTTATAAACAAATAAGCAACAATAACAATAATGAAATAAAATAAATAACAATAACAAAAGAAATTATGATTATAAAAAATTTCTTAATTGTAGCTTTATAAATTCAGAAGAAAGATAACTCAATTTTTAATGAAAGCCTTAAAAAATACTTTTTAATAAATAGCAAATAACGCTGAAATACTGTTAAACGTATTACATTAATTTTCAAGCTCTTTTTATAATTTAATTTTTCTTGCTTTTAACGACGGAAAATAGAGAGTGATGTTCTTTCCTTTAATTCATGTTCTATAGGGAAAAAAAGAAAAAAAAAAGAGCTGTACTTGATTGCATTTGGTAAAGATTATATCACCTCCTAATAATAACTGACAAGTTAAAAAAATATTATTAACGCAATTTTCGAATTCGCATACGTTTTAAACTACACAGTATTTCTCTGAATTCATTCTTAAAAGGTCGAATTAACTTTCGTGACCAGAATTATTGCTAAAAAACATAGCTTTTAAAACTAGATATTTCTGAGGAAATTTTTGAAACATTTACACCATTTGCATATTTAAATGTTAAATTATAAACTTCTTCTTTTAAAATATATAAATCCATTGCCATGAAATTTTAACCAGCTAGAATTTAAAAACTGGAAGCCATATCATACAGTTTTTCATGTCTGATTTCAATCTGTAAAATACAAATAATTATCATTTATTTTGTTTCGACAAAGAAAAAAAATATTCTGAAAACTTTGTAGTTTTAGTTTAATTTCGGTTTTAAAATCTTTTAAAATTTAATTGATATATTTTTTTCACATATCTCAAGCTAAATTTTCACACATCTCAAGAATATGTTTTGTAGATTTTCTGTAAAGAAAGAGAAAATCGTTCTGTTATGTTTGATTGTTAAATTTATTATGGCAAAGCTTACCAGCGCTGTTGGGTAATGGACGTCTTTGTGGAGGACGTTCTGAGGAAAAGTTGTTACATATTCAAGTCAATATGGAAAACTAAATGAAAATGTCCGTTCATCCACACATCCCCCAAATTTCAGTCGGGTTCGAACTCTCAGTGTTCAGCTACCAAACTTGATCGGATGGTATTGGTTTAATTGATGGAACTGTCTGCGATCACAATTATTTATCAGGCAGGCATCGAGAACGATTGGAGCGAATACAGTTTTATTGCTTTAAATATATTTTGAGACTATGTTTCTTGATGTGTTTTAAAATTAATAATTCCTTTTTTAACGACTTTACTACAGACTTCTTAACAGTTTAACTCTTCATCGCTAATGAAATATTTATTTAACTGATTTAAATTAAAATTAATTTAATTTATATTACAACCAACTGCTAATTTTTATAAATATTTGGGATGGTCACGTTGTTTCTAATACCATACGTCATGCAATAAAAGGTATTTCTAATGACATATGTAATAAAAGCCGTTTCTAATATATATATTATGTAATAAAAGCTGTTTCTAATGCCCCATGTTATATAACTGGCACATGATGCTTTATAATGTTTTCTTTTTAAAAAATTTTTAATATTTTTCAAATTTTCAGTGGTAAATTCTTATAAGAGATATTAGTCTGATTGCGACCTTTTAAATAAAAATGAAGTAATGAACAAACCCAGACGACATAAGCAAAACAGATGTATAGGTATACAATTTGATTTTTTTTCTAATTGGTATATTGATTTGCCTTCACGATTTATGACATTCTTCAGGGTTATTTCACTTTTACTTGACTGCGTTTTGGCTTAAGGCGTCAGAAATGTTTTCGAATTCGTTCACAGATCACAAAACTTTAGATACTGATGCCAAAGGGATGAGTAGAAACTAATGCCTTTTCCAATACATACACCATTTTATATGTGTTTATATGTTAAGCATACTCTCTGTTTAAACTAAGACAGAATTTGCATGTGCTCAGAAAAACTGAAAGAGTATGTAATAGTGTTAACAATTTGAAGATTAAGAGATTTTTAAAGTAAGAAATTTCGCAGACATTTGTACTGAAATACAGTTATAAAAAATTAATGAAATTTTGTGTCCTCTTTCATAAGTAATATTTCAGTGCTTCTTTTTTATTTAATTCATCGAACTGCTTCCCATACTGTGGTACTTCGAAAGCAAATTTTTGTGAATATAAACTAGCACTTAGTCCATTTCATTATTATTATGCCATGTTATTAATTCAACTCTAAACACAGATTATATAGCAAAATTAGTAAGCTTTCCTTTCTGTGTATTCATACATACTGATATCAGATATGTGTTAAACATTTTACTACCAAGATCAGATTCTGAATATCCTCAGTACTGCTAGTATGTAGAAAGATGAATCTAATGAAAGTGAGCCAAGAAACCATTCATCCTAGAGAAATTTATTTTCACATATGCTTTTCTTAATTGCATAGTTCCTCAAACGAAAACTCAAAACTATTATTTTAGAATTGTAGTTAATTTTTCAGTGGAACGAAACACTGATAATGCAATGGATTTCGAAATTTCACTTAAGGGGTGTCTAATTAGTGAAGCTAGAAATGCTTTAGTATCATCATGTAGAAAGTTCTAACAATCAATGGTATTTCAAAATCTGAAAATTAAAAATGTTGATTCCAAAACAATAGATCTACTACCGACTGAATACACAGTTATTTGTAAAACACTCGCTAAAGTCTCATTTTAATTTTCTAACCAATTATATTACGTTAATAGCCTCGATACATTTCTCTGCCAGAATATAAATTTCCAGCCCGCTATATTCAAATTAGGTAGAAAAAGAAAGTGTTTAAAGGAAGGTTTTTTTTGGGGGGGGCGGAAAATTAAATCGTGTTCTGCCTGCTTGAAGCCCACGTTGCTAACTTTGATTCTCTCAATTAGAATTCTGCTTCTTTGAGCTATTCTTGCCGTTAGGCTTGGTTACACCGATTTCGATCAGAGCCAGCTTTTGCGCTAGTGAAGCCGTTAGGCTGTATTTAAATTTCATAAATTTCAGTATATAAATTATCTTTGATTTAAGTGTTGTCTTCTGTATGCATGACTTGGCGCCGTCTGAAAAAATTTATTTTGATTCATAAAAGTTTCCTTTACACATTTTCTTTGTCTCTGTGGTACTTACAAAGACACCGTGAAAAGTCACAAGTTGTCTTTTAGACTTCTGGTCTAATTGTAGGCTACTTAAGAAGGCCATATTTTATAGCTCGAAAAGACAAAAGAATATGATGCAGATACATATCCTCTTTGTTTTAAGATTGTTAACGACAGTATTAACAGGGAGAAACTGTTTCAGGAGATGCTGGAGTTGGGAGGGCCTGAAAAAATTGGGGAATCTGATAAAGATGATCTATAGGAGAGTTAAAATGTAGAGTAAAACTGAGAACTGAATTATCTGATATCTTTTATACTGAAAAAGGAATAAAGCAAGAAAATTGTCTTTCTTGTCAGCTGTTTAATATCGCCCTTGAAAAAGCAATCAGAGACTAGGACATACAAGCACAAAATACAATATTCATAAAATGTGCGCAATTGCTGGCCTTTGCTGATGACACTGACATCGTGGGGAAAACGATGGCGGCTGCAATAGTTGAGGCTTTTCGTGCTCTCGAGTAGCAGCAAAAATATTGGTTTGACCGTCAATAGAGAAAAAACTATGTTCATGACAGTTACAAACAGAAGAATGGCTTGATATCGTTGAAAATAAATGACAATGTTTTTGAGATTGGACATTTTAAATATTTGTGTACAGCTGTAGATAAGAATAATTATTGAAATCAAAAACCGAATCAACATGACTAACAGATGGCATTATGGATAAGGAGCCAGTTTAAATCAATTACATAAAACTAAAATACCTTTCACACGACATCCTTAATAAGACTTATAGTGTTGTATGGAAGTGAGTGACGGATGCTGAATGAAGCGGATGAGGATAGAGTAATAACATTTCAACGAAAGATTTTGGAGAAGCATTTTTGGAACAGTAAGGGATTATGGAGTGTGGAAAATGAGACATAATTTTGAGCTACAGCAAAAATTTAGAGAACTAGATATAATAAAAGTTATTAACCTCTTCCCTTACAAATTTTTTTGAAAAAAATTGCAAAAAATTATCACATTTTTTTATTTTATTATTAAATACAACAAAACGAAACAAATCAAAATATGTAGGTTTTTTAAGTTGAATTTTTAATTTTTTGAAGGTGTAAAAGCATTTATTTTTAATATTAGTTTACTATCCCGAGTTATCACGGGCAAACAAAAATAGTTAAATATTAATCTTTGTAAGATTGTTTTTGAAACAAGGGACAACACAGAGTGATAACTGACGTTCTACACTGGTATCTGGTCTCTTTTTCTTACTGGCTTACCGCTGGAATCTCTTTCACGGGAGCACAGAGTACACTGTCTCGTTGGATTTGATTTTTTTTCCCCACCTCTTCATAATCACTATCTGAAAAATCATCGCCTTCGCTATCTTGCATCATCGACATTATTTTATTTTTTTTCCCAACGCATGCATCCTTCTTTATACATTACTAATCGACAAGCCAACGTATACTATACAATAGGGAAACACGCGACCAGTCCCTCCAAAAGAACCGCGCAACCAATAAAATTTGGCAAACCAAACTGCCAATCAAAGCTGAATATTTCCTTTCATTTCCTCCAGACCGAGTAAAACCGCGATAAAAGAAATCGTACTAACAAATTCTGCTTCGCCCGAGTTTTCTCGGGATAATAATTAACTGCAATATATACGAACCCGAGATAACCCGGGATAATCAGGCAAGCGGTTAAAGCCTGTAATATGACTAGGACATATATACAGATATGGAGATGAAAACCCAGTGAAAGAAGGATAGGAAGACTGCGAATGAGGTGGCTAGACAATGTGGAAAATTTATAAGGTATTTATCCCGCCTTCTTAGAATGCCTTCGTGCTGTAACAACCAGCACACTCGGCGCGTATTCGAGAGGTCCGAGGTTCGAGTCCCGGCGAGTGTATTGCTCATTTCTCACGTCTCTTAGCATAGAAAAAAGGTGCGCCGAACTAAAAAAGATGGTGGATGATGATTCTCTACCGCCAGGATTTGGCGATTGGTCCCCTAATCCCCAGTTGCCCTTTAAAAGTAAACGTATAAAAAACATTTCTCCCGCCTTCTTAGCATGCTTTCGTGGTGTAATGTCCAGTGCACTCGGCGCGTATTCGAGAAGTCCGAGGTTTGAGTTTCGGCGAGAGCAAACCTAGTGTGTTTACAAAGTGATTAAAGAAGGTTAGCAGCAGTGGATGGCAGACTGTGGAGTTCGATGGTCAAGGTAGCGGAAACTAACGTAGACAGTCTTGGCGGTGAATCGGCTGTCGAGATTAAGAAGAAGAATGTTGTTTTCTTATTATACTGGATTTAAAAAATTTAGCGCTATTTTATGAAAATTATTAAAATTTTATAGTATCAAAAAGATTTAATTTTTCATAGTTATGTTTAACAAAATTAAATAACGAATTTAAAATCTTGTGATTATTTTATTTAGGGAAGGTTTTTAAAAAAATTTCTGAATTATTAATTATATTTTTCAATTACTGTTTAAATATATTTGAATTATTTTAGGAATTAAATAATTATTTTAAGAATGAAGTAATTTTGAAAAATTTAGTACAGAAAATGAATATAAAATTGTGTTTTAAACATAATATGGGAAATATGAAATATTTTGATATTAAATAATAATATACTGAATACAGAAATACGAGAAATTTAAGAAAGTGAATGTTTGCGATAGTTTATATGACTAATATGTAATTGAAAAGTAAAATTAACAGAAAGAATTAAATTAAAATTATGATAAATGCATGTTATAATTAATTAAAATTGTATAATGCATAATTTTATGTAAGGATAGAGTATGTTGAGGAAGTACTGGTTCAAAAACAGAGGCCTTATTTTATCTCAGTATAATTGTTCCTTTTAACCTCCTCATACAATATAACTTTGAAGGTATTCTACCTTACAAAACAATGCAATTTATTATATAGAATTATTGTAATTTTTATTTTTTCATATAATGGAATGAGGCTGTAATTTTTATGGTATACAGTGTAATGTTTTGGCGTAGTTCACAGAGACCACTTATCTTTGGAATCTATCGCAAAGAATGGAGACCTTTATTGGCACTACCGAGCATCCCTTAGCTCCCCCTTATTAATACACCATTTAGTTCAAGTTGCTATGCCAATAGATGGAAATGCTTGTATTTGGAGAAATCTGTGTTCTTCCAGTTTTGTGTAAACTAAGAAAATTAGAAATGTAATAAAAACTATAATTTCAGTAATACTACTAGAAATCAAGTTAAAATGCAAGTTATAATAATGAAAATTAGTTATGTTGTAAAATTTTGAAATTTTCTGTGATTATTCAAAATAAGTAATGGGTGCATAAAAGTTTTATAATTGTGATATCGTGTAAAGTTTTGAATAGCCTTCTCTGAACAAATATGATTATGTGGGCTCTAAACTGAAAGACGTTTGGATTGCAAATTGTAATAGGACTCTAAAATATTAGCATAGTTTACATTCGGAAATAATTTAAATAATTATTTTGGTTAAAACTTTATGATTTGTATTTTTCAAACTAGTTCTTTCTTCATTTGCTAATGCTTCAGCTTTTCATCTTTTAAAAATTCTTTTCTATTGCCAAGTCTTTTCCTCTTTGAAGGAAGAATATGTAAGATAACAAATTTGTAAATCAAAATTATAATTTAAATTAGCAGTAGCCCCTTAATTTTAATTTCGGTATTTCACCTCTCAGTTCTAAAAATAGTAATAACGTTTTTGAACTGCGTCACTTCTAGAGTAATCCATATCATATGTATTTTACATAACGATGATGACGTAGATAATTCAGAACTCCAAATTTCGATTATTGAAATCTTTCTTTTACGCACCTTGCTTCTACTTCTGCCAAGACGCTTTCTTCCACTCGGAACAATACGAAAAATGTAAATATTCTGGAAAAAGTATGATTAGAGGTTCAAATGAATTGTGGCAGTGTCAATTGAAATAAATATGAATATTTAATCTGCTTCGGCTGCCATTTTGTTGTTTATTATGGATCAACATCTACGCAAATCAGCTTTCCTTATATCATTATACTGTGATCAGGGTTCAAATCACAGCGAACGGGCTGGCAGAGTAGGAATTTTTAAGGTTTTTCCCGTGGCGTACCGTGAATACTAGTTACTTCCCTTTGCTTCTTCTTAAATAAGTATCTTTTGAACGCTTTCCCATATCCATATAACCTAATCGTTCGTTTAGCTCTGTCAGATCAAGAAAACTACGTAAACAATATATAAGGAAAATAAGATCGTTTGCATATTGATACAGCTAATACAGCTATGGGCTAAATATTAGCGAGAATCCTCGAAGTCAATCTAAATGATTAAATAAAAAGGTTGTTCAAATTATTTTTAATACTACAACCCAGTTCCAATGGCGACTTGCCGCAACTAAGCACAAATGAAGCTCTGGCTGAATTTCGACACCGCATTCCTTTAAAATCACATATTTTTAATTTTTTTTTTAAATTATGTTATCTGATTTAAAATAGGGACTGACTTGTGCCATAATTTAAATATCATCAATTTAATAGATGCATGAATTTTTTTATAATGTAGCCCATGAAAGGGAGTAGTTTATTTTATTTTGTTCCGCATGGAATATTTTCGTTGGAGTCACATTACAGCTGATCAAGCCAACCATGATTCTCATATTATCAGAGAATTTAGATTAATAACAAATTTTCTGGCTCTTACACATCAGTGCGAAGCCTATCGAAACATTAAAGCTGAAACGAAGTGAAGATTAAACTAGCAGAAATATCGGGAAATTGCTTTAGAGAAAAAAAGGCTTTTTAAAAATTTCGTTTCGAATGCAAGCTCAAAATGTAGAAAGAGCCAAAAGTCTATGAAGTGCTGCCATCTAGTGAATAGAATAACATTTTTATTTCACCATTTCAAAGCATGTAAAATATTTCAAAGGGCAGGCTTTAAGTAAGGAAAGTAATTTTTAATTCAAGCATGCAGTAAATAATGACTTCCATTTATTCAGGCATGTGGTAAATAATAAATTTTATTTTCACCAATTACACAATTCTTTCATACCCGGAGAGACCTGACTAGTTAAGTCCCGTCCCAGCAATGCTAAAGAAAGAGAACATTAAGAATTGCTATTGCAGAATAAGTAGGATCATTAATTTATCTTCCACCTGTTGCACAGCGAATTCTCAGAGTGCTGCCGTTCCGAGAAGTATAAGATTTTTTTTTAAAATTTAAACAGGCTATTAAGAATTAACAAACTGGGTGATTTAAAAGTAATGAAAGCGGTTTTTAATAATTTAGATTTTATTTTGTTTTCTAATAAGATAACTAATTTATTACTGTTAAAACGTACTTAATTTATAATGCGTCCAACTGTTAATTTTTATGGGGAATTTCATGCTTTGTTACATGTACTAAATGTATGTGCTACTGATACAGAATCACAGCTTTTTACATTTTTACAGTGTTTTACAATTTTTACTTTTTTAATATCTAGTTATATGTTTACTTATTTATTTTTTATAATTTTTAGTGGAAAATTCTTGAGGTGTTAGACAGTATTCTGATGCTTTCATACTGCAGTTTTCTTGTTTATGTTCTTACTTATTTTTTTTTTAGAATGTGCTTACTTCCATAGGAGACATTAAAATGGAAAATAAATAAATAAATAAATAAATAAAATCAGCATATTATTTTTAGGTAATAATTAAGCCCTTATACAACAGTGAACACAACAAAATTTTGCAAAGAAGTAATGTCATGAATCTATCTCGTTTCGTCGTCAGTCATATTTAGGATTAGATTTTTCCAATGTTATGATTACGGCAAAGCTTTCGAAGTTTTTTCGGTTGAAGGGAAGTGAAGCCTTCATGGAGGAGTTTCTAAGAAAAACTGGCTTGTAGTCATGTTACACTAGATAGAAAAGCATGAAAATTCCCAGCATAAGACAAGGATCGATCAATCCGCATTCACCTGCCTTAATAACTCAAACACGATGGGCACATCATTTTCACAGAAGCCCTAAAGTTCTTCAAGTGATGATACTTTGCTTCTGTAGTCTCTTATAACCGTTGTCATCTTTATAATTTTTACCATGATCTGTTACATTTGAATCAAACCGTGATATAATTATGGATTTAATTTTGCATTTTAATACATTTGCATGTCTTCACGCGAATATCTCAAGCAATTCTTCTTAGTTATGCGAGAAAAATTTAAAAATTAAATGAAACTTATTAAAGTTTCAGAAAAATAATTTTCGGTGGAAAGACAAAATTATTAAACATTAGTTATTTTGTTGTACCAAAGTACTTTAAAACAGGTAAACATGTTTATAAAATGCTTAGAAAAAATTAGAAATTGAAATTAATTTTAAAATATATTAAAAATTCTAAATAATGAGCTTTTAAATAAATGATGATTCAGAAAAGTATATAAAATTAGTGATCATTAGTTATAGCAATTTGCTTAGAGCATGATATATACCGTAACTTGTTTTGAATACTAAACGCATTGTTCGTACCTTGAATTAAGTTGTGGTGTACAACAAAATATTTCTGCTTCAAATTCTTTTGGTCATCTGCTTATTTTTTTAGATCAAGATTTCAGCAGTTATCTTAGTACTGTTATAAATTTGGCATATATTGTGAGCGTTCCCTAACCAAAATTTCAAAGGTTTCAAAGGAGTATTAGAGAAGGTGTGGGCCACCGAATACCTCAGGTTAATTTTCTCAGAAGTTTGCCTTAGCTGAGGGCAGGTTGGTCGTTAAGTATCGTTTCGAATCTGCTCCGCCTTAGCATAACTTTGCAGTAACAAATATAATTCCCAATACCAAGGCGAAAGGAAAAGATTCAAATGCAAACACAGAAATAAAATTTTGGTAACAGGAAAGGCGTTGATCAGTTTTTTTAAGAAAATATTTCGTACATTTTTCCAATTTATGTCAAGAAATCGTTCTTGAGATACACTTGAAGAAATCATATGTATCTCAAAAAATATTTATCTTCTAAATTCTTTTGAATTCTTCTAAATTCTCTTTGAAGCTAATGCTTTTGTCACAGTTTTTCTACGTAAACAGCCTTCTATTAGCTTTGGATTTCAATTTTTTATTACACATAAACAAATAAAGTTATTAAATATGCAGTAGTTAAATATATATATCAAGGTTGGCTATAGCTCGGCTCTTGCAGGTGAGTTGAATGTCTGTTTATGGAAAATAAAACATATACATATATGAAATATGGTAAATTAAAACTGCTCAATGTGCAGAAGAAAGTAAGACAAATTTTCCTTGAAGGATTGTTTTGAGTCTGACGTTTTTTTTCTTTGAAACCGCCCACCAGCGGCCGAAAGTTAAAGTCGCTGAATACTGGTAGTTCAGAAAAGGCTTCGAATTCCTTCGAACCAGCTGGCTGCATGGGCGCTTTCGGGTTTTCCTCCATGTTTAAAGTGTATACGAGCCAGTTTCCTTTAGAAAGACCTCCACGAAGGCATCCGTTCCCTTAGATAGATAGCCCTCGTGTACTTTGGCTTAATCAAATGAATCAAACCAAACCAGAAAAGGTTTAACCTTAGAAAGACCTCTACGAAGGCATCCCTTCCCTTAGGAAGATAGCCCTCGTATGATTTGCCGTAATCAAATGAACCAAACCATTTGAAACCTGTTTTATAACTTTTAAAATGGTGTAAATATGGTTTTGTGACTTTTGGAAAATCTGTCGATGCTCTCGAACTTTCCTGAATTCCGAGTCGTGGCTGTTATTGACATTTTAAGTTTGGCGCCCCTTTATATATGTATTATAACATATACATATTTCGTTCCTTTTAAAGATGAGTCATCTGTTGTAACGTGTTTGATGCCGAGCCCTTAGATACAAATTTGAACCCTTTTCAAGTCATGGAATTAAATAAACTTTAGTCAAACATGCACATAATTAAATTCTGAAAAGCAAATCTCATATACTTTTGTACTAACTGGGAAAACACGTAATAAAAATTTACTGAAATTAAAATTACTTAATTGTTTAGCGAAATTTGAATTACCTGTAATCATGTAACTATTACAATGACAGAATTAAATTCTTAAGACTGGGCACTTAGTTCAGGCTAATCACTATTGGCAGTAAAGTACGTAGATGTTATTCGTTCTAATTTGGAACGATTTCCTAGTAATCTTCTCTATTTACGACCACTAAATCAACGACTAGCAATTATTTCTAATAACTTTAACTGGTATAATATATAATCGTTGCAGGAATTACTGGCATATTATGCACACAGAATTATAACTAGAAAGCACCTTTCAGTTTCAGTCTGAGCCATTCAGTATTTAGTTTGAGAAATGTTATGAGCAACTGAATTGCATGCATTACTACAGTTTGGAAATCAAGATGCTATATTTTCAATGTAAAAGCTCTAAAATATTTATAAATTTACAAAAACAGATAAATTATTAAATTTCATAATGGTAAGCAATTAAAATTTCAAATTATTTTCATTCCAAGTGAGTTTTAGCCACTCAATTATCTCAAATTCGCCGAAGAATTTATAACTTCAGCTTTGGTTAACATAATAATTCAGTTAATTTCAAAATTAGATCAAACATAAAACTGCTGGCAAATTGTTAAAATAAATAAATGTTAAAGATTATTTTCACTAAAATAAATTTTTAAAGTGAAAATATTGGTCTAAAAGTGATCTTGTAAAGTTATAATACTAAAGTCTGAATAAACTTCAATTTAAAAGTAGTTAGAATGTACATTCCTTTTTTTCCATAATATTCCTATTTTATGCTAACTTCATCTTATCCATGTTTGGTTATTGCCCTACAAATCAGTCATAAATAAAAAAAAATTGCAAGAGGGCTTGTTTGGAAAACTTTATTAGTGAAGTTTTTTTTTAATGTTATCAGTAGATTCAGAAATATCCAATCCAATTCAGTCATGTCAATTCAATTTCTCTTGTCATGTCATTCAGCAATAGGTTCACGCAATTATGCATTTCTTTGAAAAGTATAGTTATTTATTGGCTAAGTACATTTTTAAGAAGTTAAGTATATATTTAAGAAGATGCCATTCTTCCGATAAGCTGAGCTTCAGCGTAAGGATTGAAAAAAATAATACTTCTGCAGTGTACAGAAGATTTTATTAAAACAATATAAAAGTTATATTTATAATTCCTTCTTTGACGAAATGATACAAAAAATCTTACGAAAACTTTTAGTGATATATGGTAACTAAGGGATTGCAGAGAGTGAACTGTAACATCATTTCGTAAAAAACTGTTTCTTTTCTGCTTCTTTTTTTTTTTTTTTTTTTTTTTTTTTTTTTTTTTTTTTACGGTTTACAGATATGCGCTATGTTTCATGGTTATACGGTTACCAAATACCTCAGTGTACAGTTTTGCCTACATTAATGCTTCTCATACATAAGAGATTCAGTCGCATTACGAATGATATTCGTTCAGCTGCATTTCAATGAATAGTAAATATCTAAACCAATACAAAAGGAAAATTGCACGTTATTTTTGTTACAAAGCTCAACCGTTTTGCTTTTAGAGACGTTACTTATGTCTAACGTTTACGTGTAAACTATTTTTAACATGATGTTTAAGAATAATGTCTACAACGCTTTCCAGAAATACCACTAAAAATCTCACTGAAACGAAATATTTTCCGTGCGTTCCATAAGTAAATAATTTACACTTTAGTTGATCCTCATCAGTAAATACAGTACATACAGAGTGGGCCCTCAACACAAGCGTGAGCCATATACAAGAAACAGGTTATAATGATCAAATTGCGTTCGTTATCTAAAATGATTGGATTGGAATATTTGAGGTATGGCAAAACACACTAGTGCGATTTGTCTAAGATGAGGGATGCCTTCATGGAGGACTTCCTAAAGCAACTGGTTTGCATCCACTTTGGACATGTGGAAAACCATAAAAAACACATGCAACAAGCTCGTTCACCGGGATTTGACCCCAAGTCGAAATATCGCTGTTCCGTAATTTTGCTTCCCGGTTACCAATCCAAAAGTTTCGAGCAATTTACTTTATCACGTTCTTTATTGCATAATTAAATACCTATCCCTCCAACTTTAAGGAAAATTTTCCAAAACTTTTATATAAAGTGTTTCTTGTCATTAATATCAGGTGGTACCAGGAAAACGAGCAGATGATTTTCTGATAATATTCTTGCATTACCATCAGACTTGATACTAGTTGCGAATTTCACTTTTACAATTATCATTTCGCCAAGATCTTAAAGCACGATTTTTGATTCAAAGATTTTTCCGATCCGAAGGATCCTCACAATTTAGTAGCTTTAACACTGTTAGTCCCTATTGCCCAGCGCTGTTGGTCCGAAAAATCTTATTTTCTCTTTGTCTGCAGCGAAAATTATTCAAAATATATCTTCCATTGGTGAATTAGATTTTCTTGATTTAGATTTCTTTGAAAAAAATCTTTCTGTTCTAGTTAGGGACCCTAATTCCAATCCATTTTTATCTTCAGCCTTTAAGTTTTAGTTTTCTTGTTTCATCAATAGATGGCCACAGTACCTTAACTTCTGTACAGGCATTCTTAACTTATCTCCACACCTTTTCTGATTCATTTGCAGCTTGGCAGCTGAGGAATATGGTTCTGTAGTAAAATTTTCGAAACTAGTGCTGCAAAATTTACTAATATAATGATGATTCTTGTTAGTTGACTTCTTCTAGTAACGATAAAAAATATCAGGAATATCATAAAATGATAACGAATTAACTTCGCGTGCTAGAATTTTAAAATAAACGAACTCTTGAAAGTTATTTTAGAAGTGCATTAAAATTTTGCCTCGTGAATTAGTTCTGAACGGTAAACACTCTCTTTAAATAATATTCAATCTTCATATTTCATTTTGTGCAACTAAAGCTGTTGCTCTGTACCTTGATGATCTTAGTTTACATACACACATATTGGATCAATATCTGCAGCTGTCATTTCTTTTTTTCCAGAAAGAAAACATCTGAGCATTGATTTGTTTGAAATCCGTCGTTCATATCGTCTAGTTTGCGAAATGTGCAACTACAGCCGCATAAGACAAGAGTTTCAACACTAGAACGCATTTACAGTCATTTCTAATATTTATTTACTTTCAAAAGAACTTTACAAATAATATTTCTCCACGTGAATCTATTTTTGTGATGCATAAATCAAAGCACTAAGTTTCAACACATGTTCCGAATATTTTTTTAAACGTCACGTGAAAGAGATTTTGCTGAGAATGAAGCGAAAAATAATTCAGAATATAAATACTACATTTTCAATATTTCGAAAGATCTTAGGTTACCAAAGCGAAAGATCCTGGAAAACTTTTATTTATTCCCATAATACTGAAAATCTATTTGCATTCGCAAAAGAGACTTCTTTGATGTATACTAGGATGCCTTGTTATTCATATATAATAAAAAATGCAATACGTTTACCATTCAGAATAAGTGCCATACGAAACCCATTCCTGTATGTTAGAGAAGACTATAAATAATTCAGGAACTTTCATATTCATAAAGATAGATGTGCAACAGAGAAAATCTACGACTCTTTCTAAGGCATAAATTGTTACACGAAAGACACTAATATCTGAATACATCTTAAGCAAGTTCTAATAAGTTATTTCTGTAATTAGATTCCTTCTCCTTTAAAGAAATATATTCCAAATCAATTTTTAATCGAAAAATTGCATAAACATTTTATGGCATAATTTTTACTCTTGTTCTATTTTCTCTCTACTATATGCTTTGCTTCACCAAATTCCAAAGCTCACTATAAATGATTATGGTATCCCTAATTCTCCCATTTCTAACATTTTTCTATGATTTTATCTCATAATCATATGTCCATAATTGTATATTCATTAACTATGTGCCTTCATCAGGTTTTGGTTTAGTTTATATGATTACGGCAAAGCCTCGAGGACCTTTCTGCCTAAGGGGGACTTTCTAAGTGAAACGGCTCGTATACAAGTCACACATGAGGAAAACAACGAATACACCCATGCAGCCAGCCCATTCGCGGGATTCGAACCCTGGACCGAACTACCAGCTTTCAGCGATTTTACCCCTCGGCCGCTGATGAGCTGCCTTCATCAGGTAGAAATTACCTATTATTTTTTAAATGAATTTATTAGATTATCTCTGAGGTTATTAAGTTCTAACATATAATGAGAATGTAACTAAAATTAGTTTAAGCTTCAACTAAGATTAGCTTTAATTAAAACTCAAGCTTAACATTTCATGGTGGTTATTAATTACTCTCATTTAATATTTAAAAGAAATCGATTCATAATTACTATTATTCATAATTAGAAATGTGTATCCATAATTAGAAATAAACATGTGTAATGTAAAGTATCAAACTGCTTTTGAAATGTCCTTAGTCTATTAATTCATTAAAGTAAATTTTTTAAACTTTATTTTAGTGTATGAAATACTAAAACAGATGTAACCAAATTAAAACATTTATCAACACCTATAACATGCAGGACTAAATGGCAACTTCAAAGTTGCAAGGAAGGAAGTTGTAATAAATTACGCTGTATTCTTTTACATGCATCAGTTTCACTAATAAGCAAGTGCTGAACCAAAACCTTTCGCAAGAACATGAATTCGATTGGGCTATTTGATTATGACAAAGTTCCTCCCCTTCGCAACGGACAGAAACTTCACTAGTAAATCATTCGTGAAGAAAACCAGAACTCATCGGTCACTAAGCCTTCTAATGTTCGAGAACGTTGTACAGGGTGCACGACAGAGAGCAGCCGAATTACTTCCGCGAGAAGAAGGAAGCTTCGCCCAAATATCGAAGTGCTGGGTGTTTGTTTTTAAGTTGACACTGCTTAGAGCCATCCATATAGTTCGAACTATCAGCTAGAATGCCACTATATAGTGATAGTGATAGTGACGGAGGATGTGGCCACCACCCCTTTACTATTAAGTTAATTAGCATATAGGGCCACGTCCGCCCTTATACAGAGTAAAGCCAGAGAGACCACATGGGAGGCTTGCACAGGGCGCCCAAACCCAACGCCTGGACCATCCGGTTGGCAGTTCCGCAAACCAAATGCCACCGGGTTGACACCCGTCCAAAGTGCCCCGGTCCAGTGATTTTTGAATCTTCAAGAAGAGCATTGTACATGGCTAAACAAGGGCAGATATACATTAGTAGTTATTTACATGCTTCTGTTAATACATATTTGCTGACATGCAATCCTGTTACATACATATACTTTCTAAATACCTACATGACATTACCTTAACTTGCTTTGGAATAATAAGACAGAGCTAGTATATACACTTAGCACAATAAAAATAATAATAAAAATAAAATAATAATAATAATAATAATAACATACATTAGAACACGCTTGCCCACACTATATACACACATCGCAGACATACCTAGATTACTTATTCTTGAATGATACTGATTTACATTGAAATTTGCTGACATACTGACCAGTTATATTTACACATGGCATAAGTCTGGACCCATGTCCATTAGCTTATCAACTATATGAGTAATTTTGTTGGTCTGGTGTCGCTGCTTGACCATAAATCTGTTGAATGCCTCCTTGTTCGTCTGCGGGAACGGAATGTGCATTCCCTCCATGAGAGGACATTCATGAACGTAGTGTTCTGCTGTGCCCAGATCGCTGTAGCAGCACTGATCCGAATTGGAGATTCCAAATCTCTCAAAATATACTGGAATTGGGAGGGAGACTAATGACGACATTGGACAAAAGATTCCGTGGGGAAAAATAGCTCCAAAAGTTGCCACTAGCAGAAAATGTGGCGCTGCTCTAGTCTACACAGCAGAGAACTACACAAATCGATAACGAAGAGGAAATTTCAGTGCAACACCGTTTTAAGGAAGCAAATTAACTGCTCCAAAGGATTACAGAGATGACGTTTCAGTGCACTATTGTATTATATTCAATAAAAGTTCTTCCTACTAGGCAAAGACCTCTTACAATATGATCATCTTGCTCGTGGATCAGACGTGGCATCCTATATGCATAATTTTCTGGATGACCAAACGTAACACGTCACCAGGAAGGCTCAGCACAGCTCCTGATATGTTGTCCTTTGAGATCGTCAAGGTCGCGACTTCATCAAGGTAGACCTCGAATTTCAAATAACCGCACAGGAAAGAAGTCACATAGAATTAAGTCTGGGGAGGGAGAAGGCCACGCAAGTGAAAAAAGGTGATTTATGACCCTTTTTCTGTGAAGAGTGCGAGTTTCTTCTGTGAAGTGATTGCGCAACTGTCGCTGTACCGATTGACCAATGTTCGGTGGGGCTCCAGCCTGTATAAAAGTTACATAATACAGCAACTGCTTTTGATTAGGCTATGGAATAACGAAACTATTCAACATATCATGATATTTTGGTCTGATAACGATAGAATTCTCTACAGCCAAGAATCGTTGACCTTCATCTTGGCAATAAATGTCAGCGCAAATCTTACCCGTTTATCATAATCGCTGCTGTGCCAATTCCTGCATGCAGCTAATTTTGTATGAGTAGAAGTAAAGATTTTTCTGAATGATTTGCCATACACTGAAATTTGAAAGATTCGAATCTAGTTATTGTGCTGTTATACGAGCATACCAGTAGTGGGTCATTGGGTGCTGTCATCGTTGGCCGTCGCGACATCAGTAACTGTTTGTTCTGACACCGGTTTCCGCCCTCTGACGAATCGAACTGATAAGGATCCTGTTTCTTCAAGTTTCTGAATCACGGCTTTCAATGCATTAATTGAAAGACCGCCTTTACATAGGTTGTTATAACTTCTAACCTTGTGAAAAGCAGCGGCTGCGTTCGATTGAGGAAGACAAAGCCACTTCATAAGAATCACGTGCTGAGGTAAAGTGAGACGCATGATGAACCCACCTAACATTCGAAATGTCTTTCGGTGTTTTTAACTCAATCGATCATTTGCATTTTCAAATTTTACCTGTGTTTCATGCGAATTTTCACTTGTGTAGACTAGAAGAGAGACACATTTTCTGCTATAGGCAACTTCTATGTTTTTCAAGGAATATTTTCCCATGTCCCACTTTATCAGTCTATTAATCCATTATACATTAGTCCCACTACTACGTTTGGTAGCATTCCAGCTGATAGATCGAGCTACAAATGGCTCCGAGCAATGTCAGGTTTTTAAAAAACGCATCCTATAGAATACCTGCAGATAATAAAGATGACCCCCGACCTCAGGTCTTGAGGAGTCTGTCAGCGTATTTGTGTATTTCTCGGTTTGTTCTATGAGATACCACTTAACGTCCTAGGCCCATCAAAGCATCTTTTAAAGTTTTAGAAAAGGTTACAGAGCCACAGATTCATACAGTTTTACAGATATATTTTACGTATAATAATACTGTTCCTTTTTTATGCTAGGTTATATTTTTTATGAATTAGTTTAACATAAAAGATACATTCCTTATATGATAGGTATTACTAACGACTCACATTATTAATCAGTTGCTTAAGGTTACTAGGTTAATTCATTACGGTAAAGCACAGGATCTATCTTCCTGGTATAGTAATTTCTTCGACGAGGAGTTTCTAAGAAACTGTTTCATATTCACGTTACACACGGAGAAAACTAACTATGCAGATACCCTGCTGAGTTTTGGGAATGAGCCCGGATCAAACTTTTCCGGTATTGCTCTCTCTTACAGTTTGGCTCGCGCTGCATTCCACGGGGAAATACAACAATTTTAATTATAAGTCTACTAAAATTAACTACCTAAATACAAAATTCTTAACAGTAAAATACAGTTTGTTGTTTCAAACTGACTTTTAAAATGTTCAGATCAGTTAGAGGGAAAGCTGTTTATGTGGATGATTTTCTAAGGGAAACTGGTTCGTGTTTACGCCATGTATAAACAAATCCATCTGAAACTAGACAATTAACCCATTTGCTAAAATTCGTCGAATAACTGATAAATCGGGGGAAAATAAAAGATGTATAAACGTGTAATTATATGTTTTTTTTTTCTAGTATAAACCTGCCTTTTATAAAAAAACTCATAGCTGTAATTCTAATAGCAAAGCGGAGCGAGAACTTAATTAAAACGGAATGAAATCTCTAGGAAATAGTGAATTCAACTTCGTGGACTTCGATCAATGGAGCCTTTAAATTTGTTCCGTATTAGCAAATGCGATTAAATTGGCTTTCTAATAAACGTCCTACGCAAAAAGCGCGTTTGGAAATTCCCAATTCCGTTTCGTTGACCTGTTTTTTAGCTTAATGAGTACAATGCGCAAAAAGACTTTTTTTTCCTTTTCCGGAGGCCATTATGTTCTTGGATAGGTGAAATTAGTTTTCTCTGAAATTAATTCTATAAATATATCTACTAGACTCTGGAAATGTTTCCTGGTTGCAAACTGCAATTTTAACGTTTATTTATGTTTCCAAACCTAATAACATGTAGAAACAATTTCTTTTTTTAGCCAAACGGACAATTATTCTATACAAGTCCCAAAAGATTTAATTTTCAAATACATTCGTTTAGTATACTGTAAAGGAAGTATTCTCATGAGTCTGAAAGCTGAAAACAAAGAATATATGGTCTCTGCGACAGTAGTTTTGTGAGAAATAATGATTCTGAGGAAGACAACGGCCCATTCAATGCTATCTGGCCATTAAAAAAGAATATTAAAATATGCTGAAGAAACGAACTTTATTTTACGTGAAAAAATTTACGGTTTTTCATTGAAATTCTAGAAAATCGTAAAGAAACATAGATGAAATATAAAAATAAGCTGCGTATAATATAATTCTAAAATATTTAGGCATTTTTGATCGTAAACAAACCATGAACGAAGGAATTTCACTAATCATTTAGTTTCGCTTTTATGTCGAATAAGTTTCACTAAGAGCGTAGAAAGGTTGAGCGTTGAAAATATCCTCTCTAATTCTAAGACCTGTGGTAGAGCAAATTGACTTTAGAAATCTAATGAACGCTTAGCTAGCCTGTTCATGCAGGAACTATTCGGGATGTTTAATAAAATACAGCTTCTTGACAGAATAGGTAGCTGATATAATATAAAAAGAAAGCATGGAACCTATTTTCAATCTTGCTGCATTCACCTTTATGGTGGAACAATTTGATAAACCCTTATGTTTTAGGCCCCTCGTGTGATTCTGTGATGAGCTCTGCTAAGAGCGGAATTAATTCCAGCTGTAAACCAGAATATGCAACCAAAGCATCAACCTATTTTCGTCACCAAGAAGATTATGAGTTGGATGGTATTTGGACATGGCAAAACCCATGAGGGCTATCTGCCTAAGGTTTGGTTTGTTTTATTTGAATTATGGGAAAGAACTTGAGGGCTATCTGCTTGAGGGATTCTTTCGTGGAGGACTTTATAAGGGAAACTATATCGTATTATATGCTATACTTGGAGAAAAGCATTAAAACGCCCCGCAGGGATTCGAACCGCGAACAGATCTACCAGTGCTTACCAATTTTATCTTTTTCGATCCGTCGTTGGCTTATTAAGGGAAACTGACTTGGATTTTTGTTACGCAAGGAGAAAAATACGAAAACCAACCATGCAGCCATTCTTTTCGCCTGGCTTCGAACGCAGGCCGAACTACCAATATTAGCGATTTTAACTACTCGGCCACTGGTGAAGCCTTATGACCAAGAAAGACGTACGTTAACAAAGTAAGTCCAATAATAGAATGAATTAAGTAAGTCACATTTTATCTTGCATTAAAAATTTTCTAACGCATATAATAAAAACGAAATGATATTATAATAAAACGATTACTCATAAACAATAAATAAATGTGTAGGCTAGCTGATGATTGGGATGGTGAAAGGAAAGAACAACAAATCTAATCTGATTGCAACAAATGCACATTACATTTTTACATTTAGCAAATATTTATTTAATTTTTCAAACCAATGAACGCTTAGTTTTAAGCCCCCAATTGAATACAAATGGCGTTTCCTTGGCTTGATATGAAAGCTTACATTCAAGGAAAAATGAATATTCAGTAAATCAAGAAAGTATTGGGGCTTGGGAAATTTTGAAATAGAGACAAAATTTCGTTTATTGTTCTAGAACAAAATAATACTTTTGCAATTTTTCTCATGGTCAAATACTGTAATAAATCTATTACGTTGAGTAAAATTAAATAAAACTGATAAATAATGAAATATTTTAAGTACATTGTATTTAAATATAAAGTCAATTTTTAAAACATAATAAGACATTTCCATAACAAACATGCTAAGAAACTAATTTTGACAGACATTTATGGTAAAATACCTGGAAGAAAAATCGTAAAGCTAGAAAAGATAAGTTTAAGGTTGAGAATCTACTTTGCTAGCAAGAGCGAAAAATTTGTAAATTTCTTTTGACATTAGAAAACGTATATTTTTTTTTATTGTAATTATAGATAATCTTAAAGAAACGGAGGTGAACTATTTAAATGTAAGTGCATCTACTGTTCATAATATAACTTCGAAATAAACTTCAAATAAATTTGTTTAAAACCAAAACAGTAGAAGGGTGTCCAAAGCGTTTTTCTAAAGACGAAGAATTGGGGATCGTCAGAATTAGCATTTGAAATCCTGAAACCAGCCAATTCAAATCGATTTAGAAGCCCAAAGAATGTTTATAAAGTCTAGTCATTCAGAAAACTATAGGAAATATTCTGAAAACTTATTATAACTTTCAAGGCCTCTTAGCTAGAAGAATATAATTCCTTAGGAGAACCATTTCTGCGAATAGATGATAAGAATATCATTTCGGCGACTCGATTGGCACAATATTATTTGCTAAGACCTATATTAAAATTCCAAGGATTCCTTTGTATTTGAAGATGAAAATAAATTCATGATTATAAGGAGTGATGGAAAGTGAATCGTAAGGCTCAAATCCAATACTGATCTTCAAATGAACACTCCTAATAAAATGTGGTGGATGTAGCCAGATGTTCTGGGCTAGATAAATACTCGCTGCTTTGGAAATCTACACTTTATTGATAACAAAATGAATAAATTTATATATTTAAATAAAAGAAAACTTGAAACAGAACGATAAAAAATGGTCATATTACCGTATTAAAACTCTATCAGCAAACGTATACCAAGCATAATGCTCATGCTTATAAACTGTGAGCTTCAAGTAACTACCCACGTATAAAAAAAACGCCCCTCACAGATTTCAAACCTCAATACTTTTGAACGTATTTGGGATCAGCTGCAAGACAAAATCACTAAATTTTAAATTTGCATCAGAAATTATCTTAGAGAGAAGAACCTCACCACAAAAGATTAAAAAATAGAAGATATTTTCTGTAAATAATCCTGTGAAATTCAAGCCTAGAACACTCAACGAAAACATAAAAGAAATGTGTTAGATTGGATTAGATTATTTGATTTTTATATGGCAAAGCAAATGAAGGCTTCTAAGGAGAAGGATGCTTTGGTGTAGTTTTGGTTTATGGCAAAGCCTCGAGGGCTATTTCCCTAAGGGGAGGGATGGCTTCATGAAGGCCTTTTGAATGATACTGAAAATTTACTTTTGAATGATACGTTTGGCCTCTCTCTGTTTCTTTTCCGATTTCAAGGTAATGATAGCTCAGGACGGTGGTAGAATAGATTAGGTTGATAAGCTAAGCACACAAGGACTCTCTCCGTAAGGAAAGGAATGCTTTCTTGGAAGACTTCGTAAAAGTATTGGTGTATTGTGAATACGGCAAAGCACACTAGGGCTATCTGCCTAAGGGGAGGGATGCCTTCGTGAAGAACTTTCTAAGGGAAACTGGCTCGTATACACGTTACACATGGGGAAAACCACGAAAACGCCCATGCAGCCAGCCCGTTCGTGGGATTCGAACCTCGGACCGAACTATCAGTGTTCAACGATTTTATCGCTCGGCCACTGGTGGGCCGACTTCGTAAAAGAAATGCCTCAGCAATATCCGAGTGGTTAAGCCCGCTGAATACTGGTAATTCAATCCAGGTGAACTGGAGTGCTGCGTTTCGTGATTCTCTCCTGTGAAACAGGTATACAAGACGAGATCTCACTGCTCGACCGATAATGGGCAACGAAGAAGAGATTATAAGCTCATATATAAGTTAATTCAATCCTTTCACCTTTCCGCCTTCCTTTTGAGAAAAAAAAAATAATTATATCGAAGCATACAGCAGATGGTGTTGTATTTAATATAAACATAATATATACATTTATAGAAATCAAAGAAAGGGCAAAACGTGCACGTCGAAATGAAATAATTCATCTGGAAATAAAGGTTAATCTTATCTTGATGTTGAATTTTTGTGTTAGATTAAAAAAATGCCTGAGCAAAGTTTAAATAAACAGGTTTGACTCAGTCACTTCAGCTACACTAAGGATTCTTATTTAAAATAAAACATTAAATTAATACTGTATTACATCTTTTCAAAATCATCAAACAATCCACATTTAAAAAAACTACGATTAAAGTTAAATTAACTGAAGAAATTATTATATATATAACAATAGTTAGACACCGAAACTCAGGGTCCTAAGGGAAGGGATATCTTCGTAGAGGACTTTCGAAGGGAAACTGCCTCGTATACACGTTACACATGGAAAAAACCACCAAAATGCCCATGCAAGCGAGCCCGTTCACCGAGATTCGAGTGTCGGACTGTCCTACCAGTTTTCAGCGACTTTACCGTTTCCTTGATACTTTTGAAACGTACTGGTCCACAGCAGGAGATTTCCTTTCCTGCTCTTACCAGTTCCTTAATGAGTCCCAAACGGTCCGGACGCAGGTGAAAAACATCAGTGACGTTTTCTCCAGGGAAGGCAGAAATAGATGGAGTTTTACCGTTCCACCGATGCTGGGCCCTTAAGAAAGAGGAGACAGTTTTGTGCTGAGGTACAAGCGCCAAACGTTGCTTATAAACGATTATTGAACGCATAATTGCTATATTTTACGACAGTGTTCTTGTTTCCAAAATATGATTATTAATAAAATGTTTTTAAGTGTCTGTTTCATTATTTGTTTTTTGAGATAACTAACCCAAGATATATATAGTTCTTAAGTTTAGAAATATACACCACATTCAAAATGTGCTGATGAGGAAAGTATACTTTCTTGATGAATATGTCAAGTTGGCGCATATATCTTCGCAGAAAAAAAAATTTTTCCATGTGCTAATCTATAACGGAAAATATCCATATTTCAAATGTGCTGAGCTCCACCTGAGATAACCACTGACCTGACTTTGTTGTAAAAGTCTTACAGTGTTAATACTCATCCTGGCAGAAGGGAATATTTCTTCTGTATACAAATATAAATATAAATATTACATGGACATACAAGGCCTGTGTATAAGCATAGATATGTTAATTACAAACATTGTCTTGTACAAGTTACATGAGATAGTTACATAAAATCATGGCAGTAATGTGCACATTTAAACATTATCTGAATTCATATTTACAATACTTTTACTGAGATAATCAAAGTAAACTTGTAACGCATTAACTGGATTTTCAGTGTCATTTTAAACTGCTTTACAATATTATTTTATTAAGTTCATACAAACTGGATAGTAATATGCTTACATTACAACAGTTTTGCTCTTACAGTCCTGTTACTATTCTACGGGATGAGCTATTTTTCTAGTGTTGATTTTCAGTTGTAGTATTTTGATTTGTTATTAAAGTTACGCTGCGAAGATACAATTCTCAAGCATGGAGATAAGAAAGGAAGGAGTGGCCAACCGGCACTAGAAGTGAAGCACTGCTTCGAAGCTTCGGTTACCAGATGGGTTGTTCTTTGTTTACATTCAGAAGCTCGCTTGACAGTGTTCTGATAGTATTTCGACACACGACAGTTCCATACAAATCGAAAAAGGGATACTTTCGCATGAAAGAAACATTCATAGTGTGATGGATAATAGAAATTTGTATAGTTTAGTGACATTGACGCAAAAATCACATCTTTGTTATTTTTCGATAACTAAGAACAGCGATTTTGATTATGAATTTGTTTTATAAAATTCTAAGCTGTTAAACTATAAAAATATAAATGTTAACAAAAATGTTATGCTTAAAGAATAAAAAATACCTTACGGTACCTTTAAAATTGCATACGTCTTTTGATAGCCTTGATAGAGTATTCGCTAATTTTATTTTATGTTCCAAACGCCAAAATGTTTTAAATAAAATGAATTTTTTTCACATCCATATATTATTGTAACATGTACCTTTTAAAATTTTTTAGAGGCGGGACTTTACTGCTGCTCATTTTAAACTCATCGTTTTAATTTTATATATCTGAAAAATAGTCCCTTTCGGCTTACACGTTTTTCTTATTTGAGTTAATTAAAAATAAAATACAGTGAATGCCCAGAAATTAAAGATTTGCACATGCTGGTAATGAAAGATATGAAATATGTATGGGTATTTATGCATGTGCTTGCAAAAAGCACGTATCCGCCTTTAACAAAATACATAAATATTCCTTAAATTATTTATAAATGTATTTGAAATGAAGAATTTATTCATTTATAAACAACTGTGAAGAAATCTAATTATTAAATGTATCTAATTTATAATGACTATAAATGTTATCTAAATATATAATAACCTTAATGTTGAATTGTAAACATAAATTGAAATCCTGTTGACAAATACGTTACGAAACTATTTAAGCAAGAATTGTTCGCACTGGAAAGCATTCTGTTAAAAGGCATTGTAAAGCAAATGCTACGAGATGCGCACCTAAGAAAGTAATAAAGAGTTTTGGAATATGTATTGTTGAAATTAATGATAAAAAATAATCTGATAAGTATAATTAAAAGAATTATTCCCCTTACATTTTATAATAACTCAGTTACAAGTTTTAAATAATACTTAAAAAAATCCCTATTTTATTCCCTTTCAGAAATGTTCAGAAAAAGTTAAGTACTATTTAAAGTATTTCGCTAATTTCTAACAATTCTCTAATTTAAAATGAACCGAATAGAGCATTAATTATAAATTGACTTATATTTTTCGATTTAAAAGATGTCTCAGAAGCCAAAAATTCATGTCATATTTAAGAAAGTATTTTAGGAAGAAGCTCTATAAATAGAAAAGAAATAATGCATAATTTTAATATTAATAATATAATAAACTTTAATCTTAGTTTTTGTACCTTAACCGGATAAAATCGAATTACCTTAATTTTTTTTTCTAATGTAATTAACGAAAACTTGTGAAAATATTTCATTCAAATTAAACCATTCTGAGGAAACTGTTCTGCGAAAAGTATAGCATTTAATTCCGTTCAGAATGAAATGTTGTTTAAAAATATGTTGTTTTCATATACTTAGGACTCTGAAGTGTTGCAGAAAAAGAAAATATATACATTTATATGTATATTTACGACGTAATTACAAAATATTTACATCCGATCGCGTCAAAACCCATTGAACTTAATGGTAAATGACCCAATGTTTTGGTCACCACGTAGGGATCGCCAGTGCTTCAGGGTATGGGAGAAACCTGTTTAGAGCCACTCCATCTTACTTCCTACCTCCATGTTCTCAAGGGAGGGGGAGAATTTTTTAGTACCTTGCTGAGCATAGCCTGATCACCTCCTCTATCTTAGTTTCCGTCTGCTTGCTGCCGCAGGTATTCTCCGCCCATTGCGGCCAGTAATCACTGCTTGGCATTTTTAAATGCAGTTTATCGGTTTTGTGGGCAGTTGAAGAGGTAGTGGTCTGCCGCACCACATCCACACAATTCTGATACTCGTTTGACGAATCTCTTAAGATAATATGGGAAGAGACCATGGCCAGTGTAGAATTGAGTTTGCGCTCCGCTGTATGTATTAATTGAGCATGTAACTTTCGGAAATATCTTGTATGTTCTCCTCCCTGTGCTTTCCTTTTCCCAGCTTTTCTGCTATTCTTGTAAAGGGCTATTGAACGTGATTTTTTTAAATAGGACTGCCGAATACTTAGTGCATTTTCCAGTCTACTGGAGTCATTGGCTGCAGATTTCGCAAGCACGTCCGCCGCTTCGTTGCCAGTAATACCCACATGAGCTGGAACCCAGATCAGGATAGGTCTGTCATCTGGTGGGATACTTAGAAGAATTTTCTGAATATCTTGCACCAAAGGACTCCTTGTGTTGTGCCTGGTCTCCTTGTCTTGTTTCAAATGTGCTGCAAGTTTTAACAAAACCAGTTGGATTAATGATGAAAACAAAAAGGATTGAATTTCTGTTAAAAACAAAAGTCATTCATTAAGAAAATAATTAAATAAATATAAGTTAACATTTAATGAGAACATTAAATGAGAATACATATAGTTATAACAAACATTTAATGAGAATAAGTATAGTTGCTCGACTATACTTATTCTCATTAAATGTTTCCTTTTTTAAATAAATAGTAACACATGATTTAACCTCCACAATTACATTTAAATTTTTAAGCAAGATTTTTCTTCTGTTTAGACTGTTTATCCTTCAAGACAGTATTTGAGGTGCAAAAAGAGAACAAGTTTCAGTTTCATTTTTCTATCACGGGTAAGGAAAGGCTGAAAAGTTCTTTGTGTTTATGTCTCGGAAGCCATTAGGAGATAATGATCGGAATGTGGGGATGGCAAAAGTAATCTGTTACAGGGTTGCTTCAATTTTCCGTGATTCGAGTAGTCTAAGGTTTCTGAAACCAAAAACGTAAAGATTTAGAGCAAGCTGGAAGATCTTTCTAAAATAGCATTTATGTTTCCACTCGTTGTAATTTTACTGTGTCACTTAAATGTTTTTTAGCTTTAGATTTTAACTAATTACCCGACGTGTTATTGTCGATTTGCATTGATCAAAGAGTAGGTTTTAAAGAATTTGCCTAATCATTGAAACGTAAAAGTAAAATCGAATGAAATTTAATTTTTATTCTGATTGAAAGCGTAAGAATAGCTAGTTTCTTTTTCTGCTCACTCATAAGCAGAGCTTAGTTAAATTATACCTTTCTAAGTTGTGCCTTTTTTAGCCCACGCTCTAGCAAAATCTCATAAGAGAGTTAGTTACTTTTTGTAACGATAACACAAATATTAACTCTAATATTTGTTTAAATATGCTGAAAGAAAACGAGATCGCTTTTTTTGAATAAATGAAAAATTCCCAGCAAAAGGAAATGCAAACTTAGTCTGGTTGAATGATCTACGAAATTCCAAGATTTGTTTTTGTAATCTACAATAATCTTGTCGCGCATCTCACATAAAGCAACAAAGTCGTTCAGCGAAACGGCAAATTTCCCTCACAGATTTGTTGCCTGAAAGCAGTTCGCCTGAACAGAATAGCTTTAGAGCATCATTATCCTGAGGCACCATTAAGCACATGACGTGATTTATATCCATTAGGAAGTAGGCTCAAACTCAAATTGCATGCGGGCCTAATGAACACGCTGAGAGTAGCTAAAGCGCCAATTTGTTTTTAACAAAATAAAATTTTAGAAGTAAATTATTTCGCTTTACATAAATAAACAATAACAATAATGACGCAAGAAAAACTCATTTATTTTCTTTCTGAAATCTAAAACTGCTTCCTGCAAGAAATATTCGTGGTTGTTATTGTTGTGACGTATCTCACTTGTGCTACGGTAATATTAGAACAAGCCAAGAAATTCATCGTGACAAGGAGTGAACGGTTGCGTCTGCCGTTGGCAAGAACTTTTATCACCATACAGGTGACAATACGACTTTTCCCTTTTCTGCCCCCCCCCAAATTTTCAAGGAGACGACCCAGAGGAGACGGGTCCGAAGATCTCCCATCTCTCTTCCTCTACCACAGCCTCTAGAGAGAACCTTCGGCTTTGGTCGCATATTTAGAGTGCCCCTTACCATGCATACACTATGCATTTAAAAATATCTATCCCTTCTCCGGGATTCGAACTCTCGCGCTTCGGTACGGCAGTCAACGTGGCTAGCCACTATCCCAGTTGGATGACAGAAATATCTGTTGATTGCACTATGTAATTCAAACGTATTGACAGCTAAATATTAAACTTTCAGACTGACTATTTATTCCAAATAATTTTAATACATCTATCTAAGTTGATTTAACCGCTAAGGAACTTACTTCTAAGTGAAAAATAAACAAATTACGAAATACTTCTAAGTCGGACAAAACTTGAGAATAAAATGACTATATTTTCTCTTACTTTTATTTATTATATTTCACTGGATGCATACAAAAAAGATGTATATTTGTATGTAAGTAATTGTTAATTTCCTTATTCCATACTACAACTTTCAGCTACGACATCTGATGGTGTTTCGATTTTGATTCGAACTTTGTAACCTTTGAGAAAAATTATTATTAGAAACTATCTTCTTCACGGATTGTGGATCTTATTGGCCCCGTCTGGTCAGTTTCTTCTTAATTCTCAATTGTGGAAAAAACTGTTCACATACAAAATATATTCATAAAGAAAGAAATTATTCTTATTACAAAACTTCTCAAATGAAGGCATTTATCTTTTGAAAAGCAAGAATAAAAGTTAATAAAATTTGTATCTTCAACTATGCAATTAAGATTAACATCGCAGTGTGAATTAATTAGCTCCATTTGCAGAATTTCTGGGGCGTTACACGCGTTTGTTTAATGCTAATGAAAATAATATAAAATTGGCCTCCAAACCGTTAAAACCTTAAATCCTTTCTTCAAATGCTTGTCATAATAATGTTAATTAGTTTACGTAAAATGTATACGGGGACCATGTAAAATGTCTTCTGGGGTCGGACGGGGTAAACGAGCTACCAGTTTCTGCCGCTGCGAATAGGAGACCTCTGTTAATGAATGAAAGAAATGTGCAGAACCTATATAACTCAAAAGGGAAAAATGTTTTCATTACGTGAGTTAACAACAGATGTGTGAATGCTTGTTCATCTTCAGTGGTAGAGCTGTGCTTAGATACCTCTTCATCTGAGACAAAGAGGTAAATGTGCGGCCCTATCTGCAGTAAAATTAATTACTGTGAACTTTTTGGGTTTTGGGTTGAACTGACTTCTTTGAAGAGCCATAATGAAAGTGACAATTATTTCTGAGAACGAAAATAAACATAGGTTCTGAACATCACTTTTCTAAAGCAACGGCCTTTAGACATGATCACAAACATCATAGAGCAGGGGTGATCATTTGGATTGGTCTATGGCCTATATGAATAAATCCTCAATCAAATCTTTTATAACAATTTTTAACAGCAGCTTTATATATTCACAAAAAGCATTTTTAATTTTTAAAGTAATAAACGCAAAAAATAGTACCTTTTGTGATAGAGCTGAAATACTGAAAGAGTACAAATAAAATTAATATAGTTAATATAAACATTGCATTAATTTTATGTCACTTTATTTTCTGCTCTTTAACAAGAAAAGTCAGCAATATGCGGCTCGCTGCTTAAATATTTCAAAATCTACTTGTTTACTTGATTTATGTTACAGAAAGAATAAACACATTTTAAAATTTTTCTTGGAGAAATTAACATCTTTCACAGTTTTCTTTTGCTATAAGTTTACTATAGCTTCTTTCTTCACAAACAAAAGTCACAGATAACTTTAAAAATATTGTTAACTAACTTCTGTATTCGAATAACGTTGAGGTACATTTTTTTGAAAGAAGTAAAATTATACTAATTCAGAAGTCAAACAACAAAAATCAGCGTTATACCTACAAAATTTTCACAGGACTAGTTTCGATGGTTTTACCGAACCATCATCTTCAGCTGCAAAACCGCAAATGAACAAGATAGGAAATAATGATTAGATAAGATAAGAAAGCCTGGACAAGAATAAGCAAGTGGCGCCATCTGTTGGCGAAACCAGAACTAAAACATAATTTCTCTAAAAGCCGAAGGCAAATTTGGATTGGAATTAGGATCGTTAACTAGAACAGAAAGATTTTTATGAATGTGAAATGCCTCTAGAAAATCCAGTTCTCCAATGGAAGATGTTTTTTGAATAATTTTGGCAGCAGAAAAATTGAAAGTGTGATTTTCGGACCAACAATGTTGAGCAACAGAAGACTTCTGTGTTTCCTTTTTTCTAACATATGCCTCATGTTCTTTGACGCGAAATTTTAAGGCTCTCTTAGTTTGGCCAATGTAAATTAAACCACACTGGCAAGGAATCCTATAAATACCCCAGGAATTCATATCCGGAATGGGGTCCTTGAGTATAGAAGTTGGAATTTTATTGATGGGAGAATAAACAACCCGAAAGTTAAATTTCTGCAAAATATGTGCAACTTTATAGCTAATTGATGGAAAGAAGGGAATGACAACAGATTTTTTATAATCTCCTAAAATAAGAGTGTGGCTTTTAGTGTGTTCAGATGAGAATTTTTTAACTGCTTGATTAATAATGTTGGGTGAAAAGCCCCTGTCAATAGCTATTGCTTTTAAATAATTTAGTTCTTCATCAAGGACTAATTTGGAGGAGCAAACTTGAAGAGCACGGAAAACATAGGAATAAAATGAAGCTAACTTTTGTTTAGTCGGATGACATGATTTAAAGTGTGGTGGAAGGCAAACCGATGAAGGTTTACGGTAAACTGTAGTTCTGAAGTTGGATGTGTTACGTGTGACCAGAATGTCGAGAAACGGAAGAGAATTGCAAGTCTCAAGTTCAAAAGTGAACTGAATAGCAGGATCAATAGAATTCATTGTTGAAAGAACTTTATTTAAATCATCTTTATTACCTTCAAACAGGGTAAAAGTATCGTCTACGTAGCGGAACCATGCCGGGAAGTTTAAAGTTTCAAACAATTTTGATTCATAATAATGCATGTAGATATCAGCCAGGATGGGACTGAGGGGGCTTCCCATGGCTAATCCCTCAGTTTGTTTGTAATATTTATTTTGGAAAACAAAATGTGTTTGTTTCAAACAGAGTTGAGTGAGAGAAATTAGCTCCTCAATTTCGATGCAAGAGAAATGAAATTCGCGAAGTCTGGTTTCTAGACATCTTAATGCACCCTCCACTGGGACATTGGTGAATAATGATTTTACATCAAAAGAAACCATGAGTAAATTACTAGGAGAAATGTTTTTAACCTTTTTTACAAACTCTATTGAATTTTTTATGGTGTAAATGTTATTGTTTAATAGAGTGGAAAATCTAGAAAGCAAATATTTAGCTAAAGGATACGAGGCAGTACCTAAATTTGATACAATAGGGCGGAAAGGAATACCACTTTTATGAATTTTGGGAAGAGCATATAATCTGGCACAATTCGCAACAGATGGGATAAGCGAATGTTTTAAGTTGCTTGAAATGATTTGCGAAGATTTGATCGCAGTTTTTATTTTGGATAAGTCCGAAGGTGAAGGATCTTTAGGGATCGGATTATATGGTCCTTCGTTTAAGAGTTTAGTGACACCATCGATGTAAGTGTTCTTATCCATGACGACTATCTGGCCGCCTTTGTCGGCCTTTGAAATGATAATATCCGGGTTAGAATGAATTTCGCGCATTGTAGCTCTTTCTCTCGCAGTTAGATTTGGTTTCAAAGGTTTATTATTGAATTTCACATTATGAGCGATAAGATGCCTAATCTTTCTTTCTGTGAATCTGAAACTTTACTGAACTTGAAAGCTTTTTCGATAGGAGCCAAAATCTTTGGAATCGAGGGTTTACAGGTTTGTGAGAAGTTAAAATTATATTTTAGAATTCTCTCTTGTTCTTCTGAAAGACTAACACTAGAAATATTAACTATTGGCTTGATGTTTACAATGGGAAGATTTTTTGAACTACTTGAACTGGAAGACTGTAAAAGAAGTTTTTCGAATTTAACTGCAAGGGTGTTTTTTATGACGGTTAACTGCATTCTCCGTTCTAGACCAAGACTTTTGTTCAAGGGCAGTGAATTTTGGATATGATTTAGCGAGTTCCAGATGAAGCTTATAGAATTCATGTTCAATTTTGGACAATTGTTGACGTGTATCCCTTATCACGGACCGAAGTAAGGCAAGCTTGCAATTTAACAGAATTCTTGAAACGCGACTCGAAGGTTTTTGATTAGATTTGATTTGAATAAAATTGGGGATTAATTTTTTACATTTACATTTAAGTAAAAAGTCAAGATGATTCAGGAATTTTTGCCGTTTCAGGCGTAATTTAGTGAAACGATTAATGGATGAAGGCATGATAAACAATGCAAAAATCAAACTAAATTAACTGGGCAATAATAAAGTACACACAAAACACAGAAAAATCCCTCACTGAAATGAATAGAAAACAAAACGTTTGTAAGCAAAATGCATGAAATCAGACAAGCAAAGCACAATATCTAAGTGTACAAAACATAAACATAACTTGAAAATTGCAAAAATGTACTCACCGAAACTCCTACAATCACAAAATGGCGGCCACACCACGTGCAAAAAAGAAAGCAAAATGTAAGCCTGTTTGGGGCTTCTATAATTAAGACACAATAACACGCCGAATAAATACTAATTCAGAAGTCAAACAACAAAAATCAGCGTTATACCTACAAAATTTTCACAGGACTAGTTTCGATGGTTTTTCGATGGTTCGATGGAACTTTAAACTTCCCGGCATGGTTCCGCTACGTAGACGATACTTTTACCCTGTTTGAAGGTAATAAAAATGATTTAAATAAAGTTCTTTCAACAATGAATTCTATTGATCCTGCTATTCAGTTCACTTTTGAACTTGAGACTTGCAATTCTCTTCCGTTTCTCGACATTCTGGTCACACGTAACACATCCAACTTCAGTACTACAGTTTACCGTAAACCTTCATCGGTTTGCCTTCCACCACACTTTAAATCATGTCATCCGACTAAACAAAAGTTAGCTTCATTTTATTCCTATGTTTTCCGTGCTCTTCAAGTTTGCTCCTCCAAATTAGCCCTTGATGAAGAACTAAATTATTTAAAAGCAATAGCTATTGACAGGGGCTTTTCACCCAACATTATTAATCAAGCAGTTAAAAAATTCTCATCTGAACACACTAAAAGCCACACTCTTATTTTAGGAGATTATAAAAATTCTGTTGTCATTCCCTTCTTTCCATCAATTAGCTATAAAGTTGCACATATTTTGCAGAAATTTAACTTTCGGGTTGTTTATTCTCCCATCAATAAAATTCCAACTTCTATACTCAAGGACCCCATTCCGGATATGAATTCCTGGGGTATTTATAGGATTCCTTGCCAGTGTGGTTTAATTTACATTGGCCAAACTAAGAGAGCCTTAAAATTTCGCGTCAAAGAACATGAGGCATATGTTAGAAAAAAGGAAACACAGAAGTCTTCTGTTGCTCAACATTGTTGGTCCGAAAATCACACTTTCAATTTTTCTGCTGCCAAAATTATTCAAAAAACATCTTCCATTGGAGAACTGGATTTTCTAGAGGCATTTCACATTCATAAAAATCTTTCTGTTCTAGTTAACGATCCTAATTCCAATCCAAATTTGCCTTCGGCTTTTAGAGAAATTATGTTTTAGTTCTGGTTTCGCCAACAGATGGCGCCACTTGCTTATTCTTGTCCAGGCTTTCTTATCTTATCTAATCATTATTTCCTATCTTGTTCATTTGCGGTTTTGCAGCTGAAGATGATGGTTCGGTAAAACCATCGAAACTAGTCCTGTGAAAATTTTGTAGGTATAACGCTGAATTTTGTTCTTTGACTTCTGAATTAGTATTTATTCGGCGTGTTATTGTGTTTAAGTAAAATTATATTTGTTTTGGTGTCGAGAATTATTGGAGTGGCGTAGTTTTTAACTTAGTTATTTCTGATGAAATGTCTGTAGCATTTACATCATTTGGATATTCAAAGACTGTGAGGCTTCTCCTAATTTACTTAAATACAAAGAGAAGTTTGAAAATGAAAATCGAAAAAAAAATCTTTTTTTTTTTTTTTTTTTTTCGTATCTCCATTTTATTTGAGAGACTAAAACATTTCTCTTCCTGTTTTCTTACTGTGAAAAAAATATCTTTTATGAAAATTAATACTGTTATACACTCATTCTTGACGATCTAAGTTATTTACCATTCTTTTCCGTACCTCTTCAAATTGTATTAGTATATTCATTTTATAGGTTAATTTTCGAATTTCTCAAGATTATTTCAGAAATGTCTCCTTTCATCTTTTAAGAACAAACTATAATCTCTCTTATATACTGTCTGACAGAGAAACTGACACGTCATGAAAGAGTGAGTAAATTATGATGAAAATTCACACAAGCCCATTACAATTTTAAAAAAGATATTGCAATACCGCGATCAATCAGTAGGAAGCAAGACTACCTCTTGCAACCATGCTAGAAGAAACTCTTCCACGTACAGATGAAATTAGCATGCAGATGACGAATGAATGAAAATATGCTTTCAATTGTCCTCAACAATTCATCCTCTGATTTAGGTTGGGCCAGAACAAGCAAACAATGGCCAATCACGTCCTATGCATGATGAATCAGTGTTAAAATCTGGAGATCTTTCTGGCAAAAAAAGGCATCTGGATATCTTGCAGGGTATGTTTCAGTGTGAGATAGAGATTTATCCTGTAAAAATCCGCTCTTTATGACCGCTGAGTGGCCAAGCGGTAAATTCGCTGAATGGCGAAATTGGGTTAGAATCCTTACGAATACAGGCTGCCTGCATCGATGTTTTCTGGTTTTCCCCATGTGTAACGTGTAGACGAGCTAGTTTCCCTTAAAAACCCTTTACTAAGGCATCCCACGAATAGGCAAATAGCCGTCGAGCACTTTGTCGTAGTTAAATGAACCAAACTAAAACAATTTGCAACCGCTGAACGTAGAGGTTGAAGTAAGGCTTGCGCATTTCCAAAGGAACATTAGGTATCGCCAACCCTTTCTAAGTATCAAACTCAGCCCCAATTTGATTGAAAAACAGGGGAAGGGAAAGATTCAAGGGTCTTCCACCCTTCTTTCCGTGCCAGCAACGAATCGAGAAGACTTTCGACTCGCTTTGTATTTTGAATGTCTCTCACCACACAGACATCTTAGAAACATCCGTGTCTTTTCCGTGATTCAAACCTGGGTCCATCAGTACAGAAGTCAACGTCTCTAACCATTAGGCTGATTGCGCAGTACCGCTGAAGCATTCGCTTACAGCATATTACCCAAATTTCGTCGCGCCGCCATTGTGCTTCCCATGGAACCATCTGTCTAAGGCGATGGTGTCGCAACCCATGATGCCGCATTCTCGAGCAGGGTTAAAGAGAGTCTCTTCTAAGTCCTGATTTTCGATCACTATGGAATTCAAAGCCACAGAAAGACTGGACCTGTCTCTTGATCATCTCTATAATTTTACTTGGTGATTGTATTCGAGAAACAGAAGAGAGACGCATCCGTATACGCTTACTATCCTGTGAAATTCCGTCATCCATGCGGCTCTGTTCCGGCACGATTTATAGTCTCTGGCGTTGGTGGCTTTGTTTCAGTGGAAGCTTTCGTCAGAGCAGGGACAAGGGTAAGGCCAGTGAGGTATATGCCTCAGGCTAACAACTGGATGAGGCGCCAAGTTTGTTGTCAAAAGTTAACAATTCATCAAAAAAAGAATTAAGTGTGTTAACTTTTCCATCTTTAAACTCATAATAAGTACAGTTTTAAAGGATATTACTCAAAGTAGCAAAACTTTATTATCACAATTTAAAACTATTGTATTTTTGAATACTCTTTCATTCCATTTGCTATATGGCAAGTTGTCTGATCTCTATTGATATTTTTTTTGTAGCCGTTTTCTTAATGCGAATGGCACTACACAGTAGTTTCACTAGGTAATTTCAGCACAATAAGCTGCAAAATTATTTAAATTACAAATTAACTGATTATTTAAATACGAATAATAACTAATTTAGATTATTTAAATTGGCTATAGTCGCAGAATACAGACCTTTCGACTTCAGTACGATCCGAGGCAAACGGCTGGCAGCATCATGATTTTCCCATGTGTAATGTAAATGCGAGCCTTTTTTTTTCCTTAGAAGGTACTCCACGAATACATAGTTACTTTTTAGCAGATAGCTCTCACGTGCTTTGCCATAGACAAATAAAGAATATATATATGTGTATATAAAGAGAGAGAGAATGAAGTAAATTTAAATTTGAATAAAGTTTCTACTGAAACTCCAAGAAAAGTTATTTACACACATATATTTAGCTAGCAGTTTATTAGAACTTACTCTTCTTTATTTTTGTTCTATTTTTGCATACATATATATTAATATATGCTCGAAGGTTTCCATTAATTCTTAGAATGAGATAAAGAAAATTTTGTGCTAGAATGCTGTAAACAATTCAGCTGAATTAAAACAAGAATTAGCGATATTAAATTGTTCCAAGAAGTGCTGCGGTTTCTCAGTAATGCTATTATAATTTTCTAACATTAAAATTTATTGCTGGAATTAATATATTGATCTGCATTTGTGATAATGAGCTGCATTAACTAAATTTGCCTAGCAACAGCATAATCAGCAAATCTCTACTGTCTCCTTGTAATCTGAGATACTCTTACTTCTTTAAAAGAAATTTCTCAGAATTTACTAAACGTAGATGACTTGGCGCTAAATTAGTTGAATGTTGTTTAAAAGTAGATCTAATGGACGAAAATCCATCGAATCCATTAGAAAAATTAACCAAGAATTCCTAGACTTGAAATGCTATATATTGTCAGGTTTTTCCTCCATTTTTCATTATAAAATTAATTGCTGAAGGAAACGCATATAGAATGCGTTTTCGTTCTAGTATACGCATATTTTCCCCTCATTATTGTTCCTTTAGTTTCATCTACGGATATTGCTGGAACAGCAATAATTGTTGCTCTACGGATTTTAAGAATCAGAATAACTGTTGCTATATGGATTAAAAGATCTCCTTAGTTTCATTTTACATTAAGAATGGCATGTAAAGGAGTAAAGGTAAGACATAAACTTTTCGATAGTGAATTTCTCTATTATTTACTAAGAAACATCAAAATGAATTTTTTAGCATAAAAATAAAAGGTTTGAATTTTCGAATACTGTTTTTAAAATATTAGGAAAAAATGTTCCGGCTAATTCTAACGTAATTAATGTTAAGAATATATAAACATTAATATTCGCTAATATGAATAATGCAGAAAAAATATTTCTAAAATTGGTCATTAGAGGTAACAAACTTTTCTATTAGAGTAATTGTAATAAAAATAGAAACATTTATATGTTAACATGTTTTTTAAAATAGAAATTAAACAATAAAATTAGTCGATAATACTCAAAAAGAAATAAAGTTCTTAGGAAACAATTTTATCTAAAGATTAAATTCCCCCACTTGTGGTTCAGTAGATAAGCCCACTGAATATTGGCAGTTTCATCCTGAATTCAAATCCTGACAAACGAACAGACATGCTTACTTTCTTATTTTTTCGCATGCGTAGCATGAATGTGGCTAGTTTATCGGAAAAATATCGCTTCGTAGATATTTTTCCCTTCAGGTTGGTAGGCCCTGTCCTACTTTGACTCAGTTAACCAAATAAACCAAAAATTTACTTATTAACGATCTAAAATCATTTAATGTTTAAATAAAGACAGAAGTATCAGTATCTGACAGGTAATATTATTTGTAGCTCATTTTATTGCTTAAAATTAATACACGAAATCTATACAAGACATTAAAGGTTATTTCATTGCAGTGGATTGGTTGATTTGGTTTATTTGATTATGGTAAAACACTCGAGGGTTATCAGCCTAAAAAGAGATGGATGCTTCATATGCAAATTACACACGGGGAAAATTACGAAAACGTCCATGCAACCAGTCCGTTCGCAGACGCTTAAAAACTCGGACTAAACTAGCACCTTTACCGCTCGGTCGCTGGTGGGCCCTTTGCAGTGAATCGAAATTAGTATTCTTTAGAGAAAATAAATTTCAAATAATTATGTTTCCTGCTATGAATTTACTACTGCAAGAATCATAAAAATAAATAAAAGCCTTGTAATGAAAAATTGTAATTGTGTATAAAGCTGCAATATTATTAGAACGATTAACCTGTGTTCGAATATTGGTGAAAAGGTTGGTTACATGGATACTTTCCTATTGTGAAACATAAATACGGGCCAGTTCTCGTTAGAAAAACATCTTTTCTTTAGGCAGATGGCCCTTGCGTGCTTTGGCATAGTGAAAAAGTGTCAAGTATTCTAAGCTCCGGAACAAAATTTAATGTACAAAAAATTAAACCAGATACTTTCATTTTGCATTGCCTAATAAGCGGAAAATTAATGTCATTACATTCAGGTAATTTAAAAGAAGAAGCTTAAAGTTATCGCTATATACTTAAATATAGCAGCAGAAATATCTAATTTTAAAAGGCAGTTATTTCAGAATACTAAAGCTACTTAAAATTTACTCTTCCAAAGATAACTCATGAATGTAATTTAGCTCAATTGTATCAGAATTAGAAATTCAGTTAACAACTAATTGCTAAAAATGAGAAAAATGCCACATAACAAAAATTATTTAAGATCTTCACTTGGTCAAGAAAAACTTTCTAATGTGATTATTGTTGCTTTAGATGTATTTGATTACAACAAAGTACGCAAGGGCTATTTGCCCAAAGTTTGATCTGTTTTATTTGATTATGGCAAAGTACTCGAGGGATATCTACCACAAGAGCGGGATGCTTTTGTGGAGGACTTTCTAAGGGAAACTTGCTCATATACGCGTAAAAAAACTACGAAAACGGCCTGTTCCCCGGAATTCGATCTCGGCTCGAACTACCAGTGTTCAGAGTCTTCACCGCTCAGCCACTAGTGGGCAAGCTCGTCTCTGTAAGATACGAATTTTGTATTGGCTTGGTTCAGTTGGTAATTGCAAAGCACACTAGGGCTATCTGCTTAAGGGAAGGGATGCCTTCAGGAAAATCATTCTAAGAGATATTGATTTCTATTTATGTTACACGTAGAGAAAGCCACGAAAAACAACCATGCAGCCAACCTTTTCTCTGGCTTCCCCCCCCGGGGGTCGACGTAGAGAACTCTGCGAAGTTACTGGCTAGGATCTGTACCTAGGCAGTCTCGGCCACGGGGGATAAAATTTATGAACTTGGTGGTTCTGAAGCCCCTGGGAAAGGTCATTTATTGGCCGGCCTCTGTGACTGGCATGTCCTGAGCGGCGTGGAACCGTAGCCGGAGGGCTAGTTCCCCCCGGTTTGCTGAGTAACGGCCCACTGCGACGGGCTCGCCCATGCGACTGGCAGGAGCATTTTGACGACCGGTGCTGCCTGGTGAGTTTTCCAGGTGGTGCGCTGCTCCCCTGGAAGGGTAATAGTGGAGGTTGAACCTCCACGAAGTGCCCAAAGGGGGAGTACACCTGTAGTGTGATTGGGTTCACGAGGCAGGGAAGCTTAAAATTTGTTTGTTTGTTTTTCTCTGGCTTCGAATCTAGGTTGAGCTACCAATATCAGCGATATTAACCTCTTGGCCACTGGTGGGCCTATAAATTAAGTAGGTTTTGAAAAAATATATTGATAAATTTGTTTGTGTAAAATAAAGTAACCGAGTAAAATAAAATTATAAGCAGTGCTTCAACATTAATGCAACGTATTTTGCATTAATTGCATTGCTCCTTTATCTTGCATCAGTGTTGTTTGCTATTTATCAAGTTCATCACTTTGCAAATTATATAAATCTATGGTAAAATATTAAAAGTATTAGAATATTATGATTTAAAATAGCTGCCTTTGATGAATACGAAAATTTGCTAATGCAGTTAACATGAATATACATGTAAATGCACGAATAATACTTGCTGACCTCAGGTGAAAAAATATTTAGGCAAGGCTCTGGGAGGACTAGAAGCCACTTTTAACTAATCAAATAAAAATTGGTCTTGCTGATTTAGGGGTACACAAGCGGCTGAGCGGTAAAGCCGCTGAACACTGGTAGTTCTGCTCGAGGTTCAAAGCCCGCGAACGGGCTGGCTGCATGGGCGTTTTCATGGTTTTCCCATGTGTAACGTGTATACGAGCCAGTTTCCTTTACAAAATCTTCCACGAAAGCATCCCTTTCTTAGGCAGATAGCCTTCGAGGCTTTTCCGTAATTACATAAACAAGCAAACAAACTCGCTGATATTGGAGCATTCAATGCTTCCTACGTCAGTGGTCTCAAACTCAAGTTGAATGTGAGTCGAGTGCATGATCTGAAAGCAGGAGACAGGCCGGAAATATTCTTGGTACTTACGGAAAATCCCGTTCACCAGTTTTGCTTATTATTAAAGTAAAGCCGCCCAAAATGGGAAAGTCTTCTTCAAACACGCTCGGTTTGATGTAACCTTGATTACACGTGTTAGTTATTATTCTTGAGACTCCTTTTTCCCCCTCTATCACGCATTTTCTAAAAAACAGTGATTAAAATTTGGGACCTGCCTACTACAGAAGAGCTGTTGAATATTTCCAAAGCTATGGAAAATTTCATTATATTCTTTTTATTTATTCTTATTTTATTTATTCTTATTTTATTTATTATTTATTATATTCATTATTATTTATTTTTTATAATAATGAGTTTGAAAGAAAAATAAGAATATTTAGTAACTGGTTTTCTTTTGGTTTGGCGCGATAGGCGCCATATCTTGTGGTCGAGGGGATTTTTCGTAAGTACAATATTCTTTTTAACAAAAAGAAAAGTTAAGTCACGTTAAAAAACAATAATAATATATTTCTCTTTCTAAATATTTATTAAAATATATATAAAGTAACAATAAGGCGACAAATGCTAAAAATTAAAATTTATATTTATTTTCAATTTGAAATCTAAAAGTTGTAAGCAACTTCTGTTGGTAATTCGTTATAAATCAAAAGTGCTGATAATTAAATATTAAATTTTCACACTGAGCTTTATTTCAAGTAATTCTAGTAAACTGAAATAACCACTAAGCATATTTACGTTTAACTTAAACTAAAAATGAACAAATTATGAAAGCTTTTCATTTTCGAAATTTCCTGTGAGATAAAACTTGAGAATAAATAATGATAAAAAATTCTTTTTATTTATTAAATTTTTCTTCAACAGATACAGAAAAAATTACATATGTTTGTACAGCAAGTAATTATAAATTTTATTACTTACTACAACTTGACATATGACGACTCTTCAGCTATACATCATTGGAAATCAGATTTTTTTTTAGACAGACCTAACAGTAGTCGAGCGGTAAAATCGCTGAGCACTAGTTTAGGTGTTCGATTCCAGGCGAATGGGCGCGGGCTTTGACTGCATGCGCGTTTACGTGTTTTTTCCATGTATTATGTGTACGAGACAGTTCCTTTAGAAAGTCCTCCACGAAGGCATGCCTCCCCTTAAGCAGATACTCTTAGTTTGTTTTTCCATAATCAATTAAACAAAACCAAACTTTTCTTCTTTATTTTCAAGTATCAAAACAATTTTTCACCTTTAAATGAACTTCCAAACAAAAAGTTTTTTCTTATTGAAAATCTCGTAAATGAGGAATTCAGAAATACGAATGAAAGTTAATGAAATCTGTATCCTCAAATCTTTAAATAACTTTTATATCACACTGTAAATTAATTAGCTCCATTCACATATTTTCTGACATGATAGCCACATTTATTTTTAATGGTGATGAAAGTAGTGTAAAATCTTTAAATTCTTGACGTAATTATGCTGTCATTTCTTGAATAGTGAGATTTTCATTTGAAATAATAGACCAAAATTTAAAATGTAGGAAATGTACGAAAATTTCTTTCCCAGTTGGATTTTTCATTGTAGCAATTTAATTTTAAAGGCTGTAATACAAGTATAAATTACAAGCTTAGTACGTCTCAGTGATAAGTTTATTCTTTCTTTGCAATTCTTTAATGAGAATATTTAAATTGCCGGGTAAGTGAGCAAAAAATATTAAATCTGCTAGCCAAATATCATTATGTAGCTTGTTGATTATTTTATTTTTATGGCATTTATTTTACTTTTATTCATTTGATTTCATATATTAAATCAAAAACCCGTTTCAATAAAGCTCTTTGGTTTAACCATCTAACCGCATAGTAGTAATCATTTCTTAGAACCCCGTTGTTTCAATGTCTTCAAGAAATGCAGATATTTTTTTATGATTCATATAAAATTTATTAGATAAAATTTTTTGTTCCACAGATAAAATTTATTTTTTTAATAAGTTTCCCCTAACATTATCCATCTGAAAACCTTTGACAAAAAGTGCTTTTTAACAATGATTTTGCTTTATTTAATTACGGCAAAGCATTCGAACGTTATCTGCTTAAGGAGAGGAATGCCTTTGTGGAGGATTATCTAAGGGAAATTGGCTCGTATCCACTTTACACATGGGTAAAACCCTGCAGCCAGCAGGCTATGCATCCAGCTCGATAACTAGGATTTGAATCACGGAACAAACTACCAGTGTTTACCGCTCGGCCGCGGGTGGGTCGCTTTTTAACGAATAATACAATGTAAAATGTGAAATGTATTCTGAAATTTTTCTTCGCTCACTGTATCTCCGCTAGTCCATTTTTCACTAACCATATCAACTTCACCATTTCTTACAAATCCAACTATTTTATCCCAACTTAATTTTTATTTATCTATACAGTTTTTATTGCAGAAAGATAGCCTGGGCTCCAGGTTTTCCTTTCGCAGGAATTATTTCCAATAATTTCTTCAAATTCAATTACTTCAAATTCGTCGATAACAACACATATAAAAACTGCAAATGTTCGTGCAAATGCTATAGCTATACACTTATGAACTGCTACTGAGAATGTTGCAATATCTTCTCCGTTTAGAAGTTTCTTCTTTAATTAACATCGTAAATTATTCGGACTATGCTAATATCGTCCGCTACTGCGCTGTCTAAGAAATTAACATGTTTAAATAACCGTTTTTTGCTAGAATAAAAAAAAAATAACAATCTTTCAGGAATTCGCGATCAGAAACGGTTTAGATCCTTTTGCATTAATGTGAGTGAAAGTGAAACGTAAGTGGTGTGAACTGTTGATTCATTGGCTTTATTTACTTCAGTAAGTTGGTGTTGGTGTATTGAGAATACGGCAAAGCACACTAGGGCTATCTGCCTAAGGGGGAAGGGATGCCTTCGTGGAGGACTTTCTAAGGGAAACTGGCTCGTATACACGTTAAACATGGGGAAAACCACGAAAACGCCCATGCAGCCAGCCCGTTCGCGGGATTCGAACCTCGGACCTAACTACCAGTGTTTAGCGATTTTACCGCTCGGCCGCTGGTGGGCTTACTTCAGTAAGAAAAAGTGGTTTTATTTAAGCCAGTAAAAGTTGTTTTCAATTTGTTTCAATTGCCTCAATTGGTCTTTTAACATTTCAAATTTTTCTTTATGATTCATTTCGTAATGGCGGCGCAAATTATAATTCTTTTGGAATTGATGTACCCTTATTACAAGTAAAGCATACACTTTTATTGCGCACAACATCACAAACAATCAAAGTTTCACATTTGTTTTGAAAAACATGACTTTCTTCGTCCACTTTTCTTTCACAATTTGTTAAAGACATGGCTTTAAATTTGATCTCTTAACTTTTTTACTATTTTTATTTTTCTTCTCTTAAATTTCTCACTATTTTAATTTTATTTATAATTTAATACAACAAAATTAATTATCGTACGAAAGAAACACACAAAATGTGTGTGTGTGCAGTGCTAAATGATAGGTATAGATATAACAAGCACAAACAGGGCCCACCAGCGGCCGAGCGGTCGCTGAACACTGGTAGTTCGGTCCGAGGTTCGAATCCTGCGAACGGGCTGGCTGCATGGGTGTTTTCGTGGTTTTCCCCATGTGTAACGTGTATACGAGCCAGTTTCCCTTGGAAATTCCTCCGCGAAGGCATCCCTTCCCTTAGGCAGATAGCCCTAGTGTGCTTTGCCATAATTAAATGCACACATTAAACACACACAAGCACAAACAGGTAGGTTTTAGAAGTCGTACATTACTTTGTTAAGCATCCAGGGAAACATATAGTGTTTGATTCAAAGGAAGTACGTATCAAAAGTAACAACTTAAAAAATCAGAAACATCAAAATACTGAAGCGTCACCAATTGTTGGCCGACAAGCTAAATTTATTTATTCTACCGAACTGTGAATTTCCACACCTTATCCTATTCAGGTAGCCCGGCATATAAGCATATAGTGACTTGAGACAAAGCCCCACAATATTCATTCTATCTCTTTTTTAAAAACAGTATACATGCCTATAAGCTCAGTCTTAATCTGCATGTCTCTAAAATTATAAGCAACGTATTTGCAACAAATACACAGTCAAAATCAGACCGTGTAAGAATTGATTCGGAGGCCACCGCTTTGAGACCGCTGCCTTATACATTCTGAAAAATGTCTTGACAGCTGTGGTCTGAGGGGATACCACGGCATGAATTCGGATTCATTTCTCCATGCATGCTCACATCCATCTAGGTGTCTCAGTACCTTTGGCAGAATTCATAATTCCTACTTCAATCCATCGTCTGCAAATCATTTGTGCAATGGACTCATGTGGATGTGTTTCAGCTACGACGCAACAAATGTAAAAACTAACCGGTCGTAGGCCTAAAATGAAACACGCTGTGAAAATGTATGATTACCAAAGCTGGCCTCATCCCCGTCTCTCAAGTATTTCTTTAACTATGAATCTTCTGAGACGAAGGCTAGCTCAAACAATGGGTTCTCCAAGAATTCAGATAATATCAAAGGTATTTTTCTGTTAACGGAGTTCCATTCGATAAATGTACTCCAAAGCGGCAGATGTGATAATTTCGCGTCATGAACAGCGATTCTGGGTTAATATATATATTATATAATGATTGAAGCCACATAAGTTCTCTGCTTTTTTAACCGAAAAGAGATCACTGTGTTAATGGAAACAAATTTTTGCTCACCCCATTAACACAGCGGTCTATTTTTACTTAAAAATGATAATCGTACAAACTCAATGTTTTGCACACTCTTGACATTGTGTACATTAAACATTGCTATATTCATTATATATAAAATATTTTTCCTTGAAGCTATTTATGTATGGTTTCGGTTGCCGTCATCAGGTTAATTTTTGCGTCAACGCTTATGTTTGGTGATAACTGACGCTCCGTTAATAGGAATGCACCTTACAAAACTCTTGAATTATCTGATGTTCTTTTACCTTTCATTTCACTAACTTATACGACAAACTTGCATTTCAGGTAATTTACATTAATCATTCATTAGTGTATTCCTTGCAATTTTCATAATTATGCGATCAAATTTTTTGCTGACGAATAGTGCATATGTTTGTTTAATTCAGTACAAGAAAGAATACGAGGGCTATCTGCCTATAGGGGAAAATTGTCTAAACAGAGAAACTTCTAAGAAAACAAACTCATATTTGCGCTACACACAGGGAAAACCACGAAGACATCCATGCAGCCACTCCACTCCCTGAGATTCGAACTAAAGATAACAATTACGGTTTTTTATTGCAAGATTTTAATTATTGCTTTCATTTTTTGCTGTATTAAACTTCGCTAAAGTAATATACGAAAAAACGTAAACTGATATTCTTCAGGATGTTACTATTTTAAGCCTATTGCAATGATTTATCATTTGATGCCTTATATAAATTTGATGCATTTATTAAAGGTTCAACAGCAATAAAAAATGTGAAAAAAACTGTACAAAATACGTGATAGCGAATTTTGTGCTCGTAAGTCGTTTTGTAAGTCTTAACAAAAAAATTGGTAATTAATATATCCTCAAAGAATATTGCTTAGTTATTTTAAATTCTGCTAAAGTTGTACCATTTCTAGTACTGTGGTACTCTTGAGACGTTTATGTTCATATTTTTCACGACGCATCTCTTTTTAATTTAGCACATACATATTGCATTATTATTTACAAAAACAATTTGTTTGCATTAAAATTCAGTTTATAAGTTAGTGAGAAAGATTAAAATTCTGTAAATGTGATTTTTAGAATTCTGGAAAAATACAGGGTGATCTTTTTTGAAGTGACAGTGTTTGGAGCGCCCTGTAGCGCTGTCTAATAGCCGAAATGGCACCAGACTTGGTATTTAGACTAATCAAGACATGGGAAAAAGGATTCCGGGAAAAAAAATATTTCCAAAAATCGCCGCTACGTCATTTTGTGGCGCTGCTCTAGCTTACAATAACGAGAATTAGCATAAAACACAGGTATCAAAGAAAAATGCAAATATTGTGCGATGACAACGCCAGTAATAGGGACTCAGCCCCTATTACTGGCGCTGATTACAAAATCGGCCGCTTGCACGAACTGAAACCAAGTGATTATGATAAGCAAGTGACATTCGCTCTATCGTTTCTTGCCCAGGGTAGAAATTAATGATGCTTTCCCATGGTACATTCTGTGAGGAGATGAGTTCCATTTTTATCTCAATGGCTCCGTAAACACACAAAATAGCCGAATTCGGGCTTCTCAGCAGCCCCACACCGTGCACGAAATCCCATAAAATTCCCCAAAAGTCACTAATTGGTGTGGTTTCACAGCCTAATTCGTAATAAGCCCATTCTTTTTTGAGACCATCACTCCTACAGGACCCCAAACGGGCACCATAAACGCAGAAAGGTACCACGAAATGCTGCAAACGTTTGTTATTCCACAACTTCAGCAAAGAAACCGTCTCCAACAGACAAACATTATGCAAGATGGTGCTCCGCCACACATTAGTAATAAGGTAAAGCAGCTGTTGCACCAAAACTTCACTGATGATAGAGTCATAAGTCGCAGTTTTCCAGTTGCATGGCCGCCTCGTTCCCCTGACCTCACGCCATGCGATTTTTGGCTCCATGGTTATTTGAAATCTCAAGTTTATGTTGGTGGAGTATCAAATTTGTCTATTCTAAAGGACAACATAACAAAGACAGTACGGAATATTCCTCGTGATATGTTACATACGACTGTGGAGAACGTTGTGCACAAAATGCACGGTGTTATTTCTGAGAACGGTGTTTACATTGAATGTGGTCTAATTCCTCACCGGGGAAGTTAATGTAGTAAATAAACATTAATAATTTAACTGTACGATTGTATGTCTTGATTAGTCTAAATACCAATTTTGGTGCCATTTCGGCTATTAGATCGCGCTACAGGGAGCTCCAAACACTGTCGCTTTAAAAAAGATCACCCTGTACATTGACCCAAAATTCAAAGAATAGTTTCCGACATGTATTATTATTGCTTTAAAGTTACGCCTCGTTGAAGAATGTGAATGATAAATTTTCCAAACGGCCTTTTTGTAAAAAAAATATTATTCTTTGTTCCGTTATTACCATTATATTAAAATATGAAAAGTCTTCAGAAGATTTATTTAACCCAATACCAAACATTTAGGGTTGTTGGCATAGTTACTATATTTAGACGAAGCTCGTTTCGTAATCTTCACTGTTTTAAGAACAGTTTTCAGAATATAAAATGAAAAGTAGCATTACTCAAAGAAAAGTGTTTTGAACGTAAAATTTCATTATACCTTTTTTTCAGCATCTTTCATTTAAAAATGTTTTTACATCGTGTGAATCGCGGTTTGGGTAAATTTGAATAGTTGAAAGAAGGCCCATCTGGACGGTAGCCATAAGTAAAGAAAGCAATTTACTTTCATTTGCCCTTGCTTTAAGCAAAGTAAGAAAAAATGTCCTAGGGAGAAAAATCCTTGGCATTTATTTGCAAAAGTAATGCTGTTTCAATGAATGATTTTTTTTTTTTTTACTATTGCTAAAAGGAGATTTTAAATTTTATTACAATTCACAACAAATGCCTCACTTCTGGAATATATATTTTTATCAGTATCTCTTATGGGTATTAAAAGGATGAACTTGTATGTTTGACAGTGAATAAATGTTTAATAACTTCGTATTTCAGTTAATTAACGATGTAAGAAATTTGAAACAAAAGTGTATAAAACTATGGTTTGTGTACTTTCAAAACGTTTAATGACTTAAGAGTAACGCAGATATGATATATTCGGCAACTATCTGTTCTTTCTTCTTAAACATGTAATCACTGTAACTGCTATAGAATTAACAGAAGCTGTATGGGAAGCTGTATGGGAGGGGCCAGTAAAGTAAATAAAACTATATTTGTCATTGAATTAATAGTTGCGTTTAGTAAAAGATAAATGCAAGTGTCAGTACAATACAAAACAACTATTACAATATGAAACAATAATTAATATGCAATTAGTACTTAATATACAGTTAAGAGCCAAAATATTATGACCACCTACTCAATAACGCGTTGAGCGAGCTTTGGTTTGCAAAACAGCTGCAACTTGCCTCAGCATGGATGACACCAGCTCTTGGTAGATGACTGGAGACAGATTGTACCAAATATATAAGCAGCGGTCAAGTAAAGTCGATATAATTCGAGGAGGTGGTGTTTGAGCTCTGAGCTGCCGTTCCATGACATCCAAAGTGTAATCTATCGCGTTAAGATCCGGCAAGTTAGGTGGCCAGGACATTAATTGGAATTCATCCTTATGCTCCTCGGGAAAAGCAAACACAGTTTGAGCGTTGTGACATGAGACGTTGTCCTGTTGAAAGATTCCATTTCCAGTTGGGAAGACAGAAGACATGTAAGGCTACAACTGATCCGCAGTTGTGTTGAGATAGCCCGCAGCTTTTGTGGTCTGTTCTACCACAACTAAGTATCCCAGAACCGCCCATGAAAACCTCCCCCAAAGCATAATATCTCCACCAACAGCTTGAGTATGACCTGCAATACACGGAGGAGCAACTGTTCGCCCGGAAGACGGCGTAACCACACACGACCATCGACATAATGGATAAGAAATCATGACTGAACCAATCATGCAACTGTCGTCCATTTATCCATGGTCCAGTCTCAATGCTCAGGGCCGACTCTAGACGTAGTTGGCTTGGTGACGCTTCTATGACGCTTGGTCAATACACGAGTGGGAAGTCTGCTGCGCACTCCCGCATGCAACAGTGCCCGTTGGACTGGATTGGCTTATTAAATTATTTCAAAGTACACGAGGGGTATCTGCCTAAAGGAAGGGATGCCTTTGTGGAAGAATTTCTAAGGGAAATTGGCTCGTATACACGTTACACATGGGGAAAACCACGAAAAGGCCCACGCAGCCAGCCCGTTCGCGGGATTCGAACCTCGTACCGAACTACCAATGTTCAGCGTCTTTACCGCTAGGCCGTTGGTGGGCCTAACAGTGTCCGTTGAATTGTGTTTCTGAAACACTTACACTTGGACCTGCATTGTATTGTGCTGTCAGCTGAACCACTCTCTGGCGTCAATTTTCCTGCACCAAACGGGGCAGTCTCCGATGATCTTTTCCTTCGATGACGCGTGGAGTTCCAATACCTTGGTATCTAGCGTTATTTATCCAAGTTGCGTAAATACTTACAACGGCAGACCGTGAACAACCTGCCAGTCGTATAGTTTCGGAAATACTTCTTCCGAATCTTCGGACCATTGCAATCTGTTCTCTATCAAATTCGCTTAGATCACCAGCCTTTCCCATCACTCGTAAAGGTAAGTGCAGTATGATTCCTTACCACGTTCCGCTGGTTAGCCGCGACCATCGTACAGATGGCACGACTTGTTCCTGCTCAATTGAGATAGTGCCGCGAAGGCGCGTGACAGTGTTGTGTCCTCAAACATGGTTCTCTATAGAGAGAGGCGATAAGGGGTGGCAGGAGTGGATCGCGAATCATCACCGGCCTAAGTAATAGCATTTCATTGTCTTGAGAGTTAATTCCTTACCTTCTCAAGCAGCAGGTTCAGTACCATTCCCTCTTAACCACGTGCCCTCCATGTCATCCAGGCGAAAACATTGAAAAATGTGGGGATGGTCATAATGTTTTGGCTCTTCACTGTAGTAAGTATACTATTGTAGTAAGGTGTGAGAATGGAAATTTCTCTCATCACGCAGCTCATTCAGCATGGAAAATATCGTAACAGTAGTCGTAATCGCAAGACTGCACGTGCATATATAAACACCCGCCAAACGGGTTTTTTTCCTCTCTCTCTCTCTCTCTCTTGGGTGACTACGACTCGCAGGAGTATGCGGGGCTGCGGCCTTTACATATCTGACACACATGGAGTGATGTCATTCTGTTTGATGAATAAGAAGGAGCAGACCAGTAACAAAATTGCACAAATTAGCTGAAAATGATTAGGTTGAAAATTAATTCATATTGGAGAATCATCCTAAATTTAAACTGCGTAGAAGTAACGTGTTAATGTGTGTTTCGCATCAAGAATCTGTTACCATTTTTGTTATCAGTTCGTCTCTTCGCGGTAACTACATTGCGTTGACCAGAAGAGTGCGTGTAAAAAAATTGTCTGCACGTATGGAAAGCATCATTAGCAATGTGTGTAGTTAACGTGAGAATAATTTTCAGTACGCAAAGTGAACGATGTTAACAGATCTAACCCAGATTAAATATTAATCATTAATTCAATAAAGTGAGATTAAGCAAACAAGTTGTTCTCTGAAGTCCTTTTGACATGTTTATGGGTAAGTGAAACATTTCATTACTCTTTCAGCGCAATGTACTATCCATCGATTTCAGGCCAGCAGATATTGGGCACATGTAAATTGATTTGTTACTTGTAAATATTCAATTAAATAGGAATTGTCATACTCAACACAACAAAGGGTTAACAATCACTGCAAGTTATTTTTCATGGCAAGATAGTTGTTGGACTACATGAAAAGTTTTATAAGAAAACGTAAGTGACAATAACATTTTGGGTTACTGAAAGTTGATTAGTTATAAGAAAGGAACCAGTCACACTGATTTAAATTTTATAAATTTAAAATATAACCATGAACAAGAAATTTCACAAATAGGTGCAAAAGCCGGCAAATGAAACCTATTATTAAAATTTCAAGGATCTTAGCAATATAACTAAAAGTGCATTTCTACAAACAGCCCTATACCTTAACATTAATCGCAACAAAAGGAACCACTATTTAATTAATAATTAAACGGTTGGAACTATGGAATAGTTACAAGAAAGGAACCGTATAATAGTGAAAACATTTTACAAACTGTGTTTTAAAGAAGATTTGTGGCAACAGTTATGAAACATCCCGCAAATTCATCTTTAACGCTTATCCTAATATAAGTACTATAACAGAGCTACTATGCTTCCAAACAACAAATATGGCTGACTGAGGTAAAATATCAGTATTCATAAAAAAGAATTAGTCAGTCGTGACAAGGTAGAAATATGAAGGAATAAAGCTTTTTTTCATAATAAGTACATCAAGATTTATAGAAAAATTTAAAGAGCAAGTCTATCATAAAGCACTCATTAGATTACTTATTGTTACTACGAAATTTGAAATAGAAATAGTTTTTAATACACTACTGAAATCCCATGAACACAACGAGTAGTTTAAAACACTGTCATACAAAAAACGTTATTTACTTAGTTAAAATCAACGCTACTGGCACAAATTGGGTATCAATATATAGGTAATAGATCATTGCAGACGATGGGGATAAAATATTAAAATCTTTGAAGAAGGCGAACAGCAAAAGAATAACCATTAACACTTTTCCGATAGCATGAGTAGAAATTGAAAAATCACTACAATCTTTATATCATTTCGGAAGATGGGTATAGATATATAAATCAAGTATCCACAGATGCAAAATTACTGCATGCATATGATAATAACAAGAGAAAGCACCTAATCGTAGAACGCATTTTTAAGCATAAAAGGAAAGAGAGTTGAAAATCACGTCCTCACAAGTCAAAGGCAGCAAGAAGATGATACAGCAGTTGCGGTAAAATTATTTTCTCTGAACCAAACAATTAAAAGATTACACTCTAAAATTTGCGAAACAGAAGATTGGTATTGAAAATGGAGCGTATCAACCAACGTAAACAAGTCTCAACTGCTTGTAGTTTAAAAACGGAACAAGACCAAGCGTGAAATACAGAAAGAGCGTTATCTATTCAATGTATAAGTACCTAACCCTAAATATCTGGAAATTAGCCTGTTATTATCTTAAATGGGTCCAACAAAATCACATATGCAATCAATAGAGCCAGCATGGTAATACATCAGGTTTTGCCCTCACTCGGGTACAGATTAAATATGGATCTTAGGAGCAGAAGAAATTTATACATAATAAATGTCAGGCCTATTTTATGCCTTGCCTTTCCAGTCTGGGCAGTGGCTACCATCACAAATATTAATAAATTGCAAATTATTCAAAAATAAGGTGGATTCGCATTATTACTCTAATGTTCCCTTTTTCATCAGAATTTCTATGCTGCATAGGGATTTAAAAGTGCTTTTGATTAGCAAGAACCTCAAAAATACCAACTAAGAGTTTTTACTAAGGCAATCAACAGCCCACTATGAAGTTCGCATCAGTAATCAATTACGTAGCACCGGTATATGATAGGTTTACGAGACCATTCGATGCTCACCGGTTAGGCTACATAACTTTGTTTCATAATTGGTCGCTTATTGTACATACTTACGAATATTCCTAGTCTTTTCTATGTTTTGATTTACAATTTGTTGTCTTTATTATATGTTTAGTTAGAACATATGTTTTGCTTTATTCTACCTCACATCTATGTCATTATCTGTAGTGGGTTCTTAGCTTTTCAGAATTTAGAAATCTATACAGGATTGTACACAGTTCCCACAAATTCTTGACCGAATAAAGATAAGTGTTAAATAATACAGAATAAGAGATAGGAAAAAACAGAATAAATTTTATTTAGCATCTCAAAGAATTTTATATTTATGTATTACACCGAGAGCATCATTAGTTGTTAGGAGAATATCAAGTCGGTTCTCGATTTTCCTCCAGGCGTTATTATGCATTTGCAGAGTCCCATAAGCTTTTTCTTTTTTTTCGGGGGGGGGGCGAGGTTATTCGACTTTTTAATTCTTCGATGCTGCGAATCTCTGAAGCATACAGTCGGATCTTTAGGTATCCCCAGAAAACAGGTCGAATGGTGTGACGTTCGGATAACTGGGTGATAATTAAAATGGTCTACTAATCCAACGATCTGGGAAGATTTCATCAAGGAAATCACGCACTTAGGTAGCCTAATGACAGGCCTCCCATCCTGTTAATTAAGAAACAAGTTTGGCTGCAGAAAAGTCCTTGCAAATGACTCCATCATTAGGTTTAATTTGTTGCCAAATATGTAATTTACACACAGAACTGTTCATGAACAGCTTTATATACAGTTGACCTGGGAATTTCTATTTACAGGCTGGCACGGCGAATGGATTTACTGGGACTGAGCCCAAACACATCTCTAATAGCAGAAACATTTTCCTCACCGACGCTTGGCCTATTTGCATCTTCTTTACGCAAAATATGTCCGACCTTTCGAAAATATTTTAACCATCTTTCAATTGATTGTTTCATTGGTGGAATTTTATTCAATTAATGTCAGAATCGCCCTTGAACTGTTTCCTGAGATTTCGTTGCCTATAACCAGAGAACGCAAATTGCTTTTTTAATTCATGTCGCCATTTTATCCGTAAACAAACAGGTTCCCTATTGCCGTTCTCCAAAACTAGAACAAATGCAATTCCTTGAAGTAAAAGATTATGTCGATGTAATCTTAAGCTCAAGGATTAACTTGGATTTGAAGGATATGTAATTCGATCGGTTACTTCATCAAATTACGTTTCAATTTAATTCTTTTATCAGGCGATTATAGATACTCTGTATATTTTGAGCTTTTCCTGTACGTATTCGTGTTTTTCGTTTTTTTAATCCAATAACGGGCACTTGCCTCTTCAGTATTGGCCGTTCCAAAGGCCAGAAGAGATGGCCATTTTATTGTGGAGGCACATAACTGGTGGCCACCGTTGCCTCCTATGAAGGGACGGAAGTTACAACCCTGCCTTCTCCGGAATTCGAAGCCGTGTAGGCAATAGGCTCTCCTAATCATTGTACCGTCTGGGCGGTATACGTTTTGTGCATAGTTTGATTTTTCTCCTTGATTCCACCTGTCACTAGCGAGGTGTTTTACACTTCTGTCATTCTATTTGTTTCATTTGTTTCCTTGTTGCATATCTGAAATATTACTATCGAAACTACCTCTCAAAATCACCCCTATGTCGAGACAGAGATTTCCTCGCTACTTTCATCTCCTATTCTTTAAACCATTCACCTCGTCAAAATCGATAGCATTTTAGGTAAATTTTTATTGACAGAGGGACGGCCCAATCAAGCGAAAAGCTTGCCCACCTATAATAGTATAGCTGTATCCGTAATTCCGTACAGTGAAATAAAATTAACTCTCTGAGCGGTACGTGTTTTGGATTTGTCATGAAAACCTGTATTTATGCAGCATTTATTAGCTAAATTTATATAATTACATATTTTAGCCTCTGTTTTCATAAACTTACATTCATTAAAATTACAATTGCATTATTAAAGAAAGTAAGAAAGCAAAATATCTTAAGTTGTAACCTAATACGTATCAAGTGACAAAAAATCTCATGACCAGATTAGGCCGATTATGCTGCTCAGATAGTTTTAAAACGGAACTAAACGAAAATTAATTTCCATCTTGAGGGCTCCAGCGTTTTCTCTCCAAAATTTCTATTTTTTAACGTAAAATAATATAAAGAAAATTTCAGAATTAAAAAATTACATCGACATTTAGAAAGAAGATTACAGTTTGGATAAAATAATAATAATAAAAAAGAAACATAGGGAGAGGCATTTGCATTTTATACATTACTACAACATTTCATCATTACCCTCGAGTTTAATTTTGAAGGAAACCGTATGTGGTAGTTGACGCTAGGTAAGAAATAGTTTCTCTAGTACTCCAATAAATATATTATATGGTGTTTAAAGTCTACTTTATGTGTTAGACTTATGGTAAAAAACGCAATTTAGTTTCCCATTTTTTCAGAATGTAAGTACATTATTTTGATTCAAATACCAAACTCTAATTGTTTCCCATATTTTATCATAGATGTCATAACAGCAGCAACAACAGAAATTGTGATAGTTGTGCGATATACTTTTTTTTGATATACTTTATATTGTGCGACTTATCCCTTCATGTTTATTTCAACAACTCTCTTTCTAGATACAACTGATTCATTAAAGATTATTGCATCCTTCATTTTTGCAAAAAGTTCCCAGTTCTGTATCTTAGATTGCAATTTGAAAAAAAAATGTGGACTTTTTATGAAAGCAAGTTATGTTGCCAGTAAATTATTGTTCAGTTTTTCAACTTTTCACTTTGACACTACTTGACAAACTTCCTGTGTCAAAGTAGTTTCAACATTGATACTACTTTGACACAGAAATTCCCAGAAATTTCCATAGTGTGCTGATGATTGTTAACAATATGTGTAATATTTGCTGTAGCTAATCAAATTAAAGTGGTTTGAAATATCAAGCAAATAAAGAAATAGTTTAATATTTCTCTTCTTTATCCGTTGATTAATAAATATCAATTTAATTTATTCAGTTTTATATTAAGTGTGAAAACTGTTAATATTGTCATTCAGGAAAGGTAGTACCTCGGTTATATTGAACCAACTTAATTATCTTAAACATCCTGCGAGAATAAAAAATACCCTTTGCCAATATTATTGATTTGTTAGACGCAAGAAGCTGTGAATTCCCCTGAGAAATTAACTCAACACTTTTGACGCTTTACTGTGTTTGATGCGGTGAGGAATTCATTTCTAACCCCTAAGGAAGCTTACTTGTAATTCAAACCTCGTACGGCCTTAAAGCAGGTGGTTGTTTATATGAAATTACATTAGCTTACTGTCCAAAATGTTGAGAAAAGTGCAGGAATCTCAGAATCCCGAAGACAAAATTTGGATGAAGAACAGATATTTAAATCACAGTTGGTGATATTTCTTTTCAGTATAGCAAAAAATTCAGTACATGATGAACTATTTCACAGTAACATTTATCAACTTCGTTTAAAGCGATAAACAGCTTGAATTACAAGATAACAAAATTTTATTTATTGGCACTAATTTGATAATTTTACATACGGTTCTCTTTTGGATGTAATTTGTTTCCCTTAAGTGTGAAGCTATCATAAAATAGAATAATGATATACCATTTAATAACATGGAGTTAAAAAAACTCTTTAATGCATTCTGTTGATAAAGTTTTTAAAACAGTATTAGTTAAAATCCAAAGCTTTGGTATTACATAAATTTTAAAACATTTTGCATCATGCTTTGATACATATTACTACGAAACATTTAATAAATATATCTGTTTGCGTAATCTTCTATTCAGTCGTATAAACAAAATGATTTCCCACAAGAGAGCTTACTCTGGATTCGAAATTTTAGAATTTAGGAAATTACTATTGAATTTCGTTTAAAAATTAAAAGCTCGAGTTTCTATGAAATTTGTGCAGGTAAATTTTGTCAGAAACCTGTTCCAGGGAGAAAGGTTGAACTTTTAAAATTTAATTCTAGAGACAGTAGCTATTTCTCAAATTTCCAAATGATATTTTGCTGTTTAAGACGTGTAATTATTTATGTGTGAAAATTTAAGGAGGCGGCTTTAATAAAACTTTGCATTGCATTTAATACATTTTCTAATAACAGTATAGTAATATATTTCTTTTCTTTCTCATTTCATTACTCTTTATGATTTTTATACTAAAATTTCTACAAGCCTTAATTCTAATGCAAAATTCAGAATAATAAATTTTGCACGTATATAAGCAACTATACTCGCTGTATGAAGGAAGCAAATTGGCCTAAAGTATAAAGCGATTAGTTGAGGACCATTTTTATGTTAACACCGACATGAAATTTCTGACCATTATATAAAAACCTGCTATAATAAATAGGTTACGGCATTATTTAAAAGCCTTTTACAATAAATAGAAAAATGGAACTTCTCTCACCATCGGACTTGGACGACATCCAAATAATTTAAATTCATCAGTTTTGAAGTGCATGTAATATAATGTGGTAGTTCAGTAACACATATTTTAAAATTAGTTTATCAAATTAATGATTATTATCTAACTTTCAAGTAGAATAGAATAGTTTTTACATGGGTTATATTAGCTTTAGTAGTACTGAGTAGCATCCCTGGCATTCACATGGAGTTATTAAACATAGCATATAGTACATATACACCCATAAATTAATCATAATTTTAAATATATACATGCAACATGAACTTACACTGCATACATACACAGGACACAGAACATAAAAGTAAACATATAGGGAACAAATAAACAAAAAGTAGTGCTTATTGCTGCTTTGTGATAACGGTACTGTTATTCTGTGTTGTACTGCTGCTATTTCATGATTTAAAATTTTTAGTACTATAAAGTAATTGTTCTTAAGTTCATTAGTTAGACATTTTCAGCTAATGTACGATGTATTATGCTCACTGCTGAGAACGTTCAGTAGATTTGAAATGATGACTTAGTCAATATTTTAATTTAGCTTCGCTTATAAATATCTTGCCCCATCGCTGTTATTATATTGAAACTTCTACAGATATCATTAACTGCCACACGTCCACAGACATAGACGTTTGTTTCTGAGATTCAAAACCTGTTGAAGTGCGCAGAAAATGGACCATGACTTGTTATAAATTATGTTATCTATGAAATGGCTGTCAGACATTTAGTTGAAAATTTGGTATAAAGTCATACGTTCGTTTTCCTGTTGCACCCTGATTCCATTTATTTTGCCGTTTTTAAACTGCTTTATCCAAAAGGGTTTTTAAGTGTGAAAGAGGAGCTGCATAAGTAAGTAAAAACGCTTCTATATTATCAGAAGCTTCTTTTGATAGTTCATCTGCTATTTCAATTACCTTCTATTCCTGGGTATGCTGCCGGGCTCACTGTAGGCGTTTTTTACAACGACGCTTGGTCAACAGACACATACGTGTGGGACGTCTGCTGCACAGTCCCATATACAACAGGGTCCCCTAAACTGTCTGTTCCGAAACACTTGAACTGCAATGGGCTGTCAGCTGAGACACTGTCTGGCGCCGATTTTGCTGCACAAAGCCGGACACTCTCCGCCATCCTTTTGTCTTCATGACGCGTGGACGTCCAACACACTCGCGTCTACTGCTGCTTTCACCGTCATTTATTCACTTTGCGTAAACACTAACAACGGCAGATCGTAAACAACCTGCCAGTCGTGCAGTTTCGGAGATACTCGTTCCAAGTCATCGGGCCATTACAATCTATCAAATTTGCTTAGATTAGCAGCATTTTCCATCACTCGCAAAATGAAGTGCAAGAATGATTGATTACTTTCTCTAGAAGCAGTTAAATACATTCTCAATTGATTACATGCCAAGTCATCCAGACGAGATCATTGAAAAATGTAAAGATGGTCGTAATGTTTTGGCTCGTCTGTGTATATTTTTACTCTACATTTTATTCATATATTTGATTACTGGTTTTATGCGCAATTTAACCCTATTAATTTGGCCACATCTCTAGAACTTAAATAATGTTTTAGTAAAATAAATAAGAATCTAATTGATTTTCCCTCTTTTGAATTGGTTTCAGGAAATGGAATATCTCGGTTAAAAATGTGTAAGTTTATATGCAATGAAACACAAGCTAAAAGGAAATCATGAAAATAAAAACTACAAGAAGGTGAAATATACTTTTTTGTTTAAATAACTTTGAAGGGAAAATGTTAAATTTTGAGCTTAATTCATGAAATATTTTACATGAGGTATATTTTATATAAAACATAACATGCAGCTACGGCATTTACTATATTGAAAACTATGCAGGGTAAGAGATCTAGGCCTCCAGTTTTGCATATTGGACCCTGATTAGGACAAATTGTTACATTGGGGGGGGGGGTATTTTACCTCTTTTTAAATACAGTATTTTTTGAATAATTTATTATTAGATAATTATTTTTTCGTAAAAATATTTACATTTGAAAATTTAATTTTTTTCCTTGTGAAAGTCTGTCTTTGGCATTTTTGGCATACTAAACAACCAATGCAGATGCAGGACTTGCACACTGTACACGAGTTTATTCCATGTTTAGTATTCTTTCTGTGGCAAATGTGCATGAATCAAGAAATTTACAATTAAATCATGGAATTTATTTAAAAATTTAAAATAAAAAAAAAATCTATAACAAAATTCAAATCAGTTAGGGCTTTAAGACAACAATGTAACTTTTCTTAAGGCTGTTCTTAAGGCTTATTGGATTATGGAGAAAAACACTAGGATTATCTCTCAGATATTTTTAACTATATTTCAAACTAAACTAGTGTTCACAGAAATAAAAATTGTTGTATAAGGGAGAATTTAATAGGTTTTTAAGATTTGTAATGAGATTCTACTTTCACCTGTTTAGGTCAGGATATCATCCAAAGAGTGAAGATTCGTATCACTTCTTCTTCGCTTCAGCTTGTAGGGTTTATATTTATTTTAACTAACATATATTTTAAGTTTAAACTGTCTTTCCTGCCAAGCCTTACTTTCCCTTGGAACTGCCAATGCCAGAGTATGTAAATTTTAGTAGAACGCGCAAGGATTCAAATTTATCAGCGGAAGTATTCTGAGTTAAATAGAAAGGAAACGAGTTCGAAGTGTGCTTTCTTGCTTCACGAGTGTGGAAGTGGCTAGTTAGAAATTGAAGAACCACGCGTTTCGGCCTGTGTGCTTGCCTCGGCAAATTGTTAATCTCTCAACGTAATATTCAGAGTTTGCTGAATTATCAGCGGTATTTTAGAACGCGGTGAGGTTAGTTACGTTTAGAGAGCCTCGTAGTTAGTCACTGGTTATTATCTCTTTTTAGTTTTTTATTTTTATTTTACCGCCGGGTCGGCGTAGATTGTGAGCGTCAAGAGCACGCATTTGTAATTTCTAAAGTTGAATAAAAAGGGACTTAAACCCTTCTCAAGACTCTAATTTCCAGTCTCAGCAGTCACCACTTTGTTGCATGCAGGTTGGAAGCGCGCAACTTTACATTGGCGCCCGAACACTTGTCGAACTGAAATGGCGGAAAATTGGATGGAAGCCGCGGGAAAACAACAAGAAATGGCAAGCTATTTGGAAGGATTTGGATACCTGGTCCAGACGTTGAGAGCGTCAATCAAGCCAAACGTCAATTTCGACGGAAAAAATTCGGTGGCGATATTTCTAGAAAGCCTCGACAATCACTTTCAGCTCTACCCTGTACCTGAAAGACAAAAAGTTGCCATCGCCACATCTGCACTAAGAGGACAGGCCGCGCTATGGTGGAAGAATATAGGCAAATTTTTATTAGGGGAATTCGGAAGCCAGACATATACATTTGAAAATTTCAAAAAATCGTTATTAAAGGCCTTCCCCATAGTGAAAGATCGAGTAAGGCTAGAAGCCGAACTATATAGTTTCTATCAACGGAATATAGAAGAGTTGACGAACTTTATTTTGCGAAAAATTAAGCTGACGGATATGCTGTATGAGAAGAAACCCGACGCGGAGATTATTGAAATAATCTTACCAAGATTACTACCTGCTGTTCAAGATTACTTTGAAATTAGAAACCCAAGCACATTGCAGGAGCTCTTCGAATTGGCGGTCAAGTTTCAAAATCGCAGAATAGTGGAAAAAGCTAGAGGGGCATTGTATTCTCAAAGCATCCGAAGGCAATCTTCAAATGAGTAGACCAGAAATGCAAACCGCTCTTATGGGGGAAAGAGCTATCAAGCTAACTCATCGAACCTCGAAGGTCAAGGCCCAAAAAGGAAATTTGAAAACAAACGTCCGCGTACCCAGAAGGCAGAAGTTGAAAGAAAAGCTTTGAACGAGTAGAGGGGCCTGTGAAAGCGAGGGTCCAGACCCCGGAAGTTTTTAAAAATCCCTCAAAAGACACTTAAATACGGTCATCGTAAAGAACTCACATCTACCAATTATACAAGTCCTGGTTGGCGATGTACCATTAGAAGCCCTCATCGATACAGGAGCAGAAGGTAATTTTATGAGTGATACATTTTTCAAGAAGAATTTTTATAGGTTACGATTATTTAAAAACAAAAACACAGAAATTAAAGCGGCGCAAGGAAAAACCTGTCACTGCATCGGGAAATTATCATTAAACATACAGGTAAAGGAGGAAAGCCTCAAAGTATTAATTTTTGTAGTAAAAAATTTGCAAAATCCTCTTATTTTAGGTATGGAGTTTTTAAGGGCCGCGAGGGCCAAATTGAATTTTCAGGACAGTTCTATTGTGCTGGAGATGGACCAGAGGGTGGTGGAACCAGTGGAACAACCGCAAGTTGACCTTAGCCATTTGAATGACCATGAAAGTCAAGCCATCCAGCAAGTGGTGAGTACTTTTTCAAACTTGTTTTCAGAAAGGCCTGGTAGCTGTCAAATAGTTACGCATCAGATACAGTTAACTGCCGACAAACCTTGAAGCCTAAACCTTATCGCTATGATAAATAGAAAGACCTAATTATAGAAGAACATATTCAGGAAATGTTAAAGAGCAATATAATAACGCCCATAAATAGTGAGTACGCGAGTCCAGTCGTACTATGTAGGAAAAAGAACGAGTTTTCTCCTTCGGATAAAAGGGCTTGGAGGTTTGCTATCGATTACAGAAAACTGAATAGTATTACTAAATTCCCAGTTTACCCTTTGCCGGTTATAGAGGAAATTATTAGAAAGATTGAATCTACTAAATACATGACTACTTTGGACTTAACATCTGGCTACTATCAAATAGCTATGAGACCCGAAGACATACATAAAACCGCGTTTATAACAAAATCGGGCACTTATGCATTTTTACGCATGCTCTTTGGGTTGTGTGGGGCCCCATCAACATTCCAGAGAGCTATGGACATTGTTCTAAAGCCTGTCCTAGGAAAATCGACTAGATCACAGATACAATCTATCTAGATGATATAATTATAACGAGTAGTACGTTGGAACAACATATTAAAGATCTAAAAGAAGTTTTTAAATTATTAAAAGAGGCCGGTCTTACAATTAACGCCTCAAAATGCAAGTTCGCAACTAAAGAACTTAAATATCTGGGTTATAAAATTTCGCAAAAGGGTATAGAAACTCAAGATTCAAAAATAAAAGCAATCAATAATTTCCCACCTCCCAACACCGCCAAGAAACTTTCTTCTTTCCTTGGGTTATGTTCTTATTATCGAGGATTCATAAAAGATTTCGCTAATATTGTTGAACCCCTGTTAGTAATTAAAAGAAAGGAAAGTAAATTCACGTGGACAGCGGAAGCATACCGCATTTGAAAGATTAAAAGAAGCGCTCATCAATGCCCCTGTTTTGAAATTCCCGGAGGAGGACGAAAACCTGGAAATTGCAGCAGATGCGTCGGACTATGCTGTGGGTGCGGTTCTTATGCAAAATAATTCCTTTGGCATTTTTTAGTAAAACGTTGAATCATACACAAAGGAATTATACAGCTACAGAGAGAGAAACATTAGCCGTATTAATGGCTGTACACAAATTTCGAGTTTATTTCGGCAAAGCGCCAGTAACAGTCTTTTCGGATCATGCGGCTGTTGGTAGACTTTACTCGGGGAAAAACCTAACGCCCAGGTTAATAAGATGGGCTTTAAAACTCCAAGAATATAATCTAATAATAAAATATAAACAGGGTAAGGAAAACAATGTAGCTGATGCACTTTCTCGTATAAAACTGGACGATGAAGGTAATGAACTTAAATGCGCTGTGTTGACTTCAAAAATTTTAGATTCTAGAGATACAATTATCGCTGAACTGAAAGCTGATCCTGAATTTGGAAGTATCTATGCATATTTGAAAGACCCCGAAAGCTTTGAGCACACAGATATCGATGCGATAAGAAACAGAGAAGAAAACTCTGAAATAATAGATAATTTATTATTTTATACGAAAACAACAAACGAAAATCTCGAGTACAAACCAGTCATCCCAGCCTCGCTTCGATTAAGCATTTTGAAGGAATTACACGACGCGAAAACAGCGGGTCATTTAGGGGTCAGAAAGACTTTAAAAAGGGTACGCGAGGCGGTATATTTCCCGCAATTATACAAAATACTAACTGCGTATGTCAGGTCCTGCAATCAATGTCAGTTAATAAATGATATTAATTACAGCCCGGCCGGGTACTTAAAATAGCATTCGCGCTACAATTTCGAATCATATTTTAGGCATAGATCTTGGTCCTTTCCCCGTGAGTGAGTTAAATAAAAATCGTTTTCTTTTAGTAATTGTAGATCATTTTTCAAAATGGACAGAAATTGTTCCACTTAAATGCGCGTCAGCCAAAACAGTCGCAGATGCATTCTTACACAGATACATTTTAAAATACAGTGCACCGATAAAATTCATTAGCGATAACGATAAACAATTCATTAGTCAAATATTTGAAAACATATGCACTGGACTTGGCATACGCCATATCAAAATGGTTCCGTATAGACCTCAGGCAAACATAGCAGAAAGTGTTAATAAAAACATTGTAAAAATAATTCGCAGTTACGTTAGCACACATCACAAGCGTTGAGATGGCTACATAAATGAGTTAGCTTATGCTTTAAGAACGACAAATCACGATACTACGGGAAAAACCCCAGCAGAATTATTTTTAGGCCGTAAGTTAATTACGCCTTTAGATAAACTATTCTTTGTGCAACAAAGAGAGCAAGAATTTAAACAGAAAGATGTGCAAAAGCTTATTGACCAGGCGATTAAAAGCTCGGATACGGCAAGAAATAAGCAAAAAGTATATTACGATAGAAAACGTCGTGAAGCAGATTTTAAAGTTGGGGATAAAGTATTGAAGCGGAAATTTTCTTTATCAAGTGCCCCAGACAATTCTACTGCAAAGTTAGCTCCAAAATTTGAACGCCCCTATGTAATTCAGGAAATCCAAGGAGTCGTATTGTACCTTAAGAACGAGAGAGGGGAAATCTGTAAAGCAAGTCCCGACCAGGTGAAAAAATATTATAATCAAAATGATTTTGAAATCCTTAAAAGTTTCTTGCAGGACTCAAGCGTAAAAGAAGTAGAAGGTCCAGAAGTAACGTCACCCGTTCCACCACCCAAGAAGCAGAGAACTGAAGAGAGACCTAGTCCTTCTACAACCCATGCGATGGTACAAAAAAGAAAAAACGAAAACTTTCAGACTCCAGCATTTAAGAAAAACAAGAACGCAAAGACGCCGCGTAAAGAAACCTTGGTAAAGAGGAAAACACCACTTACAACGTATCGCAGTAGAAATTATACATCAAGGAGAACGCTCCCAGGGCCAGAGAGTCAGGTGCAAACAAGGCCGCCGTTCCCGAAAATAAAAAGACAGCAGGAGGAACGAAAAGTCCATCACCAACAGAAGAAATTCAAGAATGACTCCAGACCGGAGGACGCCAAGACCAGCTGTCCAGGGGAAAAACGAAAAAGACAGCAACCCGACGACTACTACTCCAAGAGGCCAGCATGCAGAGGACGAAAAAGAAAAAATTAACGTGGACGACACTCGGAGGTCATTGAGGAGAAGACTGACGTCCATGAAACCTATAACGTGGGAACACTTCTGCCAGAAAAGAATGACGGAGTTCCAATCATCGAAAACTCAAAGATAAGTTAAAATCTTCTATAATTTTTTTTTCTTTTGTTCCGAAATGTTATGCGTAAATACGAAGTTCTATGTTTTGACGAAAGTCAATGTGTCTCGGTTGAGACTTAGTTTTGTTTTACTTTATTTAGCTAAGGCAAAAGTATTATTTTCTTTAGGTATAAAATCTAAGAACAAGCAGTTTCTGTTGGTCGAAAGACTAATTCTGTTATGTTAAAGCCAAAATTTGGCCGAAGATAAAACTAACTTCGTACTCTTGTATTAATATGAATTTTAGTTTCAGTGCCGCCAGCTTGGCGAAGAATGAGTAAAGTAAAAATTTATTTTCTCTTATTCATTTTATGGTAAATTGTAAAAATCATATGTATTAGAATTTTGTAAATCTACGTAAATACTTGAAAGTTATGTAAAAGTAGAATTTAGTCTAGAAGCATAAAATTTTAGATGCTAAAAGTAAATGCTCAAAAGCAATGAATTCAAATTTAAGTATTAAACTGTAGATAAAATCATGCTTTAGAGCGAAAGCCTGCATGTCTAAAGATGAATGAGGGGGAAGTTTGAATGAATGTGTTTTGTAGGGTTCTCCACCTACACTTGAATTTTAAGAATGTTAAAGTAGCTCATCGAGTTGTAGAATGTCGAGTAAGGTCTGTCTATTTGGTCGTTGAATTCTAACAAATCATTGTGGTTAGGGGAAGTGTTGCAATACTAAAACACGAATATTCCCGTTTGACACCACATATGGTGGAGAGCCAGGGTAAAGTTAAATTAATGTTTGAATACTTGAATGAATGTGAATTAAGCAGTAACTAAGGAAAATAAATCGTTTAAAAACAAAAATTTATTCAGTGTCAAGAAAGTGTAAATTATAATGTATGTAGAAAGATACTGATACTTATTCCTTCCAGATGCTGGAAGGAAAAGAACAAGATTGATTGCTGAAGTCCAGGAAAGGTTGCTGTAAGAAGAGAGATTTAAATAAGTATACATAGAAATTTACTATACCTTTTGTGAGACAAGATTTTTTTTTTTTTTTATGTAAACGAGGCTCTTAAAATTTAGTTCAGAATTGTAGAAACTTTTCAACAGGTCGTTTGTAGGACCTGCTTCCAAGTTTTCCAAATTCTGGCAGCGGCAAATGTAGGGTTTATATTTATTTTAACTAACATTTATTTTAAATTTAAACTATCTTTCCTGTCAAGCCTTACTTTTCCCTGGAACTGCCAATGCCAGAGTATGTAAATTTTAGTAGAACGCGCAAGGATTCAAATTTATCAGCGGAAGTATTCTGAGTTAAATAGAAAGGAAACGAGTTCGAAGTGTGCTTTCTTGCTTCACGAGTGTGGAAGTGGCTAGTTAGAAATTGAAGAACCACGCGTTTCGGCCTGTGTGCTTGCCTCGTCAAATTGTTAATCTCTCAACGTAATATTCAGAGTTTGCTGAATTATCAGCGGTATTTTAGAACGCGGGGAGGTTAGTTACGTTTAGAGAGCCTCGTAGTTAGTCATTGGTTATTATCTCTTTTTAGTTTCTTATTTTACTGCCATGTCGGCGTAGTTTGTGAGCGTCAAGAGCACGCATTTGTAATTTCTAAAGTTGAATAAAAAGGGACTTAAACCCTTTTCAAGACTCTAATTTCCAGTCTCAGCAGTCACCACTTTGTTGCGTTCAGGTTGGAAGCGCGCAACTTTACAAGCTTATACATTTTCATTGCAATATTCCGATCTTCATTTTGCATAGAATTAAAAATGCCTCTAAGATCCCTTTACTGTTGGGTGGAATATACGTTTGGTTTTTTTGAATAGGTAAGGAAATGTTTCATATAGAAATATAGATTCTTCGAAAATAGAAACTCTAGAAAGCTATTCATTGCTGCATTTTACGATTTCACTCATTCAATTTCAAATATTTTCAGTTGCCTTTTGAAGAAATAATTAGTCTTTATGTGGAAACTAATCTAACCTTCAAGTGTTTGCATTCCCAAGATGTTAGTTTGATTGCGTTCTTTACGCTAACAGAACGAGGCACTGTGATCACTCATATGGCCAATATTTATCATTCTATTTTAAAATTTATGAATTCGTGTTTAGTGATCCACATATTCCTTTAATTCGTTTGCTTATTCTATTCTGATATAATCGGTGCTTATTAAGAGATTGCATTCCTAAATATCCCTAAGAAATTTGACCACAAACTCAGGTTCGTAACTTAAAAGTTGAATCAAATAAAGTAAACATTCAGATTATGTTTATTTTGGTTTATTTGGATTTTTATGTAAAACATTTTGTTAAAGGTACAGAAAACTTAAATATTGATATTACAATTCTATTCTAGGAAAGTTTAAATTAGTGGATTGCTTCTCATCTGATTAAGGATTTAGGTACTATTCCGTTTTGAGGACCTTAAAAAAATTGCAGCGAAAATGTATGCGCAAAAGCGCCAAATCTAGCAAACGCGCCCATTTAACAGCGCGCCAAATCTAGCGTACGCGCTGATTTCAGATTGCGTAAGTTTATATAGTTCTATATTTCTTAAGACGCCATTGAAATATTAGTTTAATTTTTAAATCTTTTTTTTTTTTGATACCCTATGGATTTAACAATTTGGGAATTGCCCATGACGAAAAGTCTGTAGAATTTTGAGTAAAGTGCAGAATCCATCACTGCTTGACGCGTTTTTAAGAATTTCTCATATTCTATCCATGTACACATCGACTTATTTTCACTTAAAAAGTAAAAGAAAATTGACAAAAATGCAATTGTTTTTACCCTTGTAAAAAGCGGCAAACAAATAAGTGGACGATTCTGCACTTTACCGAGAATATTTTCATAGAAAAGGCATCATTCATTATAGAAAATTATGTTTGAACAACCAAAGAGATGAAATTATGCTTTAGCGAAATTATACTTATGCATTTTTTTACTCGGTAGCGAAATAGCGATGCAGGCATCCATTCAGTTATGTTTAGCAGTTTTTATATAAATTACAAAAATGATCTGAAATAGTTATTTATTCTTATGCTTCCATTCAGTCATGTTTAGCCTTTTTTATATAAATTATAATAATAAAAAAGTATTATACGAAATTAACAGTTCATCTAAATTAAATCATCAATCTTAGATAGTTATTTACTATTATACTTCCTTTTTTGCGTTAGGTTGCCGCAATTATTTTTGGCAGCACTGGCATCAACAATAGTTTGGCGATTTTTTACGGTCCTCAAAACCGAATAGTACCAGAATGGTATTTAGACGGAAAAACAAAACACTTTGGACATGAAAAATGGCTCCGAAATAAATTCTGAAAACAGTTGTAACAATTACGGAATTCTTAACTCAGATATTGTAGTAAAAAATATTAGTAGTATATGTAGTAAAAAAATATCACGGCAGCATATGTAGTAAAAATTTATAGTATATGTAGTAAAAATATTTATATTTTTTAATTTCTTATGTAATTATCAGCGATGAAATTACAACAAAGTTTAAGAGTACATCACGTTGTTTCCGCAATAACCCGAATGACAGGGATAAAATATGTGACCCACAGAGGATAGCAAAATAAAGTACTTACCCCAGAGTATGACAACTGTATGTTACCAAATCAATTATATTTTATTCTTCATCTTTGATATTGAAATAAGCATTAATATAAATAAAGACGAATAAATTTGAACATCAAGCACGAGTGATGCGCATCACCAGAATTAACGTTGCACTCAGAATAAAGTCAATCTCTCTTGATCCACTCGAAACAAAGTCTTGGTGTAAAAGGAACAATCAAAATTAGATGGCAGTCATTAAGCATACTTGATCAATCCTGGTATTTCTGCATTTTCTTCTTTAAATCAGGAAGTTTGAAATCTCACAAACACGTGCGCGCGAAGAGTATCTGGAAAGGAGGAAGAAGCTCAAAAAAATTATTTTCTGCAATGATGTACAGGAAACAGGAGTAATTATTTTCTTGAATCTTCATGTAAAATCTCACTAAAAGGATTTTCATCTATGGCAGACAGCATTGAAGGAACAGCAAAAAGCAGCAGGAAAAAAAAAATGGCACATCATCATATTGGCCAGGGAGAGGACAGACCGAAGCCCGTCCTACACCCCCGAACGCCTGCAGCAGAAGAGACAAAAAACCGGTCCAACAACTGCCACCAAAGGCTTGGACGATACGATGACAATTCTTGAAGCGATATCGTCTGATGGTAGATGCCGGCTTGCTAGCACATTCCCTCCGGCCAAAGAAAAAGCACAGATCACCGCATGAACACTGCACTTCACTGATGCTGAGCACTGTATGATAAATTTCACCGAAACACAGTTCATTGCATGATAAATTTACTGACGCACAACACTCATTACATGTATGATCTGGTATAATAGTTAAATCAAATGAAAAATAGTCAAAAATTATTTTATCATAATTTCACTGTCTGGGATAAGTGCTACACATATGAAGTACAATCAAAAATTAATAACTAATACATATCATACAAGTTACTCATATAATTACAGCATACACTTTCATTACAATCTGTAGTCAAGTTACAATTTTCTCTTTGTAAATGGAAATTGTAAGCTAATGCCTATTTTTACATTCATACATTTTCACTGTTAAACACAACTCTGCATTAATGATCATTTTCTTGACAAGTTTCTAATTATACAGATTCTATAAATTCTTCTGGATGACATCAATTTGCCCTTGAAATTCTTAAATTCATCTAGACCAATTACTCTGCAATTTCATTTTTTTTGAACACATTAATTTTCTTCTTCCTCTTTTTATTATTGTTATATATGTATATATATTTTACTACTCAAGCTTGTTTTAGTAGCACAATTTTCATGTCTAGCTCGTTACTTGTAATGATCACTAAGTGTACTGCACACTTTTTTTTTTTTTTTGTAAATTCCATGACATTAGTCAACCCGGACCAGCCTGCAGCCAACCAAACGTGTGAGTGAAGGTGGCCAACCGACATCCACACTGATCAAGAAATCTCAAAAAAAAAAAAAAAAAAAAAAAAAAAAAAAAAAAAAAATTCTTTTGTTGGAAATAAATCCACTAATTTCCTAACACTTACAAATGTGTGTATGTTTTCTATTTATTTAGTTTTTCTAACTTAGTGAACAAGAAAAACAAGCTCGATGAAATAAATGTTCTTAATTAATCAAATTGAACCTTGGATCAACTCTTTTAAATAATTTGCTACAATGAATTTTTGTAGTTTTGTTGTCTTCGATGTTTTGAATTAAGTAGTTTTTATTTCGAAAAATTTTTATTATTTTGAAAGGTCCATTGAATTTTGGCTGAAAAGCATGAGGTGGTTGTAAAGCCTTTAAAAATACCTCATCTCCAATATTAAATTTTGGTGGTTCTCTGCCTTTAACGACTTTATTTTGAGACTGAAAATATTTTTCTTCGTTTTGTTTCACTAATTCTCTAGTTGCTTTAATGTGTTCTCTCTGACGTAACAAGTATTGTGAAGGATTATCTACCGTTGCCGGTTCATTATTTGTATCTAGAGGTGTATTGAGTTCTCGCCCAAAAAATAACTGTGTGGGAGTAAAACCTGTCACTATGTGTTTAGAATTGTTGTAATATAGTTTGAAAAAAGCTAATCTATCTGACCATTCGATTACCTTATTGGATAAAGAAGCTATGCTTTCTTTCATAGTTCGATGAACTCTTTCTATGATTCCATTAGACTGTGGATAATAAATGGAGCTTTTTCGGTGTTCAATATTGAGATCTTTTAGAAATTTTTCAAATTCAGCTGAACAAAAATTTGAAGCATTATCAGATAAAATTACTTTTGGAATACCAAATTTTGAAAAATAAAGATTCATACACCTTATTATTGTAGCAGATGTAATATTTGCCAGAGGAATAGCTTCTAAATATCTCGAATAATGATCAATAATAGTTAGAATGAAAAATTTGCCATCATGTGATCTGGGCAATTTACCCACAATGTCAATTGCTAACATTTCTCCAGGTGCTAAATCAGATTTTTTTATATTGCTTGTAATTGTTTTACATGACCTTGGTTTATTCTCCAAACACTGTTGACATTTTTCACAAAAGTTTTTTGTATCTAAAAACATGCCCTTCCAGAAATACTTTTTCTTAATGAATTCATAAGTTTTACTAGTACCAAAATGCGGAGCATGAGCAATCTCTAAACAAGGTTTTACTAAAGAATTTTGGAAGTAGAATTTTATTTTCTAAATGCCTTGTCTTTAAATGATGCGCTCTAGGTCTTAATTTTATCATTACTACACCATTTTTTTATCAATAAAATATTTTCCACAAATATCAGCTTTATTATTAATTTGGCTTAAGATATCCTTAATATTTTTGTCATTTCTTTGGTGATTAACTATGTTTTGGATGCTTAGCTGAGTATTATCTGAATGAAATAAGTTAATATTGTTTACACTATGAGATGCTTCAGGAACTCTAGAAAGAAAATCTGCAGGATTGGAAAAACCAGGTATATGTTTTAGAGAGTAATCAAAATCTTGTAAATACAACAACCATCTGGCAACAATGTCAGGCTGCTTATCCAGCTGCATATGAATAGTGAGTGGTCTAGCATCAGTTAAAATAGTAAATTTTTTGCCATATAAATGTTCATAAAAATGCTTGACTGAAGAAAAAATAGCATAAAGCTCACGCCTGATCGATGGGTATCTAGACTCAGCAGGAGTGAGAAGTTTCGAATAAAATTCTACAGGAAAGAATTTATCATCAATCTTTTGTAACAGAATACCACACATAGCTACTTTAGATGCATCAGTGATCAAAAATATCTCATGATTATCATCAATGTTCCTTATAGTTGGTTTGTCCAACATTATTGATTGTAATTTATCAAAAGCATCTTGGCAATCTTGATTCCAAACAAAGGGAACATTTCTTTTAGTTAAGTGTACTATTGGCTGAGTGATCTCAGCAAAATTATGGATTAAATGTCTAAAATAGTTCATCATGCCAAGAAAAGCCTGAACTTGTTTTACATCCTTTGGAATAGGAAATCTTGTAACCTTTGAAATATTTTCTTCAAAAGGAGAAAAACCTGCTTGTGAAATATTGAAACCCAAATAAGTTATTTCAGATTTACAGAGCTGCACTTTAGCTGGATCTAGAGTTAAATTAAATGATTTTAATCTGTCAAACACTTTTTGAAGAGTTACTTTTAACTCATACTATCAGCTGCAATAATAATGTCGTCTAGAAAAAATTGAACATTACTACCTTTAATGTCATTTAAACATTTTGAAATTAATGTATGGAAATAAGAAGTGCTATTGCGAGCTCCAAAGGGAAGTCTACAAGGATGAAAATTACCCAGCTCGGTGCAAAATGCCAACTTTTCTTTATCAGAGGCCTGCAAATTGATCTGGAAAAAGGCTGATTTCAAATCCAATACACAATACAATTTCCTACCAGCAATGTTATGCAAAATCTCAGATATTTTTGGTAAACAAATTTTGTATGATTCTGTGATACAATTTAATAGACGATAATCTACAACCATACGAAATTTTGGTGCATTTTTATCTTCACCAGGTAAATTCTTTTTCCTAACAAATATTACAGGAAAACTATAACTTGAAGAAGAGGGTTCTATTATGCCTGCTTCTAATAATTTTGCAATTTCTTGTTGAGCATACTGTTTTGCAATTTTAGGAATAGGGTAAGGTCTAGTTTGAATTGGGAAATTGTGAAGAAGTTTAAATTCTGGTACAAGTTTATCAGTAGATCCTAAAGTATTATATGATTTTGAAAACACAGCATAGTTATTCATTAGCAATTCTATCATTTCATTTTTTGCTTGTTCATTTAAATGATCTAGTTTAAAGTCTGATACATTTAATTCCTCTTTTCTAAGTTTAATTACTTCTTGCAGATTTAGTGTGTTGATTTGTAAAGTCTCATGATTTTTGGGACTAACAATATCCTCAAAGTGAAATGGCACAGCAGTTCCAATAACAGAATTCTTCCTAAAAATTAATTTCTCATTGGTGTTGTTTTCAACAATAGTTTGAATGTGGTTGTGACAATCAACTATATGTAAAGATTCATTGATGTGGAACTTATTTTTTGATGGCTTTGGAGAAAGCAAAATTTCTTTAAATTGTTTTAAAGCTTCAGGAACAGCTAAAGAAATGATTTGAGATTGACCTGGCTGGACAGTTATATTAGAAACCATTCTTAATGAGATTAAATTACAATTTTTTCTTGTTACATTAACTGAGTTGCTTAATTTTTTATTGGGATAATTTTCTTCAAAGTCCAAATGAGTATTATCTACTATGAGTTTCTTATTTATGGAGTCTAACAAAATTTTGTTACTTTGAATGAAGTCATAACCTAGGATTATCTGATAAGTAGAATTCCAATTGTTTTGTGTGACATAAAATAAATTAGTGAACCATTTACTTTGAATTTTGAATTTTAAATTAACTGCAGACATGTAAGGGATGCATGAATCTTCAATAGTTTTTATTCTTACCATCCGAGAAACAAATTCAACTTTAGTGAATTGTTTAATTTCCTCAATAACATCTGGTTGGACTAAAGATAAATTAGCACCAGTATCAAGAAGAGCTTCATAAGTCTGAGAACCAATTTTAAGTTTGATTATTGGCAGATAATTAGAATTTTCTGAGTTACAAGACATCAACAATTTGGTCGAGTTTCTATTATTACATCTTTTATTTTTTGCAAACTTGTGTTGGACATTATTGCTGTTACTTTGGATCTTTCTTGGATTATGATGTCTATACAGGTGTTCTTTATAACCCCAGTCTCTGCAGATTCCTGCAAGGGGTCTAAAATTTTTGTTGTAATATATCTGGCAAGAATCCTTAGCCAGTTTAAATGCTTATTCTGACCTTTTTTGTATTGACTATTATTTCTGTAAGGATGATAGTTCCTCCGCCAAGTGTTTCAAAATTGTCTGTGTCCCCTGAATGTGTTGTTTCTAAAATTATGCTGTTCTTGCCTAGGAAAATACCAACAATCTGTTGTTAAGTGTCTTTTGCTACATATATGACAAGATACACTATTAAAGTTGCTAGAATTTTGAGATGTAGAAGCATTGTGATTTATTCTTGTATAAGATGTATTTATAGGCTTATTTTGAGAAAGTTGATTTACTTTATCTGTTAGCTCCTGAATAATTTTATTCTGTTCAAGTCTTTCTTTGAGAAGATTATTAATCTCTAAATTTTGCTCAACATTTATACTGTTCAAATATGTTTTCTCATCATTCAATGCATTTTCTATATTACTTGCCAATTCTACAGCCTTATCAAAGGAAGATGGACCCAATTTCTTAACTTCAATCCTAATGTCTGTTCTGAGGGCCTCAAGAAATTTAGTGAGCTTCATTTTCTCTTTTAATTTATGTAAACTAGAATCCTCAACCGAATCTTCATTTATGTATTTTGTCGCTGTTGTAGTAATCTCGTCAGCTAATTCCCTAACAGATTGGTTACACTTTTGAGAAATGTTTGAGAATTGCTGTAGAATGTCCTGAAAGGATTCAACTCGTGCAAATTTATTCTTTAATAATTTTTCTAAATTTTCAAATTTATTTTCCTTAGCCACTCTTGGATCATTAATTAGGAATTCTAGAGCTTTATCCCTACAGTTTATTTTCAGAATGATTATTTTCTTTTCCTCTGACCATTTTTCTAATTTAGCAACACTATTTATTTGATCAAGAAAGAAATTTACATTTTCAGATAAGTTGCCACTAAATGTGGGCAGAGCAGAAGCTAGGGAAGTTGCCATACCAGTGTTAGATCTACCTTTAAGCTTTGACATGGATGAAGAAATATAGTTACTTATGTTGCATTACCTTACAATTTGCTATTTCTATTTTAATGTTATTGAGATCTACATTATTTTACACAAACACTTAGCAATCTCTGATACTTTACATATACATTTACCAAACATGCATATAAGAGTAGATAGCAAAGGTAATTTTTTTTTTTTTTCCTAGTAATTAATTAGGATCTCCTGTAACTTTAACCATGCATATATCAAATTAGTGATGCAATATAAGTACATTGATCATTAACACTTCTGGATTCTAATACTGCTGAACATTATTTAATCATTACATACCACAATCCAATGAAATTACTGAAATCAGCTTTTGATTCAAATATCTTAAAACTTTCTTTAAATATGCACATATATATAACAATACATATGAAATTGAATTTTTTGAATTATCCAAAATAGAATTACTCTTTCATTGCATGTTACCTATCATTTATCATAAATTTCCAACAATATAAATCATATGTGTAGCAAATATACTATAGGTCACACATTTTATTTGAATTCTCAACCTGAACTAAATGATTTTTAGTTATTTCTTTTGTCACGGCACCATATGTTGTAAAAAATATTAGTATGTGTAGTAAAAATAATTACGGCACCATATGTGGCGAAAATATTAATTAGAAGAGCTATAAGTAGTGAAAATATTTGTATGTAGTGAAAATATTTATATTTTTTAATTTCTTATGTAATTATCAGCGATGAAATTACAACAATGTTTAAGAGTACATCACGTTGTTTCCGCAATAACCCGAATGACAGGGATAAAATATGTGACCCACAGAGGATAGTAAAATAAAGTACTTACCCCAGAGTATGACAACTGTATGTTACCAAATCAATTATATTTTATTCTTCATCTTTGATATTGAAATAAGCATTAATATAAATAAAGACGAATAAATTTGAACATCAAGCACGAGTGATGCGCATCACCAGAATTAACGTTGCACTCAGAATAAAGTCAATCTCTCTTGATCCACTCGAAACAAAGTCTTGGTGTAAAAGGAACAATCAAAATTAGATGGCAGTCATTAAGCATACTTGATCAATCCTGGTATTTCTGCATTTTCTTCTTTAAATCAGGAAGTTTGAAATCTCACAAACACGTGCGCGCGAAGAGTATCTGGAAAGGAGGAAGAAGCTCAAAAAAATTATTTTCTGCAATGATGTACAGGAAACAGGAGTAATTATTTTCTTGAATCTTCATGTAAAATCTCACTAAAAGGATTTTCATCTATGGCAGACAGCATTGAAGGAACAGCAAAAAGCAGCAGGAAAAAAAAATGGCACATCATCATATTGGCCAGGGAGAGGACAGACCGAAGCCCGTCTGGTCCTACACCCCCGAACGCCAGCAGCAGAAGAGGAAAAAACCGGTCCAACAACTGCCGCCAAAGGCTTGGACGATACGATGACAATTCTTGAAGCGATATCGTCTGATGGTAGATGCCGGCTTGCTAGCACAGATATATTAAATTATTGTATAATCTACAATAACAACATTTAGCAAAAAGAGGAAACATTTGATTCCTGTGAAAATTCTTGAGAGATGGTCATCTAAAATTGAGAACGACTTAATATGCAGAGGCTGTTCGCACATTTTTAGACAATTTTCATTATATTTACAGAAATATTTCACCTGGAATGTTTGTGCTTTAAATGTTCCATTTGATAACCTTATTCTTCACTATTTTTCTAAACCGTAATGTCAAAGACAGTAAAGCCTGTTTTAGTATCGAAAGATATATTTTGTCCCATTGAGTAGCTTTCCGAGGTCCATGGAGGGTTCTAGGTCGACGTTTGGACGGTTCCCTTTGTAAAAATCCAAATGCGCAAAAATCCGTGAATGATAGATTAGGAGATTTAGTAGGGATATGAATGAAGACTATGTCATTGATACATAGTTCTTGTTCCATTTTTTTTTCCAGGAAATTATCAGTGGAGTTTGACGTGCGGCTGCTTGTTTTGTCTTGATGGCACTTTTGTCACTGATTGATGGCCCTGTGCGTAAACAGCAGATATTTCATATTTGAAAATTGGGTATTAAATATGTTCCTGATAATGTGTGGAGTTGACCTTAACAGTTGTATGCACTCTCTTTAATTCTTATTTGTTGTTATTTCAAAAACCAGCAACAATCCTAAATCCCTTTGAAAAGCTTTCTTTCGATAATTTGAACTATGTTCTAAGATATTTTTCTTCGCTTAGATGAAAATAAATGGATCTCTTTCATTGCGGTCACTTATATACCCAAGATTTGTTTATTGTGACATCATTTTCCATTTTTTTCCAAATCATTTTTTCAGAGAATTCTGCAGCGCGTTCTGCTTGCGGCGATATGTAGTAAATAAATACGAGGCTCGTTACGTTTTTTTTTCCCGCCTTTTAAAGATTCAAATCGCTTTGTTTACAGTTGACACCAAGCATGCTAATGATTACGCAAGTGTTATTTGACTTCACAGATTTACTTTTAAAGCTGCAACATTAAAATATTCAGTTTTTTCCTTGGATATGTATTTTGAACAATTTTTCTACTTGAAGCTAAAATTTGACGTTTTTTTCCTTTCTTAATGACAGAACTATATCGTGCCTTTAGAAACCTTCACAATATTTTTTTATAACTAAATATGAATAATTTTCTTCGGAAAGAGCAAAAACACAGCGTTCCGCCCATTGCTTCTTAGGAAGCTGCATTTTACACGAAAGCAAAATTGTCAGGTAATAGACGATAATTTGCACTTTCAAAAATATAGCTGCAGTTAAAGAAATATTTCCAAATAGGCAATTTTTTTATAGCAAAGCAAAGTTCGTTTGAAAAATGTGCCAACAACCACTGTACCTTGCTATAGTATTTACGTGAAAATGCATCCAAAATTCTTTAAAATGATTAATACAGAATGTTATAAAAATATGAAATAAAGAATAATTTTTACATTTTGGCCTATCCATTGCAATGTGTGTTCTAATGTAAAACGCAAAGAACGTAGGGAACGCAGATGGTTCAAACTCAAATTGCATCTAAAAATAAGTAACAGGAGAAAACAAATCTAAATTTATATTTATTTTCTATCTGAAATATAAAGTTTGTGACATACAAGAGTTTTTGCAAGATACACTTCGTAATTTAAGTATATGGACAGCTAAATTAAATTCCTAGACTGACATTTCTTTCAAATAATTCTAACGTACTTGCATAAGTAAATATCAGTAAATTAATACTTAAATAGTTTACTTTCATTTAAACTAAAATTAAACAAGTTATGAAAACTTTTTGAAGTTTTCAAAGAAACTTTTCCAAGTGGGAAAAGAACCATGTAAATAAACAATGACAAAGACTTTCCTTCCTCTTATTTATATTAAATATTTCGTCGGGCGCATAAATAAAATACGTATGTGTGTATGTACATAATTAAAAACAGGCCCACCAGTGGCCGAGCGGTAAAGTCGCTGAACACTGGTAGTTCGGTCCGAGGTTCGAATCCCGCGAACGGGCTGGCTGCATGGGTGTTTTCGTGGTTTTCCCCATGTGTAACGTGTATACGAGCCAGTTTTCCTTAGAAAGTCCTCCGCGAAGGCATCCCTCCCTTAGGCAGATACCCCTAGTGTGCTTTGCCATAATTAAATACACCACCACACCACATAATTATAAAAGTCTTCATTTTTACTATAGCAAGATATAATGACGCTTAGATTCTGATAAAGATTGTAATTATAATCTCATAAAGCCTTGAAGAGAAATTACCTTCACAACGGATTGTAAATGCTCACTGGTAAATTGGGGTTTTCTTGTCAGTTTTCAACTGTGAGAAAATGCTTTCCACATTTACAAGTATTCCCAAACAAAAAACGGTTATCCTCAGTTCCAAAAGTCGTAACATTTATTTTTTGAACAGTATGAATAAATGAAATTTGTATCTTCAAATCTTTGAAAATAATTTATATCACAATGCGAATTAATTAACGCTATTTATAAATTCTCTGGTATGTTGTTCGTAGTCGTTTTTGATTGAAATGAAGATAATGCAAACTCGACTTTCAAATAATTAAAATCTTGAAATTTCTGCGACACTGTATTTGCGACGAATACATAATTAAAATGCCTACGCTGTAAACAGACTTCTGCTGTAATGTAGAATTACAATTTTTGCTCCTTTTCGAAGACCATGACTAAATTTGAATTACGCTTGCAACGAGAAACGGGGTATATAACTCCAGTTTTTGAGAAAAAAACTTTATAAATAATTATATAAATGTTTCGATGAAGTAAGCTAACTTTCTATCATCATTGGAAAATCAATTAGGACTTGACTAAATCGTATGCATTTTTTAGCCATTTTAGTCTAGTAACTTGTCAGTTATAATGCGGATATTTTCGCAATTTAGTTGGTTACTTAGTTATATTGGATTTGGGGGCAAATGAGTTTTGTTGTCCCGACAGCGTGAATAACTGCCGTACAAAGCGTTATTTAGCATACAATAGAAACTTGTCGTCTTCTACATAGTTCTGTGTCACTCGCGTGATTAGAATTTGTATCACAACATGAAGATTACAAGCCATTTGGTTAATCACATAAGAAATTATTACATTTCCATCATGTGCTTTCTCGGTATGTAAGTGGTAACACATCCAGCTGGCAATCAGAAGATCTGTGGTTCGAATTCCAGCAATGACTTGGTAAAATCCATATATTCCTTATAAAATTCACAGTAAAAATCTGATAAATGGTAATTCATCACCACCTGGATGTGGCCTATTGGGAAGAATATAAGGAAATATTCCATTATCCCATGCCTGCTCTTGCAATGTAAGTGTTAGCGCTTTCAACTAGAATCTCAGATATAAGTGATTTGAATCTCGAGAAGGCATAGTTGATTTTTAAAGTTTGCTGCTCCGAAATACCTAACGCCTTATACAATCTTAAAACATACTTATAATTCTACAATTCAACCTGCTAGTGTCCGAAGATGGCTGGGTTCAGTTACGCCCCACAAACAATGATTACCAATATGAAATTCACGTATATGCAATTAAATATACAATATCACACAAACAACTTGTAAGTCGGTTTGTCAACTTGTATGTATGATTTTCAGCCTGTCCCATAAGTACTTTGGATGTGCTGTCCACTTAATTTTTCTGCCACTTTTGAAATGACTGCGAAATACCACCTTTTGCTCCTATTAATTTACTTCAAGTTTAATCAACACTGGAAATTTTTTGGCGATCAACTTCCAAAAGTTTGATAGATTCCATTTTTAGACCAGCTCATTCTTAAAACAATAAATTCTTAAGGTACAAATATGTCAAGAATTGGAATAATCATTCGGTTAAACGTTGTACCGAATCTCTATTCCGTTTTTCTATTTTTGTGAGTTGTAACTACTGGGCATCTGAGCAAAGCTCAGGAACAAGAATTCGCAGAATTAATTAACTCAACTCTTAAATTGCTTATCCAGAACTATAATAAAAACTTTATAAGTTTTAATATACTATGAAATTCAAAGCTGAATAACTTTAAATGACCAATAAATGTAACGATCAATATACATCAAATAACTAAAAATTAAGTTAATGTTTTCAAACAAATACCCTTCAGTTTTGGAATAGGCATTATAATGTTTTAACTTCTACTCAAACTTGAATCCTTCAGTTTCCCTATTCCTGAATTAAGATCTCTTCATTTAATGGTACAAAAGTTCTGCAAGCAACACTCAGGGGCCTGAAAGAATAAATTTACAGTATATTGATATTTTCTTTCCAGATTCCTAGCTAAACGGTTTGATTAAAGCATGTTAGTTTTCAGTTTTTTCTCCCATGTGTAATGAAAATAGAAGCAATATTCCGTAAAACGTTCTCTACAAGAAAGTTCTTCTTCTAAAGAGAACAAGTTTCACCTAGTTGACGTCATAAATATACCTAATTAAATCAAATGTTGTTTTATGAGGAACATATATCGACTAACCAGACGCGTATTCCGAATTTCCAAAAAGTGTATGCTGCTTTACACGAAATTAATATATATATAGGGTGAATCTGAACAAGAGGCAAAACTTTAGGGGGTGATAGATGGCATATAATGTATGGTCGGAACGCAAACGGCATTGTAAATAAATGGTATAAAAAGGGTCGGTCCTCACATCCAACGGCTTTCCGAAGATACAAATGTTCTCGCAGCCAGCGACGCTGATGATACAGCGAATAGCCACCAAGTCTCTAAACCCAGAGTATGCCTTGTCAAGAATTCAGGCCAAAATCCCTGCTATTGAGGGGTGGTGCAGTCGCTAGAAAACGTCCATACAGCCAGAAAAGTCCAATATTCTACTCATTCGAAATCGCAGACAGAGGAAACGGGTCAGAACTGGGGTTAAACATATTGGCAAAATCATTCCTACAGTTGATAAAGCTAATTACCTGGGAGTTACCCTTAACAAGAACTACAATTGGAAGGATCATATGCTTAGAGTAAGCGGAAAAGCACACGGGATCATTTTCAGGCTTTTCCCTCTCCTAAAGAATGAAAACCTCACCCTCAGACTGAAAAAGAGGATTTATGAAACTGTAATCCGACCCATTCTCACGTATGCTTCCCCAGCCTGGGCAAACTACAAAGCAAACGAAATTAGCAAACTCCAAGTGCTTCAAAATAAGGTGCTAAGAATCATCGCAAAAGCTCCTTACTATGTTCGGAATAAGACCCTCCACTCCGACTTAAAAATAGATACTATTCAGGACTACCTCAGCAGAATAAACAACAACTTTTTAATAATATTATCAATGTGAATCCCGCTAATTTCACGGACATTCTTATCTACGAAATCCTGGTTGAAGACAAAAACCTCCGCCCATTCGCCGCCCATCTCTTGAGTTCAGAATTCTAAGTTCCAGTTTTTGGTTTTCAAGCAGCATCAATCGGGGTCAGTTTCTGGGAGGGTGACCTCCCACGTGACTGGCTCCGACGAATGAACACTTAGTATTCGGGCTATCCTAGACAGGTCATCCGAAGTTTCTTTCTTCGGCCCCTGCTTGGCGGATTCCATCCAAGTTGTAGCAGTACAGGAGCAAAGTGCTTCTTTTTCTTTTTCTCTCTCTCCAGCACACTTCTACATCCACGAGAGAAAATTTCTTTCAAGTTTCTACTCTGTCAGGTTCCACATGGGATCACATCAGGAACTGGCAAGAGCAGGATTTTAATTTCCTGCTGAAAGCCAACATAACCGCAAAGTTTCAAAGTTCCATCCAACGGCATTTTCTACCGTGGATTTCTCAAAAGATTCCTGGCTATGCGAACCACGAAATTTGCAGCCCTATGGATTGGTCAAGGTGGTCCCATAACAACAAGATCACAGTATCTCTTGTGTTTGGACTCTTTTCTGTAGGACCATAATAAAAGCCTAATATACGAGTGCCCCACTGAAACCAATGTTGCCGGCTATATTCGAAAGGTGCCTCATCTTTTGGAAAATGTGCAACAGTGCCTATCCCGCAGATGTGAAGCCTGCATTACAGCTGGAAGAAGGTCTTTTGAATAATTTATATGAACACGTTCTGTTAATAAAATGTTTTCTGAAGTATCTCCTCTCATTCTTGTGTTATTTCTTAAAATGTAACAGTGGAAAACTACCATTTAACTTCTCACCGCTTGTGTTCCATCCATGCATTCTATGTCGAATATTGCTGCATAGCTGCCTTCTGTCACCCCCTAAAATTTTGCCCTCTTGTTCAGATTCACTCTCTCTCTCTCTCTATATATATATATATTAATGTGTAGGCGTTAGCAATATATTTCAAATTTGACCCCATTATTTGCATATTAACTTTGTTAAATATTACAGACCATAAAAAATAATGAAATGAGCATAATAAAACTTTAAAACTCATCAATTCTGAGGACCGAAGAAGAAATCTTTATAAAAACTTTTAAAAGAATTAAGGTTGTTAGAATTTAGAGTCCAAGTTTCAAAAGATGTTTCTTTTGGCATGAATTGTTGCTGTATAATATTTTGTTTTGAAACCCTTTCAGGATTTTTTATTTTTTTATTTTTATGCATTTTCCATTCTGTGCCATCAGTAACAGTGAAAGCTTCAGTATTACTTGACGCATCTTCTGAAATTTCTTTGTGCTCACGTCCATCAGAATCTGATGAATAGTCATTTACACATTCAAAATCCTCGTCTTCAATGTCCGATAGTTCACCCCCTTCAGATTTATTATCTGATATCTCACGTAAAAGATTTGTTATTTCCTCTGGCATTAATCTTTTTTACGAGCCATTTTTTTGCAATATAATCAAACAAACTGAGTAGCATGAGCACTTATGAAAAATATAACACAAATAGCAACGAAACAACTGAGAAAGGAGTAATCCCAGGAGTTAGGCCAGCTGGATCAGCAGGTGCAAAGAACTGACCATTCTTCAGTTAGGGGTGGAAAGGTGTGGTGGTGTATTTAATTATGGCAAAGCACACTAGGGCTATCTGCCTAAGGGGAGGGATGCCTTTCGTGGAGGACTTTCTAAGGGAAACTGGCTCGTATACACGTTACACATGGGGAAAACCACGAAAACACCCATGCAGCCAGCCCGTTCGCGGGATTCGAACCTCGGACCGAACTACCAGTGTTCAGCGACTTTACCGCTCGGCCGCTGGTGGGCACCCTAGGGGTGGAAAGAGGAATTTGATAATAGCTGATATATCACTTTTTCAAAAAGAAATACAATATAAGATCATGACCCTAAACAGGAAGGAAATTATTGCAGCTTTTTCCCACGGAGTCGATATGACTCCATTGGGCGTTCTGTGGTTATAGGTTCTTAAATATTTTAAAAATTAAGTCAAATATTTCTGGTTTTCTGAAGTCATAGACATCACTAATTCATTAAAAGGCACGGAAGAAAAACAACTGAAATGAAAAATTAGGAAAGATATGGGTGTTTATTTAACGCGCGGAATCGAAAGGACTGCGTCGGGTGTTCTAAAGTTAAAAACATAATTGCAATATTTAAATTTATATCGAATTAAATACTTTGTATGTTTTGTAAATTTCGGAAAAAAATATATTAACTTTAATAACATTCTTCTAAAATTAGATATTTTATAGTAATACACCTAGCAACGAACAAACTAACAAAATAATGAGTTTCATATTAAAAATCTTCTCGAAGCTGACAACAATTGATAAGCATGTTAGGTACAAAATTAGAAAACTAAAAAGGAAGACTTTTTTTACGAATCATTAGTTTCCTATATATGCCATTGTTCATATAAGTATTGCAAGCAGCTTATAAAATGTAAGATTGTTTGGTTTGTTTATTTAATGGCAAAATTATCAATCTGCTCCAACCGGAAGTGTAAGGTAATTAATCCGTGATTTATCGTTTTTGGAATGTTTCTCTTTAATACTTGTGGCAACAAAACTAGTGTTGAATAGAACTTAATTCTTGTGACAGCCATGTGGAATGACTCGCTTTATTGTAGAAATTTTCGCATTATTAGTATAAGTCTAATTAAATAAAAGTGAAGGATATACATTCCAATTGCTCGTGTGTTTATTTTTGTGTACCAGCCTGTGAAACTGTGTTAAGTAACAGCCTTAAATTTCAGATTTAAAAAAATTACTACTTTGAGGATTTTTTTTCAATTCTGATGAATATTTTTAGCGTATTAAGAAATATTCTAACTTCGTTTTAATATCTCAGTGTTATTAGCATGCATATAATGATTCAATTATTTCAAATTTGCAGGGAGAAAATTATTATTCGAATTCAAAAAATAATTAATCGATCGCAATGCTGTAAGTGCCGCGAAATCAGATATCCTTTTACAAATTGGCCGTTCATATCTTTTCACGAGACCCACCAGCGGCCGAGCGGTAAAGTCGCTGAACACTGGTAGTTCGGTCCGAGGTTCGAATCCCGCGAACGGGCTGGCTGCATGGGTGTTTTCGTGGTTTTCCCCATGTGTAACGTGTATACGAGCCAGTTTCCCTTAGAAAGTCCTCCACGAAGGCATCCCTCCTCTTAGGCAGATAGTCCTTGAGGCTTTGCCATAATCACACACACACACACATATCTTTTCACGTCATCTGGCAAATACCCATGTAGAAAATTTCGATATTATCCCAACATTTGGCAGGTTTCCATAACACAAGCTCTAAAGTATGAGAAATGCTTAAAGAAATAGGTTTAAAACACTCACGAAGTCTAAACGAAAGTAAATACATATACATAAATTAACGTTTTTTCCTTGCAGTGTCAATAAAGTTTATTTGTTATGAAATCATAACAATAAAATTATGGATACTCATTTCATTCGGTTTATAACTGATAAAATTTCTTCGTGTCTTCCACTTCATTCGCGGCCAATAGTTGAATACTTATCTCTTCTCCTAACCAGATATGCCTTTTTATATAACCAAACATCAAAAAATAAATAAATAAATGCTGTTGGTTTGTTTGAGCTATCATTAATAGAATATTTAATGGCAGTGCTTTGTAGAAAATCAGCCTTGTGTCTCTATTCGGTCCACCATCGGCCGAGCGTTACAATCGCTGAACATCATTAGCGAAGTAGTATGTATTCATAATAAGCGAAAGCGTTGGTTGCATGAGGATTTTCGTGGTTCACGGTTTTTCCAATGCGCAGCTTAAATACGAGCCGTTAACCCTTAAAAAGTCTTCCGTGAAGGCATCCCTTCCTATAGGCAGACAGCTCTTGTTTTTCCATAATCCCAGGAATCACTCGTCTGGCGTAAGGCTAATTAAAAACAAAAGTCAATTCTACCCCATCTTTCAGCAAAATATTTCGGTTGTTTACAGATCTCCAAAAATATGGCTGTTCTCTCCATATGTATACTCTCCATCGAGATGATATCTGATCGAAGGTCTTTATAGACTAAACTTATTAAATCTTTCCTATGGTATATATCGTTATTGAGTCTAAGTAAAAAAAAATACCAAATTTACATAACGACGGGTATAATGTTTACATTGACATTTAACAAAATGATAATCTTGAAAGCACATACATACACATAACATGTGTGTAAATATATATATGCACTACAGCTATGCGTTAGTCCACAGTTTTAATGTATTTTTATAAAGGCAATGGAAAATAATAACCATATATAGTCTTAGAATATATAGTCCTTCGGTATATAAAATCGTCAATAATCGTCAGTACTTCAAACTACAAAAACGTTAAAATACAACGCAATGCAAAACGTATCTAAAGAGAAACTAACTCGGATTTCTCAACTCACGCGGAAATAATAACTCGCAACAACAATAACTAAGAAACTGATTTGAAACTTTGGAACTTTGCGGTTATACTGGCTTTCAGCAGGAAATTAAAATCCTGCTCTTGCCAGTTCCTGATGTGATCCCATGTCAGAGTAGAAACCTGAAAGAAATTTTCTCTCGTGGAGGTAGAAGTGTGCTGGAGAGACTGATTTGAAACGCTCTCTCTCCGTCCTTTTATAGATTTCAGCTGGTCGCGAGATATTTCTCGTATTTTATGCTTCTGGAATTTACTCGAAAGTAATAAGAGGATGGAATTACGGTTACAGCTAACATAGTGGTCCATTACATTTATTCAATTTTGATACAAATTACCGAGATATTCATTTACTCAAAGTTAAATGCGCGTGCCCCTGTATTCTTACTTTTTCGGCATAGCTTTCTCTTAAAATTTGTCTCGCGCTGCATTAGAAAGGTGTAACACAATTTTAATTATAATTCTACTAAAATTCCTATCTAAATACAAAATTCGTAGGAATATTTTTTATTGCAAGCTTGAAAGAATGTAGGGTATTTCAAAAACAAGAGCTAATGATATTACTGCTTTTTGAAAGCTCGAAAGAATGAGCTAGGTTAATCTTATTAGCAAGATGTGCACTAGACTACTTAATTATTTATCTACTTAATAATTACTTCTCAAACAAAGAAAGTATAATAAATAGTGCTTTTCATGGATTTTCCATAAAATGTAGTAATTTACACTTGCACAATGAACCGCCCCGACGAGAAAGTGGTTAGTGATCCTGACTGCAGTACTGAAGGGTCGGGGTTCGAATTTCGGAGAAGATGAAAGGACCTATGAAATAACAGATGATTCTTGGATGAAAATTATCTGTCCTTTCATAGGAGGAAACAGTGGCCTACCTATTAGGTGCCTTCATAATGACGTGACCACCAGTTGCACTCTTAGTAGTGGCCAATGCCTATAATGTCTAGTGCCTGTATATGGGGAAAAATCACTTGGACAATCATCAATTCAAAAATATATTTTTATAACCTTTATTTTAATTACAAAGTAAATAGGTCTTTATAGACAAATTCCGAAAGGATCTTACACTGATACTCTATGAAAGAGTTTAGTATAGAAATAAAACATGAAATAAACTTAATGACACACAGAATTTACAATAAAGAAACAGGAACATTTAAAATATTTGTTTTTCTTTTTAAAGTAATAGGATTCTTCCTTTTATAATTTGATATCAAGCTAAATTGAAGTAAAATATCAATTACTCTTAATAGTAGAATAACAGGACACTGTAAAATTCTAATGAAGTTTAATTTAGCATGAGGTACCTTTCCCAAAAATGCATTTTTAAAAACACTTCATTTTAGTAATTGATCTTCTGGTAGAACTCATTTTTCGTAATGCTTAAAATCAATTTCACGGATTGAGATTGTTTTTACGTAATTCTCGTACTTCATAATGAAATCTAACATTCTCTGCACTTCCTTTGGATCACTAGAACACCAAACAACGTTTCCCATAACGAACTTTAACATTTTATGAAAAATTATTTTTCTACTTACTTCAGTGTGTTTCGTGAGTGTTCATTAATTTGACTAGAACTTACTGTACGAGTTTGTATACTAAATTACGTAATTATATCAGCAAACTGTATTCTTGTTAGTAACTATGTTCTTTGAGCGCTCAAAGCTATTTTACCAATGTCAATAATATGTGCTTCAGGGCAGCAAATTTATACAAATAAATTATCTATGAAATGACTCTTACAGAGCTTGTTGAGGTTTGCGTATTTTATATTCTAGAATAATGAATTATTTAATTTAAAACCTTGAGATTATTTAATTTCAAACGAATATTTCTTTTTGTGGAAAACTAAACTTTCTTCTTATGCTTGTTAAAGAATTATAAAGGTACTTATACTTTAAATAATGTAAACGTAATTTCTTCAGTTATGATTCGGACACAAAATAATTTAATTCGCACATTTGTGTGGGTTAATAGACTATTGACATACTTGTGTTCTTGTAAATACTGTTGTGTACGTACGGGTTTATAGTAGATTGAATGCACACAGAACCGATGATAGCTTGATAAAATGTATAATACCAAAAGAAACAATTTACATTCATGGAACTTCCGCACAAATATACCGTTCAGCTCTCCAAAATAATACAAAATACAATCAGTAGTTACACTTCAAACTACTAAGAACATTAAGCACAGCGTAATTGAAAGTGAATCTAAAGGCGAAGCTCCACACGGATATATCTCAATACTCCGCACTCAACGCTGAACTGATAATTGATGACTCCGTATTTAACGCTGACCTTCGAAACTGATGCTCTTCTCCGACTTGTAAAGCTTTTCCCAAGCCGCCAAGAAATCTCTAGTACCTTACATTTCTCAAAATTATTGGAAGGCGTATGAGGGCCGAACACAGTTAAAATTATATATAGGGATCAGTTAGTTATTCAATTACAACACCAATTACAGTCATACAGGGACTGGACCAAAATGACGTCAAATGATCGCCAAGTTTGAAGACAAAATCATCACCCAAACCACCGCCAGCTTCGCGATACCTCGCCATTTTAGCAAGATAGTAAGATTAACCTCAATGTTTAAAAACATTTGCCGCGGTATTATTTCATCGGCACATCTGCGTCTCTTTCATGTTACATTTTGCAAAAAATGCTACAATTTCACATATAATTTCACCAAAATTACTTACATATATACAAAATCCGTTATAATAAAAATTACATCCTAATTATTAACATCACAAAATGGTGTAGTGGTTTTTGGTTTAAAAGTAAAAATAATAGTCTGGTTAATGTCCGTTTGCCCATATTTACATTTTTAAATTCATATTTCTTCTGCTTATTTCAGTAACGCTTTATAAGAGAAATAAAGAAATAGTTTACTTCCACGTGTTTCATTTGGTTCACTCATTTATTCACTTTTCTTTTGAATTGAAAAGGACTAACGCAGATTTTTAACGAATAATATTATCTTCTATTTTAAAAATAGTAAATTTTACTTGATAAACGACGGCAAGGTTCTGCAAAAAGTACTGTTCCCTTTATCATTTGATTTGTTAATGCTTAAAAACATAATTAAAGATAAACGAAATAAAATATTATCAGGTTCAATGTTTCTTCTAACTTTCTTCGGAAACATATAATGACCTGACTAGAACAGAGAGCTTACTAAAGCTATGTTCACTAATTGTAGTAAGTGGACAGGATACAGACGAAGGGTATACAAAACCCTTTATTTTTTTCTTTATATACAATGACTTCCGTACTTCGGAATACAATGACCCTCCACTCGGGGTCTAACTTAAAAGATATCAAAATAAAACTAAACTCTAATTTAACTTTAGAATAAGATTGGCCTTATAATAACAGAAAGCGTATGTAGCACAGAGACTGTGAACACTACAATACGTTTAATTTATCAAGAGGATTAAAACCTCTGGCCTGGAAGGCAAAGTAGCAACTGCGTAACTTCTAAGGTAAGCGGCCTGCTTCGAACTCACGGCTTCCTCTCTTCTGCTTGGCAAAAAGGCCACACTTAAATACTTGGCGTTCGCCAGACAACTTTGCATAAAACTCCTTCACGCTTATAATTCTGGCCGGAAGTAGAAAATAAGAAGTGATAGTAAAGATTTAAAATAAAATAAACGTTAGTAAAACTTAAGATCCTTACAATATGTAATATGGAATTAAAGTATATTCCTCGAGAAGGATAATTTCATTTTTAATGGAGTTCTTAGAATATTAAATATAATCCCCTTATGTAAATCAAACTTTCGATGTTTTCTAGAATTACAATCCAGATTATTCTCACGGAAAGAAAACAAAAATGTATACCAGATTTGAATATAAAAAGTGTGTAGGTAGAATTTAATTAAATTTTCAATTTTTTGGCATGGTTTAAAGAAAGTATATTGTTTTTCATCTTTCACTAAAATCTTGCGCTTTTCAAAGTATGTGCCTTAATCGAAATTGCTTAGGAAATATGAGAGTACAAGACTCGATATTCTATGAGATTCAATGCTGCTAAAAAAACTTATTTAATTTCGCCCCTAAAACTCGAATTTCTTCAATTTAACTACCTATTACTGCAACAAACTATTGGCAAGATTCCTCATTGCTATTGCCTGAATCAATTTTAAGAGCTTTTCAGTGATGACGGCGGAAACCTATTAAAATTTTCCTTTCTTTGACGAAAAGTTTAGATTTTGATTATTTCTTTTTGTAGGTACTCCAAGATATTTAAATTAATTCTTGGGGTTGAATATATCATTTGTTTGATTATTTCCATGCTAGAGTAAGAGGACGTTGTTTAAATACTTTTATATTTTTGTCTTTGAATAAATTACTCCGAAGTGTACAAAAATATTTTAGCTTATTATTTAAGGAAGTTTTCTAATTAGAAATATTAGCAGATATCAAAAGTTTTAGAAAATTTGAATTTTGATAGTAAAAAGTTAGTGATATTAAATTTTGAAATACTTTCATAAAATACTGATTTAAGTAGGAAAGTTGCATTCCCTAGTTTCTGCAGCAATAAGAAATTACATCATGAAGCCTAACTAGTTCTAAAATAAGTTTAACGGTAAGACGAGGTTTTCCAGTTTTAAGACGTATTATATTTCAGTTCAGTGCTTCAATATCCTAGGTCCCTGGGGGTGTGTCTACCGCTCCTCTTCTTCACTCAGCGCGTTCTGGTATTGAACAATGTGTTCCTATTAAGACAATTATTTAACAAATTGAAACAGATTTAAATTTTTCTCTGTGATTGTCCACGTTCCTATATATATAAAAAAAAAAAACAAGAATCCCGAGAGGCAGAGTTCAAGAATCGTTAGCTGTTCATATACTGTGGGTTAAAAAAAGTATTTGCACACCTACATTTTTGTTTGCAATTCATAAAAAGAAGCACTGAGAAATAAAAAATTGTTTTGCCAAATCAGAATAAGTTTAATCTTCCAAAACAAACAGAAAAATTACAATAATATAAATAACAATGCTTTTTTGTAACAAAATTAAAATATCTCGTATCAAAAAAGTATTTGCACACCTGCATGAATACAAAAGAAATAAAATATATAAGCAAATTTCAAATAACTAATATTTAGTATGCATTCTTTTAGCATCTATTACTGCTTGTAAGCTTGCTGGCATTGATCTAATTAAATTTTCTGTAATAGTAGGGTCAGTATTCGACCATTCTTCAATAAGGGCTTGTTTAAGGGCAGATTTGCTTGAAATCTTCCTTTTTCTTATTTTTAAATCCAAAGAATTCCACAAATTTTCCAAAGGATTTAAGTCTGGTGATTGTGGTGGAGTGGCAAGTTTTCTGCGTACATTATAAAGCAACCACATACGTGTTATACCGGCAGTGTGCTTGGGATCGTTGTCTTGCTGAAAATAGTACGAATTACTGATACCCAATTTTATTGCACTTTGTGGCAAGTTATCTTGCAACACATCAATATAGGTTCCAGCTGTCATATTCCCATCAATGAAACACAAATTACCAACTCCTTTGCTAGCCATGCACCCCCAAATCATAACAGAACCTCCTCCATGTTTAACTGTAGGTAACACATTTTTGGTATGAAAAGCAAGTTAAGGTTTTCTCCAAACTAATTTCCTGCCATCTGATTTAAAGATATTGAACTTACTCTCGTCGGAGAATATGACATTTTTCCAGAAATCAATTGGCATATTGATATATTCCTTATCGAATTCAAGTCTCTTCAGTCTATTTCGTTCAGTTATGAGAGGTTTTTTTCCTTGGAGATCTCCCATAAATGTGTGCATCGTGCAGGACATTTCGAACACTTTGGGCACAGATTTGAACTCCAGATGTTGAAGCGACATCATTGGCTAAAGTAATTGCACTAACAAATGGATTTTTCGATGCTTCTCTTATGAGTTTTCGCTTTATTCGCAGTGAAAGTTTCTTTGGGCGTCCAGAGCGCAAGTTATTTGATGTAGATCCTCTTTCTTTATGACGTTTTATAATATACCGAACAATAGAGAAGCAAACATTTACTTTTTTACCTATTTCTCGATAATTTAGGCCATTTGCACGTAGAGAAACAATTTTTTCGAAATCGGCAGCTCAGATTTCTTAGGTGCCATTGCAATTTGAAATCGACAATCAACTGATAGCGTTACGACAACACCTCCTTTTATAGTCGTCTTACGTATGTTATTTACTGCGGGATGACTGTCAAATAATAGCATAAAAATGCAAATTTGCTAAAGTTGAGTTGAGTGTGCAAATACTTTTTTGACATAAGCTATTTTAATATTGTTGCAAAAAATGTTTTTTATTAATATTGTTGTATTTTTTGTAATTAATTTAAATGAATAAGCTTATTCTATTTTTTAAATGCCAATTTTTGTATTTCTTAATGCATTTTCTTATAAATTGTGAACAAAAATGTATGTGTGCAAATACTTTTTGTACCCACTGTATTCCAGCCAACAAGAAATATCTCCTTATAACTATGGTGCAAATATATGAATTTTCTAAACCAATTGTTTCTCTATTTTAATTACCTCCATGATATATATAATTTATGAGACCTGTAATTTCAGATCAATATATGCTTATACGTGGGATTTAATAACTACTTAAAATAAAATAATTAATTTTTTGTAACTAAGCATGCATTTTCTCTAGAAATATAGAGTATGATATGAACATGTTGTCATTTTAAATACACAACTGAAAGTATATTAAAGCAAAAAGTACATATATCATGAAACAAAAAAGTAAAGATATTTACATTTATTATAAATGAATGGAAATACTACAAAAAAAAAAAAAAAAAAAAAAAAAAAAAGACTGTTAAGTCAAGAATATCAAATCTTGCTGGGTTGGCAAGAAAGTAATTTCGATTTGCACATATAGCTAGCGTTATGTTCGTTTTGTTAGCTTTTGCCAATTTTATAAGTTGTACTCTTTTGAGATTTCGCAACTGACATTTTTAGGTTCTTATGGAAATAAATTGCGTATACGTTTGATTATAACTGTTAGTTTGCTGTCAGTTTTAACATGCGGTGCAAAACTAAACATTTTCGTCTTATTTTACTTTCATAAAGGCATGACTGAGACTCACAAAGAGATATGTGACTGAGAAACAAAGTCACAAAGTTACTGAGACTCACAAAGAGATATGTGAAGTTTATGGTGCTGATTACAAAGCACAACTGTCAGAATTGGTTTAAAACATTTCGTTCTAGAGATTTTTCACTGAAGATGATTAACGTTCTGGCCGAACTTCTGAAGTTGATGATAACAAAATTAGTCATAATTAAATTGAATCGTAATATAACTGTGTTAGATATTGCAAAAAGTTTAAATGTATCACACACAACACCTAAAAATTACATAAGATATCTTGAACTCGTTAAGAAGCTCGATATTTGGGTTCCGCATGAGTTAAAAGAAATTCACTTAACATAACGAGTCAATATTGCTGATACGCATTTCAAACGTACAGCAGTCGACAGTCTTTTTAAACGAATTTCACTGATGATGAAAAGTGGTTCTTCTTTAATATCATTAATTGGAAACGATCATGGTCCAAGCATGAAGAATCAGCATAAGTCATATCGAAAGCTAAATTGCATCAGAAAAAGATGGGGCTTTTTATTTGTTGGGATTACAAAGCAGTTGCATATTTTGAGTTGCTTCCAAGCAACCAAACGATCAACTCAGATCTTTGCTGCCAACAACTTATGAAATTGGAGGAAGCAATCGAAAACAAAAGGTTAGAATTGGCAAATCACAAAGGAATCGTGTTCCACCATGACAATACGAGGCTTCACACTTCCTTAGCAGCATTTACAAAATTACTGGTGCTTGGTTGGGAAGTGATATCGCATCCCACATATAGCTCCGACTTTGCATCATCGGATCATCATTTATTTCGAAGTTTATAAAACGTATTGAATTATAAAATTTCATTAAAAACGATGAACTCAAATCACGCTAGGTTGAGGTTTTTGCTGATAAAGTCTAAAGCGCGGAATCATGAAGTTACGAGAAAGATGGCACAATATCATCGAACAGCATGAAAGATATTTGACTTATTAAAGTTTATTTTTTCTGTAAAATAAGTTGAGTTGTCTTTAACACTAAAAAAGTGGTATTACTTTCACGCCAACCCAATATAAACAACAACAACAACAACAGAGGAAACACCAACACATTTATCCAAATAATTATAAAATAAAAGAAGAAAATGCGTTGCTTGTATTATAATGAAAATATATAAATTGTTTTCCCGGGTTATGAAACGAAAAGCCCAATAATATTTCTCTCGTAGGTTCTGTTGGTTAAACTGAGCATTTTCCTTCTATGAGATTGACGGCCTTTGAGATCTTTCCTTTGTCTGAATTAGTTAGTCACCAACTTCCTACTGATGCTTTAGGTCTACCAGTATTAAACAAAGCAAGAATAAAGAATATTGTCACTAGGTCCTGTTTTGAGTCATTAGGTTACTTTTTCAAGCAGAAAAGGTGAAAAATGTGCAGTGCCCTCCTTGGGACTCGAGCCCTTGACCTCTCGAAAATGCGACGAGTATGCTTCCAATTACATCACGAAGACATGCGTAAAGAGGGATAAAATGCCTTAGAAACTTCCCCCTTTAAAGGGAGACTTGGGATTAGTGCACCGAGTCGCCAAATCCTGATGGTGGAGGAATTACCGTTTCCAGTTCGTTAGTTCGGGTTATCATTTACAGAGTCGTTAGGTTTTTCTGAAGCAGGAGAAGTTAAAATGTGCAATGCCCTGGTCGGGATTCGAATTCAGGACCTCTCGAATACGCGCTGTCTATGCTTCCAATTACACTACGAAGGCATGTGGAAATTAGAGACAAAATAATATGATCAAAGGCAAAGATTGTAGTTTATCGAATTACAGGGTGATCAGCGAATAAGGCCTGATTTTAAAATTAAATATCTCTACAACAAAAATGGATAGAATTATGCGGTAAACTGTACATTTATTAGCAAAACTGTAAAAATGGTGTGTAAAAGTTTAGAAAACGAAAATATTTAACAGATGGCGCTCTGCGCTGAAAACGCTTTCTCTGAAAGGAGTTAAAAAATTAATTAAAAAAATAAAGCAGCCTTTGCAATAAAAATACAATTTTTTCAAAATGTTCAACATTCGAAGCAATGAGGTGGCGTAAACGAACAATGAAATTTGACATGACGTCTTGCAATGTCTCGACGGAAATGGAATCATATGCAACACCAATCAACGATTCAAGCTCATCTAGAGTAGCAGGATTGTTTCGATAGACAGCGTCTTTCAATGCGCTCCACAGAAAGAAGTCACAAGGACTCAGAATATGAAAGTCAAGCTATTCCTGTGTCAGTAAATTGAAGATAATATAACGCAGTTACTCTATTCCCAAAGTATTCATGAAGAAAGTGAAAAACTTTATTTGTTCGATGTGGTCGAGCCCCAATTTTTTTTTTTTTTTTTTTTTACTCCTTTCAGAGAAATGTTCTTCGTGAAACCATCTCCCCCCCCACCCATACGTAGATAGCTTTCCGAGTTGCTTTGCCATAATCAATTGAATAGCCAAATAATTCTTTGCATGGCAAGGAGTTATTCTAAAATAAAGCATTTGAAGTGCCTAGCATATAAGCATGATTATAGACACGCGTCTATAGCTGTTTTATTTCAAAGAAAGTTGTTATATAACTTATTTATATCCGGTGATATTTATTTATATATGACGGTAAATGTCGGCTCTTTCTACATATCAATTCATAGCAATCAGATAATGCATTTTTAATCGATTATTTTCTCCCATTCAGCGTGTTTCCAGAGTTTTAGATTTATTATTAATACTCCTGTTCTTTTACTTGTGATTTTTTTTTTTTTTTTCTTTTTTCTTTTTTTTTTTTTTTTTTTTTTTTGAGAAATGACCATTTTACCAGAACCAACATGTAAGATTTGGAAGACTATTCATTCTGAAATAAAAACGTTAGTGAAAGATTTTATTTTGTAATTTGTATTTAAAGCTGGGAATGAATGCGGAATTACATACAAAGTGAAATGTTCACAGGCCCATATTTTTAGTGCTGAGTTCTTCTAAGGTTTCGGAGCTAATCTGAGAAGTTCTCAGTGCTTAGATGCATTAAATAAATGAGCCGCATGAGCAGAAATCAACTCTTCGTAGAAGTAAAAAGGAAAATTTTAATTATTGATATAGCTCGCACATTTTATATTGATTAAATTTCAAGACCAGTAATTAAAATACGTCTTCTACATTTTAAAGTAGTCCTTTGTATAATATCTTCCAGTAATTGGAACTTTTTTCATTATCTCTACTTTGATAAGTAAATCACGGTAATATTTCTTTAATCAGGAGCAACTTTCGTGGAAGAATTTTAATATTTATATTACAAAAGCACCGTTATACTTAGAACAGCGAACATTTTCGTTTTTGGAAATTGTGAGATAATTATTTTTGAACTCAATATATTATTAGACACTCAACCAGTTAATTACTGATTCCTAAAATTATATATTTTACGATAAAGCGGATAGTTTTGTTTCTTATGTCAAATATCTCGTGTAAAATATTTTTTATCAGATAAAAAAAACTATCACATTCTCTGTATTTGTTCAGAGGAAAAAGTAAATATTTTATTTTCAGTTCCTTTCCTGCTTCCTACAAAATATTTTACTTCAGGTATCGAAAAGGAACCCTTGACTGAGGTAGATTTGCATTTTAAATAAGGATCAAATGTAAAACATGCATAGAATATCGTTCAAAAGAAGCTTATTTGCACTTTTACTTAAGAAGGATTGCTGTCAGGCAAAATTATCCATTTTTGTGTCAGAATAATTGACTACTGTAGTGAGAAGAAATGGGAAATATTCTTTCTCGAAATACGTGAAGAATGGAATAAGTGAAGTAGCAAATATGCTTGAATAAAGAATACAAATAAACGACAAAGATAGAGAATACACACTGCATGCATTTTGAAACAAAATTCCACATCCGTGAACTCGTTCTTATATCTTTACGTACGTATACATCAGATTTTAATAGATGTTAATAAGAACCAGCCACAATATATTTTTATAAGCAAGAGCTGTGAAATATAATAATTAGCTAGCTTTCATTTATCACCCCAAATAAGCAATTATTTTTAATTTTTGCTAACATATTAGAATTCCTAATTTTTTGAAAAACACAGCTTCTTTTAAAATGAATTTTGAATTTTCGAAAATGCATAACATTAAATAATAAAAATCTCTAAAACATAATTTTTTATCCTAAACAATTTTGTTGCAAATTAATTCAAATTTAATTATTTAAATAAATTTCCTACCAGTCTAAGGAAATGTTAATGTACGCCGTAATCAATGCAGTTGTTATAATTCATATCCAAATTTTATTTGAATATTTCTAGGCTTCTCAAAATTTAGGGCATAAAACCTTTATTTTTGAAATTTTTTTATATATTTTTAATTCCATTAAAAGTTTTGTTAACGTTTTAATTTCAGTTAATTTCTTACTTTTTGAATCATTCAAACTAAAAAAAAGAAGAGCTATCCTTTCAGCTGTCAGAATGGGAAACACTCATTTGCTTTGTCACAAATCGCGATGTATGCCATCACTTCTGCTTTAACGGAACAATTTATAGCTCCATTTTTCTGGTCATTTCTAGAGCTTTTATCAATTTGTAATAAATGTGCGTTCTGTATGCCTTATTTGCAAGACACCTTTAGCATACTCAGGAATAAAAAAGAGGTTATTAAATCAAGTGACGTCGGATATCCCCCCACCGAAAAAAAAGATTAGAGTCGATCACTGGAGATTTCGAAATATTTGATTCATTCTTGTTCCTTATAACACACCTGGAGTTTCTCCGATACTTGCATTCTTGTCATATTAACGTCAATAGCAATACCCATCTGTTTTGCTTAACCCTTCTCACCACAGATAGCACTTGGAGCCTTTCAAATGCAAAACGTGTGTTTAGATAACCTTTTATGATAAAGTCTGATTTTGATGGATTGTAAATATTACTAGAAGAGAACTTCAAGAAGGACTATGAGCAACACGACAATTTTAAAATTTAATTGGTCTAGAGATGGGATGTTATTTCCTTGCCCTTAAATAATTTTGTAGAAAAAAGTATTCTTGTGCAATTCCATTTTGTAATTAACTATCATATATTACTGAAATGATATTTTCTTTCCAATCCCGTTAGACATATTTTTAGAATCTTGGTATCCAGCTTTCATATTACAAGCATATAAAGATCTACTTAGAATGCTTGGCTAGGGTTAACTAACTTGTAAATTTTAATTTTTTGGATAATAATAAAATGCTAAACTCTTATGTAGACGATAAGCTACTTATCATTAAGTACAACAGATCCTTGGGAAGGGTATAAAAGACAGATTATTGAAAACTAAATAAGATGACCAGAAGGCACTCCTGGCGCTTACAATTCCGCCAGCATTTATGATGAGAATCTCAAAATCAGTAACTCAAATGTAAAGCTTAAATTTAAATAAACTAACAGCCAAAGTCTCCACAAAGCAATTTAATGCGAAGTTGGCTCAGACGTTCACTGGCGTGGATTTGATCTATCTGCAGTTATAATGCAAAGCCAAGCCGAAGACAGAAGCTCTTATCTAGAATTGCAAACATATTAACGTCGTCATCAGCCGCAGAACACGCCCTGGTTTAGCAATCTCAACACCTCACTATAAATACAGCGGACTAATTTTTATTCTTCCGGGAAAAAGGAAAGACAGAAGTTACAGTACAGATTCAAAACATAAAATAACTGGTTATTCAAATTAAAGGAAGATCACAAACTATCTAATACTAGAATCAGCGTTTATAATTTGTATTTTGCTGCAAAATTATTGTCAGTTCGTCAAAATATTTTCTAAGTCGTTAAAAATCTTATAAGTTTTTAAATGTGTAGCTGTATGCTAAGAATGCATTTAGATTCTGTCCATATGCACACTACTGCCTAAGTTAGCCAATTTTTTGAAAATATGGTTAATTTTACCAGCAACGTATTCTTTTTAAAGCTATACCTTGGCATATGTTTTTGATTTTCTGAGTTTAAACAAGATAGCGGAAATCAAGAGATATGTATTAACACATTATCGGACATGGAGAATTTTGAACATAAAGCGTTACATCACATAAAACAGTAATGACATCAACTACTTCAGAAATCCTTCTATAACCATGTTAGTGTCAAAACAATGCATTTTGTAAGTGAAAATTATGATAGGAGATAAATTAACTGTTACACATGGCACATACGGGAAATTTTAGATGTTGATTTATAGGAATTTGAGGGTGACGGGTACTAAATTGTAAATGATCATTTCCTATTTCCTTCTATCTCGCTTTGTTGCAGATAAAGATTTGAAAACTTCCTTAATTGAACCTTGCACAATCAGAGTGGAGCTAAAAGATGAAAACATCTTTATTGTTTTCACCTTTTCATATTTCTAACCAGAACTCATGTGTTCGAAAAGAGGCCTTATTACCTGTTTCGGCCTGTTACCTCTCATTTTGCAAATATGAAGTATATTATCGTGTTTTCGGACCAGACATTTACTAGTGAAATAAAATGAAACTTCTGGTTAAAAACGACTGAGATTTAGACTTCTGACACTTCTATGGTTCATAATAGATGGAATAGTTACTGGCAAAATAAGCGCGGCAAAAGCATCATAGACAAACACCTGGCAGAGATAAGAAGGCAAAGCGAATACATCTTCGTAAAAACCATCGTGAGCGAAAACAAAGCAAGGAGAAATCATCGCAGTTCTTAAATATCGTCGTCGAAAATAAAGCTATTCAGAAACTTCACAGTTTAAAAAGTCATCGTCGAAAATATCGTGGTAAAAAATAAAGCATTTTCAAATCATTAGCATGACGATAACATCGCAGAAATGCGTTTTCCAGGCTTTAAAATTTGTAAATGTGTATTTGCATAATGATCTATGAGCACAAGAAGGAATGAGGAAAACTTTTGTTTTTATATTTCTGAAATAGTTAATAAATATTTGCCGAACAACTGAATTTTTGAACTGAGAAAATGTAAGCATTCAGAAACTGAAAATTGGTAGAAAAACTAATGCTGCTTACAGTTAGTCAATAAAGTCTGCGTACATCAAGAAAAGTAATATCAAATCCAAATTTTAAGGTACAAGAAGGGTAGTTTATTAAAGTTTTATTTTTTAAATATTTAGTTTCAATAAGGGACTTTGAAATTATTTAACTGTAATATTTTCATATTTAATAATTTATGCACACTAATTTTTAAAAGATAAGTGGCCAGAAATCAAAGCCAATAAAGTTTGCGTACAACGCGAAGGAGGCGGGGGATATCTTATCTAAATTTTAAACTTCAAACTTGAGAATGCAAAGAAGGTTACACTTTCAAGGACATTGACTTCCTAAGCAAATTTCACTTTGATTGGAAGTTGCTATTTCTATTTTCTTTGACGAAAATGACAACCAATAAAGAAATTCCTTTAGTTACGAGACAATTAATTATAAAATTGAGAGATGAAAGTAAAACTCTTCGTTATATTGGTAAAACCATTTTCTAGTGTGCAAAGAGTTTTCAAAATTATCTTGACTTTGGTAGTCTTGCTGTAAAACCAAGATGTGGGAGACCGAAGAAGCTAACGCAGAGAGAAGAAAGAAAAATTCTTTTACGAATTAAACAAAATCCTAAACTTTCTGCTGCAAGCATTGCGAAAGACAATTTTTTTAACTAGCAACAAGGAATTTTCTCCTGAAACTGTACGAAAAGTGCTGCGAAAGTCCGATTATCATGGACGCAAACCTAGGTCTAAGCCATACATTTCCGAGACAAATAGAAAGTAATGAATTGCTTTTGCCAAAACATATTTAAACTCTACGCAGGACTTCTGGAACAATGTAATTTTGTCAGATGAAAGTAAATTTACAATATTTAAAGTTAATGGCCACCCTATTGTATGGAGGAAACCAGGAACAGAACTGAATCTGAGAAATTTAAATCCAACTGTCAAACATCTAGTTGGCGGTGTGATGGTATGGGGGTGTATGTAGTCGAAAGGAGTTGGAAATTTTCACATTATTGATAAAGTCATGGATAAGTATGTTTATCTCGATATTCTGAAGAAAAATCTACGAGACAGTGCCCGAAATTTAAACCTTTCTAATACCTTTTTCTTCCAACAAGACAACGACCCGAAATATACAGCTAAATTGTGAAGGAATATCTCCTCTATCACACACCAAGACAGTTGCGTACTCCTCCACAGTCACCAGACCTCAATCCAATCCAACATTTGTGGGCAAAATTGGAGAAACGAATTCGAAAACACAACATTACGTCGCGAAATAAGCTAATTAGTAAATTGCAGGAAGAATGGGCGAAATTTACGTCGGATGACTCTGAAAAACTAGGTCAGTCAATGTCCAGACGTCTGCAAGCTGTTTTGAAGAATAAAGGATATCCTACAAAGTATTGACGTAATGTAAAAAACTTATATTTTGCTTTTTTTTGAAAGTGTACGCAGAGTTATTGGAGGGAATTTCTGAGTTTTTTTTGACAAAATATATTTTTGAAAAAATGTAAAAAGTATTACACTGATATTATTCACTTTCTATTTAAACTTACAATTTTAGCTAATAGAAGAAAAAAAAATGCAATGATTAATATACATTTTTCTATGCTTTAAGTGTTTTTTTAATTTAAAATTTAGTCTGTACGCAGACTTTTGTGACTAACTGTATAGCTGTTGACAGAATTTTTTAACTTGATATTTAACTAAGCAATTTTAATAGAGGTAACCACATGCAGTTTCTCATCTTCCTTTTTTTAGTTTTTCTAGTCACATTTTGCATCAAAAATTATCAATAAAACTTTATAAAAAAGATTAATTAATTAATGACTTTTATTAGTTACGAATTAATATATCGCCTGCATATTCTATTAACTGCTATACCTAGCATTATTTTTCTAATCAATTTCAGTTTCTGAACTTAGTTATTCTTATTTTTTGGGCAAAAATTTATTAGTTAATTCCAAACATGAAATATAAAAGCAGAAATGTTCCTCATTCCTTCCTGAGTTCATATATCATTATGTGAATATGCATTTACTATTTTAAAGCCTAAAAAACGCATGTTTGCGATGTTATCGTCAAATGTCGATGTTATCGATGATTTGTATGTGCTTTATTTTTACCATGATATTTTCGAAGGCGATGTTTTTAAGCTGCAAAGTTTTTAAATTGCTTTATTTTCGATGATGGTGTTTCAGAACTGCGATGTTTCCTACTTGCTTTTCCTCCCACGATGATTTATTTGTACGACAACGTTTTCGCCGCCGATGTTTTCTCCGCCATGTATTTACCGTGATGTTTTTGGCGAACACCATATGGAATAAGTGGTAATCGCCTGCATTTGCTTCTAAAAACATACAGTTAATTACTTCGCAGTCAAATTAAAGGTGTAAGATTTAAATACATAGAGACATAATATAAGGTGTAAAAAGATATGTTTATCGATAAAATAAAGTATATCCGTTAAATGTAAATAAGAGTGGCTTTTATGTGCATTTTGTAATAAACGATTGCCCAGTTACGATAGGTAATTTAAATATATGTGTTAAGGGTAGATTTTGCATTAGTTTGTTTCAGTTTGAATGGAACTTTTAATTTTAATTAAAATAGGTATAAATTTATAGTATCCGACGTAAAAGATAGTGTTCAAGATAATTAACCCAATATTTTAATTATCTGCAAAACAAAAGTAAAATTTAAGTGAACATAGTTTATGTATGTTGCGAATTTGAATGCTAAAATCGAAATTATATTCGTTTTCGTAGTAGTTAACTATATTACATAAACGTGAATCGTTACTAAGATATTTAAATAAGATTAATTTTATGTAGATAAGTAAGTTATGAGATAAGTTTATGTAGAACACAGAGAGGCGTCATTCATTCAAACATATGTCCTATATTATCTGCCTTTTTGCTTCTCTAATTTGTTAGTAAATTTATCAGAGATCTCGATTTTTTTAGGACGTTTTCCAGAATGTCGGTGTTTAGAAAACATTTACACATATAGATCGGTATCTTGGTTTCCCGTTTCAAACGTTTGCTTTTGCACGTAAGATCCAATCCGCTATGATGCTTATTTTTTGCTATCAAGTGAAGTCCATCGTATTCATATTTCTTTGCTTCATGATCTCCAAAACAACACAACCGAAATTTCATTTCTGTCTTGAAATCTAATATTTCTGCTCTTGAGTTTATTACAAAAGTAGTTTTATCTTGTTGTTATTCCACATACACCAGAGCTTATGGCACACATTCTTGGAAAAATAGTATTAAAATTTATGGGATAATTTGAAAGCGTGTCCTACCTCTTAACAGGATCAGACAGATTATTTTTATGTTTACTATCTGCTAGTTAAAAGGTAACTAAAAAAATAAATTTCCTTATTAACTAGCTAACTAAATCATAAATAAATTCGGTACGGTATTTATAACTGAGTAGTTTTAGTTTTAATTCCGAATTCTGACTTAGTATGAGTTCAATGGAAAGCTGAAACATTTCCTGTAGAGTGAAACTGAAACTGTTATTCACTGATACTCCCGCCCAGTTACTTAAAATCTGAGAAGTTTCATACTTACACTACAATCCATGCAGTTGCTATGAATGAACTTGATTGTTTAAAGAAAACAGTAGAAGAAAACAATTATCAAGACAGAAAAAATTAATGTTAGACGAAATGTAGTTTTTCTGGAAGCGAAGATCGTACGAAAAATTCCTAGCTAAAAACAGAGGTTGAATATAAGCTAGCAAAAAATTCGATAAGCTATTTCGATTAGAGATAACTTTCTAAGAAACACTTTAAATTAAATTTCATGCTTGCTGAGAAGAGTAACATAAAACTTAATCCTTTCAAGAGAATCAAATTTATTACCTATGGGATACAGATTCGTTTTCTCACAGCGTAATTCGTCCATTAATTAAAGAGGAAAATAATTTCTTTTCGAAGCAGCTTTAAATTTGTAAATAGCTCTACTGGCCAGTTTAACATGTAATAAGAAACTGCTAACTAATTACTTTTATCATGAATTGCGACATTATATTGTCGCACGTTCAGCACCGAGCGCTAATGCAATTTTTAATATTATTTTCACGAAAACAGTTTCAGAGGCATCTGCAAAATATATTTGTATAATTCTTAAACTTTAAGGGAATATATTTATTGCCTCTTACACTAAAAAGGCAATAACTTATGTATTTTATTATTTTAAAGAAAAAGCAACCTCACAACACAAACAAACGCGAATAAGTGGACCCAGGTATGTTGAGAAAAGTAACTGAATTTTTAAGTAAAATAGAAGATGCAAAATGAAATCAAGATTTACCGTTGACGATACTTTATCTTTTGATTTACTAATATGTTATAATTACACATATATCTGTTCTTTAAATTATTTGTCAGATATAAATTCATGGTCATACTCTTCTTCTATAATATCACTACAGTCATACCTTCAAACAATCATACGGCCTCAGGGATGCATATCTATATATCTAATCATGGTTACTCTCTTCTTGCACATTATAATCGCTACAATCATAGTCTCCAAATATCCACACATTGTATCATTACAATCATGGGTTCAAGCGACCACGGAGCCTCGGAGATGGATGTCATAGAGTAACGCTGCAACAAAAAAAGGAAAAAGAAAAAGAAAACTATTTTTTTCGCTCAATCTTGCGTACCTCCATCTGCTGCCGAGGGGGCAAAAAAAGTTCCGACGAAAACTTTGCTTCACTCAGGAGTGAGGTTGCTAACTTGACCTAAGTCCATAAGGCACGACTTTATATCGGATGATGACGTTCAGCGACGTAAATCCATGTTATATTTGTAAAATATTTTAATACATGTTTTGATTAATGTAGGTAAGTATTTGATTATGATTTGTGATTCTATTTCATTAATAATATTAAATTTCGTAAACTGATTGGAAACTATCCAAAAGCATTATGTAAAATTATGTCTACAACAAACAATATACCCAAACCTGGATTATAAAATTCTACATTATTACACTCAAAGTTAGGTAATTAATCTCAAGTCTTCCGAAATAATTAATAAGGTGCCACTATAAAACTTTTAAAGCCTTGGCGTAATCAATGACGGAGTTAAGAAACTGAGTATTAAACAAATCAATAATTAAATTATGCTTATTCTGTTGTGATATGGAGTCTGCCTTGTACCTGTAAAAATACTACTTAACAGCCGAAAGCTGACTAAAAATGCTTTACTATCTGTCAGTGTATGACTATCGACTACTTGACTATAATTCGAAAAGGAAAGAGCTCAGTAAGAAAGGCCTTTTTGTAGAAAACATTACATAAGACGATTAAGAGAGTAATTCATTTTAGTGAACAAGAAATTGACAGACTACCATTAAATTAATCCTCTGAAAATGTTGACCTGCTTTAACTGTTCACATTTAAAGGTTACTATAAAGATGTGGCCATGGACAGATATCTTAAAATAAATAATATTATATTTAATGTTTTAGATGAACTCTCACCCAGTAAAGCTGAGTGTAAGAATCTTATATATTGTTATAAGATATATATACTAAGAATCGGTTGTAATTACTGTTTTTCTGAGAAATTAATCATAATAAACGTTGGTTTGGTTTAGTTTATCTGACTGCGACCAAGTGCGATAAAATTGTCTGTCTAAAGGAAGGGATGCCTTCCTGGAGGACTTTCTAAGAGAAATTTGGCTTATATCTACTCTTCGCATGGGTAAAAACATAAAAACTAATTCCATGCAGCCAGTCCATTATCTGGAATTTGAATGCGGATGAAATTACCAGTGTTTAACGAATTTAACATTTGGTCGCTGGTGAGCCTTAATGCATACTGAAATGTAATTCTTGTTACTTTCCATAGATGGACTGCATCTTTATAACTGCATATTATTCTGAAGTTCATTAATTATATTCCGGTTATAATAATGGAGTCCACTAATTATTCGGTGACACCGTATTCCCTATTCGCCAATGACCTATTGTTTCAAACAATGGAATAATATTTGTTTCTTCCTGGGTTCTGTTTTCGGCAACTGAATAAACTGGTAGTCTATAGCTTTTCTTGTCTTATATATAAAAGGAGAATGGTTTTCATGAAAGTGCAACTTTAATACATGCCATTCTCTTTTTATGTTTGAGGAAGCCATGAATCATTTATGACTATTTGTCTGAGAGCTATTTGTCTAAAGGTAACGGATGCATTTGTAGCGGAGTATTCACATTACACAAGCATTATTTACACTAACATTACTTATATTTACATTACTTAAGAATTACTTATACTAACATCACTTATATTCGCGTTACACAAGCTTGGAAATGTTCATGCCTCCAGTCCATTCACTGAGATTCGAACTTATTTAGAATTACCATTCAACGATCTTTTCACTTAGTATTTGTATGCTCTATAATTAATTTGTGTGTGTGTGAGATTATGGCAAAGCCTCGCGGGATATCTGCCTAAGAGGAGGGATGCCTTCGTGGAGGACTTTCTAAGGGAAACTGGCTCGTATACACGTTACACATGGGGGGGAAACCACGAAAACGCCCATGCAGCCAGCCCGTTCGCGGGATTCGAACCTCGGACCGAACTACCAGTGTTCAGCGACTTTATCGCTCGGCCGCTGGTGGGCACCTTAATTAATTTGACCGTTTATTTTCAAACATTAGTATTTATTTGCAAGAGATTCTGCCTTTAAATGTCCTCCAAGCCTAATGGCATTTCTTCAAATTTCAAGACTTAGCTAAACATATTTTGAATACAATTATTCTTCTAAGACGTTTTTCAGATGACCTTTGCTTCTTATTTCATAGTTTGTAGATATTTTCCTAGTAAAGACTAAAAATTACTAGCGATTCCGATGGCAAGTACATGTGGGTTTCCTCACAATACTAAAATATGAAGTCTGTACCTAAACTTAATAGCACTTTACTTCAGCTGTTTTCTTCAGTGTATCTAAATAAGCTGTACCGTTCATCACAACTCAAGGACTCTACTATTCTACCTTCAAACACACATACCCACACTATCACGATTAATCCTGCTGGAATTGGATGGTCTGTATCAAGAACTGTGATTAGATTTTTTTGAAAGTGCTGTACATATCTACCAAAAATATTAAATTGATCTCGTGGCTAAAATTTGCTCTGTTCATGAACTTTTCTGTTTTTCTAATAAAAAAAAAGGGTTCTTAACAAGCTACAAACATTTGTATCTATTGTGCAAGTTCATGAAGAATTTCTCAAGTTTTATAGAAACTTTCCAAAAGTCTGTTCAGCGAAACGCCTTTTAACTGTTTGAATAGGCAAGCATGGAATCGTACATTTTTAGATCTAATTTGATTTTTTTCATTACTTTTCTGTTTCATAATTGTATGTTGAATAATTTTCCTTCTTGTACCATATTTTATAATTAGGCCATCTTTTCTGTACTTTGAGGTTATTTTCAAAACTCAAGAAAGAATTGTGCTGCAATGTCAGGAATTTATATAACCCTCTCCTATGATAATATTAAAATTGGCATCTTTCATCAACAACCTTTCTTTTATAAAAATACGCGACCCTGCGCACCTGCGACCAATAGTAAATTCGATGAAGACTGGTAGTTGCATGAGAATTTACGTGGAATTTTCAAGTGTAACGGAGATACGAGCCAATATCCCTTAAAAATCATCTACACTCCGAGCTCGTATTCGAGAAAAAGAGCTTACTGTGTTGATCTGCTGCATTTAGTCTCATTTAAGTCGAAATAAGTTTCCTTAGAAAGTTATTTGAGAAGACATCCCGGTATTTTTCCGTTTCGCCGGCGCGAATGGCATAAAATTGACTATCTGATAAAAATGCTATGTAATTGTCTGCCAGTATTGAAAGAAACTATCAATCTGATACGAAATGGCTGCGCTTTGTTTTGAAAATGAGGCGTAAAAGTTTATCAGAGAGGATATTTCGTTCGGCAATAGTTGTACCACTATTGTCAACTTTATCACCTGCGCCGGCAAAACGGAAAAGTACCGACATCCCTAACTCAGACAGATAATCCTGGTATGCTTTGTTCTATTCTGTTAACTAATGAAACCTCGAAATCAACAGTTTTTCGAGAACTAAGATAAATATTAGTAATCAACTTAATTCTCGGCAGGACTCCCAGATAAGACAAAAATTAAGTTCTAAAAAGAGGCTATAAACTTTACAAAATGGTTTCTGAGAATACAATTTTCTTAAAGAATGTTTTCTAAAATTCTTTACGTTATCTATCATAAAAAGTGAATATTGTGAATAATAATGTTTTATTGATTAAAATGATTTGAATTTAAAACTTTTTTTATGTTATTGGAAAAATCACTCTTAATGTTATCAGCCGCATTAAATCTATAATGGAAATCTAGCAATTCAGACTTCAAAAGTTTTCTTAGAAGAAAGTCTTTAAACAAACTTTAAAATAAATTGACAAGCATGTTTTGTTATCTTCAATTAAGGAGAGAGCAAATTATTTTGCACTTGTGAAAATGATATTACAAAATATGCTGAAATATGCTGAAATATGCTGATTAACATAAATAACTCACGTAATACTCAAGACTATAAATTGTTCTCAAAATTGAATAATATAAGAACACGCGGAAACAGGAAAAACGCAACACTGTGTTAATATATGATTACTTGGCGAAGTATAAGAACACGCAGCCGGTGCTAATATATGATCGCGTGACGAGATATAAGAACACGCAGCAAGATTTTGGCGATATATCTCGCTTGATTGGCGATTCAATCTCAGAGCCGCTATAGCAAAGAAGTACTTTAAGTAAACTGAATGCACTCCGACTGTATACCTACACATTCAGGTTTATTTTGTTGCCAGTACAAATCATTGATCTTTCAAACATTAGTTTCGTTTACAATATAATTTAAATTGCTTGCAGTTATTTGATCATTCGCTAAGTTTACGTACTGTTTTTGTTTTCTTCCGTTGAATTTTAGCGATTGGGTTAGTTGCATAGCCATTTGTATTTGCCCCTTTAAGTTAACGAGCCGGTTCCCCAACTCGAAATCATTGCTTTCTGGGCAGATAGCCAAAGATTGCTTGGCTTCCACTCAGCCAACCGGCTTTTCCAAAGTACTCAAACGTACTACAGACATAAGAGTTAGATTTTAGCTTGCCAGGAATATGGCAAATGAATTTAAATTCATTGACTAGCCCAGAAATCCAGCATCTTTATTAGGGGGCAAAACTGTGAGGTTGGAATAAAATGCCAAACCATTTACGCTTTAAAATACAAATTTCCTTTTTACTAGTTACCTTTCAGACAGCGCTGGCATTGATTAAAGTCTCTATTTTTAAAAATCCATCAATTAAAACTAATGCATAGCACTTATCACCAAACGCTGCCAATAAATCAAAAAATCAGCTATGCAATTATAACTGATCTTTTATAAAGTTAATAAGTGCTTGAGCTTTGATAAATTACGCAAAGTACACTAAGGCTATATGATCAAAGGGAGGAATGCCTTCGTGGAAGATTTTATAAGGGAAAGTAGCTCGTGTATACGTTACACTTGGGAAAAACCATAAAAGAGACCATGCAGCATCCCGTTCGTTTGGAATCGAACCCAGGTTGGAACTACCAGAGTTCAGCGATTTTACTGCTCCGCCGCTGGTGGGCACACTGATCTTTTACATCTTCAACTAATGTTTCAGTATAGGATGCTGTCAAGGCGCATTATGATTAGTCAAATCTTGCTGAAATTATGATAGACCGGAAATGCCCAATCCAAAAATGACTGAATTTGTTCCAAATTTTAAAGTCATGCTATCCAATGTACGGGCGATTCGAATTTAATATCTGCTGTATTTGAATTTAAAGGAAACTGAGATGTTATCTTATATTTTTTGATACTTTCTCTTTTAGCACTCATCCTGACATCAATACGAAAGACATCAGGTATAAGTTATCGTTCTTTCAGAAGAAATAAAATGCTGTCCACATCTCAGTTGTAATATCACAACCTATACACTTTTGCTTCGATATTACACGGTGTCTGGATTCTTTTTGTGTTTATTCATGATATAATGATATAATAGTTATAGACCACGGTACATAACTTTCCTCCTTTGAGGAACTAGGTCCAACAGCGGCCGAGCGGTAAAATCGCTGAACACCGGTAGTTCTGACCTGAGGTCGATTTCAGGCGAATGGGCTGGCTGCGTGAGCGTTTTCTTGGTTTTCCCCATGTGTAATGTGCATAGACCCAGTTTCCGTTAGAAAGTCCTCCACGAAGACATCCCTTCCCTTAGGCATATAGCCTTTGTGTGCTTTGCCGTAATCAGCTAAACCAAACCAAACCTATCAGGAACTAAACACATTTCTTGCATAATCAAATACGTTATCTATTTCAAAAGCAAACTCTAAGCAAAGCCTAGTACATCACATTCTGAAAAATTCATTTATTATAACTGACATAAGACTTTATTGCGCGTATATGAGTCTGTTCAGAGAACCATTTCTTGTCGAAATGTTTTTGGACAAGAACTGATTCAATCGTATATTCGGTGCTCTACAAGACCATTTAAATAGCATTCAGATAAATACTTGAAGCAAGTAAATTTTACATTAAGTGTAATATTTTATTTTGTTAAATGTGAGATAGAAAAAATGTGAGTTTTCAAAATGAGACCTTTAACATGAAATTTATGGTCTCTTTATGGTTTCTTGAGACAGACAGTCATTGCGGATTAATAAATTTCAGGGCTTAAAGCCTCAGGTTTCAGAGTACTTGTAAATAATGCAAGAATTTAAAATGCTTGTTTTTCGTGAAATAAAATAAAATGGGTAAACGACCACTGTACAAGTGTGTCAGCTTTTCTTAATCAGATCCTAATGAAATCTAAAGCTTACTTTTTGCTATATTTTTATACGCATGTGTTTCTATAGGCTGTCTCTTCTACTTTGGAAGGCCCTGATAAATCGGGAAGTTCAGATGGGACAGAAGTGCCTGCACAAGAGCTTGCTCAGCAGCAGACCGAACAGACTTCTCGAAAAACAACCAATTCAGAAACCTATCCTGGGGCTAGCGAAATATCAGTGATAGAATATTTACCATTACCCAAAGAACCCCAAGTACCTATTCAAAGAAGAACTACATACTCTGGCGCAAATAAATAAAGGCTCATATCCATCTCAAGTGGCTGCATATGCAAGGCAATGTTATGGATTCTGTAAAACGAACTTATTTTATATAACTTATTATGGTGTTATTACTGCCGGGATAATTTCATTTTTGTATCTTGTCCTGGCAAATCCATTAGTTATCCAATTTTATATAGTACTTGCAGTGTTCATTGTCGGATTCTGTGTCCCTGTAAGATCTCCAAGACAGACTTCAAAATTGTTACGCAGACGTAATCCCTATTCTCAACCCAGATATGGATTTCATTTGATTCATGAAAAAAACCTAAATATTAGCGCAGCACGTCTAATGTTAAGAATAGGATCCGATGAACCTCAAGTTGAAGGTAATTATTCTAACCTGATATAATCCTCTTAGGGACTCCCATGGCTTTGCCATATTAAAAAAAACCTAACCTAAAATGATGTAGTCAGAAGTTTCTTCATAGGATTTTCAAAACATTTAAATGCAAAGCAGTCGAAATAATCTAACACCTGTTCAACTTGGCGTCTATTCAACCCCCCAAATTCTCTCTAGCATCTAAAGTTTAAAACAGTTGCCATTTTGTAATGTTTAGAGACCTGGTTTGATATTAGCGACTAAATGAAAGACAGTTCAGTCGTTATTTAGCCAGAGTGAAATCATCATGCAAAAAGTATATTTTACGTCGCTAGTAGCGAATAAAAATGGCTACAAATATTTCAATGTCGAAAGTATTTAGTATACGTTTTAAAGAAGAATAGGTTGAAAACTGTAGTTTAAGTGTATTTTATTATTTATATATAATTGAGCTTCAACACATTCCATGGTCTCCGGCAAATACTATATGTCAATGCTGAGCAACATCTGTCCGTAGGAGGATACAGACTAATTTATTAGAAAGTTTCCGCTAAGGCCTCCTTATTAGATGGTCTTCCCGTGCTATACATAATCTGTGAAATCTCCAAATACGAGAAACAAATGTGATTTTTTTTTAGTTTCGTTGTTTAAGTAAATCATTTTATTTCGAATTGCTTTTGGTTTGGTTTGGTTTATTTGATCATGGCAAAGCATTCTAGGGCTCTCTGCCTAAGGGAAGGAATGTCTGTAACTCCAGATTACCTAAATACGACTAGTACATATAAGCAGTGTAAGAGAAGAGAAGCAGATACTCATTCACATTTTACCCCCAAAAATTCGTTGACGTTGCTGACTTTCAGCCCAGTCGATAACAGAGTAGCTTAGAAATGGTTTAAAGCTAGCTTTCCTCCCTTTAGACCCCCACCAGCAGCGAAGCGATAAATGTCGCTAAATAGTAGTAGTTCCACCAGGGTTTGAATTTCGACGAATGGTTTTCTTATTTTTCTTTATGTGTAATATAAATACGAGCAAATTTATCTTAAAATGTCCTCCATAAAAGCACTTCTCTTAGCTAGTGGCCCTTGGGCGTTTAATTCTTATGTTTCTTCTTTTTGAATGGAAATCGTAGGATTAGACCCAGAATGTCTGATCTTAGCCTAGAAGGTAAAGATTTTAACCTTCAGTCATTAACCAACTTCGTCAGATAAACGGAATCTACAAAAAATTAGGATAATTTAGAAGGAATAAATTTGAGACAAAAGTCTCTTGAAGAAATCTAATCTTGAATGCTAACAATTTAAAGTCCAATAAGTTAATATAAGGTAAACTAAAAAAAAAAAAAAAAAAAAAAAGATTAAAACTGCTCAAAGTGCCTTATAAAATTCGGCTTTTCTTTTAAATTAAGCAGCTTTGCAGTCTGAAAGTGCATACCTCGTAGGGCAAAATGTAGCCAAAAACTATTAAATTAGAACATGAAAATTAGCAGTCCTCGAAATTTCATTACTATTAGTAGATTTTCGGCGTACCGCAACAGTTTCGCATTTTGTGAAGTACTTCAGAGTGTTACTTCTAAGAGACATGCAGAGTTAAACTACAATGAAACAAACATGACTTTACCGACGTTTTACTGTAGACATCGCTGGTTTCTAATTTCTTAAAATATCCTTGAAAGTGTGGACTTTGTAGCTTTTACTTTACGCTGAGGTGGAACTTACTTAGTTGAAAAAAAAATGCATGTGATCATTTTATTACAGAACATACTAAAAGGTTAGTGTACGTGAATACAGAAAAGCACACAAGCATAATGATGATTATGATATTTCGTTGTTTATTCTGATGTTCAGCGGGAATTTTCACAGAGCAGAAGGTCTATTTTCCTAGGGTAAGGATGCCTTCATGGGGGTTGTCCTGAGGTAACTGGCTCGTATTCATATTAAAGAAGGGGGAAACAAACCATGCAGACAAAGACATACAAAACTAAATGGCTAGAAAACAAAATACCTATAGATAGGTGCAGCATACTTCTTTTCTGGTTTTAACGCTTCGGCATCACTCCCGAAACACCGGTTTTTTTTCCTCTGTCTGCCCATCTGTCATGCCGTTCCCCCTCCCAAAGAAGCAATCAATGAAATGTCTTTTCTGTGAAGTTCTCTAACACGACCATCGGCCAGCGGAAAAACTATTTACTATTCATCTAAATTCCCATTTCCTCTCTAGCCCTGCACTTGTCCATACTAACAATAGGCTTTTAATTACCGATGCCATAAGTAGCATAACTGGCAATGTCGGCTACCAAGAAAACATCGGTAGTTTTAATTCAGTTCTTTTTTCAAGTAACTGGACTAGTTCTATGCTTCAGGTTTTCCATTGTTTTTCTAAGGTAATTACGAAACGTTTCAAATAAAAAACTCAAGAAATCCATCGCTTAGTTTTAAAGTGCTGAAATCAGCTTTTCCATTATTAAGCAATCAACTAGTAGATTTGTAATACAAATAGTATGAACAAATAGCTCGCCCGATGGCTTTAAGGAAAACGAAATTTCGTGGACTTAATTTCAATGAATTAATGACTAGAAAATGATACATCTTATGAGATAATTGCAAATGCAATTTTAAGTAGTTATTCAATGTATATTTTATTCCCTTCTCTACTTTTCAGTTTCATTTAGCTCGCCAGTTACAGATTGGATAAAAGTCCTGAACACTGATGGTTTTTCGAAGTTAGGAGAATGTCCTGTCTGCAGAGGAGTTTCATTTTTTCCCTCCATGTGCTACATAAATACGAGCACATTTTCGTGTTAATCCTCCACGAGCACATCCCTCGCCGTGGACAGAGAGCATTACTTTGGCGTTATAGAATAAATCTAAACCTTATTATAATTAAATCGCTCAACCCCACCAGCAGCTGAGCACTGGTACTTCCAATCGGGATTTGAATCCCAACGAACGGGCTTGTTGCATGGGCGTTTTCATGCTTTTCCCCATGTGTACCAGATTCCCTTAAAAAACACTCCACGAAGGAATCCCTTTCTTGAAGCAGATAGCCTTCGAGAGCTTTGGCATAATCGAGTAAACCAAACAAAACTCAATTAAATTTCTACGTACAGAATTCATATTTTGCATTCTAACATCGGCAGACTTCTTTTTAATATTCTTAGTAGGTCTGGAAGAGACTAGTTTCGGATAGAGATATCTTTCGATTTATGCATAGCAAGCGCAAAAAGCAGAAGTCGACTTGCATACTTTAGCTATTTTAGATGCTTAAAGGCGTTAACATGAAATCATCGAAGATTAAAATTTGCATAACGGTCATGTATTAAATGTAAATCAAAGGCCTAATAATCAGTCCTACTTACACAGGTTCGAATTTCAATTAAGCTCACATGTTTAATAAATAATAAATTGCTTTCGGGAAACAAATCCGTGTTCGGTAGGATTTCTAGCCATTTCTCATTATGTTTGAATATAGAATCTTTCTCACTTGAATAGAGACAATAGCAATTTATATCTACTGTATCAAGCTTAATATATAATTTATTACTAATTAAATGCAATAATTTCCAGATTATAATCTTTGTATTCGTTTCGAAGCATTAAAAGTAAACTCAAGCATATAAGAATATTTGTCAATAAATGTCAGAATATGCGGCTTTCTGTATGAAGATTTTTCTTTATATCTTACGAGATCTGTTTTCACTAAATGGTCGAATCAACAGAAGCAAAGCGTATATAACTGCGAAATGTAAGCAACTCCTCTATCTTTTGCGGCTCACCAGCGGCCGAGCGGTAAAATTGCTGAGCATTGATAGTTCCGATATGCACTCGATTCCAGGCAAACGGGTTGGCTTCGTGGGCGTTTTTGTGGTTGTCTCCATATATAACGTATATGCGAGCCAGTTTACCTTATACGCGTAACTCTTTCTGACGCGCAAAGAATATTTTCAGGAGTTCTATGCTGAATGCTTAATAGAGATATCGTCTGTTACCTTGGTGGTAGCAGTCCGGCATCTGCTCAGGTAAGAGCTCTATGTTACTATTTACGGATTCTGGATTAGGAATTGTTTAAGGATACTGGTTGAGGCTAACGTTCAGGCAGAATTGGATAACCTAACCACTGAAGAATTAGCAAATATATTAGCGCAATGCTGCACTCAAATAAACCGCATTGAAGCGGAAAAGAAAGTTAGGAAGCTTAACGAAGACGAAAGTAAAACTCCTCAGAACTTTTGTAACGCGAATCAAGCTTTAGAATAAGCATTACATCATCCGGGAAAAATGACACCAACGCTTGAAACAAAAGTTGACAAACTTGTCCGTAGCGGTACTTTAAAAAGGTAAAAAGTAAAATGAACTGCTCTAGAGTCTGATGATAACAATGCGCCTGAATGGAAAACTCCTAAGGAAATACATAAGAGAAAACCTAACTATTCAAGTTCTGTAATTGAACAGTCAAATCAATTTGAATTTTTATCCAATGATGATCATATGGAATAAGGTAATAAAGAAGAGCAAACCGCAGCGCCTATGCAGCGCCGTGTTGGGCCACCGCCCCGAAATATCATCATCGCAAAATCACCTTCCTCCAAAATAAAATCGTTAGAAGCGTAATAAATTCGTCGTGGTTTGTCAGAAATTAACAGATACATCCGGATTTAAAAATGCCTTATGCCCAAGTTTGTATCCTTTAACTGCTGTGAAATGTTTTTCGGCATAATTACTGTGAGCGGTTTCACAAACCGCTTTAAAGAAACGTAAAAATACATACTTTTATGCCTTTTTAAGGAATGTCATAGATGCTTTATGCATATTTATGAAATTCGAATTCATTTAAATAAATATATTTTAAACATAAATAATTTAATTTTATGCAGCTAAATTCATATAAAAAAATGACAATTTTCTTCCTTTTAAGGAACAAAGTTTTTAAAGAACAAAGATTTTATTAAAACATGCATGGAAATATGTGACTTTATTAAGGATTACTGTCAATTAATCGATAGTTCTATAACAATGAATTTAATTATTAATAAATAATAGATTAGTATATCTTTGTTTACAAGGATGAATCATAAAATGATTACACAGTCAAAACACAATTTTTTTTTAAAGCACTGAAGACACACTGGTTCCTTGCATTCCAGCATTCCAAGCATTTGTATGCTGTATTTCTCTACTTACAAGGAGGGAACAGACTACATGTTTTTCTTTCTTCTAATTTTTCTTCTTGATTTGATAAATCCAATTTCTTAATTTTCTTCTGTTCAAAGTTTCTTCTAATTATTATCTACAGTTCCCTTGGCAAAAAAGCGGAAGTTATTCCAACTTTCAGATGCGGTTTAATAATTTGATTAGCTAATAAAAGCATAAAATATTTTCTTTTCAGTTTTGTAGCATCAAGATCTGACTGGAAATATATGTATAAACATAAATTCCAAGTATCATCGGGCTCTACTCTAGAGCCTATTTTTGCAGGATGTTTCAGACCAGGAAGCTGAATCATTATGTAATGCTTTGATGTTCGTACGGCCTGATTTGGTTCTTTTTTGCTCCATTTGAAATGATTTTTTCCATAAAAATTGTCATTTTGTTCACAGTTATTAGAAAAACTGTGATGGTCATCTGCTCAGCTTCACTTTTCTTTCGCTTGAATACTACATGATTCTTCAGAATCAGAGTATTTTACATCAAAAATATTGTTGGCAAGATATTCAACTTCCTTCTGAGTGAGATATACGGGACGTTTTCTTAAGTTTGAAGCTATATTTATCACTTTTAGGAAAAACAAGCATCCGATAAATAACATCTATCGTTCACTAAAACTCGTAGGCATCTGCTGTGAGCGGACTCTAAGAAGAAAACTTAAAAAATAAAAAACGTGATAACTGAAACCATAATAAAGCTAGAAGTGCGAAACTGGATATGTGACCTTATGGGATGGGTTTGGGAAGGTAGGAAAAGTGGACAGGGCCCATTCTCCAATTTTAGGGGTGGAAACGACGTTAGAAACTCCTCAGTGGTCTCTCAGACCGCTTACAGCAGTTAAAGGATATATTGAAGATCGCGCATAACTTCTTCAGAAATGTACAAAATTCAGAACATCATCATATCAATCGCACAACTAACAAACTATGATTGTACAATTTAGCATCTTTTCAAGCGTCCTCGCATTATTAATCATAACTCTGCATATTAAACTTCGCCAGCGCAGGTCAAAAGTGCAGTAAACTCGTTTTTCTTTTTTCCCTCTCTGCTCCAAGATAAAATCTAAAATAAAATAAAATCTAGTTACTAAATCTCATCCAAAGCAACAGGGGATAGATGGCCTTCTGGTTGTATCCTCCAGGTGACAGCCCTTTTTACCAATGAGATCGCAGGTTCGATCCTGCACGGGAAAAAAATTTTTTCAGCCAATTTCCAAAATTTTGCAATATAATATACCATATATTTTCATTCATCCCTAAAGATTGTGATTCACCTGGCAAAGCATTAGGGCTTTGTTTTGAGTTTTCTACATCATTTCTGCAATTTCATTTATTATGTATTCTACTTTCATATAACTTGCAAAGAAACGGACTTTGCATCCGACAAATAGGAATAGCACTTTGTTTGTACTTCACTTCAACCCATTTCATTACTCTCAACGCATTTTATTATTCTAATGTTAGCGCATTTATATACTTTACAAATAATTTTCAAGTAACTCATTGCTTTTATATATCAACAATGTGTTAAATTCTACTACTCCTCATCGCAAGGATACAATTTCCTGATATATAATCTACTTCATCTATGCTTATTATATTTTAACTTTATTAATCGTAAATCATCCCAAATCTTCATTTTGAAACCTTTCTAGGAACATACTTTGAACTCTATATTTACCAAACACTTCCTTAAGATTAAATCAATTTCCGATTGCCAGTTGGCGTCAGAGGCACTGCCATTCTCCTAATTCCTGCCATGGCCCACCAGCGGCCGAGCGGTAAAGTCGCTGAACACTGGTAGTTCGCTCCGAGGTTCGAATCCCGCAAACGGGCTGGCTGCATGGGTGTTTTCGTGGTTTTCTCCATGTGTAACGTGTATACGAGCCAGTTTCCCTTAGAAAGTCCTCCACGAAAGCATTCCTCCCCTTAGGCAGATAGCCCTCGTGTGCTTTGCCATAATTAAATACACCACACCACATATACCTAATTCCTGCCGTTAGCGAACGAAACTCACCAGTTTTTTACAGCTTTCTCGCATACTTCTTTGCATTTCTCATATAGACGATACTATTTTCAAGTTTGTTTAGCTTAGATACTAATCTAAATAACGCACAAGCGATTATTTTTCTATTTTCAGCCAAAGGCCTCGGAGCACAGCGCCAACTAGAAGTCAAAACTCCTAGCCGCTGATGCCTCAAGAACCACCAACGCTGTCCGAGTTTACTTTAGAAAGTCTTCCACGAAGGCATCCCTTCTCTTAATCAGATAGCTGTAGTGTCTTTTGGCATAATCAAATAAACCAGACCACACGTCTGTCTTTTGATGTATCAGACACTGAAACACTGAGCTAATCTGAAATTAGTCCAAAACGTTTTAAACAGACCTCTATTTTTAAAATGAAGCAATTAATACAGGAGTATCGACGAATTCTCATATTTAAAATATAATTTCCTCTACTTTATGTTCCATAATATTGTTTCTTTTTATGCACGTACGAACGTAATTTGAAACATTAGGTGTCTACCAGCGATGAAGAGGTAAGGCCCATGAACACTGGTAAATATTAATTAAACTCTATTCGATCCAGCTGCCTGGCTGGGTATTTTCATGTTTTCTTCATGGGAAACGTGAATAGAGGCAATTTCGTTTGCAAACTTTTCAGAAAAAATATCTCTAATCCTTAGTCGGATAAACATCCCATGAACTGGCCCGTGATTAATACTTGTGCGCAACACATGGTCTGAGGATTCTCTATCCGCACACATGTATACGAGGTGTGACACAAAAAACGAGGCTAAGTGTGTAGCTTGAAAAAAGAGTGGAGTGGGCACCAATTGTTTTGGTGACGTCATGTTACACACCTCCTCTATCCACGAGGCCAGTTTCGACTTAACCGATCACGCCAGTTGGGTATTTCTCTTGTGGTTGATAGGGCTGCGATTCTTTCCCCTCGCTCTTGATTGCCGTTACTCTGCTAACTGCTCGCATATTTCTGCACTTGTTGGCACATACAGAAGGTTTGTTCCTGTTGAACCTTGTGTTCTTGGGATTGTAAAAGGTCCTTGCGTGCCCTATTTCTTGCCTAGCTCTAATTTTCTTGACTTGGACTTGATCTGGAAAATGTCAATTATTCAGCAAATTGTGGATCGCTTTCATGCACTGACTTCCAGGAATGATAGCTTGACCCCCTATGAGCAAGTTGAATTGGCATTCCCGAACAGATTTATGGATATAATACATAACACGGAAAGAGATTTGGCCTCTCAATCTGAGTTTAACCATTCTAACGATGTGGATTCAAGCATGGAATGGATTACCCCCAGCCACAGTGTTAAACGGCCGCTCAGCCCTGAAAAGTCAGCCGAATTGGATTTGAAAAACAAATACCATGTGCTAACTCAGCTTCCTCCCGAAAAAGCTCATACCCATGGCACTGAACGGAGTACTCACTCAACTACCCTAGGCGATGTTGCAGTAAAACGCAGGATGAAACCGAGGGCTGCAAAAGCTGATGATTCATCCAAAAAGCCGAATGAAATCTCCTCCACAAACCCATCTAAAGTAGCGACCAGTAGCCACGCTAAAGTGGCGCCATCTAGTGAATCCTCCGAGAAGCCGGCTGCAAGTACGTCCCTGACGGAAAGCATGGTGCGGCCTATCGGAAATACAGATGAGGTCACATGCCCGGCTGGTCAAATAAGTGATGCTCATGTATCTGAAGAATTTAAGTTTCCGAAAAGAAGTTCGAAGCTTCCGCCGATTGTCATTAAGGATTCAAACTGGAAATGGAAGGATATTACTGATCTATTGGATAACTCCGGCTACAGTGAATTTAATGCAAAGATGAAAGCCGTAGATGAATTTGAAATCAAATTCAATTCCAGTAAGACTTATCGTAACATCACGGACCTCCTTGACGACAAAAAGATTAAATTTCATTCATATCAGCTTGCTGAAGACAAAAACATCAAAGTCGTCATTCGTAGCCTTCCGATTGACACCCCAGTTACGGATATCCAAGATGCTCTCATTGCAGAAGGATACGCTGTTAAAAAGGTTGTACAAATGTCTCGCCAAAAAGGTCCTGAAATTGTCCCCATGCCTCTATTCTTGATCTTGCTAGAAAGGAATGAGAAAACCAAGGACATTTTTAATAATCTAAAGTATCTTATGAGGCTAAAGATAAAAGTTGAAAGATACAGAGGTAGACGCCGTATCACGCAGTGCTTCCGATGCCAAGACTTTTACCACGCTCAAAGTCAATGCCGTCACGCACCACGGTGTGTCAAACGTGGTCAGGGACATGAGTCTCGTGACTGCACCAAGCCCAAGGATGTGCCACCAAAGTGCTGTCATTGCGGACTTCCTCATACTGCCAGTTTTAAAGGTTGTTCGTTCTACCCCAAGCCTCGCTCATCCTTTGTGCAAAAAGGCATATCATATGCAGATAGAGTAGTCAACAATAGTAATGCTACTCCCCCACAGATGGCGCCACAAGCAACCTTCCCACAACTCAGTGAGCTTCAAGCAAAGCTCGACGATGCTAATGCGGTAATTCAAAAGCTCGCAACAGCCATCTCTATGTTTGCTGATGTAGCGAAGGCACTTCCTACCGCCTCTATGATAGAGGACACAGTAAGGCCAGCTTCCCCCAACCATGGATAATCCCACCTCCCGGCAAAGTTCTCCTGTTAAGATCCTGCTCTGGAACGCGCAGAACGTTACCTCCAAGATACCGGAACTTCATGAATTTATCCAGCAAAATGACGTAGACATCTGCTTAATTACAGAAACCCATGCTAACCCTTCGCACTCCTTAAGGATAGCCAATTATTTCAGCTACCGTAGTGACAGACTCCACCACCGTGGTGGCGGAGTGCGCATTTATGTTAAAAGGACATTTGATTCATATCTGAAAAGTGCAGAAAATTGTGATGGTATGGAAAGTGTTAAAGTGATGGTGACCCTGGGAAAAAGCTCAGTGCTGAAATTCTGGATAGACTTATTAACTCAGACTCCTCCACCTTTCTAGGTGGCGATTTAAACACCAAGCATCTCGACTGGGGATGCCGCAACTCGAATTATAATGGACGCATAGTGCATGATTTTGTGTGTAATTACCCTGTCTTTCTGCATGTGCCGGATGAGCCTACCTATAGGCCAAATATGCTCAACCATCAGCCGGACATTCTGGATATTTTTATTACGACGTTCAATATTCCTATGGCTATTACGGTAACATGTGACATGTCTTCTGATCATGTACCTGTGCTTGCTTACCTTGGAGTGGAAAATGCTAAGAACCTACCGCCAATTAAGCATACTGATTGGAATCTTTATCATAATACTTTGATGACCACTGATTTTAATTGTGACTCGTTATAAAGCACTTCGGATATTGAACGTGCTATAACAGACTTTACTTCGTACCTGCATTCTGCTAAGTCCCTAGCTACGACTGAGGTTGACCGTGTCAGACATGAGCACACGCTTCCTACCAATATTCGCGAAATAATCTGCTTTCGAAATCATCTCCGAAAGGAATTTAATCTCACCTGGGATCCTGCTATCAAAACTCAAATTAACAGGCTTAATAGGAAAATCAAGCAAAAGATTCAGGACCATCGTTCTAGCTTACGGCAGGTTAACATAGATCAACGACGAATCTGGCGCCATACAAGGACACTAAAACGCCCCTGCTCTGCCAGAAAACCGCTTAAATGCGATAACGGATTTGCTTACTCCGATCAAGAGAAAGCGGAACTTTTTGCGGAACACCTTTCTAAACAGTTCATTCCAAATTCCTTCCCCTCAGATCATAGTTCGGACATTCACGTTCATTACCTTAGCGATCAATGGCTGCACTCCCCTTGTACGGAACCTTCTATCAAACTAACCACGCCGCACGAAGTGCAGAACATTATTAAGGGACTTAAATTAAAGAAAGCTCCAGGAAAGGACAAGATCACGAACCAGATGCAGAAAAACATGACTTTTAAGACCGTATGCAAATTAACAGGCATTCTCAATGCATGTTTGTATCAAAATTATTTCCCGCTTTTCTGGAAGCAAGCAAGCATCCTGAGGATTCCTAAGCCAGGGAAAACACAGGATTACCCGCCAAACTTTAGACCCATCAGCCTGCTGTCCTCCATAAGCAAGATACTAGAACCTATTATTTATCTCAAAATGCAAGAAAACTTGGACTTTCTCGTTGATCACCAGCACGGTTTCCGGAAAGGACTTTCGACCACAACGCAGTTAGTCAGGCTCCCGGAGTTCATCGGTGCGGCTATGCACAACAGAATGAGTGTTGCTATCCTGATGCTAGACGTGACAAAGGCTTTTGACCGCGTCTGGCATCCAGGGCTAATCTATAAGCTAATTCATCTCGGTTTCCCCAGAAATCTGATATTCGTTATCAAGTCCTTCCTTGAAAATAGAACTTGCACCGTTGGAGTTGGAAATGCAACTTCATGTGTCAAAAATATTTACGCAGGTATTCCTCAAGGGTCAATTTTAGGCCCGCTTTTTTACATCATCTATACCAACGATTTCCCATGCTTTTCCGAGGATACAAATGTTCTCGCAGCCAGCTACGCTGATGATACAGCGATAGCCACCAAGTCTCTAAACCCAGAGTATGCCTTGTCAAGAATTCAGGCCAAAATCCCTGCTATTGAGGGGTGGTGCAGCCGCCGAAAAACGTGCATTCAGCCAGAAAAGTCCAAGATTCTACTCATTCGAAATCGCAGACAGAGGAAACGGGTGAGAACTGAGGTTAAACGTTTTGAAAAAATCATCCCTACAGTTGATAAAGCTAATTACCTGGGAGTTACCCTTAACAAGAACTACAATTGGAAGGATCATATGCTTAGAGTAAGCGGAAAAGCACACGGGATCATTTTCAGGCTTTTCCCTCTCCTAAAGAATGTAAACCTCACCCTCAGACTGAAAAAGAGGATTTATGAAACTGTAATCCGACCCATTCTCACGTATGCTTCCCCAGCCTGGGCAAACTACAAAGCAAACGAAATTAGCAAACTCCAAGTGCTTCAAAATAAGGTGCTAAGAATCATCACAAAAGCTCCTTACTATGTTCGGAATAGGACCCTCCACTCCGACCTGAAAATAGATACTATTCAGGACTACCTCAGCAGAATAAACAACAACTTTTTTAATAATATTATCAATGTGAATCCCGCTAATTTCACGGACATTCTTATCTACGAAATCCTGGTTGAAGACAAAAACCTCCGCCCATTTGCCGTCCACCTCTTGAGTTCAGAATTCCAAGTTCCACTTTTCTGGTTTTCAAGCAGCATCGATCGGGGTCAGTTTCTGGGAGGGTGACCTCCCACGTGACTGGCTCCGACGAATGAACACTTAGTATTCGGGCTATCCTAGACAGGTCATCCGAAGTTTCTTTCTCCGGCCCCTGCTTGGCGGATTCCATCCAAGTTGTAGCAGTACAGGAGCAAAGTGCTTCTTTTTCTCTTTCTCTCTCTCCAGCACACTTCTACCTCCACGAGAGAAAATTTCTTTCAGGTTTCTACTCTGTCAGGCTTCACATGGGATCGCATCAGGAACTGGCAACAGCAGGATTTTAATTTACTGCTGAAAGCCAGTATAACTCTAAAGTCCCAAAGTTCCAAAGAGTACTGCGTCATTGAGTGAACACGTGCAACTGCATTCTGCCGGAAAAAATGTCTAATACGAAAACCGAACAGCGAATCAACATTAAATTTCTGGTGAAACTGAAGAAACTAGCCAGGGAGGAAGCCTTTCAAATGTTAACCGAGGCTTGTGGATATGAATCTTTGTTTCGTGCACGTGTGATTGAATGGAATAAGCGCTTTTCAGTGTGAAGGAGCAGTGTGGGAGATGATGAACTTGCTCGGCGTCCAAGGGGGCCTCCAGGATGTTCATCGTGATTGAGTGGGTTCCCAGTAGTCAGACTGAATCAATACTACTACATTGAAGTACTAAAAAGACTTCGTGAAAATATTAGGAAAAAAGACCACAGTTGTGGAGTGATAGAGGGATGTTACACCAGGACAATGCGCCCGCTCACATGGCCCTATCTATCGAGCAGTTTCTAACAAGCAAAAATATTACTGTGATGGGGCATCCTTATTCACCTGATTTGGCTTCATGCGACTTTTTTATTGTTTCCTAAAGTTAAATCTTGCTTAAAGGAACCCATTTTTACCACAGTTGAAGAGGTTCAGGCAAAAACGGAGAATCTCCTAAAGGGCCTTCCAAAAACGTCGTTCCATAACTGTTACCAGCAATGGTACACCGAATGCAGAAGTGTGTGAATGCTGAAGGGTATTACTTTGAAGGTGATAATGGCAAGGAGAACTGATTCTGTGAGTATAGTGATATATTGGACCAGTATCGTTACTTTTGTGTCACAAATTGTATAAGTTACAATTTAATGTCACTAGATTGTAGAGGTAAGAGAGATCGATGGAACCATGCTTAGAAGTATTAATTTCCATCAATTTAACTTTCGAAAGAATAAATACAAACATTTGTTTGCTTACAACATTTGTTTTTAAACAATTTATAAATGTTCTCAATTACATATATTTTTGCCTTTTGAATATTAACCAAATATAACGCAATGAAATAATAGAGAACTATTTCTGTAACCACTTTAAGCTGATAATCCAAATTCTGCACTATGTCTGAGAGGATACCGTGACTAATATTGTAACGATTATACAGTATGAATTCAAATGCCTCCCAAAAGTTTCAAAAAAATGTATGTACCTTAATGTTTTCTGTTGAAATGGCATAGTCGATCCAAAATAAGTTTTGGAAAAATAAAGTTAAAATAAAAATAACCCCTGATGTTACATCGGAGACCGGGAACCACCAGCGGCCGAGTGGTAAGGATGTTGAACAGTAGTATTTCGTTTTGGGGTTTAAATCACGGCTAATGGGTTGCCTACATGAGCGTTTACGTGGTTTTCCCCATGTGTAACGTGTATACGAATCAGTTTCTCTTAAAAATCATCCACGAAGGCATCCCTCTCCTTAGGCATTTAGTAATTTGCCACAATTAAACATTCCTTAACATACATCAGAAAACGTATGATGTTCATTTACGCAGTAATTTAAATTCCATTCTGCAGAAGGAAAAAATTGTGTATGAAAGATATTTGGCTAATCTTGACGTGGTATAAGTAAACAGTACAGTTTGAAATGTCTTTAATCTTAAAGAAATGAACTTTCAAAGATGAACGCAATTCCTTTTTGGAAGTATTAAAACGTATATCTGTGTACTAATTTATATTTTTTTTTCTGTAATTTAGTCATTTGCTATCTAACCTTTTCCGAACAAGTGTTACTGATTTACCTTTACATCAGCCGCAAGAAGGCTCAGTATAAAGGTTAATCTTCAGAAATCTATACATTTTCATGAGATTGTATTAGGAGTAAATGTTTTTATATTTATTGTTGTATAATGAAAACTATCTGATTCTTATTAAAATTCTGAATTTCAGTATTGCAAGTGAATGCCAGTGAGTTAGAAATAAGTAATAGTTAGAAAACACATGAGAATGATTAAATGACAAACATCGGTTGTTAGCAAATGCTAAAATGTTTTACTGATAGTAAAGGTTAAATGGAACCCATCTGAGGCCAAATTGTATTTAAGACCGAAAGAATATTTTTCAAACTCTTTTAAATAAGTATATACATAAGTTAATCTATATATGTGCCCAAAAGAAGCGGAAGTTCAGGCATGAAGTAGCAGGGACACTTCAGAATTATTGAGGAATGTCTTTTCCTCAAGGTATACGCATTTTGAGGTTTCGAAATAAATAGTTGAGACTGGTTACCTAAGCGTGTGTATCACTTATGACCTAGTTAATGAAGGTTTTCTCCATACAACAAATATTAGGTCAAATAATTTTTTTTAGTTAGCGGGTATTGTAGCATACATGATGATGGCGATATCGAGATTTTATTTGCATTTCAGTACCGCATTTTGGAAATGTATGTTAATCCTATAAATGCTTATTGTAAAAGATCTTGCTTTTAATAATGAACGGATTCTCTCAATGATACCTTATGTAAAACCTAATGCAAAGGTTTGAAGCAGATTTGAGATTCATCAGATGCTGGGTAATGTTATTGTTAAAGCGCAACTTATTTTTCCAAATGTTTAGGTTTTGTTTTTAATTTAAAAATTGAGGATTTGTATGCCAGTAAATTTAAAGCGCTATAAATGAGTTTTATCTACATAAATTGTTACTTGTTCCTCTGAATTTATTTCCGAATTTTAGTTACAGGCCAAATTCAGGAGCTATCTACTGATTCGACTTCAACGGTCTCTCCAAGTTCACCTGCGGTACTAGTTTTTCCGGCCGAAGTGCACCAAACAGAGGTTAAGTCGGGATCTTGGTGCTCTTCTGGAGATGAAGCAATTTCTGAGACGGTGAAAGTCTCAGGTCCTGGAATTTCAAATAATCAAGATTAATTTTGATCGTGATTGCATGGTAAAAAGCTCATGTATGTCATATATCCCTGTATTTTGAAAGGAATTATTCTTATTTGCAAAAAGTATTAATGAAATTGTCTTTGCTTTATTTTCGCTTAAAAAATGCAGTACTTTAGTATTATCCCGTTGATAGTGAAACTTTACCTACGCATCGCGATTTAACACCATTTATGAGTAAGCATGATTTCACAAGACATAACACCTGCACTTTCGTTTGATATAGCCTCAATTGTTTCTCGATAAGTGATCTGTTGTTTTTATGAACAAGGATCTAAATTAGCTGCTATTACTGCATTTGTTTATTGCATATTGAAAACAAAATTAGTTCGAGAGCAGTAGAATCACATTTTTGATGCACTTAGGTTCATTTACAGCTAGAGAGAATTAACGTCTGTTGAATGCGGAATACAGTAGCTGAATATTACCGACAAAACAGTAATAGATTAGAACAATCACCTGCATGAAGTTTTTACTTAGCTTTTTAAACAGAGCTTCCGGTAAAATCGGTGGACTTAGGAAAATAATAGAAATCGAGAGCCTTTTTACGAAATATAAAAAAAGCAGTGCGTCGAACATTTCCGTAGCACTGGGTATTTGATGAATTGCGCAAAGACTGACCAGTGTATAATTGTAAGAGTTGTTGTTGTCTTGTCCATGAACAACGGTTGCCAGAGCCTACTCCGAAGAGAGATTGGACTTCTATTTTCCACCCCAAAATTTGAGAGAGAGAGCACCCCGGGGGGGGGATCCGGAGGTCTCCTAACACTCTCCTCTCCCACCAGTCCACACGAGAGGACTTTCGGCCCGCCCCGCATATTTAGAGTGCCGCCGACACTATACATTTACAAACATCCATATCTTACCCGGGACTCGAACCCAGGATCTTCAGTACCGTAGTAGGTTCCCCTAACCACTGTACCGTCTTGGCGACAATTGTAAGAGTCGCAGAGGGAAGTGCTGCTCAGGATTTCGCAAAAAGGACTGATTTCGTGGTATCTCTGCAAACGTTGATGTTTCGATGGTAGCCAACTTTAACTACAGACGGCATAATGTGCAAGTACCAACGTTCCAAAACTAAGGTTACTTACATATTATCGGAAATACCCTAGCTCACTTTGGAGAATTTTATAGAAGACATTTGTTTTTATTCTAAAAAAAATTGTACAATACATGCATTTTCTACTTTTCAACTGTATATTTATTTCAAAAGGCAATCGTAAAATTAGCAACAAACGGATTTTTGCTTTTGCTGCGATCACTTTGAGAAATAATTCGAAGCATTGTCCCTTTAGCGATTTTGCGCAAAATAATACATTCCTACATAAATTTCATTCCTCTTTCTTCTATTGTAGGAAACTAGTACAAGCATAAATTTTAAAATCGAGTTTCAGACACAAAATAACTGTAGTTTTTCTATAAAAGCCGTTGGAACTTAGAATACAACAAGAAGAACGCATACCAAAATGGCTAGGTTTCAAACTGAATAATTGTCATGGGCATGATTGCCTGAATAATTGTTATGCACGTGGTTACCAGTGCTTGTTGTATTGTGAAGCTTTGGCGATTTATACTAAGGTTGTTACGATAATAAGTAAGTACCAATTAAATAGCTTAATTCGTTTAGTACCTAAGTTAATGCTAATAAATTTAAACTTTTACATAATCGAAAATCTTCGGGTAAAATAAATCGTAAAATTTGTATTCCTCAGACTGTGCATAATCCCTCAACAATTTATTGCCAACCAGCAACCGAATGAATACGAAAACTGAATACCGGTATCTCATCCATGGCTCGAATTCTGGGGAAGAGACCGACTGCGTACTTATCTGATATTTTCTCCAAAAGCGATTAGTCAGTTTTCCTCAGTCCTTTACGAAAGCATCTCTTCTTTGAACAATGCAGGCTTTGCGTGTTTTCTGTAGTAAATTGAACAAAACTTAGTGTAAAACCTTAACCAAATGTTAGTTTCTTTCAGAAAGCTATAATTCTAGTTAAGATATTTCTAATAAAAAATTTTTAGGGCTTGAAAAATTTTCACTTTCTAACGCAGTGCTTTATTGTAGTTGGACATACAGGTGGTAAAAAAAAAACAGAACATTGAGAACTTTCTGTTGGCATAAATTAGTCTCATTTTTAGCATAATGAAACTCGGCAACATCAAGAACAAACGATCGCCGAATGATATATATTAGCGAGAATGGATTCTGACGGTATGCTGGATGGATGGAGGTTTTCTGGTGCAAAAGTCTTAAAAAAATTTTGTACTTACGTGGTACTTGTGCTTAATTTCTTTTTCAGCATGTTACGTTCTCCTTTTGGAGCCATTTATTACGTAGTAGATAAAACTGGACATATGTGAGACTTATGAATGAGTCTCTTGTAAGTTCTTTATTTCAATACTTCAATTAAAATGTTTCTAAAGACTGTCAGCTTTGATGTTTTACTCTGTTTGAGCCAAGCAAACTCTCTAACTTGTTAACTAAAGATTTCATAGTTATTCTAAATTTTGATTCTTTTATAAAAATGTGCTAAATAGAGGATACCGTATTTAAACGCCTTAACTGTGTTAAATACACAAACTATCAGTTTAACGAATTTTTAATGCAAAATTTGGTACTTTATCTGAGGTAAACTATCTCTTGTATAAACCGTTGGTATTGGATTTTTAAATTTTGTGCTAAAATTAAAATTAAAATTTACCTCTATTTTTTCCTAGGTATTGCCACGGAATTCTGTTTCCCAGCGCATGGAGAGTATTACTGATGTTTAATATTTTAACTGTGTAATTTTAGTGTGCAATAAAGTCATTTTATCAAGTTTTGTACCATTCTTAAAAGAATATATTAGTTTTCATTTCTTTAAGTGAATGCAAGCCAATGTTCATTTAACGAGGCCATCGCTTAAGCAGATAACTTTTATATTGGAAAGTCTGAACAATTCAAGGCAGAAAAAATGTACATGAATATGTACAGTTTATCATTGAACATATTACTATTACCATAGTTGCCAATAGTTGGCTTCAAGAAGATTTCATTCTTGAGACAATAGAACTGCTTTTATAATTTAATCACAGTTAGACTTAAGAAATGTCCTTATCGCAATAAGTTGCATCAGGCTATGTAGTCATCTGATTTTACCTTACCAACAATGAATTTGTATGCCAGATGATTAATAATGATTAATAGTCATACATTTACCTTAACTTGTGGTTTAATTATACAACATCACGGCTGAACTCATAGGTCTTCCAACCTTGAATTCTCAATTTTTAGGAGATATATACGAATCTACTCATCTAGAAATACACAATAGTAAAAAATTAGCTGTTAATATTTTTATGGATAGACAGTTAAAAAAACTAAAAAAGTAAAGAGATCTGGAGATACAGCATTATTTGGTTCAAGATGCTATAATAATATCGTGTCCCATGGAGACCCCATCACAAATGATAAAACGTTAAAATCAGTTGAACACCACTGTAATATGAAATTTATTTGTCCAAACAGCAAAAAGGCTCAGAAAAATGTGCCTTAGTACATAGGTTCTAAATACACTTAAGCTAGAACTTATACATCAATATGTGATAGAAAAAATTATCACATATTGTGCAGGAACTTGAGCCGCTCCTTTTGACTAAAAAAAACCCACAGATTGTCTCCAAAACATAAGAATACTTGAATTAAGCGTTTTAAGATTCTATAAAACATGAAATGCTGAACTGTGCTCCCTGGCGATCTTTCCCTCTCTTTTCCTTGTTGCCGAAAAGGAATTATCTAAAATACGTCTTCCAGCTTCACAGAAATGGCAACTATGGTTGCCTAGCAATATATTCCTTAATGTAAGAATCTCAGGTCAGTCCTCAAGAAACTTACGCTTCTGTAAAAATGAATTTTAAATTCTTCACGCAAGTCTGTCACCTCTCGAGTATAGTTCAGATTACTACAATAATGGAGCAAAAGCAGAAAATGGGGTATGATATACACGAAAGAACGTTGAACATATTACAGATTTTAATAACCCGGTATAGATGTAAATATCGTGATGAAAGTACCAGCTATGAGACATCAGTCTTCAAAAGTCAAACATAAGCTTCAAGTTCAGACTGAGAGGTAATAGAATACCAACTAATTCAATTATATATATTTTCATAGTATTACATATGCACAATCTCAGTAGATTGCAGAGCCATGCCTATATATTGTCTCACCTGATGCAAAGAAGTAAATGTTGCGCCTCTAAATGCGCTCAAACTACAGTGAAACCTCAGTGACGATAAAGTTCTTTAGGTGAGCTTTCTATGTAATTGACCAATAGTTCACAATGCGCAAATAAAAACTGATATTGAATATCTCTTTTCTAAGTTGACCTGCTACAGGTGACCACAACCATTAGAAACCCCAAATAGCACAGTAACGTCGTAACGACGTTGCAAACTCGTCGCGGATGTCGTTGCAACAACGTTGCAATATGTCGTCTTTAAGATGCCCAGATGTCCGCGAAACTGCACTGTTATGCAACCGTTGCAAAGACGTCTTTATTACGTCTTTGCAGATGAGGTTTTTGTCGCATAGACGTCGTTATTGCGTCTTTTGCAGGTGATATTTTGGTTGTGAAAGCATCGTATCACGACGTCTTAAAGACGCATAAATGTTCGGCAAATTCCACCTTTTTGCAACAGTTGAGAAAATGTCGTTATTATGTCCTTGTGTTACATATTCATTTATGCAGAAAAATAAGCTTAATAATTAATCTATTTTTATTCTTTTTTTAAATTTTGTATTCCTTGTATTTATCTAAAGTTTAAATATTTTATCATTTTCTGAAAACCAGAAGATAATACAATTTTTTCTCTTTAGACTAAATATGCATAATTAATAATAGCCTTAATTCTTTTCAGTACTTTAAACTATATTTTTTAAATAACTAAAATTCTAAAGATTTCATAATTTAATAAAGATTTAAGATTCCATAATTTTTTTTCCTTAAGTGAGAGTAATTATGAAAGTGGTTATTATAAATATATAACATTAATAGTAGGTTTTAAGTAACTAAAACTCAATTAGACATAAATAAAAGTAAAGATATATATGTGGGTAAAAAAAGAGCGTTTCTGATAACAGCATTATCACATTTATTTCTGTTAAATCTCAGAGACATTGAAAATTGCCCCTGTCATGATAAATTAGGAAGCGGTTCCTTAAGGTAACATAATCAGTATTTTACCTTAACTCAAGTAAAAATTTATTCGCGTTTAACTGTAAAAAATATAACCATTAACTTCTATATCTCCAAGATATGCAAATAAAAGACAGTATAAAGTAGTTAATAAATGTGATCAAAAATATTTCATACAGAAATATACCTAAATCCAATAACTTTCCATATTCATATCTAAAATGAAATAATAGCCTAACAAACAACATGCATGACAGCACTCTTTAAGAAAAAACATGAACTAGTAGTGTTTGAAAGTATAAATAGCAAAAGGAAGGTAACAGAACTAAAATTTCCAATAAATAAAATATTATTTGTGTTTTTTAAATAGTAAGCAATTAAAAGTGCAATAATTATGGATTGTAGTATTTACAATAGTAAAGCTGATGTTTCTTAACACCATTTCTTTCAATCATATGCTAATGTATTTACTTACTTTTAGTTTCTAAATTTTAGAATAGTGGTCGATCACAATGATTATTTCATGCACTTTTTATAATACTGTACAGAAATAATTTAAATAATATATTATGCGATAGTCAGCCAAGTATGCTAAAGTAAGCTCTTGGTTAAATAGCACACGATGAAACTTTTTGTTTCTATTTATTATGAATTTCTTTGCTATCACAAGCACATAAAATGTAAGCGAAGAATATACTTAATAAATATACTTAAATTAAGAATAAAATATACTTAAATGACTTACTTAATATACGTATTTAAGTATAATGAATATACTTAAATTTAATAAAGAACAAAACCTAATTTCCAACATTCATTTGAGATAATCTAATAGACATACATAACGGCAATATTTAAAAAAACGCGAATTACACAGTGTTTGGAAGGATAGATATCAAACAACAAGTAATAAAACTGCAATTTGCTATCATTAAAAAAATATTTAGAATTTTTCAATATTACACAATTAAATATGGCATAATTACAGATTACAATATTTCATAGCAATGCTAATGTTTCCTTTATAAGGTATTTCTCCCACTTCCCTAGCGTGCCTTCGTGGTGTAACGGTAGCACGCTGGGCAGGTATTCCAGAGGTCCGTGTCTCGATTCCCGGCGAAGGCGGTTGCATATTTTTCATCTATCCGGCTTCGGAAAAAAAAAAAAAAAAAAAAAAAAAAAAAAACAACCTAATGACTCTACACCTTAGCACTATTTTTTCGATCATATGCGGAAAGTCTGAGCACCAACCTGTATCATGAGCACAATAATCGATTAATATGAATGATATACGATATAGTCGAATCCGTGTATCCAAATATTCCACGACGTTATAACCGAATCCGTGTATCAAATCTAACGATAATCCCTGTATCCAAATATTGCACCGCTGGAGCCACTGAAGATTGGAAAACAACAATGTAATTTTAATCACCGGAAAATCATACAACAACAAAACAGAACAGTATTTAACTGTATGGACCATTTTAGCACGTTGCAAGCAGATATTCACAAACAAAATAAGCAGAAATTCGGCATTACATCGATGATTTCGCCTCAATTCAAAATAAACTGCCATCATTATATTTTTGTACGTCGTTCTCTTTCTGTATTGAAGCTCTCCAGTATTTAATTCTGGCGGGGAATTACAAAAGCATGAAGAAAATATTCATGAAAATAAGATGGAGTCAAATCATTGCGCAGTTACTAACTTGTTCGAATTTGGCAGCTAGCCAAAGCGCGCAAGCCTCGAGCTCAGATGTTCGTTTATATAATTAACCAGTAAATAATATAGTACATGGAATGTCGAACAGCAATTCAGTGCAACGTTTCAGGGATTTATTCGATTGCATTAAACCTTTAGACGGTTCTTCTGATAATTTAATAGAATTTTTTTTAAATGGCCTAGAAGAATTATTTCAACTGAATAGAATTACGAACAATGTTCACAAAATACGAAATTTACACAAAAATATTTATCGGGCTCGCCTAAACATTTGTAATGTGAATGTCGCCAAATCCCGAGTGCACCGTAATACTAGGATTAAACGAAGCATTTTTGAATGCACTGGAAAAACGTAAAAACATAACAAACAGTTCATCAGAAGTTTTATAGGTAAGGAATTTCGTATTTTTGTTCACAGTTTCTCTAATTTTGATGTCAACATTTATTAGCAACTTATCAAAGCCATTAATTTTGTCGTTTTCCATTAAAATTGTTAATATTTCTTTCTCCTTTTCCATTAATTTTTCCGTTCTGCTTCTCTTGGCTGTCGGTGCGTTTTCCGTCATATATATTGGACAGACGTTAAAAATGCATAGATATACATCGTCTTTTAACATTGGACGTTTTCTCGGAATTCTTAAAATCGCCCCATTTTTATCCGTGTATACATCTTCACGAAAATTGTGCTTTTTGCTCTGTATGCGGTAAAATGTTTCATATTATGTCAGCATATTAATTCAAATAAATTCGTCCTCACTTCAAAAATAAGGTAGCATTCCGTTTTGAGGACCGTGAAAAATCGCCAAACTATTTTTTTGATGCCAGTGCTGCCAAAAATAACTGCGGCAACCTTAACGCAAGAAAGGAAGTATAATAGTAAATAACTATCTAAGATTATTGTTTTAATTTAGATGAAAGGTTAATTTCATATAATACTTTTTTATTATAATTTATATAAAAAAGGCTAAACACAACTGAATGGAAGCATAAGAGTAAATAACTATTTCAGATCATTATTATAATTTAAACATAACTGAATGGATTCCTGTATCGCTATTTCGCTACCGAGATATCGCTAAAGCATAATTTCATCTCCTTGGTTGTTCAAACATAATTTTCTATCATGATTGATGCTTTTCCGTTGATCAAATTCTACTGCAAACTTTTCGTCATGGGCAATTCCCAAATTGTTAAATTCATAGGATATCAAAAAAGGATTTAAAAATTAAACTAGTTTTTCAATGGCGGCTTAAGAAATATAGAACTATCTAAACTTACGCAATTTGAAATTAGCTTGTACGCTAGATTTGGCGCGCTGTTAAATGGGCGCGTTTGCTAGATTTGGCGCTTTTGCGCATACATTTTCGCTGCAATTGTTTTACGGTTCTCAAAACGGAATAGTACCAAAAATAATAAATAAAGTCATTGATTTCGGAAATTAATTTTTTAAAAATATATAAAATGCATAACTACTTACAGAACATAAAATGCAGCTTACTTTATACACTGACTACCAATAAGTATTTGGACACCTATGCAAATGACGATATCTGCGGTCCTAAGGTACGTCCCGGACTCCGCTGATATATATCGTGTAGAAAACAGTATCGAATTTAGTAGCATGCAAGATGCTTCGCAGTTCGGAGCTCTCTGATTTCTAGAAAGGCATAATTAACGGGTATCACAAATGTGACCGATCCTTAAGGGACATATCTAGCGATCTGAAGTACCAAAAATCAACAGTGGCCTATGTGATTAAGAGGTGGAAGGTGAGAGGTGATTGTCGGAATGTGCCCCGAGTCGGAAGACCAACGAAACTGGGAGATAGAGACCGACGAGTGCTGTCCAAAGAAATTCGGAAGAACCGCACCCAACCGATGGCCCCCATCCGCGAGGAGTTTCAACAAGCATCCGGGAGTATTGTTTCAATGAATACCATCCGTAAGGCAGCACATCTGCTTGGTTTTCATGGTCGTGCTGCTGCCCATAAGCCTTTGATCACAAAGTCCAACCGCGCTGCTCGGTTAATGTGGTGCAAAGCACATCGAAATTGGACCGTAGATCAGTGGAAAGAGTTCTTTGGAGTGACGAATCAAGGTTCAGCCTTTACCGTTCGGATGGCAGGGTCTAGGTCTGGCGTCTACCTGGAGAACGTCTACTGCCAGAATGCATTGTGCCAACAGTCAAGTTCGGCGGAGGTGGAATTATGGTCTGGCGGTGATTCCCCTGGTATGAGCTGGGACCCTTGGTCCCCATTCATGGTAAGCTCAACTCCGATGCCTACTGCACTATTTTGGATGACAGTGTGCTTCCTACGTTGTGGCAGTTTTACGGGTTGGACCCCTGTTACTTTCAGGACGACAATGCCAGTTGTCATGTTTCGACGTTAACCAAGGCTTGGTATGGTGCCAAATGAGTTCATCGAATGGACTGGCCTGCCCAGAGTCCAGACCTGAACCCTATCGAGAACCTCTGGGACGAGTTGCATTGCCGAATTCAGGGGTGCACTACCCGTGCAAAATCGGTGAAGGAACTTCTATGTCTTCTCCAAGCCGAGTGGAAGAAAATACCACTAGCTGTCATACAAAGACTTGTGGAAAGTATGCCCCGGAGGGTCCACGCTGTAATTACCTCTCGTGGAGGCTCTACCAACTATTGATTCTGAATAAAGTTAGTTTTTCTTTTCTATCACAGGTGTCCAAATACTTATTGGTAGTCAGTGTAAATTAGTTTCATTTTTAAATATTTTGCTATAACATTTATAAAAAAATATTTTAAGTATTAATTATTTTTCAAAATTTAAACAATAATTTAGCACCTATTTTAGTACTAATTAAATTTAATAATTCAAGTATTTATATTAATTTTATATTTCATTAGATGAATCTACCTTAGATTAATATACTTAGATGAAATAAAGTATTGAAACATTTCAAAATAAATCTTATGCGGACTTCAGATTCTTGAAAGGGCAGATTTAGTTTCTTTTCATTCTAAAAGCAACGCTGATGAACTATGAAAAAGATGCTAAAACGACCACGTCTAAGAGCGGTCATATCATGACGTTTCAGCGACGTCAACAAATTGCCAAGATGCAACGGCAAATATTTTGTGTCTTCGCAAAGTTGTAAAGACGTCTTAAAAGTTACCACGACCACTTTGCAACCTCTCGGACTAGTTTGCAGCGTCGTGTGCTACTTGGAATCATGGATAATTATCTTAGATAGAATCCACGACATATTGTTGCGTTTCTACGTTGGAATCGTGTATATGGAGTGATTGACGATAACACTTGATGAAGAATGAAAGCACAATTTATTTAGGCAGTATTACTCAGGTCATTTCCAAAATCATCTTTACAGTCGTCGAAATACTACGACAAACACGCTGAAGCAATTAGCAAAAGAGTCGTCAGGCTGTAACTGTGAAGACAGCTTCATAGCAGGGTTCTAGATTACAGCTTCCGAATCGGTTCGTTCGTTCATGAAACTCAACGCACTCTCGAGATTCTCCACGCTACAACTCGCGATGCACTCGACGATACACTCGATATCCTCAACAATGCATACTCTCGAGACATACTGACGAGACAATATAACTCCGCTTACAGACAGGGTTTATATAACTTTTGGCCTGCCTTCCAGAACATTCTGGGCCAAACCGGTAAGAATTCATTCAAGAATGTTCTCCATCCCTCTATGGCATATCGCCAGTTTTGTCGCCAAATGGGCGATTTCGCGTCAAATCTGGCAACTCTGCCTTTCCTTGCCATTTTCTGGCAACTCTAAGCCCTTTTTGCGGAGAAGCTCGGTTGGGCATTTCGTAACAATATTTTATTTAAATATAGCTATTTAAAATCAAGTGACTATAAAAATTTTAATCTCAGCTTAATATATTTATAAAAATAATTTGTACTTTTTAAAACGTTAAAAATACCTACTTACAGATGAAAACTGTTTGCGTTCCCCGTGTTCTTGGATTTGAAGCGACTGATGATAACACTTGATGAAGAATCAAAACACAATTTATTCGTCAGTTTTACACAGGGCAGTTCCAAAGACGTGTTACAGTCGTCCAAAAACTACGATAAACACGCTAAAAAAATCAGTAAGTAATACAGCCTTCAGGCTACAATGGTGGAGACAGCTTCACAGCAGAACACTAAAGCACAGTTCCTGATTTGGACCAAGGACCAAGGCGTTTGAATTACGGAGTACCTTTGCAATTAAATGCAATTACCTCCACATCATCGTTCAGAAAATTGGAATGGATAAGAGAAAGCATTAGCTAAAGTTTGTGAAAGAAGCAGTTAAGCAAAAATCAAGATTCGTTAAGAGTCTCCTGATTTGGTCGATCGCTCTCAAGCTAAATTCTGAACTCAAACACTACTACTAAACACTATTCATGATAAATTGCTACTACGCGTACAGGCAGGGTATTTATAGCTTTCGATCTGCCTTCGAGAACATTCATGGGAAAACCGGTAAGAATTAGTTCTAGAATCTTCTCGCACAGTCTATGGCATATAGGAGATCTGGCAAACTTGCATTTTTTGCCATTTTCTGGCATCCGTAAACCCGCTTTAAAGGGAAGCTATCTTATCGCAGCTGGGTATTTCGCAATAATATAATTAATATAAAATGTTACATTAATTTTCAAGCATTTGTTTCTGCTTTTAAACGAAGTAAAGTCATCAGTAATGTTATTAAAATCTATTTGCTTACTTGATTCATATCTTATAGAGAAAATAGGTATGTTTAAAAATTTGTTTTTGCCAAATAAAAGGCATTTATAATTTCTTATTATTATAAATTTGCTGTAGTTTCTTAGAAAAGGCATATGCAAATAATTCAGAATGATACATACAGGCAACATATTTAAAAATTAAAAGCGATTTGTTTCAGAAATATATTATTTTCACCCCACAGGAATGATTCGATACTTTCGGTACTTTACGATTCGATACTTTATATAAAATTGATGTATTTGTTAAATGTTAAGCAATAATAATTCAGTAAAATGATAATAATGTAATAATAAGGATAATAATGAATAATAATAATGAAGTTATGCAAAATATATATGATAATAGGTTTCGTGCTTTACTGTGTTAAACATGTTCTTGATTTTGATTCATTAACTAATTAGAAGCGCAGCACGCAAGGGCCATCTTCCTAACAAAGGATGCCTTAATGGGAAACTTTCTAAGAGGAGCTGGTTCATATTTACATTACATACGAATTTATTCATTAAATTATGGAAAAGCACATTAAGGAATCTGCGTGAGGGCAGGAATATCTCCGTGGAGGACTTACTTAGGTACACAGTTTCATATTCATATTACAGTTGGATAAATTCATGAATTCATTCCATTCCATTCAGTAGAACACTTAGTATTCAGTGATCTTAACCATTCAGCAACTGAGGCAAAGGTAAATATAATTACGCAATAAATAATAGTAGAAAAATAAGCAAAACTGTTTTTTTACCGAATATTGCCATTTTTTATCTTAATATATATGTTAATAAAACGCTAAATAAAGAAAACATTTATTTTTTATTAAAGTTATACATTCAAAACAATTTTTATAAGGTATTTCTCCCACCTTCTTGGCGTGCCTTCGTGTCATAGTGGTTCTGCACGCTGGGCCGGTATTTCAGAGATCCGTGGTTCGATTCCCGGCGAAGGCGATTGTTCATTTTTCATCTCTGCGGTTTTTCCAATTAACTAATGTCTCTACAATTTATTTAATTCTACTCTTCTTACTAATATTCTTCGGTACAAGGGTTAGTTAATCCAGTATCACTAATAAATGGCGAAAATCTGTTTTTTTAGGGGTAGTCTTTAATATATGTTGTTTTTAATTAGGCAGAAGGGCATGCTTTTATTCTTCAACAAAATAATTCAGAATTTGAAGCCTTCTTTGACATTAGATAATTCATTCTGTTGTCACATTTTAAACAACGAAAAATTCAAAACGAAGAATCATGCATTACCTAATCTCTACTCTTTACTCTTCACTCTGCACAGAAACTCAGATAGTGATGCGATTGCGCTAACTCATCGAGCAATAACTGTAGCTATTCCAGGAATAACCGTAAATAAAAAACAACTATTCAGTTCTGAGAAAATTTTATATGAATATAATATGTTGAAATTGTGCAGAATAAGTCTGGTTCAAGAGCAAACTTCATAACGGATCAGAACATTGAAAATGAGATGTATTTCATTTACAGAATACCTTACTTAATCTCCTGATGCAGTTCCAATGGACTGTAATGCAGGTCTTGTTGAAATAACTCTAAGCGAGCTTCACGCTATGCCAAGTTGAATTCGTGGAAAGCATATCATAGCAAAGTTTCACCATTCTCAGCTTAATGGGATTTCGTGTAGTGGAAATCGCAGTAAAACTGCAGTATAGACGCACTTAGGTGGGTGGGATATAGTTTCCCAAGTTCAAAGTCTGCAGTTCATTAAATATAAATCAATGTGAGTGCGTTAGTTCCAATCATAAATATGCTATATGTCTAGCCCCTTCGCGCCGACTGTCACGTCTAAGTGCCAGCAACGAACGCACTGACCTACCGGTCGACACGCAGGCGTGACAGAGCATTTTCCCGTTTACTACCTACTGTCACGTATTTGTGCCAGCGTCCTGGAACGTTTTTCAAACTATAATTTCTGCTACAAGATGGCACTGTATGTCCATATGGTTTCAGATACATGTAGATTAGACCTTCTACTCGAAATGAGAGAAGCATGACTCACATACACGTGTTTTTGATTATATAAACAAACCGGTGAACTAAATGTTTCCGAATGGCGTGATTTATGACGTCTCTTTAAATCTCACTTTATTCGCTCGTGGTAGTTGTTTATTGTAAGAAGAAGTTTTATATACGCTAAAGCGTTGAGTATTTCGGTTTATAGTTCAGTTTTCAGAAAATAATTATATCTTGTTAGACGTGAATTCTTTCTGTTTTTACCGTTGCAATGTCGAAGCGTCGAAAATGTTTAACAGAGCATGAAATAGCAGAAATGATGCAAAATATTTCAGATATTGATTCTGAAATTCTGATATTCTGATATTGATTCTGAAAGATTAACTGAAAGACATTTTCCAAAACTTTGTTCAGAAGAGACTGATAAGAAAATGAGACGACGATGCTTCGTTTGTTCACATTCCCGGAAAAATCCTCCAAAACGGCAAATGAGTTATTACGAATTCAAGGAATGTAACGTAGGACTGTGTGTAGATACCTGTTTTCAAGTTTTTCATACGAAAAGATAATTTTAAGTAATATATTTAGTTTTCAGATGTATAATGTTAAAGTCATAAAATGGTGAGTAATTAAAATAAAATGTGTAAAATATGCATTTAAACAAGAAATAAGGTAATTAAAGTATATATATATATATATATATATATATATATAAAGCATAAGCCGTTTAAGTACTCTATAGAGCATTATTAAACAATGCGTTGATACTTCGGAAATTTCATGGATTTAGGCTTAGTAGCAAAAAAGCCCCCGGCCCTGAAGAGACGCTCGCGGAAGACACTGCCGGCCTCCGCGATAAGCGCGCGTTTTCGCTACCCGGCTCGAAGGGGCTAGTGTTGCTTGAAAAACTTCTGCCCTGATCAATGTAATATGTAGCTGATAATCACAGTGTATTGAGTGTAAAAATGAGTTTTATAAGGTGTCTTATATTATAAGGCGTATTAAGGTGCAGTGTTCCACTGCAGCATAAGTATTATAAAAATTGTAGTGTATTGATTGCTTTATAGTATATAGCAATGTGTTATTGTGCAGTGTGACCAGACGAATGTTTAATTGAAAAATTATTTTTGGTATGTTTACAGAATATAGCAAAATTAATGCAAGAGTGAATTTTTAGCATAGTGTTATTTAATCAAAATTAGTATGGGCTGTACTTTGTCCTCAAATCTGTTATCTGCATTTTGTATATTATAAGCATAGCGTAAAGTAACGAACGTGTACTTCTGTGTGTAATTGTGTAACTTGTTCGTAATGTGTAGTTTTGTACTTTATTTAAGGCCTGTTGTATCAAAAACTATGTTTTATACAACCAAGTTATGTACTATATAATCAAGTTGTGTCTTATATAGCCAATTACATTATTCAGAACCTATGTTGAATTTTCAAGAGTAATGTTCAGCAGAATATGTAGCAGCCGTGAGTTTTGTAAATGTATATTATGCACAGTGCAATGATCAATGCAGTGCATATATAAAATGCATAGTGTTACGGGGTATGTGTAGCAAAGTGTTAGCATGCTATGTAACCAGAAGAATGTTTATTTGCAAAGTTAGTTTTGGAACGTTTTCAGCGTACAGCAAAATTTCCGCAAAAATGAGCTTTTAAAATAATGTTATTCCATCAAATATTAATATGGAATGTATTGTGCCTTCACTTCTCTTTTCTGTATTTTGCATATTCCACTTTATACAACGCATGCAGAAAAATCTGATACTTTACCCTTGTATAGCCGTGTAATGTCTTAATTTTGCATTGTAGCTTTAGATAGTTGCGGGATCTGGACAATACCCGATTAGTCTATGCATGCAGCCCGGGTGTCCGGACCTGATCTCACATATCACCTCTATGTCCAGTGTACAACCTTTCCTACATTAACTGTCATGTGAATAATTAGCTCAATAATATAATGCCTATGAAGTTTAATGCCCTTCCTATGATTTAGAAGCTAACAAAACAAAATGTAGAACCCTTTGCTAATGAAATGCCACAACTGCTCCTCTCATATTGATTCAGATATATATAGCTTTCTATTTCAGCAAACAGCTCATCTAAAAATGCTTCAAATAAATCTACAAGGTGCACGTATTATTCTACCACATGACTTAAAGACAGAACAAGAAGAAGACATTAACTTAATTTTTGTACAAGTACCTTATATTACTAGCTTCCAAAACATCGGTACTTCCACCGGGACATTTTTCTGTTCTTTCTAACACAGCTAAACCAGGAATGGTTTATTCAGATCCTCTAACGCGAATTGTTGTTCATAGAACAAATTTTACGCCGCCCAACCTGGATAGTGGTTAGTGACGTTGCCTGCCCTCCGAAGGTCCTCCGGGTTCGAATCCCGGAGAAGGCAATTATCTTTGTAAATGTATAGTGTCAGTGCGGTATGGAAGCACTCTAAATAGGCGGGGAGCTAAATGTTCTCTTGAGAAGTGGTTGTTAGGGAGAAAGGCGTGGGAGTCCCTCGGGGTGCTCTCTATCAAAATCGGGGACGGAAATGAGCAAAGTCGTTCTGTCACCGATGTGGTACTCTAGGATCTTGCTAACGACAAGCGCAATGATGCATGCCTTGCTATAATGAATTTCATGGGCATGCACTGATGTTACTATCAGACAAGTGAGATAACTCAGAACAACAACAACGTTTACAGTCACAAATAACGTTAGAAAACTTACTTCATTCAATGTATTGTACTTTTGTTCATGCACCGTCTTCATCAGAAATTTAAGAAATCTTACAAAAAAATAGCTACCTTACAACTACCACCAAACACTTATCATCTCATCTCTGGTGATTTTAATGTGCATAGTCCAATCTGGAGAGCAATATCTGAAAACAATAGAGGGAAAATTCTTACAGAATTTATTCAAGAAAAGCGACTCGTAATTTTAAATTCTCCAGAGAATCCTTCTACCATCTCTAGTTTAATATCTCAAGGTTGGATAGGCCTCACAAATTTAGTCTCTACAAATTTAGATTTATCAATCTCAAATTGGGCCTTTTTGGGCAGGGAATCATTAAGTGATCATAATTACATAACCTTTCAATTAAAACATGAAATTTTATTTACAACTAAACAAAGACATAAAACAAAAATACTAAATAAATTCCATGAAATTATTGACTCTTTCGATAAAGCTTCAACAAGAGTTAAAGCAAATATTGCCATGAATAATTTTATTAAAATAATAATAGAGGCTTGTAATTTCACCTACAAATACTGATTAATCTTTGCAAAGCTCAAAATAAGCTGGTGAATGAAAATCCTGCAACTTCAAATAATGTATCATTGAGACGAAAATATAAGGCATGTAAATAGCTTGAAGAAAGAATCAAATAAAATTACAATTCAACAAATCAAGAACACTTTACAAAAGAAACATTAGAATTGCAAAAATAAACAGCTGGCGCAACTTCTGCAGTAATATATCTTAATTTTATGCTTCAGTTTTTAAAATCGCTCATAACAAAATCTTTATACCTCCACAGCTTTCAATATCAAGCTTTCAAGCTTCCCATTCTTTAGCTGATGTTACTTTATAAATTCTTTCTCAACTGTTTCTTCAAGACGAAGAGAATTTAGCAACAAAGCAAGCCATTGAAATTTCACAGGAAGATTGATTAAATAATAAAAAGGAAATTATTTCTGATCTTCCAAATCTCGTAGGAATAAAAAGCATAATGAAAGATTTAAACTCTAAAAAAAGCATCAGGTCCCGACAGTATAGAAATAACCGTCGGGAACTATGGTTTGTTTTAAAATGAACCGACGAAAATTTGTTCTAAAATGATGTTGTCTATACAACATCATTTTAAAAGAAATTATTTTGTCAGCAAACAATGACTTAATAAAAATCATTCGTGCACCCTTTTTGGAAAAATTCAACTTTTCATTAATATACTAAAGAAAGCAGCAATCAGTCTCTTTGTAAAGACAAATAAATCTGAAAGCAGTTCTTTTTCATAACGTCCCGTATGTCTCATTACAGTACTCGGTAAACTATTAGAAAAGTTAACACTCACAAGATTAAATTTTCATTTACGCCGAAATAAAATAATCCATAAAAGGCAATTAGGGTTCACAAGTAATAAATCAGTTGATCCTGACAGGCAAGCTATTCAAGAAGCCGTATCTGTCAATAAAGTTAATAATCTATATTCAATAATAATTTCCTTAGATATTCAATCAACTTTCGACTCTTTGCGCTGGACGAACATTTTACAAATTTGACTATCGATCAACTGCCCAGTCTCAATATATAACCTAATCAATGATTATTTAAATGGAATATACCTACATTTTATCTCAAATGAAAGAAATTTTTCATATAAAAATTACAAAAGGCTGCCCACAAGGTTCTCGCCTGGGACTGTTATTATGAAACTTGATTACAAGTGAAGCTTTTGTAATTTTTGATAGTCCCAGACACACATGCCCGAGCTTATGCTGATGATTTTTTTCTTATAATATAATCAAAGGAAAAAACTCGAAAATACATTGAGGAAAAAGCTCATAATTCATACAGATTTTTCAACATTGGACAACCAAATTTGTTCTTACAATTTCATTCTCCAACAGCAAAGCCATTTACATTGAAAAACCAGGTTCCTCTTATCAAATTATAAAAGTTACGCAAGAAAAAAATGAAAATAGAAAAAAGCTTCATGTATTTAGGTATCAAAATTGATAAAAAATTCTCCTGGCACCAGCATATCAATAATCTCAAAAATAAAATTACGACTCTTTCTAACTCTTTGAAATCCACATCAGCTTGTTTTTGGGGAATAACCCCAAAATTTCAAACGTTATTGTATCATACAGTTACAGAAAAAATTCTTCATGGTGCCTCTGCTTTCGGGTCCAGTTTAAATATTCATGTTAAAAGACAACTAATTTCCTTTCTAAGACATTTTGTTACCTTCAGTAACAAAAGCCTGTAGAACTGCATTACAGATTACCAATTCCACCAATAACATTAACCCTACATAAAGAAACTATCGAAACTAAAGTTTCTAGACTTCCACAAACAAGTCATATCAGTAACAAAATCTACCATCTATTTGACTGTGAAAATATTACGCAATGTTTAGTTATACAACCTTTTGTTAAAAACAGAGCAAGTGTAGGTAGTACCTACTGTGATTATTGTTACAATTTTCAAATTAAACCTTAACAAACAAGACTAAAAATCACCAATTCTGTTTTTCAAGTCGAATTAATAGCTATCAAAGAAGTGATAATATTTTCAAAATATCTAACAGAAATATGTGTAATCATAATAGATATTTTTTCCAGCATTCAAGCAATAACATGACAAAATCGCTCACGTTTGGTCAAGGAAATAAAAGTACTTTTAACGAACTATCCAAAAATAATTATTACAAAAACTGCATTGGACGCGGGCCCACGTTGGCACTACTGGCAATGAATCGCAGATCAACTAGTCAAGGAAGCCACAAATAATCTTTCAATGCCAATTACATGTGTACCTAATCCCATACCATATCTAAAATCTTGTCGGCAGCGCAGACGGTGTAGTGGTTGGGGGACGCTACTGTTATACCGAAGGACCCGGTTTCGAATTCCGGAGAAGGCATGGATGTTTGTAAATTCGCGGCATGGGAGCACTCTAAATATGCGGTCAGCGAAAGGTCTTCTTCAGAGGTTAATGGTAAAGGAAGAGGGTTGTGTGATCTTCGAACCCGTCACACCAGGGTGCTCGCCTAAAAAATTGGGGGCGGAACTGAGCTAAGTCGTACTGTCACCTGTATGGCACTCAAATACGCTTGCTAGCGAAAGGTCATCGTGCAATCGACAGGTGTGCTGCCGTTGCACGATAACTTTCGTGGTCTTGTTCTGATATTACTGTCAGACAAGTGAGACAATTCACAACAATAACAAAATCTTATCTGAAAGCTGATCTCATTTCAATTTGGACAACCAACTGGAATTCAGAAGAAAGAGGAAGAAGAAGTTTTCAATTTTTTGCCAGTTACCTGCAGAAAACTGATTTCTACAAGTCGAGCAGTTAACTCTCATTTTGACAGCCCACGGTAGTTTCATTGTCTATCTCTTCCGCTTCGGAGTTCATCAGACATATTACTGCATTTCACGGTCACCAGGCACTATAGACCATTATATGTTTGACGGTACCCTAACTAAAGAATTACATTTCCGTCGTTATACACAAGAAAATGATAGAACAGGGTTGTTACAAATTATAAAGAGTAGTATTCTCAGACATAAGCTCGAATCGCCTATAAATTATCGTAGTAATTACTTCATAGCACTTATTGTATTTATACGTATCTAATGCATGCAAAACTTTATGTATTTATGTATGTTCTATTCAAACGTTTTGTAATTTTCAATGTAAAATTTGATTATGCAATAAATGACAGGCTGGGACCCTGGTTGGGCATAGCTGATAGTAGATGGTTCCACATAATAGGCAACTAAGCTTGAAAGCCTAAATGGTAATACAGCTGGCCTATTCTGTGGTTTCCTGTCCTGTAGTATATCCCGTGGACTAGTCGCCAAGTCATTATCATCACTGAGGATCTGTACTAATAGCAGTTAAAACGGTGCAACATTCGTTGAAGCAAAGAAGCCAGAGTTGCTTAATGACAAGGATGTGCTGTACCTGCGGGATAATGCGAGACTCCACGTGGCAAGGACGACCAGGGATGCAATTTAACTGCTTTTTGGGAGAAACGGTGCTTAGAGCTAACAAATCACCATTTGTTGTTCTCTTTCCTCGACAACCGCTTTCATGAGAAAGCTTTCAACAATGAGGCACCTATGGTCCTAACTCACGGACTCGTTATGTCCAAGACTCCCGAGTTTTATATAGCCAGGGCATTGCACAGCTGCAGAAATGTTGACAATTCCATGAGAAAAAAACTGAGATTTTAAAAATAATTGGATAACGTAGAACCATTCTAAGCAAGATTATAATTTCAAACGTGAGCGGTAATTAGCAGTACGGTAATTATTTAGTCAGTATGAACATGGGAATATAATTGCTTATAGCTCTGAATATGTCATTTAATTGATTTATTAATATGAGACTTGACATAAATCTGTCTAATATGTTGGTAAATTTTTATAATACAGTTCATTTTTGCCACCAGGAGAGAAATCTGTATTAGGAATCTCTTGAAAACGAACTTGTTGTTATGCAGCAGTTATTCAATTTATTTAAATTTCTCCTTCATTGTTATTAGCAGCTCGTGCTTTTAATTTCGCATCATCAAGAATTTATGGCAGCTAAAATTTATACTTAACCTTTTAGTGTATTTAATGTAATCGTTAACGTTTCAGCGTAAATCGATTTACGTATAAAATTTCACATATTTTATTTAACTCAATAATAATAATAGTAATAATAAAATTAAATTTGAAAAGTTGAAAGGTCGCTTCTATTAATATTGCTTCTTAGATTCATCGGATTAATGGAGTCATTTCTGAGTTTCTGTGAGTTTCTGTAAGTTTCTGTGAGTAAGGTTTTTCAACCTGCCGCAATGTGGCATACTCTCTGAGCCAGATAAGCCATGTGTTTGTTAAGAAGATGTGTTAAGGAATTTGATCTAAATTTTTCGCATATAAACTGATTTCGGCACATGCCTTTTCATTACGGTTTATTCTTGTGCTGAAGATGTCTAATCCAGAGGCAAGTGCGAAGGTACGTTTGTTTTGTTTTCCTTTTTTAAGCTTAGTTGTTAATTCGTAGTTTAGAGATAATTTTCGAGCTATAAGTTCTTATGATAATAAGAAATCATTAAATCCAAAAGCAATTGCTTTAACTATTTCTTAACTTTATTCTTAAATGTTGTATTGGTTTATTCTCCAAATATACGTTTTTTGTACATTATCAGAAATATTTAAAAGGTTCGGAAATGATTTATTTCTATGAGAACTATTCATTAGTGCAAGTTTAAACAAAACGTTTCGGCTTCAAATTTGTAAATAATGATCACGAATAAAGAATGAAATTGAAGTATAATTTTTACATTAGCTTATTGTGTAAACCGTATAATAACAATTGGGTGATTCTTCGAACTTTAATGCTACGTAACGGCTAGTGTGCTTTCCAGTTTTATAGGTTACTTAAGTTCATGAGGGGAGGTTTCTTACAAATGCAGTTATTTGTTCATCGATGCAATGTTTAAAATTAGTTGTGTAAATACGCGGTGGTAGTTTAAGATAAAGGCTAATATCGAAATGTTTACACTATGGGTGTTAGAAATTGTACTATCATGTTATTTAAAGACTTGTTATGTACGTTCATATTAAAAGTATGTGAGACGGCATCATTTTCTGTGAAAACCTAAGAAAATGAAAGTATAGTTTACATAAGGGTTTAATTAACCCATTAACCGCCAAAGCTACAGGGAATGTTTCTTTTCTCATGAAAATAACAAATATTAAATTAAGCATTTGTAACATAAATTTACATTGAAAATAAAAAATGCTCTTACCTGTGGAGAAAGTGAGTGTTGCGTTCGCGCAACGTCAGCGGAATAAGACTACGGATGTTTAGTGAGTAGGATTGTACTCGTGTGATGTTTCCTTTTGAGTGGAGCGCAGAATTACTTTTTATCTGTATAACGTTTTATAAATCTACAAATCACTTTACTTGTAATTAGTTTAATATTAAAATATACATTGTATTTCTTTAACAAATACAGATTTCAAATGAAAGATTAAAGCATGAAAAGCTTGATTACAATCATGATGTAAAGCTACATTACATACTTTGCATCTATAAACAGTCTGGCTATGGTACTCCTTACAACGTACATTTACGATAAAATGTCTACCATCTCCATGCAATGGTTTTTGAATGCTGAATTTACTAGGTCTTCCTGTTGTTGATCTAATTCTACACTCTCAATAGGAGTTTGCAAAAGGAATAATGCGTTCTCGCATCTGAAATATAAAATAGTGTATTTCCAGTAGTAAAAAAAGTGGTGATATTTAGTAAGTTTAAATACGGTTTCACCTCGTATAATTTATCAGTATTGTCAATTTGACTGTCAAATGCAAATTCGGCTTCATATTCCTGTACTGCAAACGTGATATCGATACTCGTACAACAGAAACGGAATTGTCCTTATCAAATCAAAAGACCAATACATTTTTTCTTGAGTTAAAGAATGATATCCTGTAAGCAATAATATTCGAATAAATCTTCTCATGTAGGCTTCAAATGCAATAAATTCTGTTTTTTTTTTTTTTTTTCCTGCTGAGCGTATATATTTGTCTGTTCAACAAGAGTAAATGTCTAAACCAAAAAGAAAATCGAAAATCTGTGCACTAGTTTTAAGTTTTATTTTGTCTTTTGTAATTTCTCTTCTATCTCTTTCTTCATGTTCTTCCTGAGACATAACTAACAGTTCCTTTTTTATCCACTTCAAGATTTCATTCTTCTGCTTTTTAAACTTTTTAGTATGACTATAACTGCTTTTAGAAGGCTGAAATTTGCTTCTTACGTGAGTTTCTTCTTCGCCAGCAGTATCATTTGGTAAAATATCATTATTTAAAACATTGCCATTGCTTTCTTCATCACTAGCTTCTACAATCTCTGAAGGAACAACAACAATATCAGTTTCATTCTGGCCATTATTAACACTATCATCATCTGTTTCTTCATCAAAAAAACTTTGAAGGGCTTCTAATGTAAGATACCTCGTTCTAGGCATTTTTAAACAACCAGAGCATGAGCCAGAACATCGAAAGGAATGAGTGAAAAAGGAGATTGACTACCCGTTTCCTGCTGACGTTGCGCCAGCGCAAGACCTGTTTTTCCTTTCTTCCCAACACAAATATAAACGTCTAAGTGATGTAATGTTCTGATAAATGGTGACCTTGACTAAAATAGACGGCGATTCTTTCGTTATATATTTTCAACAAAAATATCCGGTCTAAAATGTTGCTTAAATTTTGCTTAAAGTACGAGATTACTTATTATAAACAAAATGATTGTTGAAGGCAAACATTTTTTACAGAAATAATCTTCATAATATTCCCTACACATCATCTGCTGGTATAAATTATCTTAGGTAGTTATATTTATATACACATTTATTTTGACCGTTGCGTCAACGCAACACCAGCGGCTAATCGGTTAAATCCATTTCTATGAAGTGATTGAACGTTTAGTCATTCAGAATCCTTTTTTATGATGTAGGGCTGGATAGTATAAGTATAAAGTATTCGTTTCTTGTGAAAGAATATTTCCTTAGGTAAACTGGTGATGAACAAAACTAACTTATTGTATACTAATTTGATTTGTTAAATATAGGCCATGATACATCGATTACGGATTTGGTACTTTCAATAGATGTACATTTATTTTATAAGAGAAAACGCTAAGGTATTGTATGGTATATTTTACAGAAAAAGGATAGTTTCTAAAATTACTTTATTGCATGTTTTACTTACTAATTAAGTATTTGTTGCAAAAATGAAAACAATAACCCTACTTGCAAGTGTATTTTTGTTCCGGTAGAAGTTTCTTAATGACTTTGAAAACAAAATTCAAACCAATTGTTCCTTTGAGCAATTTTGTCCGGTAAAATATCTTATTCCTTTCATCGCAGACAACTCGCACAGCTGGACTCCGAAAACTAACGTAATGATTAAGAATCCTGAATTTTGAAAGTTTGAAGTTCTGCTTTTTGCCCGAACAGGTTGACTGAATGAGTTTTTCAGGTTTTTAAACGTTTAACGTGAATGCGAGTTATTTTTTCCTCAGAAATACTTCCACTTTCCTAGACAGCCTTCTTATATTTTACTATATTTCAGTCTAGCTCATGAGTACTTATTTTGAAACTGGTTAAAGTATGCGTAAGAAACCAATTTTATCACAAGTATACAGATAATTTTGTGAAATTTGTGTATAAAATCACGTTAGAATGTGAAATAAAACTACAGAAAATCCATCTGAAAATAGCAACATTCCTTACTAAAACAATCTTTATGCTAGTTCAGCGTATTCTCAAATATTGCGTACTTAACCGTTAGGGTGGTTTCTAAATTTCTACTTGACATTAAAGAAACTTCAATGTTTCTGAAAAAGCAGCTTTGGTTATCAACTCGTACTCGTCGATACACCGCCTACAATCTATTGAAATATTTTGGCTACGAAATGTATTTTCTACGACGAAAAGCTAATTAAAACAGAGTTTTCCCGGTATTGTTTAGCGATCTTATTCAAACTCTCGTCGAAGGGCTTGTTATAATCCGCGGTTTATCTTTGCTTTTATATTTTTGCTAAATAAGAAAGCATGTGACTTCCTCAAGATCTTGTTTCTCATATTAACACTTTGTCACTGTTAGCATATTTCCTCTTGAATCTTTGTCCAGCTTGAATCCGCGAAAATAGGAGAACTTTTGAGAAGTATCGCATTTGTGATGGATTGCTTGAATTTTGTTAAATTTTACACGAAATTTAACGAGGGAAAATTGTTGCCAATAAATTAAATGTACAAATGCATTTGAGTTAATAGACCTTGAATTACAAAGGAAGCTACGATTATCGCAGTCTCCGTGAAACAATTTCAGCAATAAAAACTGTAGCTGTACAACGCTCACTGGAAAGCGGAATCCTGTGTGGTATTACTGGTTTATTTGCTAATAGATGCTAATATAGATAGTAGTCTTCTATAGTTTCAACTAGCCCCAAAGCCTATAAAGGCTTACTAAAATCCAATTATAACATTTAAACCTATCGCTTCTTTAAATGAAATATGGCTCATACAAATTGCATACTCAGCAAAACTTTCAAATGCAAATAATCTTTTAGGTTTTCATATTAGGTGATTAACAACCTTTTGAAAAGTGGAACTTTCAGTTCGTATGTTCTGTTGATTATATTGCGTGACCGTATTAGAAAGTTGAAATCATTTTATAAGTTCAGCGTTACTCATTTGGTTGTTGTTGAATTTAAATAGTAAAATTACTGAAGGCTTTTCTTCCATGAGCTCTCTAACTAAATGACGAATATGCAAATGATGAAACTCTAAGCTCTTCAACTGAAAGTGTTTATCACATTCAGATTACCCACACATTTCCGGAAAATCTTTGATCTCTTATTTTAGTATATTGATCGTGTTAAGGCTTATCTGTATAGGGATTAATTTCATCTGTAGCCCAACAAGAACGCCAAAGATTATACTTTATCGATGACTCGTCTGACTTTCAATAAGCCCACCATAGGCCTCTCGATAAAGCTGCTGAACATTGCTAGCTCCACCTGGCTTCGATTCCAAGCAAGCATCAGTCTAGTTACATAGGCGGTTTCGTGGTTTTTCTCAATGTGTAACATGGATAAGGCCGCTCAGACGGTATACTGGTTAGGGGAGCCTGACTGCGGGAGCGAAGGTTTCGAATCTCGGAGAAGGCATGAATGTAAAAATTGCCTTTCCCTTCATAGGAGGCAATGGTGGCCCACCTGTTAGGTGCTTCCATAATAGACGGCCCATCTGCCCTTGGAAGTGGCCGATGCCGGCATATGCAAGTACCCGCCATTAGGGGAAAAATGTGGATAAGTGCCTTCGTCCCCCCGTTAGGCAGATGAGCCATGCGGGTTCTGCCGTAGCTAAATAAATGAATGTGGTAAGATTAACCCCCTACAATAGCAGTATATAGGCTGATGAGTTTCTTGTTACAGTCGGTAGTCAACTCGACCAAAGTTAATGTTTGGCTTTAAGCAAACTGTCATTCTCGAAGTGATAAATAGCTATTTCGATACAATTTAAATTTTACAACAGCCGGACTTTATTTTAGATGTTTACTAGTTTTGCGTTAGCAACATGGCTCATAGCAGACTTAACTCCATGCCTTGGTATATTGTTGCTGCGTTTCCTGTTAATCTGATTAGAAAGGGTCGATGAAGAATGTGGACGCCGTGTTTAATCATATTTGACAGTTAAATTTTTTGTATGGATTTTAAAGAAGTCTTAAATGGGAAGGGTGCAGGTTATAACATTAAGCCAACTGAAATTTCACTCTCCTCGAAAGCTGAGAAGAAAACTTTCAATGTGTTAAAGTTTTAAAAGTCAACGAGGGAGAACAGGGTGGGTGCAAAAACGTAAAATTTTAAAATAAATTAACTGAAAGTACTTAATGGCTAATTTGTTCTCTTGAACTGTTAAAATAAGTCATTCGAAACAACGTGTACATCAGATTTCTTGTTTTTTAAAAGTACTACCTTAAAAAGTCTACCTTAGTTTGCATCCACTTATAATTTTAATCGTATGAAACTTAACTATCATGTTTAAATCTATTACGTGTATATAAATGTAAAAAACATTCAATGATGAAATATTTTGCTCAAAGGTCTAAAAAAATTCTGTTAATCTCCTAATTATTCTCTGTACGTATAACTTGTCTTTCTCTCTTTTTGACAACATTCGAATCCTAGAAAACTAGCTAGCTATGCATGAGTGTTTTCATGGTTATTCCTATATATACTACTCCTCCGATGAAGGCATCCTCGCCATGGTAGGGAGCTCAATATTGTTTACGTTAATTTAACCAACAAAAATTGATGGACAATTATTCTTTTCTCAACACTTTAAAAGCGTATGAATGCCTGTATATTTAAAGACCATTTTTTATTTTAAACTGCATTGTAAATATAACGGGTGTCTAAATTGATATGTTGGTAAATGATGAAGCAGTTATGATCAAAATCTGTAGAAACCTTAAGCAGTCAGACCAATCTCTTATCCCAATTTCAGTAACATGGGTGCTCTTGGTATACAACTGCAATAGCTCAAAAACCGTTCGTTGAATCTGTGCTTCAGATTGTAAATTTCGACTAGACTTTGGTATCGGATTGAAGTGATCTAGATAAAAGATCGTTAGTTTTGAGAAGCTATAATTCCTCATTCATCGTGAATGGCTTCAAGTGCACATTGCAGCTCTAAAGAAATGTTGCCCGCATTTATAATCGTAAAATCCTTTACTTCATATTTACACAGGCCTTGTAATCCCTTTCATTTAATTCTTATTTGCACCGTAATAACCATAGATGACGTTAATTTATAAGTTACAGGAGGAAACGTTTACATGCGTTCTTTTATCACAATGTATTTGATTACGCTAAATAGAGCAGTTTAAGTATTATTTCATTACAGCCGATGTAAATGACATCGCTTATAGAGATGTCTTTTTGTCGAATCATTTACTGTCCAAAGGTTCTCAGACGAGGGAGCCCCTAAATGCGTTTTTAATCTATTTATATTTAATCAGTAGTTGGAATCCAATGGTCAGGAAAGCTAAACTGCATGCAGTCAAATGTTTGAATTAAGTAGCTTTAAACACTAATAAATATACATTTTTATTTCTCTATCAAGTGTGATAATTTATGTGGTAAAACGGGACCCCCTAACTTATGTCTGGCTTTGTGGTTTTTAAGGCAGCCGATAAGGGGTAATGATGTTCAAGGCTCGATTGCTGCCTAGACTTAAATTGTGGGCTTATAGGCTCTGGTTTTACGGGGCTATAAATGATGGTGTTAATATATCATAGCGCTATTTCTTCGTAAAATCAAATACTTGGCGTCCATGTGCATACACGTTGTACAAAATATTTTGATTATAATCTGATAAAATCCGAAATTTGTTGGTGAGTTTCTCTATTCTGTTTTTCCCAGGTTTCGTCTTCTGACATGGAGAGCCCTAAGACATTGGAAACCTTTATCGTGACACCAACTACGAAAGTAATTCCACGAGGTGAAACGTCTACTATATCAACAGGCAAATGCTCAATGGATCCTGAAGCCAGTGAAACACAGATTCCTGCTTTCAGTCCGGAAGCCAGTGAAACACCGATTCCTGCTTACAGTCCGGAAGAAAGTGAAGCAGGGATTCCGGTTTTACAAGGGCAATTCCAAGCACCTCCTGCAATCACACATGTTATGGAACCTGTTGTGGAACGTAAAGAATTTCGCCCATCTCGAATGGCTGAATGTACAGAAACCCTTTATCTATTCTGCTATGGGAAGATATTTTGGGTAGTATATTATGCCATCGTTACAAGTTCAATGATTACATCGTTGGTTTTAGCTTTGCTTTTGGATGCACCAGCTTCTTGGCCAGCATATGGAATTCTTGCAGTGTCCATTGTTGGATTCTTTGCTCCTGTAATCGTAACGTGGCTGGGATGGATTTCTACCTACCTACTTTTGTCCACCTCTCCGCTTACATCTCCGTCAACTAGCGAGAAAGAACCTCATGTGAGCCAAAAACGTATGAACGCAGGGAATCCCGCTTTTGACTCCCCTGTACCTCAAGGTAACTTTATGAATTGATAATAGTAGCGTTTAAACCTTACATTTATTTCACGTAACTATTTGGTTAATTTGGTAAGTTTCTAATCTTGTATCTTATAAACTAGAGTGTAATTGTTAAATTTTATCACAATCTATAACTGAGGTATTCTGTTCTACGATTTATGATAAACGGTAAATTAAAGATGCAAAACATTTGTGCGTAATTGAATACGAACTAATTTATTAGAGAAAGCTCTTCGAAGTTAAAGCTTGTATTCGAGTGTAGCTTTCTCGTGCTTTGCATAATCCATTGAATCTAGACACGAGAGTCTGTTACGTTGACCGCAAAATTTGTACCTTTATTTTGTATTGTCTTTTTAAGGTTTAGTTCCTAAACTGAGCGCACACAAAATGGAAGATAATAGAGAACGGAAAACTCCAAATGACATTTTGAGTAAGATTTTTCATGCGACAAAATATGAATCTTGAAAACGTTCTAAGCATTCAGGCGAAATAACCTCTCGACGAGTTTCGGCTGAATGCTATCGGAACCTAAATAGTGTTAACTTACACCTGCCCTATCCAAATGTACATCGGTTATATTAAAAACTGAATGAATCCGCGAGATCGCGATCAGAAATATTTTATCACATTGATACGGCCACCCTCTGCTACAGGAAACTGATTTCGACAGAAAATTTAACTGAAATAAAATATGTATATATAAAATAACTTTGAGCAAGTTTCTTGGCTGTATTGACATTTTGTACGAATGATTAGGCTACTGATGAAGAAAATGGGGATACAACTTAATACGAGCAATATATCACAGTAGCAGCCTCCTTTCCGTGTTTTATAAAATAATTTTCAAATTAACGTTTAGCGTGTTTGAAAAAATTTACCGGCTTTTGATTTAGGTGTCTTTTTCCGCCAAACTATCGAGCCCACCAGCGGTGGAGGTAAAGTCGCTGAACACTGGTAGTTCGATCCGATGTTCCAATCCCGCGAACGGGTTTGCTGCATGGGTGTTTTCGTGGTTTGCCCCATGTATAAGAGCCACGTTTCCTTAGAAATTCCTCCACGAAGGCATCCCTCCCCTTGGGCAGATATCCCTCTAGGCTTTGCGGTAATTAAATAACCTAACCGCCAAACTATCTTAAGGCTGCTAAGGTGGTTTGTGAAATTGGCTTGATCAATAACAGAATAGTGTAGACATTCTAAATGAAGGCTTTACTCCTCCTAACACGGGTAGTCCTCGTGTATTCAGCTTTATTAAATAAGTGAAACAAACTCGGAAAGTCAGCCTTCGGTTATGAAAGGGCTTAACGCTTGAATCGTAAGCCAACTTTGTCAGTAAGAAAATTGCATAACATTCGATAGCACAGATAAAGGGAATTTAAATGACTCTGAACATTAAGTCGCCAAATCTGAATAAGACTTCTTCATTGCTAACTGTTCAGATGACAAAGGCTTAAAAGTAAACTCAAATTGAATAGTATTGAAAGATAAAACCAATCATTTTATCTTAACCCTTTGAAGGGCACCGGTATACAATATATACCGGTTGTTTGTCAATTTTTTAACCTCCGAAAAAATGCTAATTTTTCTACACCAAAAGCTATAATCGTAAGTTTCTAGTGTTTCCTTTCAATTCTAAATGGTAGTATCACCCTATGAATGCTCAATATTTTGCAGTTATGAAATTAATATACCTCTTTGCAAGGTATCATGTTGGAAGATTGATAAATTCTATTGGACGGAAGGAAAAGATTCAAAACTTGCAAATATATGACGTACACATGCTGAATCTTATATATTTACTTCATTTTTGTCAGAAATGATAATTAACAGAATATTTATACGATTTTAAAACCGGTATATAATATATACCGGCGCCCACACTGAGGGTACCACGCCAATAGATGGCAGCACCAGTCTTCTCCTTTTATACTCTGTGACATGACAGAATTTCTTTATTATTATAACAGTTTGATGTAATAATTTTTCATGTTTAATTTATAAGTCGTTCAGGATTCAGTATTATGTTCATGGAGGAATGGGGAGTTTATTGACTCTGCGCTAGGACTGAATACAAGTATATTAGTTTCATTTATTCTTTGTGTACTCAGCTCGAGTTTCATTCGTCTGTGTTTAGCTAAAATTTTTATTTCAGCACTTATCTCTTTTCCAAAAGAAAGACTCATTGATTTCAAAATTGCCATCTGGGGTCAAAACTTTACACAATTGTGGGGGTTAAATGTGGCATGTTAGCCCCCAAAAGACACCCGTTGCTTCGTGTTTTCCAAAATTCTAGAATGCAAGGAAAATGAAAGAGGTGATTGACAACTAATTTGTCATTCGGGAGTCACGCTTCGGGAGTGAGCTTTCCCTTTGTGTGATCTTATCACACCTCTCTAAGGGAACTTCTTCCCTTAGAGAGGTGTGATAAGATCACACAAAGGGAAAGCTCACTTAAAATGGAAATGTACTTAAGGTCCATCTCACCCGAAGTCGCGAGCTCTCCGTCGCTCTTCCTTCACAAAAACTGCTGGTTTGAAAGCATGCTTTTATTCTTTAGGGAAATTCTTTGTTAATTTCAGATGAAAGACTAGAGAACACAATAGAAATCTGCGCTCTCGTTGATACAAATAGGTTGTTTCCGAAATAAATTCTCACAGTTGGTGAAAGGAGGAAAAATATTTCTAAGGCCCGTTTTAGATGCTAACTAAAATTTATCCAAAAGTTGAAAAGGAGCTCCTATGCAGCCAAAGGAGTTGAAAATCAGAATAAGAGCTTTGAGGTGTATCAAATAATAAAATTTTTTAACGGCGTTTCTTCCTGAACAAAAAATAAAAAAGGGACCCTTACGGTCCTTGATGATCTAAAGTGTGTGTGCGTGGAGGGGGGGGGCGATTCTTCGTATCATAGTATGAAGCATGGTTGTTTTTTCATATTATCTAAAGTATAAAATACAATCTCAAAAATGCAACATACTTTCTCAGCTGAGTCGGTTGTAGTGCTTCATTTTTCAATTTTTTTAATTTTCGGCTGAGTTACATCTCCTTGTAATATTATACTAGTTCAGTTACAGCATGATACGATTTACACATGCAGTGTTATAATTGCTAAATTTTTTTATAAAATAATATTGAATTTAAATCAAGTTGGAAAGCTTTTTACCCATATTTTACATAAGTATGTTCAGCTGGGTTGCGTCATCAAAGTGCATAAAAAAACATAAATTTTATTTTTAAAATTTTAAATTTCTGCCAAAATTTAAAAAAAAAATGTCTTTAGACTTGCATAACTATATTCAAGCACTCATCACTACAGACGCACATCAAAAGTACCCACAATTAATTTTTAAAACAAAGATTAACAGTTGACAGCTACCTGGAAAAAAATGTCCTAGAGGGGCGCCGGTATAAAATATATACCGTCTCTCAAAATTCAGGATTTCGCTCTAGATTTTTTTAAGTCTCAATTTTGTATCCTTAGGGTCCATAAGTTATAGTTCATGCAAAATTTTACCACAGTTTAAATTATTTTATATACCGCCCCTCAAAGGGTTTTTTTAAAATTAAGTAATAACTAGACGCAGCTAATTCGGTTTGCAGAGCAACTTTGTATATGCGTGTAATTTTATCGCACTTTATGAAAGACGTCAAGAAAGTGTAGAGCTAAAGCAATGTTTAGACATTGCAGGTCTTTTTCTCGGCAATTTTCATGTTAACATTGCGAGTGAATTTATGAATTGTTTTGAATTTTTTCATATATAAACGTTCTCTTAAACAGTTCCCCATGTCTCGGGGAAAACAAACTACGACTTTCTAAAACTTCATTGCAGTAACTTACTTAAATTTATCACTTAGATATGCAAGTGGCTTTCCCTAATTTAAATTGAAATTTCCTTTCTAACCCGGAATTTCTTTCTGTTATGGTTTAAATTATTAGATGAACTGGATTATTTAAATTTTACTCGGTTATTTAACTCTAACAACTTGCCAGACATGAAGGATGCCGTTGAAGGCATTTTGGAACTTGCGCTGGAATGCAAGTGATCACGAAATAAATTTCCAAACTTTGTTTTATTAACTGATTTTTCCTCATGTGTAAGGTAAATATGGGGAAACTTCGCGTAGAAATCCTGAAAAGGAACTCCGTTGCTTAAAATAGCTATAGTACGCTTTGTTAATAAACAAACTGGACTAAAAATAAAGCATATGAACAAATAACTTGTACGAGGCTTCTCAGTAAAATGTCACGTTTGTGAATGGAAACTGATTTTAATGAATATTGATATATGAAACGCCTTAAATTCATTTCTACGTAGCTAATGTATTCTAGAAACAATCTTTTTCTTATTCTAATATCTTCCGCTGCTACTTACTTGTAAATCTCTTAATTTATTAGTGAACAATATGCTCTGATAGGTTAACCTTTTTCGAAGATTTGTGTCCTGGTTTGCATGGTCATTTCATGGTTTTCCTTAACTCTTAACATGAATCCACTCCAATTTTCATCACATATTTACCCTAAGGCGAATCCTCCCGTCTGAGCAAAACTTAGTGTGCATTGTCACTATCAAATCGAAGTCTAACCTAATCTTTTAATTATTACGTACAATATATACATTTTGTACTGCAACTTGGGGGGGGGATTATTTTAAACATTCTCTAGCTACGATTGCACTTGAAATTAGGTTCTGGTAAAGGTCTACGTTTCGAAACATGTCATTAAGAAGATATTGGCCAACTCGTTTAAGTAATTCGGTTATCCTAGGTGTTCATTTTAGCACCACTCTATGTGGGCAAATATTAGCATCAGATTTAAAACTTTATAACTGGAGATCCAGAGTTTAAGATAAACTATGAAGTTCTGTCGCAGGACATGCATTACTTTAAGACTGCAATAGTCAATTTCATCTATCTATTCAGATTTACTTTGAAATGAGATTTGTTTCGTGCAGTTGGATTTTCTGATTTATTAACTATAAACTTGTCTGTATGTAGTATTTTGCCATAACCGATTTTTAAGGCTAAATTGATACAGATACGGCAAAGAATAAGTTTAAATTTGTTTCTTAAATTTCAGTTGTAGTTCTTTCTTTGCTTGCACGATTGGATCCTACAATATTATGGTACTTTTCAGCTGTAAAATGTCTGAACACTGGTAGTCCGTGTAGGTTTCAAATCTCGCTGAACGGAAGGTATGAGTTTTAAAAGATTACTCTAAGTAACGTGAATGAGTGTTTCCATTAGGAAGACTTCTGCTTAAGCATTCTTCCCCTTAACAGGATGAAGTCTGTGTACTTTTCTCTGTACCGAAATATTTTGTTTAAAACATTAAATTGATTTCGCTAGCTTCGCTCATGAAACAAAACTTCTAAGGATTTCTCATTTCAGGAATTTTAATTTAAAAAAGATGAGCGAAATGCATAAAATGTCCATAAAAGTTCATGCGTTTACTAACTTAATAAATCGGTATTTCACTTGTTAAAATTATTGCACCATAGTTTTGATAGGGTTTATAAATATTTTTAATCAGGAGCATTTTCCTCTTTCCTCTGAAAACTAACTCGATTTAATAGGAAGATGTCCACTGTTCCTTACTATATTAAAGATGTACAAATTTTGATGTCTTTGTAGTTTGTAAAGATATTCTTTGTAAGGATATAATACAAGTTAATATTCAGTTTCCTTAAATATTTGCAAGTTCAGAAAGTTCTTTTTAAAAGTATTTTTACATTTTTCGTAAAGTAATATGAACAATTAACCAATTCTGTACATATTCAGTTTCATTTTTTAAGTTAATCTCTTTTGTTTCAAAGAAGTTAAATCTTTTTTCAGACTTATTTTATGTTGTCTTGAAACTCTCTACTCTATAAAACAGTATTAATAGTAGTCCAAGTAATGCATCTTCACACGCATTTAAATGCATACGCGCAGTTAGTCCTTAGACGACCTTTATTTCTGTAACCGTTGGTCGACAATATTTCTAATCTGATTCCCTTGACATTTGACACCAAAAATCCGAGATGTTATTCACGGGCCGTACATAAACTGAATAAAAATTTTTGCTTTTGAATGCAAGTAAAAGTGAAATCTGTATAGGAAATAGATTCTGATGCGAGATTAAATGACTACCAAATTCTATGCAGATTGTCAAGTGCCAATCTTATTCGCAAAATTTTGCAGAATTAGGTGTTGAAACCACTAGGCACGACGTTTTCTTAAAAATAAAAGTATGGTTTGGGGTGTTTCGGATCATGGGTAACATTACTATTATGGGGCTAGTTATTTTTCACATTTGGGCTCCTTAATTTAAGAACTGGAGAATGTGTGTTAAATTTAAAGCGGATAAATATCCTTTTTGTATCCGCAGTTTTATACTTTACGCTTGTGATTCTGAATGAATATTCTGAATTTTAGTTTTAGGTGTAGTTCAGGAGTCATCTACTGGAGATACAACGGACTCTTCCTCTTCACCTCGGATTGTAGTGTTGTCGGCTGACATCCACGCAGAACAGGTTAAAGAGGTATCTCGGCCCGCTACTGGAGAAGGAACCAGTGAGGTAGTTCCATTCGGAACTTCTGGAGGGTCGACTGTTCAGTCTTAATTTTAATTATTGTGCTGGTATGGTAAGTTAACATTTCTTGCACACTTTTAATATCCCTGTAGTTACTGTTTTCCCTATCGTTTTTCACGAGTCGTGTTAAATTCTAATAAAGTGTTTTACTTTCACATAGTTTGCAAAACATTAACGAAATTTTCGGGAACAGACTATCAAACTATACACAATTTTTCAATTAGTGCCAACCAGTGAGTAAGACGGCTTAATGCTGATAGTTCATCCGAGTTTCCAATAAAGAGGCCGGCTACGTAGGTGTTATAGGGTTAGTCAAAAATCGCGTAAGTGTTGACAATTAAAAACGTTCGTAGCCATACACCATTTATTTCCTCCTATATACTCTGCTACTGAACGCTAGAAAAGATGTGCGTTTTGTTTCACTCTTTCAGCAAGCAGTTACTGTATGTGAACAACACGAAGAGCCTTTCATAGTCAACTGACATGACATCCTTAAAGATGTGAAGACAAGATGTTGAAAGCCATTTTTGATTATCGCGAAGTAAAATCAGGCACACGGGAAATTTTCATGAAAGAATATTGTTCCCTTCTGCGATGTACGGCCCATAGCCCCTACCGAAACCGGTATTCGCAGTACTTATTTGAGAAACAGCAGGCACAGTAGTGGCGTGAAATTTACGTTCAGTTTTTGTTCTGAATTCTAAAAGTTGCAACGCGCCGCTCTTCAGTGAATCGCTCCGTCTAAGGAGCCACCAGTTGCTGAACATTGGTAGTTCGAATCTTGCTCCTTTTAGGAAGCTAGCTTTAGAGTGCTTTGCCGTAATCAAACAAACCAATCCCTCCGTTCAGACATAAGTTAAAAATGCTCGATTAATCGGAGTAGTGCTGCCGAACTTCAAACCAAACCTGTTCCCCAGTTCAAAAATTGGGCTTTTATGACACTATACTAACCAGATTCAAACGGAATGTCCTGCACGAAATCAGTTTCCTCTAGTAACAGAGCCTTGGTGTACTTCGCCATAGCAAATTAAAACAAATCTTAGTTTATATAATTTGTCCTAATAAATTACCACTCTAGTTAAGATTTTCTTTACTCTAAGGTTTCACGGCTTGGAAAAAAAACTTTCACTTTGAACTCTATTCTTCAAATGCATTTGCCATATAACATATAAAAACGCATTACGTGGAATTAAATTTTCGGTGTTTATATGAAAGTTTTGACTAAAAATAAGGAAACTTTTAACTTCTAAATGCCTTATATGAATCTTTAATATTTCATTTTGAAATTAAAATTTTATTTTACTTTCTAGGTATTGCTGTGAAATCAATTTCTCCAGTGTTTGAAGAATATGGCTGAACTTTAGTATTTTAACTGTCTTAATTTTAGTATTTAATAAAATCCATTTTAGCAGCATTTGTGGCATTCTTATTGTTTCACATTTCTGTAACGGAAAAGCAAGCTAGTTTTCCCTTGCGAGGCCGTCGCTTAAGTACAGAACTCTTGGCGTTTGCTACAAATAATTACTTTATCACTTTCTCAAGTGTCTTTGATAAAATCATAATAAAACTAAAAAAAACAAACTTTCATAAAGACGACGAAACCATTTTAACTCAACCACCAGGGTTATAATAAGGTCCTATCAAGTGTCTAAAACATGAAAGATTGTTTGTTCTTTAGTCTTCAGTAATTTATAATTCCTATACCCAATTGAAATGAATAGGAAATTTGCATACAAAGTTAATGCAATTTTCACATCGCGAAGGTATGGAACGTTTTTGTACAGGCACTTAATACCTAGCGTTTTCGTACGGAGAGGCTTGCGTATTGTATGAAGTATACTTTTCCTTGAACAATTACTTAAACTTAGAAAATTTGCGTGCGCGTACGTATTATATTCCGCTTGTTGGCTTTGAGTAGGTTTTGAAGCATTGAGTATGTTGAATTGCGTTTGCAATTTTCTTAGTTTTACGATTCCCTTATCAAAATCTAACCTCAAAATGCAATCCTTTACTACCTTGCATTCAAATTTATACCGTGCCAGAAAACAATTAAAATTCATATATATTTAATTACTATGTCCACTTCGATACATCACTCGATAATTCCTAACTCAAATGCAGATAAAGCTGCCACGGAAAAAGTAAATAAAGTAAATGGTTGAGGAATTTGTTTTTCAAGTGTGGAGACAAACCTTCTTATGCTAGCAATCAAGTTGTGTAAGCACATGCAGCCGTCGGGTTGGAATAAAACTAGTATAGCTGTAGTTAAGGAAATATTTTTCTTCCTGATAAGCTGCTTTACAAAAAACGGCTATTTTCCTAATACTTAAGAGGAATACTTAAGTATTCCTGAACTTGATAAACATGCCTTAAAATATTTCATTTTTACTTTCCGCAAGAACCTTATTTTAAGTAACCCTGGTTAGACCTTTGAGTAGTATCGATTATTTGCAACTTTCTTTAAGGTGATGATCGTCTTCACTGACGATAACGATTGCTTAAAACTGGCTGATAGTTTCAGTCGTTTCAGGCTGTAAATCTCTACCTATACATAAGGTTCGTAAGACTTCTTACTTCAAGCTTCATTACGCGATTTGCACTTCTGCAGCTGAAAAAAGTTCTATATTTAAGCCTTCGTAACTACTGCAAACTTATGAATACGTTGCTTTAATTCCTCCAATAATGCACTATCATGTTTCAGAAAAACTAGTATTTTGTTGCATACTTATGAAAACGATAAAAAATTTAACTTTTGTCCGTTTTATAGCTTATTATACTAGAAATATATTTACCAAGAGAACATTTCTTGATCTCAAGAACATGATCGATATACTACGACGGTTTTGCTAGCCTGAATTTTTAGAGGCGTTAAAAACAATTTTTCCGAAAGAGTATATAGGTATTAAGTGAAGTCGCTTATTTTATTCGTTTCAGGTTTCCATATTTAAAATAACTGAATAAATTTGAGGAATTTTTAAACATTATGTTACTGGAAGTATTTTAAAAGCAAATGCTGTTTAGGTACACCTGTTTAAAATGATAATTTTCTTAACATCAATATTCCAAATAGTTACATCTGCATGTTATCCCGATTTGGAACAATCTTTTACTCCAAATCTGGATAACATGAAGATGTAGCTATTCGGAATAGCCCCAATAAATGCTCTGGTGTGTTTGAAGCATAAACATTCACCCCTGTTTTGCGGATTATGGAAGGTTGATAGGAATTTAAAATTCCTTGCAAGTGAATTTCGAGTCTAATTCAAAATCGCGATTGTAGCACTCTAAAGTGTTGTCATTGAAAATTAACACTTCAAGAGTCTATACTTTCAAAGATGTTATTTAGAAGACTCCATTTCTGCAAGTTGTTTCCGGCAGTATATTCATAGGATGCAATTTCCAAGACCCAATGTTTGGGACGATGAGATTACATTTAAAAATGGGTATTGGAAAAGTATTTTTGTTCATGCTAATAAATTTAAAACCACATTAATAAAAACCTTTTTATGATCGTGTAACGTATGTGCATATTTTTTACATTAGGAACATACTCGAGTAAACTATCAAACCTCTAGAAATAAATTACTGGTATGTTACCCAATTCCATTAACAACGTCGAAAAGTAATTTAAGCTGCTATTGTAATCTCTTGCGTACAAGCTTAAACAGCGGTAGGTACTCTATACATTTCGACGATCAATGTACATTATCTGAAATGCAATTTTTGTAATAGTGCTTTTTGATGTCTGTTACTGATAAATTTCTTACAGAGCAAATAAGGAAATTCATATTTGTAAAACACGCTTTTACTAAATACAATTTTACATTAAAAATGGCATAGATTTCAACAAAGAAAAATTGTATAGAGCATGACCTTACTTGGTAAGGAACTGTGAAATACATCCTGTCACCATAAAGCGGATTTCGTAATTTGCATTGTCAATGCTTCTTCCTATCGACACTCTTTACAGTATTCCTGAGATCCTCCTAAGCTCACCTTCCAAGTCATATTCTCACATACAGCGAAATTGTTTTATCCATCCTTAAATATCCCATTTTGGTTTTTAACTACGAAATTTTAGCCTATCGTGCGAGTTTGGTTTGACATATATCAGTACGGATGAGAGTTGAAATGCCTTGTTATAGAACATGAATTGTGTATCTTGTATTTCTTTGAATCCTTTCGCATTAACATTTTTCCTTAATGAAATTAAGTTTTCAGGCTTTCACAGTTCTAATATGCTTATCCTTTTAACGTTTCATCACTCTTTCCTCGACAGGTCACGTTACGTTAGTTTTCGCTTTGCTCAATCTGTTGCTTTCTGTATAAAGCAAGGGTTCTCAACCGGTGTTACGCAAGAGAAATTTGCCGGTAGTTAATTAAAACCGCAACATCCTGATTTTTTTCCTTAACAATCTTAAATTTATGCGATCTGAGCTTTAAGTGTGGTTGTGGTAGTACTACACGTTTCAATTTTTGTTTAGATGGTACGCGTTAGTCAAAAGGTTGAGAACTGCTGATATGAAGTATTTTCGCCTCTCCCAATGCTGAAATGGCCCACCAGTGGCCGAGCGGTAAAGTCGCTGAACACTGGTAGTTCGGTCCGAGGTTCGAATCCCGCGAACGGGCTGGCTGCATGGGTGTTTTCGTGGTTTATCTATGTGTAACGTGGATACGAGCCAGTTTTCCTTAGAAAGCCCTCCATGAAGGCATCCCTCCCCTTAGGCAGATAGCTTTAGTGTGCTTTGCCATAATTAAATACACAATGCCACCACCCATTGCTGAAATTTTTCTTTTCCCGTCCTGAAGAGGGAGGGATCTATATCGGGTCGCTCTCAAAATTTTTGTATAAATCTGTCACCCTAAGGTTACTTTTCTGTTTCTAAATATCTACCCTATATATCGTTAAAGATAAAAATGTAGTATTGATCTGTAGACTTTGCTGTGTACCCTGCAAACGGACTTTTGTTGGATTAACATGAATACATTTTATTTAAATATTGTGGCGCGTTTCTGTCTGCATTCATTCTGCATGTACTTGATGTCAGCTAAACGTGCTGTCGCTTAAACGCAGTGTTTATAAAATATGTTGCCAGCTAAATATCCTGTTGGGTAGACTAAATGTTCTGTCGCCTATAGGTCAGTGTCGATAAATATACGTGTCAGCTAAATAACCTGTCGCTTAAATGTCCATGTCTGCTAAATGTGTTGGCTGAATGCCCTGTCGGCTAACAGCTATCGGCTATGTGTCAAGAATCCGAAGTCAATGCTAATTCACTAATTAATAATTGTATTGACATTCCAAAGTGATTCCAGATTCAAAACAAACGCCGTATGGTATCTTTAAACCATTATGTTTCACTCTTGCTATGTGTTTTTAATCTGTACGCACTTTTGTCCTGCCATTATTTCACCATCTTAACCAGATATCAAAAGAGCCAACTAGACAATAACTACTTTGCATAAAATCAAGTTTTATTCAGATTAATCATTTATTTATATTTCAATAGTGCAAAGTCTGAGAGGAAAAAAAAACTTTCAGTAAGAAATAAGAAAAGCGACAGAGAAATAATGTACTCTCATTTCCAAAACAGAAGCAAAGTTTTCCATTTGCTTCATCAACAAGTTTTTTAATATAGTAATTGCTAGAATACTGTAGCGTTATATTACTGTAGTGATGCCTGTACAAGAACATCACTATAAGCCCCGAGTGACTCTTTCCTCAGGCTTTATCTCAACTTATAACCTTTCACAGAATGATATTATCCTTCATTTTCCACAGGAACGTGTTACCCTTCACATAGTAATGCCCTGTCTAACACGTTCGTAAGTCTTCTCAATTTGCCATTATTTCCTTGGGGAAGATTTCAAAGCAAAAAGGTCCTTCAAATGAAAGGAATCTGACTACTAGCGAATTCATGCAGTCAGTTTGAAAGAAAATTACAGAAATATCTGGGAAAATAACAAGACTTTAAGAGTACATCTCATGAATGTGTAGGGAGTCTAGAAAGGAGTATTAGCGGCATTGCTTTTTAAAGGAAGATAAAACGGTAGGATGACACTGCGATTCCAGTTTTAGGGTTTTACTTGATCTGGTGCTGGTAATGAGTTCAAAAACCCCCAACAGGCATTAAGCGATTTATAGCTATGTCTCAAAGTAACTACGAAGACTTGAAACGTTTAACAATCTTTTTATTTAAACAAATTTTAGAACATAAATGCACTTTCTTGTGCTAACAAAATCAGCCACAGCTCGTGGTGATGCAACTAAATGAACAGTCAGATTCAAGTTAAGACGGAAAGTAGTAATCAAAGAACTATATAATTTGAATATAAATAAAAAAAATAGCAAAATCGGTAATTCTAACAGAAGCGTCAAAATCAATGTACTGGCAGCGAATAAAGCTAAAAATTAAAACTATAAAATCCAGCAGTAACTAAACGTAGCATGCACGTTAAGGCGAGACACAAGCTCTGTCTTAAAATCTAAAAACTTCAGTTTAAATACTACCTACCTCATGTACATTCTGGTGATGGAACGAAAAGAAAAAGTTGCACTAAAGATCCAAATCATAAAAACCTAGTTAATTTAAATAATCTTACACAGTACTTAATTCATGTACTGATACTTAATTATTGAAGCGCAATGACAATAATGAACTGTACATTGTTGATAGCAAAAGGGACATTATGCTTTTCTCTATCTGAATAGCAAAGTCGTCTTGTACGAATTATCTATCTTGTCTATGATTTTCCATTTCATATTTGGAGTTTTTTCCCCGAAAGCATTTTACTGCTTTCAATAACATATAACATGGCATGGAACGACTTGACAATCAAGAAACATTCCGTGTTCTGTTATGAAGTTACTTATTGTGTTCTTTTCTTATAAATTTCTTAAATCATACCTTCAAGCCCAACTTTGTCTTTTATTCTGTGATATTTCTATTCACTGTTCGTAGTTTATAAGGTTAATTATAATTTTATATGCCTGTCTTTTAGTAACATTCATTTATAATTTAATTCAAATGCATTTGAAATTGAGTTGTCTTCTTCATTCATATTCTTATTCTATCACTCAAATGAGCATTTGATAATCGCATAATGTTGTTTTTACGTCCTATGAGCAAATTACCTAATTCATTGATAGATCAATTAAAAATATCTAATAATATTAATTAACAAGACTACTGATAAGGTTAAGGTATAATAAATAGCTCAACATAAATTTTTTTTTTATCTTAGAATATTAAACTTTCGTGCACCATCTAATGTAATTTCAACCAAAAAATGAAATTTAAACTGATCACATTTAAGCTTAACAAGTTTCTACAACTTGCTTCCAGTTTAATATTCTTCATGTAGCTAGAATGAATGTATCACAAAAGGCAACAATGTTAAACATATGAACAAATATATGTATGCATGTATCATTGCGTTTTTTTGGAAAATAATCAGTTTTTTCATTTTACACTATTTTTTAAAATTGTGGAACACAATATGTCGCATATATCTTTTGTACACTTTTTTCCAAGGAACGTATCTATCGCGTAAAAAGAAGAGTTGGGTGTACACATGTTTTGCTGCACCTCATTTAAATTTATTTCAAATTATTTTAACTTAATTAATCATCCGTTCAAAGCAACTTGGAAATGACACCAAAAATTACAGATTTTGAAATAAAATATCCCGGTTAATTCTGGCCGTAAACGAAATATTTTCTTTTAATTCCATTGCATATCTTCTAATATATTCATTTGAAGTATCACAAATAGTTTCACCAAATAAAAGCTTTATTAGTGTCAAAAGAATTTGTTTAAAGCTCTTGGCTGAGTGCGTGACAGGGATTTAAGAAATAAGAAGATGGGGAATTTCATCTCAAACATCTCCACTCACAAGGGCGTAAAAATGCAGTTCGAATGTTCAGAAATCGACATCATATTCGCTTGTCACAAACAATTTATCACTTTTGAAAGAATAAACGTTTTAAAAACAGTTAGAGATTTAAACGAGGAGAATAACATTTCAGAGCTGAAAATAATTCTTTTCAGCTTGAAAAAAACCTTGATTTTGTCTCATTCGGACCCAGTGATGGCAACACCTACTCATTTATAAACAAAGCACGACTAAAATGAAAGCAGTAAAATATTGCTCTTTTTTAAGCGAATTTGTTTTTCTACTTGAGCTTATTTTTTTTTCCTTTTGCACATATTGTTGCTATAGATACGCTAAAGCAAATGAGGTTTGCTAATGCACTCATGGTTTTTAAACAGAAATTTTCGTATTCGCATTGCGACTTTACAATAAATAGGAATTGAAACATTCGTATGAATGACGTTATTCTTTATAGGACTTTTCATACAAAATTTAAGTTTACTTTTATCTTAAACATGATACATGAAACTGTTATTATTATTATTCTATCATTGGAATAATTTTTGTAAATCCTCTGAAAGGCGATTTTTACTTAACACCGTGTCCACAAATGTCCTTACCCGACCTTTATTTTCTTAAACGTTCATCGTAGATATTTAACCCAATTAAAATAATTTTAATGATGCGAAGATTAATATCTGAGCATTTTTATATTTAAAGATATGGACTTTGTAAATATTACAAAATCTAAATTTTTATACGTTTTCCTGAACCGTAATACTTATATTTAGGTACTTTTGTATTCGTCATAAAAACTTAAACCCAGTAGGTTTGACACACGGGGCAAAACAAATGACAGAGATATTTAATCTTAAAATCCGCGATTTTTAATTTCATGTTCAATTTGACCCTCAGGTGTAACGAGGCTGATTTCCCCCCTTTAAATGCCATTCACTGATCATGTTTTGAAATGTACAAGTGCCTTTTCTTTAGAATTTTATTACATTTCTTTATGGCCAAAGAGTGCAAGCGTCTGATTCCGAAAATCCAAATTTCCAGAAATCGCCATGAGAAAAAGGCATTTTCTTAATTATAAAGCAAAAATGCCCTTGGTACTTTATACTAGAATTCGATTTCCTTGAATATACTGCCTTAATTACGTGGACTCATTTCAAGATGCATGGATATTTGTTTATTTAAAGACATTACGAGAAATATTTTCTTTTATTTACATATACGGCTTAGCGCAAAGTATGTTATCAATTTTCCAAAGCCTGATATCTGAGATAGTGTCTATAACAGCTGGATATCTATGCAGCTAATTTTAAGCAAGCAGAATGTAGTCTAAAAGTCTAATTTGTGCCCATAAGTAAATATTATGACAGCAGTTCTATATTATTATGTTCATTGTTAACTATGAGGAAAACAAAAGCGAAACATTCTGTTAATTATTTGATATAATAATTAGTAACATTATTGCATTATCTTAAGGGTAATGTGTTTTTAGTCAAATAACAATAGCAATTTGGAGATGAGGTTGTTATGCCTAATGGGAATAAAAAGTTAAATGTGTGTATAAAACAGTAGGCAAGATTTTCGGTTATTGCGCAATTTTTGAAGTTCATAAAATTTTGTTTTCTATTGCTTATTCTTTAAGTACACTGAATTTCACTTAAGCGTTTTCATTATTATGTATTACATTTCAATATTCTGAACTTTAGAACAGAAATGATTAAGTTTTATCTGCACCTTATGTAAAAAAGTATATAAATGAGAGAGTTGCTAATCAGTAGCACTAGTAAAAATGTTCATCTTCATGTAAGGAAACGTAAAGCTTGAAACTGTTTGGCGTAAATGCAAGAATTAGCTGTGATTATCTTAAGACATATACAAGGTGTTAATTTTTGTATCAGTTATTATTCTTATCAGAAATTATTACTACATATTGACGGCATACTTCAAAGCTTTGAAATCATGTCTTAACTATATACTGAGCGGGGACAAGGCAGAGGCAAGTGAGACATTTGAAGGGGCATTAAAGTAGCAACGAAAGTTTTGAAATTCATTAAAAAAATATTTTTAAGTTTCAACGTAACATATCAAGACTTATGTAATGAACTTTGTGTTATAAACAGCTCAACATTTGTCTATCAGCCGCAGTTAAATAAAAGGCAGTATTCTTACGTCTTAAAACAGTTGTGAAAATAAGTATTACCAATAAAAATCTTTTTCAAAGAGTGTTATTCTTTTTACAATGTTTTGATAGTTTACATAATTAATCTTAGAGATGTATTGTTTGTGTTAATAAAAAATACCACAGTTGAAATGATGTAGCCACATTCGGTTTCAAATTCTTTCTAAAAGCAAAGAAGCGAAATGTCTTTCTTTGATTGTACACAAGATATCTCTCATCACGAACAACAGTATCAAAAACTGAAGTACTTGTATACGAAGAAAAAACCAGAAAAAAATAATCTTTAAATCTGATGAAAGCTTTATCAATTACACAGAAGCAGTATAAAAGTAGAAGAGATTTAGAAAACGAAAGATTTTATAGTTTAGGGAAAAAAAGATGGTTTCAACCTTCAAACTATTCGAGCCCAATTATGTGAGTATGGGGCCAGTATTGCTGAAACTGTTAAGTATTTATCATAATTTATTAGTTATTTTTTGTTACGAATCTTTACTGTCACTTTCCCGCCAGAATGCAAATTTAGCTCTCGTGTATTTAAGTGAGGGTTTGCGTCAGAGCGTGTTTTGCCTACTCAAGGCCACGTTACTAGTTGTCAGTCTACGATGATCATTCCTGTTTAAGCCGTTGCTTTATTCTTGCAGATAGTGCTGTGACGCCTCGGTAGGGTAAGAGCCAAATTGAGGGTTTAAATATCTCTGCTTAGCCTTTGGCTAATTAGTTAAAAGTTAACTATAGTTTTAATTTAAAATCCTACTTTCGAGTTCACGCCATATATGCTGGCTTGTTTGTAAGCAGCAGAAGTACCTTCTGTTCAACTTCCTGAATTCTTAATAAAAGTGTCTTTTGCACCCTTAGTGCATTTTTGTTCGCTTATCTAGACATAGCGTTAAATCCCTTACGCCTACATTGGAGTCTTAACTTAGTGTAGATCGCCTCCCACCAGCGGCCAAGCGGTAAAGTCGCTGAACACTGGTAGTTCGGTCCAAGGTTCGAATCCCGCGAACGGGCTGGCTCCATGGGCGTTTTCGTGGTTTTCCCCATGTGTAACGTGTATACGAGCCAGTTTCCCTTAGAAAGTCCCTATCCCTTCCCTTGGGCAGATAGCCCTCATGTGCTTTTCCATAATTAAATAAACCAAACCAAACCAGTGTAGATCACCAAAATAAGAGAGACTTTACAAAGTGTATAAAATGGTGTTTGGTTGGATGTGTCTGAATATGACAATAGCTCTCTGCTTATGGAGAAGGCTACCTTCGTGGAACACTTTCTGTGGAAAATTGGCTTACATTCACGTTTTAATTGACGAAAGCCCCAAAGTACTATTATGCAGCCACCCATTTGTCTGGGTTCGAAACCGGGAAGAGCTGCCACTGCTGTCTTTATCCGCCCGGTTACTTGTGGGGCACAAACGTGTGGTAGCAGTTGTTTGATATAATCAAGTAATGGTCCACTGTATGTGATAAAATAATGATAATTCTGAATACATTACGTGCTCGTAGTTTAAATTCACTACTCCAAAATGCGACTTTTTATTCAACTTAATTATTCAAACTTCTCTCCTACTACTCAATATGCTTTTAACGCCTAAAAAGCATTCTCAAGTGTTTCAATGAGAACGACCAAATGGTTTGCTTCATTCAGGTTTTATTTTCTTTTTAATATTCCATTTGAATTAATTTTATTGAATTAATTGATTGAGTTTGAACTACTTTTCCCAGTTTTTGACATATTCCTTTTTTAAGTTTTATTTTAATTACTATTCTTTTTTTCATTTTAGTTTGTAAACCTGCCATTTTTATGTTTTTCTCAATTTGGAAACTATTTTGCATGATTAATTATTATTAAAAATACGACTTATACCACTTTGGTAAATTTCTTCTAAATAAATTCGTTTCCTCAAAAACGTTTGACTTGGAATATTTTGCTTCTGATTTACAAAGTTGCTTTGGATCTGCAAAGTTTTTTTAGCAATTTCGCTTTTTATTTGGCTTGAAATTTATTGAATATTTATTTAGTACGTTGCGTTTGAGTTACCCCATGCGTCTCTTGATTTCTTACTCAAGAATTCATTTTATAAATTTAATTTTTACTTTCAGGTTCCTTCGGAGCAGATTATATCTTAATGATATATTAAAATTAAAAAAAAAAAAATGCCTAAAAGGCCAAGGAATTTTCAACAATATTTTTTATTATATTAATTATATTGATTTCTTTATATTGTTTATTGAATAGTATTTTTTTTTTATTTTTTTATTTCAATTTTGATATGTGTAATTCCGGTCAGACTATTAACCACTTCTTTTATATAATTTCTGACTTAAGTAGTATCTCTTGATTTATATATATATATGTATGTGTGTGTGTGTGTGTGTAAAATATAACAAAATATAATAGCTGCGCTAAGAAACTATTGGCGACCTCAGAATTAACTATTCTGAATTTGGTGTTCTCCCCCCTAAGTTCATCTGTTCACCCAAACTCGAAATATTTCCACATTACATAACAACCTAAATTTAACCGATCGCAGCTTAGTTATACTTATACACCTACTTAGTATAAATACTGCTTCACAAGCAACTACCTCATTCATTTCCTTAACTTCTGCCCTGCTAACATCTCCACGCCGCTTATGCTTTTCTAAGATGCTTACGTCGCATTTTAAAAACCAGTGTACACTGCGCCAAAAAAATTGGGACAGTTGTATATCTCCAGTTTTACCGGGCCGATTGCCGAAATTCAACTTGTGTTTTTCATCTCGAAAGCGCGACTTAGGATATGTACTAGATTTATATATAGCATTGTTGTGATATAGGTATTTTGACTCAAAATCGGGCTTTTTTGAAGTGGAATGCCAATTGTTTTTCCATATTTTGATTCTACGATGCAAATTGTGCCAAAGTGCTAAGTTTTGTAACTGTCGCAAGAGTAGTTTTTAAAAAATTGGTTCTAAAAAATTTAACTCCTCAATGTTAATTGAATTTGATATATATTTATTAATTTCGCTTTATTATTAAACTCATTTCATTCTTCCTTTCATATTTCCAAATTTAGGTTCATTCCAAATAAAATTCGCCACTTTGTAATGACTTTTTCTTAAATTTGCATTTAAAAATAATTTTTATAAATTTTTCGAAAACAATTTTGAATTATAATCTATACAATTTTTGACATCCTCTTATAGTAAATGTATTTCTAAGCATACCTGAACAAAATTACGTTATTTATTTAAAATTTCCTAAGATATGCGTGAATTTACATTTTGGCGCGTTTTGAAATTTGGCGTATTTACTGCAAGCGATAATAACGAAAGTGTGGTTTACGCACTCTTAAAATTATTTGAAAATTTGAACAATGACTTTTTCCCGCTCATGCACAAAAGAAAAAAGCAAAGGAAAATATGTTGCTATAAATTATGAAGTTCGCCAAGTGAAATATTCTTGGCGCAAACTGAAAAAAAAATGCGCCAGGATATATTTTTAAATTTCTCCAGAAATTTCCCAACAAAAATTACAAAATTTAAAGTCAGGCATAATTTGAATCGTAGAATGGAAATATAGAAAAAAATTTGGTATGTTATTTCAGAAAAAGTCCGATTTTGTGTCAAAATAAAGATGTTAGCAGGGTAGAAGTTAAGGAAAGGGATGGCATAGCTGCTTGTGAAGCAGTATTTATGCTAAGTAGGTGCATAAGTATAACTAAGCTGGGATTGATTAATTTTAGGTTGTTATGTAAAGTGGAAAGTTCTCGAATTTGAGAGAACAGATGAACTTAGAAGGGGAGAACGACAAATTTATAATAGTTAATTTTGAGGTCGCCAATCGTTTCTTAGGGCACTCATCGTAAACAACTACGTCATTCCTTTCCTTAACTTCTACCCTGCTAACATCTCCACGCTGCTTATGCTTCCCTGTCTAAGATGCTTACGTGGTACATTTAAAACCACTGTTTATGAAAATTATCGTATTTAACTATGATTGGATAAATGTCTACCAAAATAATTTGATATGTGTGAAGATAGCGGGTTATTCAATTATGACAAAGCACACGAGGGCTATCTGCCTAAAGGAAGGGATGCCTTCGTGGAGGACTTTCTAAGAGAAACTGGCTCGTATACACGTTACACATGGGGAAACCCACGAAAACGCCCATGCAGCCAGCCCGTTCGCGGGATTCGAACCTCGAACCGAGCTACCAGTGTTCAGCGTCTTTACCGCTCGGCCGCTGGTGGGCCTGTGTGAAGATAGAGATTGGTGATACGTCAAAATCCAATTTTTGTTAGTTTCGTGTGTCACCCTCATCCATGACGACTATCGAACGTTAAACGTACAGGTGTCTTCTACTCAGTTAAAATACTATATATATATCTATATATATATAGATATATATATAGATATAGATATATATGTATGTATGTACATACATATATATCTATATGTATGTACATACATACATATATATCTATATCTATATCTATATATATATCTATATATAAAACGGGTATTCATGTTTCTTACACATTACATAGTGAAAGATATAGACGGATAGCGAAGTTTCTGAAGTTGTTGATTAAATCAAAATTTTTTATGACAGAATATGTTAAAAAATTATAAAAGAAAATATTGTTATTTGCTTACATGCAGACAATAACTCTTGTACATGTCCTCGAGTCTTAAACACACATATCTAAAACGTATGGAAATTCAAAGGAAATAGCAGTGTTTTCAGCTTTAAAAAGTTGGCTTTGTTTGATAAAAGGGTTTTCCTATAATTCGTACTTTAGAAGCAAAGGGACTTTGTTTGTGAGTCAAATGACCCCTGTGATTCCCCTATATTGACGCCCACTTAGACGTCTCACATCGATTCCATGACTTCACGACTAGTAGGTGACCCATTTTACGCACCGTGATTAAAGGCACACCACCTTTGACGTCAGGAAGCGGGTGTGCCAAAATGTGCGTACGCATTATCAAAATCTTTACCAGTCAACCCATTGATTGAGCTTCGTAACCAGTTCGTTGGATGGCGCCTTCGGCGGAGGAACAGCGAATCTTGTTGGTGCGCTCCACTTTCCAGAGAATTTTGCTATGCGCTGACGCTGGCGACAGTTTTGATCTGAATCTTGCCCACGTGGCTTGCGTTAGTCTTCTCATTCGGTTCGGTGAAGCCGGTCTGATTGATACGAAGTCCATTTGGTGAGTACTTACTTGGCCTGTTGAATAGTTTGCTCGACGTATGTTTATATCACGTGAGAGAGATTTGCATGATACATTTTGCAGTTATGGATTAATTTTGTGTAATATTATACTTATTTCTTTGAATTCTGCATCTAATAAATGAATCAGTTTTAAAATTATACCGGAGATTAAAATTTTTCATATTTTTAATTACGTTGTTTCTTGTGTGTAGAATAAACTTTAAAACAGTTTTCTTTTAAAATTACTGTTTTTGTACTGTAAATTCAGAGTAATTTCACAACTCGATTTTTTTTAATGAAGCCTTTATATGGGACTTTTAAAATTAAATTGCATGTAAGAATAAGGCATCTTAAAACAGCTGAGAGAGATATAGGCGAACTATTCCGCAATTCAACAGTTTGTATTTTTCAAAATTTTCTGTAATTTTTGCGCATCTGCATTTTTATCCTATTTGTGCTTGTTGCAAATTTGACGATAAAAAGAGTTCTTTCCTAATATGTTACAATTTTATTTAATGATAGATATTGTTATATGGATCCCATGAATTTTTAAGGTTTTTTTTTTTATGTAAGTAATACAACAATTTAATCCAAAGAAAGCGATTAAAATACGTTTTAAGTTAAATTAGGAAATATAAGCGAATACAGAAACATGATCATTTAACCCAATTGCCCCTAAAACATTTAAACGAATAAAATAAAAAGACATTTTTAGCTTAGTTCGGGATTTTCATTTCAAACTGTGTATACAGCAGTCTCCGTTTATGCACATAAACAAGTATAAAATGCACCACTTATATAACATACATTAATTTTATATTAATCAAAAATCGTTACACATATACATTTGGTAAAGGAACAATTAAATATTTCAAAAGAAAATCCATTCTTATTATGCATTTTATTAACTATAAATGCATATGAAAATGCACTTCAGTTATTTTAAAGGAAACTCTGCATTTGTTCTTCAAAAATACAATATTATAATGATATGGTAACGTAAATGGTATCTTATGAACACTAATATTTAATATTTCACAAAAATTATAAGTTGATCCAAGCACATTTTATGTGACATCGAAGAAATTATTCTTCGTATATACTTATTTTTAAAATATAAGGAGCGGGAATTTAAAAATGGATTCCTAATTAGTAAGGAAAAATATATTTGGATACTTCAGAAATAAAGTATATATCATGCAAAAATGTATACTACAGTCGTCTAAAGGTGCATACTCAGTTAGAAAACAATTTGCTTCGCTGGAAATAAAGTTTGTCTTATTGTTTGATATTCGTAGTTGTCCAAAATGGCTGAAAGTTGACTTTAGAACTTTTTATCTGAATTTTCTCATTTATTTGTCCTGTTATGTTATTTTCATTTACTTATCCTAGTTTACGTAATTTAAAATTTCTTACAACTGGAAAATTATTGAGCTTGAATAACTAAAAGTTCAATATAATTTATTCTAATAATGTGTCATTTTAGAAACTAACAGGTCTGAAGGAAAGTATTTTCACAAGAAAAAAGTTATCTCTTCAAGTTAAAACTTTTATTGAAAAACTTTAAAATTTTAACTATAAACATTAAAATTTTATCGCTAACGAAACTCGGTCTAATTCCTGAACTCTGATAATTTCTTCTTAAAAATGCATCAGTACCACCGGTTCTGAATTCACTAATATTGAGCACCATTTGTAGAAGATAAAAAGAACATTCCATGTTATCAAACGCCATTCCTCCTAGTGATATTTTCGTGAAAAGTACATATTTAACAAATTTTTTCGTTTAACACTTTTGCAACATTTGCCAAATTTAAGAGTTCTGATAGAAATCTCAGTTTTGAAAATAAAATGTTTAAAAAAAGAGGGAAAGAAGCATGCATTTCTATTGGCCAAAACGTCCTCTCCGTTTTCTGTATAATGGAACACATGGTATAAGAAAAATCTTGCTGCTAATAGTGATTAAATTTATTAATCAGTCAAAGTTTGATGAAAATATGCATGTAAGACTTTCATTTCGTCCTTTTGCGTTTGTTTTCCTGCAATGCTAAGTATTGAAATTGTTCGATATATTTTTTCGACTTTTGAAAGGAGTACGCACTTTTAGTTATAGCTGAAGTAACATCAACTATTCTAAATTCTGATTACACTGTTTATTTCCAAATAGCAAGTACTTTATGTTGTTAATTAAATACTTTTAGTTTGAACACAGGTATGAAAACATTCTTTGGAACATAATATTTTCACCTTCATGCAAAGTTTAATGCTGATCGTTTTATAACAATTAACCCCCTTATGGTTGATCTTTACAATATGGTAACGGTAGTTTGGCGACATTTTGAAGGCGATAAAGGTTACTACCTGGCACTTTGGTAATAATGTGAGCAGTACTCAGTTCCGATTACGCATTATTTTGTGTGAGGGAAATGAGAGATCATGGCATATGTCATGTGATATTAATGGACGAATTACGGTTCTTTAATCGGAAAAGGGGGTAAATCGGGAAAAAATCTGGAAATTTTGTATTTGCCTTTATTCTGTGTTGTGTGAAACAGTGTTCGTGAATTTTTGGATCCCATGGCCGTAACTAAAGTGAATTCGAAATGGGTATTTATGTATGTATTAATTTAATGTATGTGCTCATTTATATTTTAAGTAGTGTTTTTGAATTTAATTATATTTTAATTAAATGATAGTTATTTTGTGAATTTTATGTTTGTAGGAATTTGGTATACGTTTAAGTTGAAGTAAACGTGCATGGAAATAATTTAAATATTTGATACTAAGTATTTGTAATGCTTGCGGTATGAATTCGTTGGTGACGTGTATAATGTAATAGATGATTTAGAGGTAAAAGTTTTTGGATATTTTATTTATTTTATATGTGGAAATGTTCATATTTGGAAAGGGTAAATACTTTTTCGCGATCAGGTAATTTCATATATGTTCTTTTTATCGGGTTTAAAGATTGAGAAAATTGTCATGTATTTTCGTGAAATTTTTCTAATTTATGAGAAAAAAGCAGTGTACATGGATATAGTGAAGAATGTGCGCAATGCGATTTTTGTGCAATTCTGGGATGTTTTTTTAAGTAAAAGTAAGTCGACGTGTACATGGTTTAGTGATATTTTAATTAAATGATAGTTATTTTGTGAATTTTATGTTTGTAGGAATTTGGTACACGTTTAAGTTGAAGTAAACATGCATGGAAATAATTTAAATATTTGATACTAAGTATTTGTAATGCTTGCGGCATGAATTCGTTGGTGACGTGTATAATATAATAGATGATTTAGAGGTAAAAGTTTTTGGATATTTTATTTATTTTATATGTGGAAATGTTCATATTTGGAAAGGGTAAATACTTTTTCGCGATCAGGTAATTTCATATATGTTCTTTTTACCGGGTTTAAAGATTGAGAAAATTGTCATGTATTTTCGTGAAATTTTTCTAATTTATGAGAAAAAAAGCAGTGTACATGGATATAGTGAAGAGTGTGCGCAATGCCATTTTTGTGCAATTCTGGGATGTTTTTTTTAAGTAAAAATAAGTCGGCGTGTACATGGTTTATGTGTATGTGTTATTTTGAAAAACGCGTAAGGAGTATGGTATTGTGCACTTTTTCCCAATTTTGCAGTGAATATTTGTCATGATTAAGCAGTTTTGTTAGATAAAATTTCTAGTATAAGTGTAATTCGGCTAGTAGATTGTTGGAAGAAGTGTTCAGTAGATAAAAAGAAAAGAAACATGTTTTTACTTCGGGAAGACAAAATGGCGGCGGAGAAAAAAAATAGAGGGTTGCTGTTGGAGAGTTGGTCGCCAAATTTTCGCCAAGTTACCATAATGTAAAGATCAACCAACCTTATTTAGTTACTTAAAAATTTCCTCTGTATTTTTAATAATATTTCGTAGCAAATTATATATCCATTGAATTAATACTTTAGAGTTACTTAAATTTGTATTAGCAGAAAACATGATTTCAGGAGACGCGCGTGTTGTAGGAAAAAAATTATCTAGATCATTATTTTATTTTGTGAAGCTATAAAAACGTATCTTTAAAAAAGTTAACAAAAAGTAGATTAAAAGCGGGCAAAATTAATATCTCGTAGCATACTATTGAACTCTTTCAAATTATATATCCATTAAACTAATATTTTAAAGTTACTTAAATTTGTATTATTAGCAGAAAACGTGATTTAAGGAAACACGCGTCTTATAGGAAAAAATTTATCTAGATCATTATTTTATTTTGTGCAGCTATAAAAACGTATCTTTAAAAAAGTTAAAATAAAATAGCTTAAAAGCCGGCAAAATTACATGTTTAATATTTACGTTTCAGCACCGTATTTGAAGAAATGTTTTTAAAATTTGTATTCCATTCATCCAGTGTTATTAAGATATGCTAAATAAAAGGAAATTAAATCATTTCGAATAAACTATTATATATCTAGTTCATCGATATTATGTTATTATTATATTTCATTATTATTATATTTCATTATTATTATATTTCATTATTATTATATTTCATTATTATTATATTTCATTATTATTATATTTCATTATTAGTATTACGTATATATATTTCAGGGAACGGTACTTTTGAAGGAAAAAAAAAACATCAAAAATAGATATGTTGAATATATCAAAACTTTTGCTTCTGTTTCCATTTTAAGTGTCATTAAGTAAATATAGAATACCTAAATTATTTTTATCACTTGAAGTAATGACTTAAGGGAATGGTAAAACAGCAACCGTCAGATTTGATTCGCTTATCACATTTTGGATGCCATCATGTTCAAAGCAAGTATAAAAATAAAATAATATCTAAATGTTCGAACTCGTAGTTTAAAAGATAGTTTATGCGAAGTTAAATTTTTTCTGTATATTTTCGACTTGAACAATGCATTGAAGTTCATTAAGCATTTATTGAAGTTCTTGGAAAATTAGAAGCATGATTTACTAACAATATATGATGCATTATAATTCAAATGCTAAGCTTTAAATCATATTGAGAAAGGATTTATTATATACATAAATAAAAATTCGAAATTCAACAGTATTTAGTTTCACTGAATTTTATTCACAAATAATTAGGAAATAGTAAGATTTAGTGTTTAGTATTTAATCAAACTCATTCGCAAATATTTCAAGGAACTGCACTGCGGATATTTTTCGAAACGAAAACTATGTTGGTAAATAAAAATTGTGAAATCGTAAGATGGCTGAGTAAATATAATGAAATAGCTAGGTAAATAGCTAAATATATCTAGAATAGTGGTTCCTCAGCTGAAAATATTTCCCATTAGATTTATCAATAGATGTGTAATGAACTGCACCTTTCTTAAGTTATATTTCACGCTTAAATTAACCTAGATTTCATCTTCCGTTCTGAAATAACTGTCTCTAAAGAATAGATCTGTAGATCTTCAAGGGTACTGAGAGAAATAAATACATGAAGTGTTATTTTGAAAATGTTAATCAAGGAAACATTTAGTAAGACAGTGAGGCTTAAATCCCTTTTAGATATCGTAGGCAAAATCTTGTTGGGTTGATCTTTACATTATGGTAACTTGGCGTTTTTTCGCGAAAATTTGGCGACCAACTCTCCTACAGCAACCCTCTATTTTTTTTTTCCGCCGCCATTTTGTCTTCACGAAGTAAAGACATGTTTCTTTTCTTTTTATGTACTGAACACTTCTTCCAACAATCTACTAGCCGAATTACACTTATGCTAGAAATTTTATCTAACAAAACTGCTTAATCATGACAAATATTCACTGCAAAATTGGGAAAAAGTGCACAATACCATACTCCTTACGCGTTTTTCAAAATAACACATACACATAAACCATGTACACGCCGACTTATTTTTACTTAAAAAAAACATCCCAGAATTGCACAAAAATGGCATTGCGCACACTCTTCACTATATCCATGTACACTGCTTTTTTTCTCATAAATTAGAAAAATTTCACGAAAATACATGACAATTTTCTCAATCTTTAAACCCGGTAAAAAGAACATATATGAAATTACCTGATCGCGAAAAAGTATTTACCCTTTCCAAATATGAACATTTCCACATATAAAATAAATAAAATATCCAAAAACTTTTACCTCTAAATCATCTATTATATTATACACGTCACCAACGAATTCATGCCGCAAGCATTACAAATACTTAGTATCAAATATTTAAATTATTTCCATGCACGTTTACTTCAACTTAAACGTGTACCAAATTCCTACAAACATAAAATTCACAAAATAACTATCATTTAATTAAAATATCACTAAACCATGTACACGTCGACTTATTTTTACTTAAAAAAACATCCCAGAATTGCACAAAAATCGCATTGCGCACATTCTTCACTATATCCATGTACACTGCTTTTTTCTCATAAATTAGAAAAATTTCACGAAAATACATGACAATTTTCTCAGTCTTTAAACCCGGTAAAAGAACATATATGAAATTACCTGATCGCGAAAAAGTATTTACCCTTTCCAAATATGAACATTTCCACATATAAAATAAATAAAATATCCAAAAACTTTTACCTCTAAATCATCTATTACATTATACACGTCACCAACGAATTCATACCGCAAGCATTACAAATACTTAGTATCAAATATTTAAATTATTTCCATGCACGTTTATTTCAACTTAAACGTATACCAAATTCCTACAAACATAATATTCACAAAATAACTATCATTTAATTAAAATATAATTAAATTCAAAAACACTACTTAAAATATAAATGAGCACATACATTAAATTAATACATACATAAATACCCATTTCGAATTCACTTTAGTTACGGCCATGGGATCCAAAAATTCACGAACACTGTTTCACACAACACAGAATAAAGGCAAATACAAAATTTCCAGATTTTTTCCCGATTTCCCCCCTTTTCCGATTAAAGAACCGTAATTCGTCCATTAATATCACATGACATATCCCATGATCTCTCATTTCCCTCACACAAAATAATGCGTAATCGGAGCTGAGTACTGCTCACATTATTACCAAAGTCCCAGGTAGTAACCTTTATCGCCTCCAAAATGTCGCCAAACTACCAGTTACCATATTGTAAAGATCAGCCTCTTGTTGATCCCTTATATATATATATCAGTTTTGAATTTGTTTTCCTGAAAATTACAAGTAAAAAAACGAGTACTTACGTATTGACTCAACCACCTTGGCCCAGTTTGGAAATTTGTTTGTAGATGAAAAAGGGGATTCAGTGAATTTTCCGATTATAACTTGCAATGGATATGGTTACCTAAAGACCTGTTATGTGCATTATTGCCAGAGTTTGGCGACTTCGACTAAGGTGGTTGCAATAATACGTAAGTACCGAAAAACAACAAAATGATAAGCAAATTACAGATTTATCATCAAAACCCAAATAATCCTTATTATGAATTGGTGATTAAATTTAACATATCATTAAAATGTGATCTATTTGTGTTACAAAAGGTACAACAGTATATAAAACAGTCTCATGATTTAACAGTTGTTCGATGTTTAATGAGAAAGGACAGCATGAAAATTGCTCTTGCTGTACATTCTGCTGGGGTTTGAGAAGAATGTAGATTAAGCGACTCATAACGGAATTATTACGTTTGGAATTTTGAGAAATTAAGATTTTTTTTTTTTTTTTTTGTTTCCAAGTAAATGCCTTTACATTTTTATAATATATTCATGAAAATGATCAATCTTAAGGAAAAATAAATACCAACATGTAACGAAAAGCTATTTATATACAACGATAATAAGGATCTGAATGCTGTTAATCGTCAATGCAAATAACTGATCTGTACCGTTTAGTCATACGATACACTCTGTCACAAAATAATATATGTACTCAGAAGAAATCAAGCTACAATCACGAAACTCAGCAGGAATGTAGTCTGGTAAGAGATGTGCTAATGATTTAAATTTCGATGCCAGTGAGACAAGGGTAATCGTGCTATGCGCGTCTGAGACGCGCAGCTGGCAGAGATTAATAGCGTGATTGCTCGTGCCGTAGGACTATTCAAACAAATCTGTCGGCTTGGATAGACGATATTGTGACTAGAGGAACCTCTGAGGCGTAACCGGCGGCAGTACTATCAGTTGTCGGATTTTGGGAAAGGGTGTATAATAGGTCTTTAGCTCGGTTGGAGCGATATGGTAGTTTTTTGGTGTTGGCGACAATGGGTCACGGAAGGTATAGTCTACCGTCGTGGAGGGTCAGGGCGTTCCAGGAACACACATGAACGCGAGGATCGCGCAATCATAAAAGCGGCCAACACCCGCACGAGCAACATCGCTAGCATTGATTCGACGTAATTTACCACCTTCCAGGCATCCGGTGGTATCAAGGGAAACCATTTGAAGACCGCTGGCCGACGTTGGTATATGCTGCCGATGTTCGTTAAGGCGCCTATCACTGATTTCACATCATAGGCAGTGTCGACTGCATTTTTGCCTAGTTCGGGAAAGCTGGCGTGTGACCGACTGGAGACGGAAAGATTTAAGCTATCTAGAATTATCTATTAAGATATCTAGAATTCTTCAGCGATGAATTCCGATTCAGTCTCAGTGCTGGTGACTGACGCACACACGTGTGGAGGCGGCCAGAAGAGCGGTTCGGTCCTGTAATTGTTGTTGAACAGCGTGCTGCGAATACACAAAGTGCGACAGTTTGGGGAGCGATTTGTTGGGACACACCATCTTTTATCGTCCTTCAGGGCACTGACGATTCGCAGTTACGTGGACGACATTTTAATGCCGGTTGTACTGCTTATGCTATCAAGTCACCCAAGTGCCGCTTATCAGCAAGACAACGCTCGTCCACATACTTCACTACTCTCAAACCAATGTCTTCAAGGATATGACATGCTGTCGTGGGCTGAAAGGTCAGCATACCTCTCGCCAGTAGAGCATTTGGGACATGCTTGGAAGGTGACTAAAGCCTGGAATATTGGTGAAAAGATTATGGCAGTTGCAAAGATTATGGCATGATCTTTCGCAGGGGGTCACAGGAAATCTACTTGATTTAATGCCATGCCGTGTTTCGTCTTGTATAGCTGCCAGAGGTGGCTATACTCTTCTGATTTGTAACCATTTTTATGCCATTACTTCTTAATAAAATCATCTTTTGTTCAGAATTTGTAATCATTTGTTTATCTCTTCATACATGTTAAGTTTCGTGATAGTAGTTCGTTTCCTTCTGGGTGCATATAGTTTTTTGCGACAGAAGCTAGAGTTATTGGTTAAAGAAAATCATTCATGTGATTCGTAAACTATACTTTATCCAACAATTAACTAGCACATTTATACCAAGTGATTCCAGTATCCAAATGATTATATATAAGAAACTTTAGATAGCTGGATATATAGTTAATAGGGCAGGGGGTAGAACTCCTGCTTTATGTAACTGAAGAAGGCTTATTATAAGTTTATTAATTTCCAATATTTTTCACAGAAATAAAAGACTTTTAATTCCGATCAGTGAAAGAAATACAAAGTTTAGATAATTCAGTGGTTTTTGAAGTTATTATAGAGGTTTCAAAACTTTTTAATAATCATTGGCGTAAACTAGGGGAAATTAAGCTCATTTACTTAAGTTACTTTAATTATTTGTTTTACTACACTATCTGGTACTTTCGTATTATCTGTTGACCGGGAAAGTTTACTACCTTTGAAATATGGAAGGTGGAGTGGATCACGCCAAAGTTGCGTAAGTCGCTTCTGCGAATTTTCGAGCCGCAGTCTTACAATAAAACATCAACAATGTTTATGCACAATATAACCAATAGCCACTGTTGCGACAGTATTTGACCCGCTTCGTTTCAGGCTCCATAAACAAAGGCTTTCGTAGATTTTTATTACCTTTTTAAGCCCTCCGAGGTTACAGAAAATTCTCTTTAAATTCTATGACTACAAATTTCTCATAGGGGATTTTTCCAACCTGTTACTGATTTGCTGACCGTATACAGTTTTTTTTCATCTTTGGTAATTGTTTCGAACAGCTGTAAAAAAGAGAAGTTCGGTTACAAATATGATTTACAGCCATCAAACTCATATTTTTTCGAAATGCAAGGAAAAATACAGCAATAGCGTTTAATTTATATCCTTATTCATAAAAACAAAAGGTAGCTCTTCGAGACTCCGTCAGACGTACATTAAACTGGCAGTGTATTGAGCGTTTTGAAAACGTCACGCTTATCTATAATTGGCATTAAATTGCGCTGCTTGACGATAGTTTCACAATAGATGAGGGTAATACATAAATAACTTTTATGTTTAATGTGCTTTTCTTTCCAGAATATAGAACTTATGCTAAACCATTATATTAAATACTCTTAGAACGTCTGAGTATGCATGATTTAAAAATTTGTCTTAACTCCGCTGCTATTTTTTAACAGATAATTACTACGAGTTAAATATTTCTGTATTATTTCATAATTATATAATTACCATGACAAGTAGAAAAATCGTTTAAATTTTCATAATTTACAAAGCGTTCTCTGGATTTAATATTTTTCCTTGATTACAAGTGAGTTTTCCAGTACGTTCTACCATTTTATGATCAAAATCCCATTTATAAATCCACGGCCGATGTGGCTTTTAAATGCATATGTCCTGTTATATACGTTTATTAAATGTGACATTAAATATAAGACTTAATATCATAAATGATGACAATTACAAATTTATTTAATGCATAATAAATTTAATAAAAGAAAAAAAAAGTTTGGTTTCTTAATTATTATGCTCGTTCTTTGGCTTTCACTGATGATATCGATGTAAGCAAAACTTCTTCCCGAAACCTTCCTTCTTAATTTAAAATCAGGCTTGCATATCTTTTAGCATCAAAGTAAATAAGGAAAAGTAAAAAGAAGCAGTTTTTCTTCATGGAGCTATTTACATAAATTATTTGAAAAATTTTTAATGCGTCTGATAAGATATTTTGTCTCACCAGCAGCAGAACATTTACGTCATTGAACACTGGTGGTTCGATATGGGTTCAAAACTCTGCGATTCGTATGTAATGTGGTAGACCCATTTTCTGTTAGAAATCCCTCCTCAAAGGCACCGCTCTTCTTGGGTAGAAAGCTGTTGTTTTCTGTAATCAGGTAAAACAAAACAAATTCGTAAGATATTTTAATAAGATCAGGGAAGTGCTTGCAGAGAATGTCTCTCAAAAATCAAAAGTATCAGGTCCCTACAAAGAACCAATAGCATAGGCGTGAAAATAATACTTCTAAAAAATCCCTTTTATTGTTGTATGTATGTTTGTTTACAAAATTCTACGAAGCAGGATAACACATCCTGTTTTTTCAAGCTTTATGTCTGCTTTATTTCTCACTGCTTTATGTCTTTGATTAATGAATGTATATGAATGCCATGTGTTTTATCAATTTAACTGAATGCCATATGTGCACAAAAGATCTATTTATATTAGTTTAATTTAATGAAAAGTAGTTTCACATTACGTATAATTTTGTCAATATTTTCAATAAAATATTTATGGCGCGTCAAAAAATCTGCTTTTCTCTTTCTTTGGATGATATTTTGCTGTTTAGATGGAAATTCGTAAGATATGTACTGGCTCGGATCTGTACCTTGGCAATCTCGGCACCGATGATTAAAAAACGCCTATCTGGTTCCAGGTGCCGGATGGAGAAGTCAGTACTGCTTTCGAAGGCAGGTGGCTTCGACCCTCCGAGTAACCTGGCGCAACGACTAGTCTTCAGCTCTCTGTTCCGCGCCCTGCGTAGTGCATTGAGTCTTGCAAGCGCAACTACCCCTGCCTGATATAGGGAGTAGTAAATGGGCGAGACTTGTTCTGCGAACTGAAAATGGTTGGTACAAGTAATCGTTTATAATCTTACATTGTGAAATAAGTTACACCTGAGTCATTGATAAGTTCTTCGTTGAAAATATTATAGACATAACTATGATATTTTTTAACCTTTCATATTAGTAAATATCGGAACTTTGTTTCTCATTTATTTAAGAAACTAATTTTATCAAAAAAATGATTCAATGCAATATAAAATAACCACGAACTTAAAACTTTAACAGCAGTGTATCTGGATTGTTAAATTATTAATTTTATAGAATTATTAGTAGTTTTAAGAAAAGAAAATGCTGGAACACTCTCTCTATGCTATCGCTTGGAATCTAAATCGGAATAAAAGAATTATTGCGCTAAACGTGGCATGACGAGATCGCATAAAGTTCCTTTTATTACTTACATATTTAAAAAAAAATGAGATCTTTAATGATTCAGCTTAGATTGACTGAAAAATCAAAACGTTTGTTTAAATTCAACACTTTTTGTTATTTAGGTCTTTCATAAAATGCATTTACAAATTTTTGCGCTGTATTTCTATTTACATCATAACAATAATTTCAAACATAACCATAATTTCAAACTCAGCGCTGAATTTCTATTATCTCTCTTGTGGTATAGTGGCCTGCTTATGATATTTTAAGCAAAAGGGCTTTAAAGTGATTTCGTTAGTAAGATTAGTTTCGCATGTTCGTTCGTAGATTAATGAATTTATTACTTAAATCATATCCTGAAGTTATTTTGTTATTGATTTTTCGTTTTCACTTTTACAAATTTCAGGAGATCATTCATAATTTTACCTCCTTTTTTAATGTAATAGATTGGAAAATTTAGTCATGTCCGTATTATACTTACGGTAAAGAATCATATTTCCATTATATATTTACTTCAGCTCCCTTCCCAATATATTTCGTATACTCACTATCCATTTAAAGGTTTCTCCTTTGACATATATATATATATATATATATATACTATTGACATATATATATATATATACTATTGACATATATATATATATATATTATTGACATATATATATATATATATATTATTGACATATATATATATATATATATATATATATATATATATCAGGAAGTCAAGATATTATGCCATTATAGTATTTTTTATCCGAATGGTCTTCATACATTGTATGTAATTCCGGATTAAACACTCTCCGAATTAATGCATTATGCTAAATTTACTAATTAAGTTCATCTTTCGTAGAAAAAAAACATGCTGTTTTTCTGCAACCATAGCAGTTCAGCATCATATTAAAGTAATCACTTTTAAATTAAGAGGCAGTTTTTCGTACGAACTTCATTCCACGAGTTTCCGCTTGTATAATGTGAATACGAGCCAGTTTCTTTTGGAAATCTTCCAGGAAGGAATACCTTTCCTTAAGCCTATAGCCACAGTCCGCTTTGCCGTAAGCCAATCCAATCCAATTCAATCGCCGCTACATGCGATTCTTATATATAAGCTTCCAGCATTTATCAAAACGAAGAAGCGAACAGATGTACCCTTTTGGTGCAAAATTATAAATACCTTCGCAAATAATACTGCATCGTTAGAATTAAAATCATGAATATATTTCCTAGCATGTGTGTTAATTAATGCCTGATAAATATTAAAAAGTATATATTGTTAAATTATAAATTTCAAGGTTTTGCTATTGAAAACTAACATGTAGCAATTTATTATTGATAATTTTACTTAAAAGTTTTAATTAAATATTAGATTTATTTAGGTTATTATTTCAGCCATTTCATTAATAGAAATGTGCGATAAAATAATCAGAGTAAAAATAATGTCATTTGATACATATTTGGGAAGACATATCCACAACACATTAACATTTAGGTTATAATCTGCAAATATAATGTCACTGACCTTCCCTCATCACATACGTTTTTTTATGAGCATGACTCGACTTTACGAGCTTCTGTGAAACAATTAGGGAAAGTATCGTAGGTGATTATAGATATTATTTTACTATCATTTAACTTAGGTGAACTTTTGTAGCTTCTTCATAAAACTGAATATATTATTTAGTACCTTTTCTATACTTATCAAGAAAGCTGATCATACAAAAACTAATTTTTTGCATTAAATTTCAACGGGCTAAAGAATAACATTGTCTTCCGAATAAATTTTTATCGGTACTTTTCAATTTCGCCGGCGCAAATCTCGCCAAGCAGACTTTATTGGCGACAACGCACAGTATACACATAAAAAATTTTAACAAATGTAGGTTTAAGAAAGGTAGGTTTCATTTCGAAGGCATAAACATTTTAATATCGTTTAAAATTTTGTAAAAAGAGAATAAATAAAGACTATAAATTTGTAAAAAGACATTAATATAAGAATTTACTTTTCTTTCATGGTACAACATACTGATTCGCCGTTTAACATCACGTGATCCCAAGTGATCTCATCTCACATGGTTTCAGGGCATAAAATTGAACTATCTAGTAAACATTCTATGTAATTGTATGCCAGTATTGAAAGAAACAATCAAACTGATAAGAAATGGCTGCGACTTGTTTTGAAAATGAAGCATAAAACGTTACCAGCGAGGATATTCCGTTTGGCATCTGTTGTACCATTTTTGGCGTCTTTATCGCTTGCGCCGGGAAAATGAAAAAGTACCTTTTTATCTCTTTGTAATCTAATAAGCAATTAAAAATTTCAAGCAGAAACTACTACTTCGATTAACTATATAATTATGTTACGTTTGTATTCTTTATTTAAATATATATTGCTGTGGGTAATAGAAACAAGAGGGCTATAAGGTGAGGATTGTTGCAATACATTTTTGACTCTAGAACCGTGAAGTGTCTCTCCCCACATAATCCACAAAAATTACATAGCCGAATACAAAAAATACCTCAGAATGAAAATGTGCAGTTTAATTTACATTGTACTACTTCTAACGAGCAGTTAACCTTTTAAGGTACCTGTTTTTTTTAATAATATTTCAGATCATAGAAACCTAGCAAGGAAATAAAAAAAGCATCCCATTAGGCCCCCTAGCGGCCGAACGGTAAAGTCGCTGAGCACTTAGTTCGGTCTGGGGCTCGAATTTTGCGAACGGTCTGGCTGCATGAGCGTTTTCGTGGTTTTCCCCATATGTAACGTGTATACGAGCTAATTACCCTTAAAAAAGTCCTCTACAAAGGCATTCCTCCCCCTCGACGCATTGCCGTAATTAAATAATACAAACCAAACAAAAGCTTTCCAACAGTTCTACTTTCGAAGGCAACGAAAAGTTTTATAACCATGCCAAAATATGCAGAATATAGGAAATGTATTTTTTAAATTTCTACCTACTACATAATCAGTCCTAAAACTCTATAACCATGCTTGCATACTTAAGAATATATGTAGTTTAAAAACTCCAGCAAACCTACTTCAAAGAAATTTATTAAATCTTGTAGAACCATTAGGTATTTTTGATACGGGAGACGTGAAAAATGAGCAGTGTCCTCGCCGGGAATCGAAACTCGAACGTCTCGAAATACGCGCCGAGTGTGCTGATATTACACGACGAAGGAATGCTAAGAAGGCGGGAGAAATAACTTAAAATCTAATGTTTGGTATCCTCAACAAGCGTTTCGGGAGCCCACCAACGGCCGAGCGGTAAAGTCGCTGAACACTGGTAGTTCGGTCCGAGGTTCGAATCCCGCGAACGGGCTGGCTGCATGGGCGTTTTCGTGGTTTCCCCCCAAGTGTAACGTGTATACGAGCCAGTTTCCCTTAGAAAGTCCTCCACGAAGGCATCCCTCCCCTTAGGCAGATAGCCCTCGTGTGCTTTGCCATAATTAACTACACACACACACACACACACACACAACAAGCGTTTCGTTTATTTTATGAATGAATACATATAAAACTCTGAAAATAAACATTTATACTATTCATTAAATAGGGAATATTTTAAATATGACTTCAAATGAGTATTTAGCGAATGCTTCGTAACTGCTTTGTTCTCTTTTTTAGAATTTCAACACTACTCATTCACACAGTTATTCGAAAACTAAATAATAAAACACGGACAGTAAGATTTATTCAGTCAATGGACTTTTTTTAATGAGTTCTTGACTAAAGTCTTTTCATTTATTGTGTATTATTGTAACAAACATTTATAAAATTCCTGGCTCAATAACGATAAATAAATTAAGTTTTTATAAATTTGCATACTTAAGATAATTACTTGCCTATGCAATTCGATTATAAACCAGTGAAACGTACGCTTCGTATTGCGCTTCAAACAGTCATGCTAAACAAAGACCTAAATTGCAAATATCAGAAAGGATACAAGCTAATGCATGTGTTAAGATTAAAAAAAATATCTAATATTAAGTTGCTGTATATAAAAATGTCTCCAAAAATGTTATAAAATGTTTTTAGTTTTGACTGAGTTCATTGTTAGTAAGTTCTTAATACAGTTCATAGCGGTAAAGTCGCTGAACGCTGGTAGTTCGGTCCGAGGTTCGAATCCCGCGAACGGGCTGGCTGCATGGGCGTTTTCGTGGTTTTCCCCACGTGTAACGTGTATACGAGCCAGTTCCCCTTAGAAAGTCCTCCACGAAGGCATCCCTCCTCTTAGGCAGATAGCCCTAGTGTGCTTTGCCATAATTAAATACACAACACAACTTAATACAGTTCATGAATTCATTATAACTCATGAGCTATGTTCTTATAAAGAGATCACGGTACTCACAAATTATCACAAACAGTCTAGTGCGATTTGGCGTTATTTTACAAAGAAAAATGTAAACATTTTATTACGTTGCATCAGTTTATACGTTTCTTATGCAAGATGATTTTCTAGATACTTTTTAAAACATTTCCATACTATCGATATTTATCGTAAGTCGACAGACATTATTAACACTTCAAAAGAAAACCTACTTAAAATTTTAAATATGAATTTTAATTATTAAATCAGAATAATGAATACTTACGTGTTATCCTGTTGACCGTTGGCGAAAAATTCGGCAATGGTGGCTCATCTCCAAACCTTGCAGCGGAACTCTAAAGGAAGTGGTCTTTCATAAGTGGCGCTATAATACATAAGTACCGACTAATGTGATATGTTAAAAAGTAATAATATAATTTTCGAGGTTATTCTCCTCTAATTTTTATCGCTTTTCTTCTCACCATGTGCACAGCGATCTGATTTCGCTTAAAAATTCAGAAAACTTGAAACTGCGCACCTACAGTTTACAGAACGCATTTCGTTTAGCAATTCTGCGGCAGAAAGTTATTCCTGCCGAAATTTTACCGCAGCTTTTCCCATCACTACCAAAACGGTGACATTGCTTGGCTGACTGATTCTTATGAGCATGATTGCCTGAAGAATGTTCATGCTGATGGCACATTCTGAAAATTTGGCGACTTCTACTTAGGTGGTTGCGATAATACGTAAATACCAACATCATAGATACAACGAATACAATGCACGAAAATAAAACAATTTAATTTAATTTACGCTTAGACCTAAGCGCTTTTATAGTGATAACAATACGCGGGTACATCGTACAAATTTGTACCGATACGTACACTATTTCACATATGTACGGGTACAACGAAATTTTTTGAGGGATTAGAAAATGACTTGGAAGCTGAACTTTTGGAGATTCCTGAAATCCAGGAAGAACTGATAGAAGGATGAAATGGAATGAAAATAAGATTATTAATATTATTTCTAATAGTGGAATATCTTTAATGGCAATCTGAAACTCTTTTCAAAGGCATTAATCACCATAGAAAACAAAAGTCTCTGCAAACGATTTGAAATCAGCGAGTTCATTAAAAAGCATAATTTGCACTGAAATTCATTAAGGATAATTACAAGAAGAAAGGAATTTTCAGGTTCCATTTCAAATGTTAGCTGGATGGTTGGATCAGTCGAACTCATAACAGAAAAAATCTGTGTTAAATATTTTTTATTACAATCAAAAATCGGGAATTTGTCATCTACATAGCAAAAAAGGCAAGCAAAGTAAATATTTGCAAGTACTCGGCATGAAACAGTTGAGAGTCGTGTAAAACAAAAGAAAATAGTATAAAACAGTTCAGGAAGAATACATGCAACTTTTTAATTAAGTTCTTGAACAAGTAAAGAAGAAATGGACTTCTTCATAATTTAAAGAAGTATGCATACGCGTTATTGTTTTCTTTTAATGTCAGATACGTTATTATATGTTACTTTGTAATCTGATTTATTTATAATAAGCAATTATTATTACTTTTAATTTCTACATAAGCTGAAAGATCAGAAAATGTTTCACATTTCCAACTATTTACTGTACAATTTTTATATTAAGTATTTATATGAAATCAAAAATCATCTGAATATTTTATAAAACAGTTTATTTCAAGCATTCATAAATTTAATGATTTTGTTAATTTATTTTAAAAGCTCTTGAACTTTGTCGGGATGTATATTTATAAAGCATACGTAGTGTATCTGCTTTATCTTTTGTCAGCTTCGGACTGACGAAAAATGTTTATACGACGTATAAACGTATTTTGCAGACTTGGAGAAAATTTCAATTACCAGTACAGTGAATGAAATGTAACAATTTCTTGTTCTTTAATGTCGTCATCGTAATGAAAACAGAGACGTGATACTTTGTCAGGTTAAGCAAATTGTATAAAGATTGGCATTTTCACCTTTCGAAAACATAACGCAAGAGCTTAAGATTAGGAAACAACACAAATTCTTATAAAACCACTATTTACAGACTAGAAATGTGGCCACACGTCTAAGAATAGTAACAATAGATCTCGGCAGACGGCGCCGTCTCCTGCCAACTGATGTCTACTAAGTTTTCTTTCTTTGTGTGCAAATTGACACAGATACGCATTCTAGACAAGGAAAGCTGACTTCAACGGAAGTGACGCAATGCTTAACATTACAGCCACATTTTTGTGATGTCACTAACAATCAATATTTTGAACACCGTGTTACTTAAAAATAAAGTTACTATTTTATAAAGTGTATCGTAAAAGGGATTTTAGATAAGAAATTCTGAAAGTAACTATAGCAAAGTACCATAAGATTTACTGGAGAACTGATAAAATCTAAACTTTATTAAATTTTAAATTTACACTTTGATCTTAAATGCTTCAAAATTTATGTACTTAGAAGCATCCAGATCTCTCAAATAACATTTTGATAAACGTAAATGTTGCAATTTATGTGAGGTAAATTAGGTTTATGTGGCAGTTGTAAATGTATCAATTTATGTTTTAGGGTGAACATTTATGCATTCAGATCTGTCAAATACCATTTTGATAAACGTAAATATAGCAGTTATGTAGTAAGATTAAATATGCGAACCATGATAAACATTGTTAAATTATTATAACGAATACAAAATTTCTGTGTGATATGCATCTAACAAAAATGCAACAAAATCAAATTTTTTTAGTTCCATACATTTTAGGAAATGATCTATTGTATCATTTCAACAAAATCTTTAATCCTTACTTATATATCCTTTCTAAACCTTTTCTGCACAGCGTTGATTATATTACTTTTAATACGTATTATACTAAATTTTAATTATATTAGTAATCATTTAACGTGTACGTACGTAACTGTATTCACGTATATTTAGACTTTAAAAACTTATAAATTACATTTGCGAAAATTATTTCGGAAAAAAAAAGTAACAAAATTATAAATAAAGATATCAGTAAATCACAAATGAATATTATTGAATGGGGTTTAAGGGGAAAAAGCAATCCCGAACTATCCTAAAATTATTCTGCCTCTGAAATTTGCAAATCGCGAATGACGTCAGAAGGAGCAAATTTGAAGTTAAATATCTCTATGAATTTTGATTTGTACCGGAATCAAACCTTTTGCATTTCACATGTTATAATGAGTATAACGTCTGCCTAAATATAATCATGGGGATCAGATGAATGTATGAGAAGTTTAATTTAAAAATGTTCACAAAATTCAGTTAGTTCAATGTGAACCTTTGCGTCATTTAAAACATTTTTTATAACGTAAAGTACATGTTTACGATAAACGGTTGCGAAAATAAAGGCCAGATTAAGGACTTTCGTGGACACGACATGTACAGATTATAAAGAGGGGTTTGTAAAGGCTTATTAACAATTTTGTATTGAAAGAATTTGTGGTCATACTTTTATCCTATCTCTGTATCTATTGCTTTATCAGTTTTAAGCATGCTTATTTTTCTGTTCTGAAATAAGATAACATTTATTCACAAGTAATTTGGGGTGAAATTCAGAAAACACTTGATTTCGTATGTCAGTCCTAATCTAAGAATATGCATGTTGAATAGCCTAGATGTCATTTAACACTAATAAGGGAAAGCTTGATCTTAATTATTCTCTTAAAATTTGCTTTGTTTCTTGCCTCTTTTGTTAGCGGGAATAATGAGTACATGAGTACAACAAAACCATGTTTCTAATAAACCCTAAATTATAATAAAGAAAATTTTCTTTATTTGTTAATAAGCAAAGGTATTGATTATTAGAATAAGTTATTTAATTATCAGAATCTTCTTTATTACAGATTTATCATTCAAGTACGATATATTTTCATATATGCAAATGACAGTAAAAAATATCTTTCAACTCTACGGCAGCCGTTTTTCATGCCTTTGCATAAAACGATTTCCACCAAATAATTCGCAAGTACTCTTTAGTTGCACGCTACAAAGAGAACGAAAAATTATAGTGAGCAACAAATGAAGGTCACTTTTTTGCAGGAACTATGTACGTGACTGAGATTTCAACTCTTCAGTTAATTGCTAAAGCGTGACTTAACTCATCAAATAATCGTAACGGTGATGTACACTTCAAGTTAGATGTTTTACTGTAAAGTGTGTTTCTTAACATTGAGAGTGTTCTGGTTGTAAAGCGAGAAATGAGATGCATTCACCAGTTGTGTTGATCTTGCCTGAGAGGAATTGGGTTAACGTAGAAATATTTAGCATTTATATTTCCTTTCAGTTTCTTCCTTAATTTTGTAGTCTAAATGGCCTAAATTAAATTTACATATTTAACACTATTCTAATGAGCTAAGTTAAATTTCAATCTAAATAAAATTTTGCTGTTTCACTTATTTCCGAAAAGTTAAAAAAAAAAAAAAAAAAAAAAAAAAAAAGGAAAATACTAAAAGGGAAAGCTATTTTCCCTTTTCATTAATAATCTATATATTTTTAAATCAACTTTATTGATTCATTCTAGAAAATATTATTCCATTCAAATATTAGTTTGAAAATTAAATTATAAAGTTAAATATGATGAAAATATCGGATTTTTAATATTTCACGCGTATTAGGGAGGAAATGCAATCCATATTTAATAGATATTTTACATTTTTATTAGTTAATGAACCCTTTTATAAATATTTTTCGCATTTCTATCCTTAAGATCATAAGCAGAGGTCACTGCTATCGGATTCCAATTTTACAGTGCCTTAAGATAGTGCTAGATATAAATCTTGAAAATTTGCTGTTACTTTAAGTATTACTTTAAAATGTATGTTAAAAATGAAAATAACTTTTTAAGTATCAGCAGATTTACTACATTATTAATTTCCATTACATATAGATTCGTGATATTCAAGATAAAGGTAAATATATTTACAAATTATGAAATTCTTTAGACAGATGTTCGATGAAATATTCCTGAGAGTCAAGCCTTCACGAGCGAAGGCATATTTATTAAACTGTTGCAGTTTAGAATCTGTTGTAGACGTTTTGTAGCTAACTGCAGTTTCACTGCAGCTGTAAGGTTCTTACATTAATTAACTAGTTATTTTGATTTTAATCTTTACTGTTACTTCTTCTTTCCGTATTCATCACCAGAATGCGAATTAGCGTTTAGTGTATTTTAAGCTGAGGGTTTTGGATTTCAACTCATACGCCAGTAAAAGTTAATAATGCCAGCTTATTTATTTAACTATGTAGTCTTTTACTTTAATCATCATTGTTTTAATTTAAGTATATGATATTGTTTAATTTACTTCGCTACAAGTAGCGGTTGATTTGTAACATAAGTCATTCCTTTCTGTTAAATTTCAGGTGAATAAAAAAGTTGTCTAAAACTTTGCAAGTTTTCTTTCAGAGTATTTCTAGATGTTAGTAGTAACTCGCTAGCAGTCTAGTCCTCTTTTAAACACTTAAGCTTAAGAAGGGTTGTCAAACTCAAATTAAAATATCAGCGCAAGTACAACTTCCAAACTTTTTCTCTAAATACTATGTTTAATTTTATTTTCAGTTTTTCATATTATAAGTTGGGACAATTCCAATAACTTCACTATGGTTGTCACAAACGTACTTAGTTTGCTTATCACGAATCATTTTATCGAATTCCATAGAAAAATATTCTTAGCAGGACATCGCAGAGTTTCAAATCCCCGTCACAAATTTAGATTCGAATAATACGTAATTATTAGTGGCGTTCTTTGATTTCAATCTTATGCATTCTGATAAGTATGAATAAGAACATATACAGGCATATATATACAGACAATATGGTTCATGCAAGTAAACAAATGCTTAATTTTTATTTCTGTATTTATAATCACAAGGAGGAATTTAAGGTGTGTAAATTTTCCAAGCATCGGACACTCTATATATGCAAATAATTCGAAATACACGTTTTCTAAATTTCAAAAGGACAAGAATGCTAGAAGATATTCAAAGTTAAATAATATATATTTCTTTACCAATACATAAGCATCGCTTTAGTTAGAAATTTTTTAATTCTTTGTTGAAGTTATTTGAAAGCATTATTTTCGTGACAATCGAAAACCCCTAAAAATAAACCACAATATTACGTTTAATAAATTAATATTAAAACCACCATATGCGTAGAGATAGTTCAAAGAAATATTTACCTATGCATTTTCCACTTAACCTTAATTTGAAGAAATAAAGCAAACTATTCTTGGTTTTCCGAATGATATTCCTGAAATCTTTGTAATGGAATTTGCAATTATTGAGAAACAAATTTTTATTTTGTGGCTTTCTGTTTAAGTCTGGTAATGATTAATGTTTTTCTCGATAAACTGTCTGAAAGGTACATTAAACTTTTATTTCAAATTCAAAGCTTATAATAAGCTTCTTTATCCTTTAAAATTAATCCGTGAGTTACTATTCTTAGGAACAATATAACTTCATTGGAAGTCTTTTAGTTCTGAAAGGTTTTATTTTCTTTCTGTTATTGAAGAAAAAGGGGATTTTTGTAATTTATTGCTTTTCATTCTGAGATCGTTCTTTTAAATACTTTCTGCAAAGCCAAATAAGTGGTTTAATTAATCCAAATTTAAATATTCAATTCTGAGTTCTGAAAACTGAATGTTCTCTGTAATTGTAGAAAAAATAAATGACGCATTTAACATTTTTCAAAGTAATTCTAAATAAATATTTTTATTGTTTGTATATATATATATATATATATATATATATATACAGAGAGAGAGAGAGAGAGAGAGAGAATATTCTTGAAATGCCTATGCTAAACATTTCTCTTAGGTATTTCTTGAATAAATCGTATGGGTTTAGTTAATTTTTAAATAACTGAGACAATTTAATTTATTCTTTTTCTATTGACGTTTGTCTTCTAAGATATCCATTTTCACAACAAGTTTATAAACTAGCAAAATAAAAATGTAAAACATAACACGAAATAATATTAGAAGCAGCCATTGTTGCAGTTTTTTTTGTCTAGCTGCATTGCTCCTGTCAACGCTCATGCCTTAAAACAGATGGATCGATTGCTGTTCATCTTAGCTTGGTAGAAGCTATCATAGAATTAAGTAAAGCGTACTTAAACTGAGTTAGAAAGGAATGCTTTGTAAGAAATTTCTAAATAAGCTGTTTTACTGCGGTGTGCAGAAATGTTTTTGGACTATAAATAGTTAATTATTCGCCTATAGCGTTTTGCAAGATTTGTTTTAAGCCCGAAGGGATATAAATAAATTTTAATCGTAATTTTTTAAATGTATGGTTTTTATTTAATGTTATCTTTGAAAGGATTTTTTTAATTTTTATCTAACCAATTATTTAATATTAAGTGGGTTTACTGTTATTCTCCCTTTCCGTTTTCCTGTTGGAATGCTAATTTTTACTTTGCGCGTTTTCAGATGAGGTAGCTAGATATGGTATTTACGGGGAAGTTTTACATTGTTTAATCACAGCGTGTTCTGCCTGCTGAAGGTCACGTTACTAGTTGCAGTTCTTCGATGGCAGTCTATCTTTGACGTTGATTTATTCTTACCAATAGTGCTTATCACGCCGGTATAAGTATGAGACAACTTGGGCGTTATTATCTTTTAATTTGAATTAATTGCTTTTGAGTTACGCCATAAAATGCTGGCTGGTTGTGTAAGCACAAGATGTGCCTTCTATTGAATTATCTTGCGTTCTGATTAAAAGGATCTTCTACAACTTTCTTGAGTTCTGTTTCATCTGAGACATAGCGATAAGTCGCTTACACGTCAACAATTTGCCACAAGTTACACATAGCTGCAGGGGCAACCCCTACAAGATTTACGTTTACTTTCAGTTGTTATTGACATCGAAATCTTACTGATGCAGTGAATAACTGTGCAAAGGATAATTGGTTATGTGTTTGGCCTAAAGTAAAAAGCCGTTAATCAGAATTTGCATTCCGTTCTTATATTCCATTTATGAAATGTGTTTCGAATAACTGTATGCAGGTCAGTTTAACAAAACAATGAGATTTCTATTACCAATTAAATTTAATTCGATAAATTATTTGATCATTTGAGAAAGCTATGATTCATGTTAACCTAACAGTCTTCATTTTGATAATGCGTTAAACACATAAAATTTGAAATGATCTGTTAGAGTTTGGATTTTACTGAAAATATTTTAAGCTGTTAAAGAAATTTAATGTAACGAAGTGAATCAAATATTACGGTTTTTTTATGATAAGCATAAAAAGTTGCAGTTTGTTTTCAATTCATTAGCATTAATCTCCGTTTTAATTTTAAAGCATTGAGCAACAGGTAGCAGTAAAGTTAAGCACTTTTATTGAAACTGGAAGTATTTAGAGTGATTTCGTATCATCCATAAATGCGACTTAATAATAAATAAGTGTAAATAATATGATATTCAAATACTTGAATTAAGAGATTTAGCTGTCTTTATAATTCAATTTAAAGCTCATCATGCTGCTTCAAAACGTGTATCTTTCTTTAAATCACATGTCAAGCCAAAATAAATAAACTCCGCATTTTCAATTTTCATAATTTTCTGCAATTATCGATATATCTGAGTAATAGACGTGTTTTTGTTTTCTTTGTTTAGTATGTTGACAGAAGTTTGCTGAATAACCCTCTGATTTGTAAGGTGCTACTCTAAGAAGCTTGTATCACAGTCCCGGACTAAATGATAACAAGTTATCGCTTTGTCTAAGCAAGCACAAAGTCTAAAAGAAGATTAAAATAACTTTTTATTTAAGTCTTAAATGAACAGAAGGAACATCTTGTGCGACAGACGAGCTTCCGCGACTTGTGGGTATTTAAATCAACATAACAAAAGCTTAAATTTCATATGGTAACTGTTAATATTATACACAAAATTGGCTTTATTATTATAAAGAATTATAATTTATTATAAAGAAATTATCCATAAAGAATTTATCCATAAAGCTGGCTGAGACATTTATCACCGCGTCTGCTAAAACGTCGGCTAGCAAAATGCTAAAGCCTGAATGCAACTTTGGCACAGCTGGCGAAAAAGCACGTAAAAGCACGATGCTGCTGCCAGAAGTTATAATCAGAATATTCTAAACTCTCAGCTTAAATGCACAGAACAACGAATCTGCACTCTGGTGAGGATTATGGAAAGAAAAATTTATAGTAAAGACTTAAATCATAATTGTTTAATTAATGTAAAATACCTTACAAATTAAATATGATAATTTTATAATAACTGTAATCCTAAAATCAAACACTGTTGCCTAAACCATTCTATGCAAATTCCTATAAATAAATAAATATGCAGTTTGAATAAATTTGAAATATTCAGTTTTGCTGATCTTGGCTATGCCTGGAAAGGTTCAACTGACTTATCCAAAATAATGTGACAACCGGTATATGATAAAAAAGGAAAGTGACATTCTCACAATGTTTTTAAGAATGTCAGAAACGGTGGAACAAGGGAATACGTTCCAATGTGTGTTATTGCAAAAGAGACTAGGTTATAATTTGTTTTATTTCAAGAAGAAATCCCTCGCAACAATTTTACACAAACCTTTACAGGAATAAACTATATCTTGATAACTGTCAATCAGACATTTATTTCTGTTATAAAATATAAACCCTCTATTCTTTCGCTAGGTAAGAGGCGATAGGATGGAATTAGTTCTGCAAAATTCTATTGCATATTACAAAAACGTTCGATTAAAACAGCTTTGGTTGTGAAATGGAAATGTTCTCCTTTGTAAATGAAGCATCGCGTACTGTCTTGGATTCCAGGCTGAAGCAGATCTTTAAATCACTCAGCTTGAGTTTTGAATAATATAGGTCCAATAGAATTAAGGATCTGGTTGATTATTCTATCTATGCACTAGACGCTTGTCCAGTGATTAATCTGATTTTATACCTTGCTTAAATCAATAGAACAAAATTTTCGATTTAGCTTTTCTTTTTTTTTTTTTTTTTTTTGCTATATATGTTTTGTTTAAATTTACAATACATTGAAATTTAATATCTGAAGTGCTTTTAAAAATTTACATACTCTTTATATTCTACAAATCGCATTTCATAAGCACATTAAACTCTTCAGTAAAAAATTATCAATATGGAATAATGTCTTTTTTCGTAAGTAATATCTGAAAAGATTCAAAATAAGCCAAAGTTTAAATCATCTGCAGTAGTCGTCTACTGGTGTAAAACATTACAAGTTTTACAATTGGTATTAGCCAAGTAATTGTTTCTTCAACATGTATGAGTGAAGGAAATGTTGAGTTGCAGAGTGTTTAGATTATTTTGAAGCAGCAGACGTGAAAAATGTGCAAAGCCCTCGCCTGGACTTGAAACCTGGGACCGCTTAAATACGAGTTCAGTATGCTTCCGATTACACCACGAAGGCGTGCAAAAAGGAATATGAAAATACCTTGCAGAGTTACACTGGAATATTCTGAGTGAAGATACTCAAAGAGAAATATACTATTCCCAGCAGAATAATCATTTCAGAGCGAATAATAATCTCCTCTGCGTGGCTCAAAAATATCTGTTATTAGATTAAATAGACATTTATCCAGAGAAAATAATTTCCTTGATCTGAAATGGCTTTACTTTAAACATATAAACGCATGTGTTTCATTTTCAGTAAGAGATTATGTGCTTCAAGCTTAACGACTGAAGTACTTAATTTTAGAAGTAATCTGATTAAAATAGTAAACATTAACTACTTATTTATTTCAAAGATTGCATTAGGAATTTACTCAAATGAATCTAACGCCACTTGAATGTAAGCAAGACTCTTAAGCTCGAAAGACTTGAATAAAATGAAGATACAATGCAAAATGTAAAGGTGCTTATACAATTAACCAAATGATTGCACACTGTTTACTTATATACATGTTTACTACACTTGGGTGAAAAAATTAAGAGAATTAGCACATTAGGACGAATTTCTTAAAACCTAATGGATAGATTTTAATGAAATTTGGTATGAAAATAGATTTATAACAGAGAAAGAGTTGTATCTTTCAAAAATCGTTTCATGTAACCGTGATTATTAGTAAAGCTGTTCGTGCAGAGATGTACAAAATTCACCTTGTGATATCGAACTGAAAATGAGTCTAATATAGGGGGGTATTGCCCCCTTTTAAAGCCTGGCAGGTTCCATGACGATGACTCCTCGGCAGTCGATCCCACTCCTCCAAAAAGTCAGTTTTAAACTCCGGGATGTTTCTCGGAGGGGTATGGCTAGAGAAATTGCCTCCCAAGAGTGTTCCAGACGTGCTCTGCATCCGGCTGGTCAGGCCTTACGGCGAATGTCGTTATTTTCCAAGTAATCGTTGACCAGCTGAGCTCTGTGCGAATTAGTGTTGTCCGTCTAGGTCATTAAGAGAAACCCAGGACCGAATGCGCATCTGAAAAGTCAATAAAGGCGTCTGAGATCTCTGCATACCTCAAAGGAGTCAAGGAACCTTTGTATACCACATGCAGAGGTGCGGGTCCGTCCAACATGCCTGCCCAAACCATTACACCTCCAACACTGTAATGATCCTTTTCCCTGATGAGGGAGGTATGGCATTGTGTTATAGGCTCTCTCCATATACGGGTATGCCGAAAATCAATGCCCGGGCTGAATCTTGACTCATCTGTAAGACTAGCGGTTCTCCACTGAAATTTGATCCAAGGCGTATGTTGTCTCCACCATGTTAAATGCGCTTCTCTTGTGTGTTGCAGTGAGCGGGCCGCAAACAACGGGTTTGCTGGAATACAGTCCTATCGTATGAAGCCTTAGGATAAATATAGACCGTGAAACTTGTTTTCCAGTGACCGCATACAGCTCAAGTGACAGCTGTGGCAGTTCTGTGTAACCAGGATGAATGTGCCAAATAACGATTCTCAATCATTGATGGGGATCTTGGCTGACCTTGTCCATGCCTTTTACATATGGTTCCAGTGTCCTGAAACTGTTTCTCTAAACCCCAGACACTACATTGAGCTTTTTAATCCACTGCATTTGTGACTGACCTGCCGTTAATATGCCAACGATTCTTCGTCTCATTCCGTCATTCATATTGTCGTGGTTAATCATTTTATTGATACCTTGAAAAACTTACCGAACTCTTGCAAGAAACGCGGCAAAGGCTGTGAAGGAGTGCGAGGTCGCAAATCGACGAAAACCAATTTTGAGCTTATGTCGCCTCCACAAGCGTAGCTTCACAGACACTCACGTGTGCGATTACTTATTCGACTCTAAATATTTGCATAATTCTTCATTGACATAATTATTAGTATCTTTGGTTCAATACTTTCCATAAAAATAGACATAATTTAAATATCCGCTTAGTTTTGCACACGAATGTATTATGTTGCCCGGAAAATAATGCAGGTTTTTAACCTACACTTTTAAAGTATCATAACTCAACTCAAAAACAATTTTATTAATCAAAATAAGCACCAGCCGTATCAATGCATTTTTGGCAACGAGATATAACTTTATTATTCGTATTATTGTAGAATATTATTCGGGAGTTCTGGACGCGATAAAGTTTTCAAAGGCATTTTTGACCTCGTCTTGGTTTATGAAACATTTCTTCTGCATTATGTTATTCAGAAGTTTGAAAAAGTGGTAATCGGTCGGCGAAAGGTCAGGCGAATGTGGGGGAGAGTCTCGTATCCCAATTCGTTCAATTTTCTGTAGGGTCAGTTGCACGAAGTGCGGCCGAGCATCGTCATAGCGAAGAACTGGCGGCTTTCTGTTGACCAATGCCGAGCACATGCGTTGCAATTTTTGGTTTATTTCGTTGATTTGCTAACAGTATTTATCTGCCGTAATCGTTTCGCCCAGATTTAGGAAAATGTGGGGATGAGACAGGCCGCAGGCCACCAAACAGTCACCATAATTTTCTTTTGGCGCAAATTTGGCTTTGGAAAATGTTGTGGTGTCTGACCGCGGTCCAACCACTGAGCCGAATGTCGCCAGTTGTTTGAGAGAATCCACTTTTCATCGCACGTAACAGTTTGATCAAGTAAAGGATCGTTTTTGTTGCGGAGAAGAAGAGCAGATGACACTTCAAAACGGCGATTTTTTTTTTTATTTTCGCTCAATTCGTGAGGCACCCACTTATCGAGTTTCTTTGACTTTCCTATACGATTCAAGTGATCAGAAATCGTTGTTTTGCTTACGCCGAGCTCCTCCGCAAGCTCTCGAACATTTGTGCACGGGTTTGTTTCAACTTAAGTCTTCAAATCATCGTCATCAACAGCTGAAGAACATCCACGACGCTCTTGATTTTCCAGGTCAAATTCTCCACGACGAAACTTTTGGTACCACCGTTGAACTGTAGATTAACAACACCTTTCTCGCTCCTTACTTCATTGACATTTCGAGCCGTTTGTGCTGCGCTGTGGCATAGCTTGTACTCATAAAATTAAATTTGCAGAAAATCCCTTTTTGACATCTAAACAAAAACACCTAGTAAATATTTTTTTAATACTTTTAGAACAGAATGATTATTATAGAAATATAGAGCGAAAATAGAGCTTCAAAATGATATATAAACCAGTGTAATTCAATATATGTTTGTTGCTAAAAATGTACAGGAAAGATAAACTATTGCAAAAACATGCATTGTTTTCCGGACAACCTGATATATAACTCGACGCTAGCCAACTCGAATGTATATAACTCGTCAACTTCTTAAATATAGCGTACATTTCAATCGATAGAAAGCCATCCAGCTCCAGCTATTATGATATTAGGTTATCATTTATTATTTTCGAGAAACAGTATATAGAGATGTCTCTCGTAGAAAAAATTATATAACTCCCGTTTAAGAAATGGTTAAGAATTTATGCTATAGTTTAGTATATTTTAAAAGGGAGGGGATTAGCAAAACGAGACATGTGCACCAAAACGGTAATTTCACTGAGGAGAACGTAATGAGATTTTCTTACGTTTAGAAATTTTTTGATTAACTGGAGTTACCCGTTGTTGGAGACGTATTGTAGAAAAACACTAGAATAATGAATGATTTCTAATCATTCCTAAGTTAATGCAAATGGACATGTTATTTTAGACGTATAACGTAGTATTAATTATTATTATATTTCAGATTATACTTTCGTGTTTAGAGCATTTTCCGGGGAGATATATTTTGTTTTACTATTTATACATAACTCAAAGTTTAATAGGATATTTAGATAGTTATGTAAAAATTAGTTTTAGGAAATGATTGTCGAATTTGTATAAGAATTCGCGTTTTGTGGGGATTCTTTTAGTTACTTAAAAGTTAATTTTATTTTAAAGCAATCATTCATAGCACTCTCATGTTATTGTTTTAAAGCATATTTTATTCTGTTAAAATGAACAATTTTGTGTTTGAAAGTCTCCAAATAGGAACTGATATTCTGAAAAATATAATCATATTTTAAATTTTATAGCCAGAAGTTAAAATCATATTGTTTAATTATTATTATCATCTATTATTCATAAATAATTACGTTACGTTTTATTAAGGTTAGCAATTATTATCTTATGTCTTTGAAAGTCCCAAAATAAAGAACTGCTAAACTAAAAATCATAATCACAATATTTCATATTATATAGCTAAGATTTAAGATCGTTCTGCTTAAATTATTACAATCACACATTATTCGTAAATAATCATGTTGTTTCGTGTTTAGAGCATTTTCCAGGGAAATATATTTTTTACTATTTATACATAACTCAACGTTTAATAGGATATTTAGATAGTTATGTAAAAATTAGTTTTAAGAAATGTTGTCGAATTTGTATAAGAATTCGCGTTTTGTGGGGATTCTTTTAGCTACTTAAAATTTAATTTTATTTTGAAGCAATCATTCATAGTACTCTCATTCCTACCCACGCTTTCTTGCCAGAAAGTAAATGACTTAGCGTGCATGTAGGATTTAAGGAGAGGTAAATTTAGCGCGTGTGCTGCCTCCTGAAGACCACTTTTCTTTGATTTACTAGCAATTATATTTCTGTGGCGTTGAGCGCTTCTAGTCATTAAGCTTGTTTACGCCGACTTTTATGAGTCAGAGCCTGCCTTTCGCGTTAAGTAACCGGTGAAAAGCAGATAGGCTATCTTATTTCTATTCTATCTTAACACTTTGAGCTCGGCGTCGGTCCCTGGGGACATGCACTGGAACTTTCGTTTGGCTGGCTTCGGTCCGCGGGACCGACAGTATTAACATTCGCGACCGCGAGCTTTGCCACGCACAGGCAGGGCTTGTATGTCGGTAGCTGTCAAAGCTCACCAACAGATAAGCTCTACTCAGTGCATGAAGTCGCGGATCACCCTGCAACATTGCATCGCTTGCTCGCTCGCACCGGCTGAACGGAAAAGACAGCAAATTCGGCGCCGGGCTCAACGAGTTAAGTTATTTGTTACCTTTTGAGTTAGGCCAAACGTCTTTTGAAAGCACGATTTGGTGCCATCTGTGAATAATACTGAGTTAATAAAGGGTCCTTTACACGCTTTCTCTGGACTTTGTCTTACTTAAGTTTGCTTAAGGACAGTTTTTTATACAGTCTGTTAATATCTAGTTAGTTTGTTATAAATTATATGTATTTATTATTACATGCATAATTAAGTTTAAATAATACATTTGCAACAGTAATTTTAAAAACCTTCAGTAAAAAACGAAGTTATTAAGAATTATAAAGTGAGTAATATTCACAAATAGTAACATTTGGGCGGAGGGATTTGTTTCCTTCGATAACAAGTAATAAATTTACCATTTCATTTATGTTCTTTAATAAGTGGGAGTTTTCTTTTCCTGAGTGTAATTAAGCATTTTGTCTCATTTCACATATTTCTTTAATTATATTATAATTTATAATTTTCTTAAAAAGACATTTTTGTTAAAAATTCATTTACCTGAAATATGAGATGACTTTATTCTTCTAATTATGTGAGCAGAAAATTATTGCACCTAGTTTAAAGTTTTAAATAAAGTTTTACTAACTGCTTATCGAAATTTCAGAAAATTTAGTGCAACTTCATAATCCTAAAATAGACTGAGAAGAAAAGAAAGCTAATTACAATTGTCAAATTTTTCTTTTCTTATCCTTTAAGAAAACTGCCTCTTTTCCCTTACAAATAGGCAAGTGTGTCGAAACTGGTATTCATCGATAAAAAGGTTAACTTTAATGGAATTGCAATTGTCAAGGGGAATTTTGTAGGCAATTCTTTTCTTTCACCATGCCAGTTCGCTCTGCTGTTCTTACTGAAGCTTGTTAAATTTCTGTATTTCCCTCACGTTTTGAACTTCGAGCAATAGAAGAATAAAGAAATTTGGATAGTTTCCAAATATAAGAAGAGATAAGAATATACTGGGGCAATAGTTAGATTTTTAAGGAAACAAAAGAACTTTTATAATTTCCGAAGCTTTTAATAAAGTCTCTTTTCGTAAACTTCTCTTAAATCTAGTTTTATTCTAGCAGAAGAAAATCACGTTGCAATAGCTTTCATAATTCTACCTAACACACCGTAAAACGTAATTATATTAAAACAGCCTAAAATAAACTACACTGGTTATCATTAATTAAGGACAATCACAAAAATGACGATTACTCAAATAGTTCCATAAAGAAGTTAATGAAACTGAACCACAGTATACAACACATAGTAAGATATAAAATAACATGAAAAGAAACTACCGGTCCAATATGGTGTTAATGCATATCTATAATGAACAAATCGAATGTGACAGTTTGATATAGGGAAAACTACCTTCAATATGGAGTTTGAATTTTCTCTAGAAGCAGCATGGCACATACAGCGATGTGTTATGATGTCAATTATGCGGTCTAACAGTTCCGTAGGAAGTGAGAACGATTGCACTTGCAAAGCAGTTTTAAGTGTGGCAAGAGTCTTAAGCGAAGGATCGAGAGCAGTTATACGACTTCCTAAAGTATCCCAAACATGCTAGATAGAATTCAGGTCTCGTAATTGAGCTGGCCTCATTATGCGCTGAATTGCTTAAAGAAAGAAGAAAATCATCCACGATGTGCGATCTAGAGTTGTCGTCCTGTACTAAAAAATCATCACCTATTGCCTCTGCATAAAAACGCACATAAGCATCAAGGATGTGATCTCTATAGAACTGGAGAATTAACGGTTCCACATGTACGGACATGGAGGTTTGCGCGTCCACTCAAAGAGATGCCACCCCAAACACAGACATTGCATCTCTTTCACGAATGTTTGATGGATAAAAGCGGGTTCCATGTTCCATCCACATCAAATAACGCCTACTGTTGCTTTGGAGGTAAAACCTGGACTCATCCATAAAGAAAACCGCCCTCCACTTATCAGCTGTCCAGCAGATATGTTGATGTGCTCACATCAAACGTTGCCTTCTATGACGTGACATGAGCGGCACGCAAATGGTTAGTCGCCTCGGGCATATACCTTCTTTTGTGAAAACTTCAGCTCGCAGTTGACGTTGACACCAGCCTTCTGATGGCTGCAGCAAGGGAGGATGTGAGTTGATTTGGAGATGCCATTCTATTCCTTTGTGCGCTTCACAAGAAATGTCTTATCATTGTTCCCAGATTTCCTATCTCCGTATCACATCAAAATTTCTAGACATTCTCTCAAACATACAGTTTTATGCTCCTCGCAGATGACGTATTCCAAATGCATCGTCACTAATTTGCGTACTGCAGTTTTCCTCAGTAACTCAAATTTTATGCGGATTGACTTATTTTTAGATGAGTTATTGCTATTTTTGTGATTTTTTCTTAACTTTTGGAAACCAGTGCAGGTTTTTTACGAATCATATATTAGAAGGAGTAGATACCATGATGATATGTGAGGACATTTCTTCCTTACCGTGTTCCTTCGTGGTATGCTTAGAAGTACGTACGGCTGGTTATTGGGAGTTCCGTAGTTCGAATTCCGGAAAAGATATCGCTGATTTTTGTGTTTCAAGCTTCGAAAAACCTAATGATTCTACAAGTGACACCCGAACTAAAATGGGATGAACGATAATTCGTCTCCAAATGGAGTTGGCGAATAGGTCATTTCCTCTTTAGTCTCTCTTTAAGAAGGAAAATAATGTTAAGAACTTTAGCTTTGCTTACCACGTGCTTTCGCAGTATAATTAAACTCGTCCGGCTGGTAATCGAGAGGTCCGGAGTTCAAATCCTGGCGAAGGTACTGCGTATTTTCTGTATTTCTTGCTTCGAAATAGATGACTTTATTCTAGTTTAATTTTTAAAAATGAGGTTACTGTTGAAATACCACGTGTATAAACCATCTGCTAAGATAACTTCTAAATGAAGGGAAAATATGATGTTATTCCTGTGACTAAATTAATAACTGAAAGATGTAGATTTCCGAAAAATATAATTTATTTTCAGGTTTAAATCGTTTAATTAATCCGTTGAGTTTGCGATGTGATACCTTTTTCTGAAAATATTGTTACATAATCAAATAGTGAAAATACATAGACTCACATATCTTGTTATGATGTTTATCTAGTTAAGTTGAATTTTCATATGATAAAGCTGAGATTTTTCTGGATATCCTAGGTAATGCTCGGGGTGAACTGATTTTCTTTAAGTTTTGAGGCAAATGTAAGGTTAGTGATAGATTATTTTTTGAGATATTAAGTTAATAACACTCGCAGGAAAATATAGATTCATTATCAGAATTTATGGTATCAAAGTATCTAGAAGGCAAGTAAAACCTATACAAATGCTCAGAGCTGCGAAATAATTAGTCTGTGTTTTGTCTGCAGTTAGTCGTTTTAACTAAGTATGATAAATCGTAAGATTTCTCAAACACTAAATTCGTCTGGGAAACAAATTATTATCCTAACTCATGCTGTAATAAAATACAATATTCATATATATGTATTCTTACAGGTTAATTTAGGGAATAAATGAGGTTTATTTGAAATATAAATGTTTCAGTGCTTTTTAATACAAACTGTTTTTATTTATCTTGAAAATTACATTAATATTGTACTCGTATTTACTTTAATTTCAGTTTCCGGTTTTAATTTGTTGAGTTTGAAGCTCCGTTGGCTCAGTTAAGTCCAGTGTTATCGTACCATGTTTTACTGCTAAAATAATAATTTTGTCAAAATATAAGATTTAAGAGATACTAACAGAAAGGTATATGACTTTCTGTGTCAACTTACTATATCATTAGCAAATGTTTCAAATACTTAAACTCTTTCAAAAACTGTGTTGTTTTGATACGTACTTGGATCATATATTTCATTCACTAATAAAACACGATAAATGCTTAAATGTATTTGAAAATGAAATGTGCTAGAAGAAATGTTTTATTAATACATTTCCAATGCACTTACGTAAATGAAGCCATGATGTATTTGATTCCGCCGTGTGGTTTATTCAAGCTGTCATTACAATTTCCACATTGATATTATTTCGTCACAACTTAATTTATTGTACTGGTGTTATAAGTTCTATTAAATGCCCTAAAATTTCACATTAACATAAAGCAATGGGTCATGTATATTTATATAAAAACATGCAAAAAATTGAAAGAATTTGAAGAACATACATGTTCTTTGTATTAATACATGAAATATTTTATCTTTCTGAAAGAAGCTGAGTATTTCTTGCCTTAAATAAAATTTTAAGCTAATGCTTCAATAATCCTTTGAACATGATTTTTGAATTTATATATCAATTTTAGATTGCATGAGTTCATTAATGTAAAGGAAACCGATAGCTTAGCACGTAATTTATTCCAATACATACGAGTTAATATTGCCTAGATTATTGGACTGAAAGGTTTTAGCTTTTTAATGAAAACGAGTAATCATACCCTAGGACAAAAGAGAATGAGTTTATGTATGTAAAAATCCACTACCATTGGAATATCGATTCTTTCAGCTACAAACACGGGAACAGGTTCTCACTAAAAGATAAAAATTTTAATTAAACAAGTGCTAGAAACTTGCGTTAGTTTGACATCTGAAGCATAAAAGTTAAAATATGTTTACCCGTAAACTTAAGCTAAATATTTAACGAATTCCAGTTAATGCCATATATTGAAACGAAATAATTTGTCACAATAATGCCTAGTTAGGCACTTTATTAGAAATATATGTATTCAAACTGAGGAAGTACCATAAGTAGCGGAATATTTTATTTGCTAATTCTAATCTTAGTTTACACTAAATTAACACGAAAAATTTATTTTTCAAATTAAGGAATTCTTTAATGCTTCATTTCATATGAAATCGGTGCTTACGTTTGACAAATACATAGAGGTGCGTTTTTAAAAATTCATCCTTTCTCTTTCTGGGTACTGAAACTTGATAAAGAAGGTATGCATTGTATGAATGCACATGGAAAAGTCTTAGTTTTTAAAATCAAAATGAACTTGCATGATACTTAAGCATGGAGGTGACGTTTCTAAACGTAAAATATTTGTTATATTATGTAGTTATAACGAATGTTTGGAGCAATAAAATTGTAGTATATGTTTGAACAGAAATATACTTAGGCACTTAAAAATTGTTTTAAAACATTCTGATTTACTTTTCTTATAAATTCAGAAACTTAAAAAAATAGGTACTTCTTTGTTATAGCCGCCTCCAACCATATTTGGCGATTTTATATCTGCGCCAAGATCTCAGATATAATTACGCCAAAGTCGTGAAGCGCAAATGTAAAAATAAACCAGCATGATGTATAATAACAATAATACTCACATGTCGTTTCCTAAGAATGATTTTAAGAATTCTTATTAATTTTTACTTTATCGCATGTAATTATTCCAGTCAACTGCTGTACTTTCACACATATTAAGCTGTTTGTTACACCATTTTATAGACGTCAACAGCTCTGCCCAAGAATATATAAATCTAGTAGCGGCGACGAACGATATTCTGGAACCGCTGAACAAATTACCAACACGGAGGCCCTTCTTCTTTTTGCAATTTTTAGCATTACCCCTTCAGATGGTTTCGTCATAACGTTTAAAGTTTCACGTTGTGGCCATTTTCGCATACTCATTTGCCAGGTAAAAGACCTCTTTCTTGAAAAAATATATGGCATACACCTCATTACTTGGTAAATTAAAACTTGTTAACGTGATATCCACGTAAAAGCAATGAATATATTTTTATATAAACAATGCGAAATCTAATGCCTCATTAAAATGAATAATATAAGATTAGGCGACGAGACAAAAATTTAATGCGGTACTAATATACTATTACGTGGCGAGGTAAAAGAACACGCAGTCGGTGCTAATATACGATAATACGAACACGCAGCCAGATTTTGGGGACATATCTCGGTTGAAAAAATGGCGATTCATTCTCGGGGTCTGCTATAACAAAGAATAAAAAAATAAGTCTACGAAATTTATTTTATTTATGGCAGTTTTACTTTAATTAAACACTCATTATTTTTTATAGCTTTCTATAACTTTCTTGGTCAAGGAAGAATTTTGATAAGATTTTGTGATTAGGAAAATGGATGTTTTAGCAGTATGATTACTTTTCGTTATTTATTATTAGTGGCTCTTCGGGAAAGTGGAAGTGTGCTGCTTCAAAAGTCATGGAAATTGCGAAAAGTTAAAAATTGACTTGCCAGCACTTTGAGATGATTTGGAGTCTCGAAAATGTATTATAATGCAAAAAATTATGTAATGAATAATTTGACGTTGTATACTGGGTAACAGACAAGACAGTCATCATAGGTAAGGAAATTTCTCCACCATCATTAGGCTACAAGAATGTCCTATACATTAAGCCCCTTCAGTTTTTTTTTCCTTTGTCACTCATTTACGCTGAGCACGGACGAAATTGAAGTTAAATTATTAAAAACCGCTGAAAATGGTAATTTCTTACCGACTTTGATTTCCACGAAGTTTTATTCTACTATGAATTCCAACCGCAAAGCTGAAAAAAATGGAACATTTCCTCTTAAACACATTTAGTTATTAGGATACATTTAATCTTGAAAATGTGTCCTAAGAACTAAGTTGTGCTTTCTGAATCTTCTTTAAACGGTAGGTTTGGTTTATTAAATTATTGCGAAGCACGCGAGGACTATCTGCCTAAGGAGTGCTTTCGTGAAGGACTTTCTAAGGGAACCTAGCTTCGTACATGTTGCACATTGGGAAAACCAGGAAAAGTCCCATTCAGCCAGCCCGTTCGCCTGGAATCGAACCCATGTCGGAACTACCAGTGTTCAGCGACTTTATCGCTCGGTCGCTGGTGGGTTTTTGAAGCGGCATGATGGTATTGTGTAAAGCTATAAAATGGAAATTTATTTTAAAGCTATTTTATAACAGGTAAGAGGATTTGAAAGCATGATTTTAAAGTTCAGAGTTTCAGTTCTTAGTCACTATCTAACCATCATTTAGTATTATTGACACCACTCTGAGGGAACGAACCTATCTGGGCTCGAGCGTAATTTGCAAATCTGCAATTTCGCTTGGGTTCGACGGTCTTCTCTCACCGTGGAACTTTCTTCAAAAGACCAAGTACTTTGGCTAAGAAAAAAAGGCATATAAGGAAACCTTAGTAAGTAAATTACCTGGTATTTGCAAAAGATATAGTACACAAAATAGTAATATTTTAAGACATAAAATTCGTTTCACTTAAAATACGCTACTAGTAGAATCTCTTAACATGTTACTTAGTTATGAAGATTATCTTCAGTTTGTGACTTTTCCTGAGATTAGTCTCTTCAAAATACTGAAATTTGAACATTATACATTTCTAAATGTTTAATTAGCAGATTTCATTTAAAGGTAAGTTTCCGTTAAAATATTTACTTAAGTGTAACCTTATGTGTTTAAAATAGGATTATTTATAGAAATCAGGGAACAAGATCACGACTTAAGATATAATATATATTATAAAAGTGCGTTTGAAAGCATTTGATTATGACCTAACATCTTATTGCAAAATATTTATGGTTTTTTTTTTGCTATAGCAGTTTATATTAAGGGTTATACATTTTATCTCAACGCATATGGATCTTGGCTATTCTCCGGGCTGTCATGTTCGATTCATACAAGAGCTTGCTCTGAATTCTTATACTCTGTTTTGTATAAATTTTACAAAAGCTCAAATTTAAACGCACTAAACGTACGCTAATGGTAAAAGCTATATTTTATAAAGATATTGTTATTTTTAAAAGCTATTTTTTTTGTAAAAATACATACTCCAAAATCACCGTATTTTAAAATCAAACATTAGTTAAATATGGTAAAAATATTTAAACTTTTCCGAACCCTGAATTTATATTATTAATGAAAATGAATTTCATAGCATTTTGAAAGGAAATTTCTTTCTAACAAGTAAGAAATTTTCAAGAAAAAACATTTTTTGTAATAAACAGGATGTAAAATTTTCAGATAAATACCCAATTAAATTAACTTTATAAAAACTATGCTTTAAAAAAATTTTAAGTTTTTAATGCTTAAAAACTATCGGCTACGAATAATACTTTATTTCCAAATTTTCTAGCTGAATTTTCCCAGTGACTTGTGTTTTTTAAATAAATTCTGTTTCTCACCTTTTGCTTTTAAAAGGTGTCATAGCATCGCTTTCATTATCCGTTTTCGTAGTAATTAAAATAATATGAGCAGCTGTGCGAAAGGGAATAAAAAAACATATTTAAATTCAAATACAATCTGGAAGAAAAGCATAGTCAGTACTTTCTTTTCATTAGTTCGTTACCTGTATCTCCCGTTTTTCCTTACATTTAAGTTTAATTTAGTTGGCAATTCCTTTGAGAATAATTTTCCAGTTACTTAATTTGTTATTCTGTATGTTTTTAAACTTTTCATATAAAGCTACAAAAGAAGTTGATATTTAATAACATTTTATACTTTTATTACCCCTAACATTTTTATTTTCTCAAATAGTTTAAACTTAATGAAAATATACATTATATTTAAATGTACCCTTATATGTATAATAAGATATAGACAGAGAGAGAAATTAAAATAATTGCTGTAGAGATAAATGAGAGCATAACATGGAACTGAAAATAAAACGCTATGTTTATATATATATTCGAAATAATTTGCAGTACTGAAGTTCTGTTTAGATGCGGAGTCGTTGACGATCACAGCCGATGCAGAAAGACTTAATTTGCATTAAAGGTATTTGTAGTGATGCGGATTTAAATATTTATTTTATTCTTGATGTATGAATTCTTGAAGAACTATACCGGAACCGGTAATTTCGAAATACAAATATATTGGGAAGCAGAAGCAGGCATTAGCAAGTTGACAGCAGAGAAGCGAGAGAGAAAATGCGATGTGTCCAAGAATAAATCCTCATTCTGAAATATTTAGTTTTGTTTTAGCTGTATTTTGATTACCTGATTTATAATTATCTAGATTTATTATTGTCTGAAGCGTTATGCAGATCTCTGCGTCGTTAGCTTTATCTAAGTATCATACGACATGAATTAATCTCGAAATGGAGCAGTATAGAGAGCTTTATTATAAACAGTGCTTAGGATGTAAACAGGTAAATAGCCAAATTAAAATGAAGAGTTAAGAGGGCTATCGCAAATTAGTTAGAAGTTTGATTTACACATTTTTTTTTGTCTTAACACGCAAAAATACACACACATACATATGCACATACATAGAGAGAGATATGTTTAATCACAACTTTGTTGTTTACTAACTGCTTCATTAAATCAACAACTTAGTAATAACTGTTAATTCAGTTAACAAATTTCATAAATTATTACTATACACTTAATGCTAATGCGATAGTATTGCGTATTATTTAATTTTCATATATTTGCTTGTAATTTTATAGTTATGAAGAGATCTAATAATTACATAAATTTAAATATGTTGGCTGAAGTGATAAATTTTACAAATGGTTAAATAAATTGAAAGAATACTCTGAATTAAAGATGTACGTTAATATATAATAAAAATGAGGGAACGATGACTGATAGAAACAAAGGTAAAATATGGAGACCTTTTCGTTGAAAAATGCAGCAAAAGCAGAATATTTTCGTGTTCGATTTGAAAAAATTTTTGGATTCTTTCAAAACTTTATATTCGTAGGTTTTTGTACTTTAAACAAGGAGTATTACGAAAATTTGGCAGTGATTTAACACAAGTTCTTAAATTATTCATTTCTGACTTCTACAAAATTTTGTTAAACCATGCGAGAGTATTCTCTTTGAAAGTTCTGACTTAAATATTTTACATTGTTCCGTACGTCTAAACTTCCAAAAAGAAAATTCAAGGCACTGCAGACACTTTCTTGCCGTGTCTATTTATACGTTCATTTCGCAAATCCCTTTTTTTAGATGTAAATACGTTACAAAATATTTTGAAATAAACAGGCTACAAGTTATACATGCTTTACACTATACATGTTGCCATTTCTAGTTATGCATTTATTTCGAAAATCCTTTTTTTAGAAGTAAATATGCTACAGAATGTTTTGAAATAAACATACATACAGGGTTATACATGCTTTACACCGCCAGCCAATTCTTTTCAGGCATGTGATAATAGATGTGGGAAATATTAAAATAAAAATATATTTTCTTAATTACTAAATGTTTCGGTTTCATAATAAAGATTTCAACAATTTTTAAGTTAGTTTTGCTATTGGATCATATACGTACACTACTCAAAAATATATAACAAATGTACGTTATATAAATAATATTCCTTATTAGAAATAAATCCCAAACTGTTGGATAGATTTGAAAGGAATTCACAGAATAAATTCATGTTAAGGTTTTATGTTAGGCCTTTTTGAAATAAAAAGAATATAAGCAATTGTTGTGTTTAAAGCTTTTACATTTTGATGGGTCAAAAATAGAATTGATATGTTCAATGGTAGCATTTTTTTAATACAATGTATGATGCCTACAGGCTGAAGTGCATGTTTCACTACGATCCTCCGCACTTTGTGATATTGATGATCATGATTTTTGGCAATAATTAAAGAAGAGCATAGGAAGTATAGCATAGGCTATTACCAATTTTAAGAGACTTATTGCATTTTCCATGTATATTACAGATGACACTGAGCAACAGTTTGGGATTGGTAAAACTGTAGGAGATTTACATGTGAAAAACGGCTTCACTCTGCAGATATCTGTCAAGCAAGCGGATAAAAATTATCATCCATCAATTCTTTTTCGTATTATTAGTGGTTATAGAACCTTAAGCTATGAGGCTACTTTTGTTCTTGCAGGAGTTCCGCCTATTGATTTTGAAATTGCATATAAGAATATTTTCGAGTCATTCGCAACTCATTCTTCGGAAGACTGTATTAATGGAATTGTCCCCTTCACTGATCTTCCTCATCCCGCTTCTTTTCTTTCTTCTTTCTTTTCTGCGATTATAAAGAGACTCTGAAATAAGTTTTCGTATGGTTTTCTTTATAGATGGCAGCAAGATGAACAACAAGGTTGGCCTTGCATTTGTTCTTTTTGAAGGCCATTCCGAGATTTGTTTTCTTAGACACCGTATACGGAATGAATGTACAGTTTTTCAAGCAGAACGTGTGTGCATTTATCTCGCCGTAAAATGGATCCAGGATCATGGGACAGCATCCTCAAAGTACCTTATTTGTTCTGATTCTCTTTCTTCTCTTCAACTTTTGAACAGTATTACCAGCTGCGATAAATTAGTTATCGAAACCCTAGTAACTGTTAGTTCACTTAGAATTAGAGGTATTGATATCTGCTTTGCTTATGTGCGTGCTCATCATGGTTTCTACGGAAATGAAAGAGCTGATTTCTTAGCTAAAGATGCCTTAAATTTACCCATTGATATCAACATTAGCATTCCAAAGAGTTATTGGAAGTCCTTTCATTATAAAAAGCTTTGAGCTATGTGGAATGAGGAATACATTTCATCTTGTAATGCTGAAGTCACCAAAAAGTTCCTTCCTTCTATTTACCATAGACTGAATTCCGAGTCTTTCCTCTCGTTAAATTTTAAAGTGTCTCAGTTTTTATCTGGTCACGGTAAATTTGCAAGTTATCTGTTTCGCTTTAATCTACGATCAAACAATTTATGGGAATGTTCAAAAAGAGTTCCTCAGGATGTGGAACATTTGATTTTCTCGTGCCCTACATTTGATGGCCCTAGATTATGCTTACAGAACGATTTGAAAATGTTCGGAGTGACTTGGCCAGTGAACTTATCTGTTTTCGTGAAGTCCAGACTGCTATTCTCTGCTTTTGTTCGCTTTATTTATGCATGTAATTTTTAATGTTTATTTATACATGTAACCTTTAATGTTCTAGTTAACTTACTTCTGTAAGCCCCGTGTTGTACATATGTGGTGCACGGGGAGTCTGTATGTTCTCAAAGGAAAAAAAATATAGTATCTACCCATTGCATTGATAAATGGACTAATTTGCCGATGTGAAATTTTATCTCGATATGGGAAGCACTTACTGGTCGACTGGAAAATACGCGATGTTGAATACAGCAGTTCGTTGTTAAATAGGCTAATAAACCATCTTCACTGAAAAAGGACAGTTTCCAAGATATTTGTCAAGATGCAAGGCCTCAGTTTCTCTCAGTATCAAACATCAACAAGGATACTTCGAAAGATAAAATCGTGATTCATCAGCAAAAAGGATTGATAGCTCTGAGTTAAGCTGTGTGCTGTTCAACGAGTGTAGTAAATGAGATCATGACAAAGTAATGCAAATAATAATTTCTTTTGCCTACCATGCGCCTTCGTATGCCTATAAGACTATTATTCTGTTCGAAATAACAGAGGCATTATCATATAAATATAACTTTAACAGTACCTGAAAACCTAAAATAAAGGTAGATAACTAGTGAAAATTTGCTTTCAAACATGGAATCAACATTGTCCTCACAAGACCGAGTTTTATCGAAACTTGTCTGTCTGTAGAACCACAAGGGACTCAAGCCGGTCATTACTATGTCTATGAGATAAGTAATTTTATTTTTTGGCATATAAAAGATGTCATCGGATGTTTATCTAATCCTTAGGATATCCAGAAACTTGCCATCTATTCTATAAACCATCTGATTACCCTGGTAACTATTCCAGCGAGTGTGCTGGACTATTCTGTTTTCTTAAAATTATCTAGCATTGTCGAATGATTTTAGTCCAGGATTTCTACAGTCCTCCAGTGCATTACATAGTTCAGGTGATTAATTTTATTTATTGTTTATAGTACTGTTACTTAATACTTCAAGCGAAATATTTGAAATTATCACTACATTTTACACTGAAGAGCAACTGAATTAATGATACCTGACTAGTAGCGCGTAGAGGACGCCTTGAGGACGGCTGTGATTCATCTTGGCATGTATTCTAGAACACATTTGAAGCGATGGGAAGCCATACGTATTCACGACTCCTGAAAAATTCACGAAGATTAGATGGAAGGTGGTCGGAGCCTTGAACATCCCACTCAACTGCATCCCAGATGTGCTCGATTGGATTCAGATCAGGTAACTTTGAAGGTCAGAAAAGCACTTGCAGGTCTGTGGAATGTTCATCTAGTCATTTCAGTTAGGGAGCGATGGCACAGTGCACTGTCCTGTTGAAAGATAGTTTGTGTAGTTGTCTGTCGGAAACGAATATACGGGAGCAGATGGTTGTCAAAGGTATCTCGGTAACGTTCACCTGTGAAAGACGATGTCACGCATACCAGGGTCCGATTTCAGTCTATGTGACCACTCCACAGCCAAGAATACCATCTCCATCATCTTGAAGAGCCCCCTGCTGGAGGTGAAAGATACATCGCTTCACGTGGTTTACGCCATATACATACGCTGTCATCTGCATGAATCTCGACTCATTACTCCAGGCAACATTTATCCACATTTCAATGGTCCGTTGGTGATGTTTCCTTGCCCATGCTAATCACTGACCCATGTTTTATACAGTCAGTAGAGGGACTTTTGTAGTAGGGATGACTCATGTATCGCAATGAGGGGAGATGATTTTATATGGTGTGGCAGCTTACACGTTGCAGTGCACCAGCGTTAAATTGACGGGTGATCTGTGGTGCTGTGGCCCGTCTATCCGCTGTTAGAATGCGGGCTAGTCGCCGACGATATCGGTCATCCACATGCTAGTGTGGGCGGCAATTCACCCTCGCAGGGATGATTTTATCGGAATTCACGTATTCTTGGTGCACAAGTCGTGCGCGAAAATCCCAGTGCCTGCAATATGTCTGAAATGGAGTGACCCATTCATTGGGCCACGATCAAATGCGCTTAGATCCATACTCTACCCATTTTGCATTTGACTATTACTGGTACAGTGAACAGAACTCCTTGTCTTGTCAAACTGCTGCTTACGTCGTTTGCAAATCATTTCCAGGCTTGCACTCAGATTAAAATTTTCATAGCGCCAGCTATCCCTAATTCAATTGTTCTTCAATGTATATCACACATATAAATTTTATTTTTTAATTCAAAAATACTAATTTTAATTTCACAATTTTCCTCATTTCCTTGTTATATTTTAGCACTAGTGTATTTATCTTAATTTACTCTGGAAACTTCCTTTTTTCAAATAGATCCTTACTTTGCTATTGAATTTTGTTTCACAGCTTATGAAACGATTAAAATGAACATAAACACTTGACTGATGCTTGCTTAATTCGTGCAGCGAACGAACACAAATTGTAGAGTCATTAGGACTTTTTTGATGCAGGAGATGGGAAAAATGAGCAATAACCTTTCCGGGATTCAAACCTGGACCCCTCAAAAACACGCCACGTGACACCGCGAAGACATTCTGGAGTGAGAGAGAAAATACCTTCAAAGGGGATTGCTCATTCCGATAAGGGCGACTGGGGATTAGGGGACCCAGGCGCCAAATCCTGATGGTGAAGAATTATAATCCAGCACCTTTTAGTTCGGGTGCCACTGTAGAGACACTAGGTTATTTGAAGCAGGGAAAATGCAAAATGTGCAATGCTCTCGTCGGGACTCGAACCTGGACCTCTTGAATATGCGCAGAGCGTACTAACCATTACACGACGAACGCATGCAGAAAGGAGGGAGAAAATACCTTATAAACTTAACAGATGCTTGCAAATGTACATTAGTAGTGTGACCTTTAACCTCCATGATTAACATCGACCTTTTCAGCTTATTGTATGACTAAGGTTTAGCACCAACAAGTCAAAAGTAATAGGAATAGCAATTGAAAGAGATTTATAAATTTTTGCGTCTAATCTGTGTATTGGTGTCAATCGCATTATACCTTTCCAGGATTCTAAAAGCAAATTATTCATTTCAGTACAGTTCTTTATTTTCAGTGGCTGCATTTTGTAAGTTACTGGATTTTGAAATCACATGATAGTCGAAGCCCAAAAGATGGATTACAGAATATTAGAGATTGTGCAAAAATTATTAACCGAAAGGGGCAATTTGCCCAGAATGGCTATTAATTTTATTTTGACAATTTGCCTTGATTTACTATTAACGGCGAATCACTTTTTTAAATTGGTGCCACCAAATATGAGAGCACTGTATTATATTTAAAGAAATAAAATAATGAAGAATCTACATATATGTGTATATGTTTCTCGCATGTGATAAAACAACGGTACCTAGTGCCACGAAAGTTAGGCATCTTGAAGCCAAAATTTGTAATTTGGAACTTGTTTTATTATCCATTTCATATTTTGTAAAGCATTTATGAGCTTTTGATTAAGAATCTAAACGATTTCAAAGCGAGCAATGGCAACATTGTACGAAAAAAGACATTTTTATATCTCGCGGGCGATACTGTGTATCAGAAATTCTAAAGATGTGCTCATTTTAAAATTATTTTACGAAATTTCTGTTGAACTGAATTTTATGTTTTGAGTTCGAGTAACATATTTAATAAATAAAGGTAACACACAAATCTTTAAATAAACGCCCGTTTGAGCGTAATGTAAAATCTGAAAGTTTTCAGTTATTTGTTTCAATTCTGATTAATTGTAAGATTGTACTGATAACATTTCTGCGCACGTAAACCTGCAGATTAACCAACCATATGCAAATGACTTACGACGGCATCGTAAGTCATTTGCATATGGTTGGTTAAAAAGCATCGCCGGCTAAGCTGGAGAACCTATGAGTTTAAAGCCTATGATCCATGAAAACAGCATTATACTGTTCGACATAATTAGGGCGTATTCTATTCTGCTAAATCTATGTAAGACTACCCCTACAGAATGAAGCAAAACGCTAGCATCATGCATCGAAACGTGGTTTGCTGTTGAAAGCTCGAAGAAGATGATCTCATCATTTAATATTATATTCCGTGACTCTTGACCTCTCAGAGTACGCAGTCATCCCCCCCAAACAAGGTATGCGAAATACTACTATTTTATAAAATAAGAGACTTTTTAAGTTTTGAAAATATTTACTTTCTTTGTGTATATTCTCACTAAATTTGATTTCACACATTTCAAGTAAATATAGTCGTCATATTATGAAATTTAAATCAAATTTTTATTGTGATTCATTGCAAATAGCATGCATCTTAAAATGAAATATTTATTCATGCTTTCGCAAATAACATATTTTCAGATGATTAATCTGCGGTTATTTATGTTTCAGAGCAAAATATCTTAAGACTTCCGAGCATGTTTAATTTCGTATAAGTTAATATTTGAAATACTTTTTTTGATGAAAATGTCGCTATTAATCCATTAAATAAATATTTGTAGAGTGAAACTTGCATATGTGACCAATCGATTTAACATAATAATCTGCTGTTCAGGTATAAAAATATTTCATATATTCATCTAAGCTTATTTTGCTATAAATAACGTTATAGCTACCATTTCATGCAATTAAAATTTGATGAATAGGGAGTTTTAAAGTTAATAATACTTAAAATTGAAAAATAAGCCGAATTATTCTGAGTATCTCTTTTAATACTTTAAGAACGTAATAATTTAAAAACTTTTAGCCACTATTAATTGTTCATGATATAGTAGTTGCTATATAAATTGTTTTTATTTAGATATAGTTTTACAACTTGTCGCTTCTTAAAATTCTTTCATTCTTTAAAGAACTAAAAAAAGTTTCTTAACATTTTTTAGACTGTACAAAGATAAAAAAGGTGATGAATATTTTGTACAATAAGTTTTGTTAACTAATGTAAAACCTGTACTAATCTTGTAGTTATGGAAAAGAGCTTGACATGTAACTTTAACGCTGTTATGATGGTCTTACGTTACATATAAATTTGAATAAATTGACGATTTTATAAAACCTACGTAAAATGTAAGTAAATTGTGGAACACATGCATATGAAAACATTCTTTTACATGAGTGATTCAGTCGAAAAGTTCTTATAGTAATTTTGGAGTAAATATCGATTAAATATGTCGACAAAAATATTAAATGTAAAACTATAATAAAATGAATTTCATGAAATATGTAATACATATACATTAGATAAGGATGATGAAATGATCTTAAAGTAGTCAAAAGTAAAGCTTTTCTCAGTTAAATAATATTACATTTAAAGTTCTAGTAAATATATTTACTTCTAAAAGTCCGGGCTTTTGTTTCATGTGTATATCATGCGTTAAGTTATAAGGTATTTTCTCCCTCCTTTTCGCGTCGTGGTGTAGTTTGAAGCATACTGACCGCGTATTCGAGAAGTTAAGGGTTCGAGTCCCAGCGAGGGGACTGCACATTTTTCATGTCACCTGTTTCAAAATAACTTAATGAGTCTACAACTGGCGCCCGCACGAAAGATGGTGTACGATAATTTGTCACCACCAGGCTGTGGCGAATTGGCCCCCTCATCCCCAGTCTCCTTTCAAAAGGGGAAGTATATAAGGTATTTTCTGTCTCCTTTCCGCAGCATGCCTTCGTAATGTAACTGGTAACACACTCGACGCATATTTGAGAGGTCCTTAGTTCGAATCCCGGCGAGGGCATTTCACATTTTTTACGTTCCAGCATCCAAAAAAACCTAATGACGGTACAAATTTCTCCATTTAAAAGATGCTAACGAGGTACCATATATCGCATTTGCAGTTTTCTTTTTTCCTGTTGTAACTAAAATCCTTCTCAAAGTGGTTCTTTTGGCTTTAAGCATCGCTAAAATATTTGTATGCAAAAATTTCTGAAAAAAATATCTGTCTGTATTGCTTATTTAATAATATGTATGGCCTAAATTTATGTCAAACTTGAATGCATTCCGTATGGGCTTGTTTCATATGAAGAGCATTTCACATTCATTGACAATTCTATATACATCTTCTCTGATTAAATGAAGCCAAATGGAAGAGAAATACGTTAATATGAAATTAAAAACTAGGCAAGAAAAGACCTTTCTTTGGCCTAGATTTTAAATAAAACGTTCTCAATTTCCAGGGTGTTCAAACACAACACCTTCTTCTTCAAGTACAAAAAACATTATTCCTGCGATGTGACCGAAAGCTATTGCCTTATCATTTTTAATTCGACACTTCAACGCTTTTAAAATTCACTTCATATGCATGATTAGTTAGTTTCTTTGCGGACAATAAATTATCAGATAACTGTTTAGCAAAATGTAAATCTTATGATCATAATCTATATTGCGTAATTTTGATTATTCTGATAACATTAGTAAAGAGTTACGTTCCTCTGATTAAGTACTTTATTTCCATTACCGAAAGTTTATTCGAAAGCAGAGGTATAATCAAAACTGATGAACAAGCTTTCATCATTACACATGTGCATTGTTGCCTCATAATCAATATACCAATAACTATGTAAATTGTTCACACTTGTAAAGAAATAGTGATTAGAAACTTGCCGCGATTCGTAAATATTACTTGAATGGATAGCTGCATTAAGGCTTTGCTTTGGATTATGGCTGAATTTCTATTTTTTATATTTCCTACAATTAGCTTTTACGTGCTATAATTTCTTGAAAAGGAAGCAAGAAGGTACTTTAATTTTTATCAATTGAAATGTTACTAGCAGAAGATGAATGCTGTTTCGATGTTTTAGTACCGCTATCTGTATGAGCGATTTTATCAAATACTTTGACAAATTTTATTCTTTCAGTAATTTGTTATCTAATTTTACAGCTAATCTGTTCCTGGTCTAGTTTGTAAAGCTGTTGTCAACGTAGCATACACGTGAGTTACTTAAAATAAATGCGATCAATAAAAGAATAGTCTTGAAATCTAATGACACTGTTTAGGCCTCCTTCGGATTCGTACACTTTTAAATATGTTCTAACAAGTTACTTTCTAATGAAAATTTTATAGACGATCTACCTTTCCTGTCTTTGGAAGTCCGTTTTATTGTAACTTGTAGTGGGGTTTTAGTGGTCATAATATCCAATAAATCATCCTTAATGAAAAAAACGGTGGAATTTAAATGTCAGTGTATAATTATTTCTATCATTCAGCATTGGGCTCATAACCTGAAGCATAATTGTACGTTTAGTGGATTAAAATGTACCCTTTTATTAGGAGAGTACGCTAAGAGTATATTCTACAGCAGTCGACCGTAACATACTAACTGATGTTGTGCGCTAGCGTTGGCTGACGGCCAAAACAATACATACACACGTAACAGCACTGCAGGAGCAAAAAATAATATTATTCATTGCATATCAGGAAATTCGAGGAAAAGGTATTAAAATTACAACATCAAAAAACAATGATTTACAGTATGTTAAATGACTGATTTTTTGGCCTAGCCAGAAAAGATTTTTCTTCACATTTTAGATTAAGCAGATTTAATGATTCGTAATTGCTTCACTAAAGCAAAACTAAAAATTAATTATTTACACACCAAGTATTTATAGGTAAGATAAAATGCATAATTCCAATCATTTATCTTGTAACGGATGATACAATATTCATGAATTAAAGCTTATATTTCTTAATTCGTAAATTAAAGCACTTATTTACCTCTACTGAATGCGGTTCCTATTTTAGAACTCTTTCCCACTTTCTAATTAATGTTCTTTAATTAGTATGCTGTTACAAACGTACGTATGTATTCATATTTTCTAATTAAATGGGATTTATATTCAAGTTAATATTTCCTGCACAATGCAAAAACTAATTCCAGCTTTGAGTTACGAAACATGTAGACTTAATAAACTTTCACGACTGCAGATTAACTGAAATATTTATTTACAGTTACACAGCCTTCGACATACAAAATTTGCCTCTCATGTCTGAAATTTATAAATATATTTATGATTTGCTTGAAAACTAGAGACGAAGCAGATTGCTAAAAAAGGACATGACATGAAATCTGACGTCCCGAATTGCAAAAATAGTTTGTTTTCAGAATTTTCCAAAGAACTCATTTTCTTATACAAATCCCCAAAGGTTTGTGACATTTCAATTGATAGAATTTTTCGACTTTTCACTGCGTCTTTTTTTATCATCGTGCAGAATTTTTTCTGCAAAGGTTTGTACTACTTACCTACAAGCATGTTTATTTCAAAAAGAAGATGCATTTTATGTTTTTCTTTGCTTTTCTCTTCCTCTAAGCTTACTATTTTTAGTACTTTTTTTCAAAATATATTCAGGATGTTAGTTTCGACCGTTTGGTTCAGCTAAAGTTTCACATTTTATGTATTTTTGAATTTATCTTTTAGAATAAACAAGATAGTGCATTGTATGAATTTTGCCATTGGTTAGAGAGACATATGTTCTTTTATAAGATTGATTTAAGATAGCGATGAGTTAAGATGCCCGCGAGTGCTCCGTTGACTGTAATATGGATTTTATTTACTGTCGCTGTACATATCCCTTTAAGTTATAGCAATGCAAACTTCGGAATAGAAGATACCAGTAAGGTGAGCAAAATATATTTATTCTCTTAGAATTTATAGATATTCTATTTGCTTGTTTAATCATTTATTAATGTTTAATCATCATCATGCTGAAGCACATGAAGTCTATTTACCTAAGGAATGCTAAGCATTTGCGGGGGACATTTTCAGGGACACTAGCTCATACATACATTCATTCATGTGATGGGAAGCAAACAACCTGTACATTAAGCTCGCTCGAGTTCAAATCTGAGTCAAATTAAAAGCATTCAGCTGTCTAATGGTTTCAGTAACTGGCAGGACTTACGGGAGATATTCAGTACATTTTAAACTTAACACACTAGTAGAAGATAAGTATCTAAAATTATTTTTCCAGTTTTCCGCATAGTTTTATTCCCCTCCAAATCACTTAGGACAACAACTCGCTCATCGGATTCTAGCAAAAGAATTGCGTTTTGCCGTAGCTGTCAAACCATTCTTGAAAGGTATTCTTTGAATTATCATCATCATTGCTATAACGTGAATCATGTAAATGTTGCTTTAGGTGTGGAGTTAAAGGGGCGAATCTGATGAATACGTGCTGGAACGGGAGAGAAGGTAGGTTTGAACAGTGCCAGTTCCCATTGCTGCAGTTCTGGAGGTCTAAACTCGCTATGCAGAATAAAGTTTTGTGAAAAATCAACAAGTTTCTGGTGAGTTTTCCATTATATTTTAACTTTATGTCTAATTAGAGTTGAATGTACAGGTAAGCTTAACTAAGCATGTGTTGTCTTGGTATTGTGTGACAGCTAAACATTCATTGGTCTTTCTCCATCTCAAAAAATGGTATCCAGAATTTTCTCGTTAGATGTCTTGGTTATGAGCTAGACGGATGTGAAAGATCCTCTGTATGTCAAACCTTGCGCTTTTGTTTTGTTATTGGTCACAGTGGTAAAGTCATGTTTAATTTCCTCTCATTACCCGTGAATAAAAAATGTTTTTCTGATGACTGTCATGGCGAGCAGCTCTTCAGAGTATTTAATCATATATTTCCTCGAAGAATCTGGGGCTGAATTTAGGCATCCCCAGCCTTTTCCCGAAAGATTTTCTTACAATTCACTACCAATGTTCATTTCCGTAGCAACATAACAAATTGTTATTCGTCCATTTTTCATACCATATTTCTGAAGTTTGTTTACTAATTTACCTCGTGCTTGGGGATCATCTTCTAGTGACTTTCTTCGCTGTCTAAGTATAACAACCCATTTTTTAACGGTGGCACACGGAAGTATGGTATCACCACAGATTACGAATATAGACTTTTGTGAAGGTTTCTTGATGATATACCTTCTTTTGAACTCAATCGCTGAACGTTGTTTGAAAATATTATATTCTAAACAAGCTTTAGAATTTGCTTTGGCTAACTCATCGTGTTTCACATTTGATTACGATATCCTCTTCGTTGAACCCCATTTGATATTTTTTATGATTCGCTATTTTAAAGTTTTTATTGCAATATGTCTTATTACTATTAGCAGCTGGATTTTAATATTATGTTGCACGCGAAATATCATTATAAATAAAATATTTCATGATCAGATAATTCTATTATTATAGTTTTTAATGATGTAGGAGTTAATGTCAAGTTTTCATTCTAAACGTGAATGCTTAAATTGTTACTTAAAACAAATGCTGTAATTTTATGCTAAACAAATAGCTGTTAGTGTTGGTAGTTTTGATTTTGCATTTTTCAGGGCTTGTCGTTAGCCATATGTACAGACTGCCGTTAGCCATAGGCATCATAAATCATCAGGGTACAGCTACACCTGTTATCAATCATAAATATACAGCGTTAATGGTTAGAGTTTTATTTTGCCCAACTCCATTGCAATTTTAGTTGAGAATACCCTCATGAAATTGGAAATGTAGGTAATAAATCCTTTCATCGTTTTACCCGTAAGTCTAGATATATGTTATGTTTCGTAAAGATGGATTTTAAGTACCCCATTCCAAAAATATAGGAGTAACAAATGCTCATGCGATACTCAGGATACCCAGATACTCATGCGATACCCAAGAGCTTTAGGCGCGGAAGCAGCCTCCGCTGATCATTATATCAATAGGTTGGAAACGAAGTGTTTGGGTAGTTAATTATACTGCGTAATCAGTGAGTAGTCAGATAATGAAAATAATATTTTGTCAAGAAATATGCTTTGCAACATTAAATAAAACATGTCTGGAGGGTACTGAAGTATGTCGTACAAACTCGTTTTTCTGCTGACTTCATACGAATACTTTTAAGCCATGGCGCTTACTATGAAGCCTATAATAATAACGTAAATTTCTTCCATTGATTTTCGGACACTCTTGCATTAAGCAGTATATGAGAATAGTCAGATATTAATTTACATCGCAGCACAAAATAACACCTTTCTGAGTAAAACTATCACTAATAATAAAAGAATTGTACCTATGAACAAGCATAATTATTGAATTATAGTACACGCTTTACAAGATTTGAGGTAAAATTTTAGAAAGCGATTTAAATGCCACGTGTTCTTATTTTTACTGAAAAGTTAGTATATCCAAGCAAATAAGTCATTGTTTCATATTATTTTTATTTCATCAATCTAAACTTCTTTCGTCCTCTAATAAGTCTCCTTTTCCTTAACGTATTTCTAGTTTAGTACATTTATACGCTATTGATGAAACCTTGGAACCTTTACAAGACCTAAAGGAATCATGAAGCACAGACTGAAACCAAGATTTTATGAGACATTGAAGTAACCCTTAATCTCAATCGTTGAGAAAAATCTAATACAGAAAAAGCTGCGACTAAGAATTTGAACACATTATCCAGTGCTTTCTAGTTATCCTAGTACCTTTTAAAGTCATATCCTAGATAGCGTAAACTAAAATTACTTCAGGATCATTTTTTTTACCTGAATTTCCTAGGGATGATTTATGACTGTGAAAGAAATTTTACGAAGTGCTCAATATTTTACAATATAAAATATAAAAAGCCTAAACACCATCGCATTTCTCGAAGCACTCTGTACATAGTAAAGTAAGCATATACGAGATTATTAGATATCTGTTTCTCATTTTCTTAGATATCTATTTCTGAAGATATATCTAATTGTTAAATATCATGAACTTTATTGTTCATAAATACCTTTCTTAGATATTTATGAACAATAAAATTCGTGATAATTAATTTTCGATTTTACAAACGTGAAGCTTAAATTTAACATTGTTCTATCTTCTCTTTGTTCCATCTCATGTAAAATTCGCTTAGACCAAAAGATTGTCCAAGTTCATACCCCGAAGAAGAACTGAAAGCCAAATAAGTTAACTGCAACTCATGGCTGAAATAGTGAACTTTGTCATCATAAAGTTGAAGCTAACTTTCATTTTTCGGAAACTTCAGTATTCTCGTTTGGTTCGCGAACTGGTTAGCGACTTTAGGTGCTTAGAGGAAATAACTAGATCGGATATGTGAGAGAAACTTGCTTTTACTAATTTGTAATACTAAAAGAAAGGTCATAGTTTATTATATCGCTGAAAATTTAATTAACTATTTCTGTTGGTGCATTCTAGCTTTAGTTGTAATGCAACAGGAATAATCATCATGCCGAACATGCAGACAATTTATGACATTCAAGGAAATTTTTAGAACCAGGTATATCATATTTGTGCAACCATAATACTGACTTTCCGTACTTTAAATATATTTTTTATAACGAAAGGGTAATATTTAATTACCCTTGTTAAAGAAGCCATATCAACAATTTCTTTTTACGTGACAGCTGTTGGTGCTGTGATCTGTTTGGTTTGCTTGATACGTTTTGTTAAGCAATTGAATATATCATATTTCGCAAAATGTAGTAAATGTGAAGTAAGTTTCATATACTCTCTTATAAAAGAACTCAAATGAAAATTGATTCTTGAATTTGTAAGAAGGACAAAATGTGCTTTCTTAAAAATGCAATAAACTTATAATTTTGCGAACCTTTTCTAATTACTTATCCAGAAAGAAAAGATATTTCTCGAACTACTAAAGTTTGTAGCTTTTTTCTGCATAATAATTGATCTGGTAAGCGATTAATGATTTAATCTATTGCCAAACAAACCATGATCAATGAACATATTTTCTGATTATTGTAAAATGAGTTTAATTAAATTAAGTAAGAATTTACACATTTAATAGTACAAATGTAAAACATGATTTGGTTTCAGGAGTACCCTTTCATTGTTCATTAGCTCTAAGCCTTTCATTGAAGCTTCACTTTAAAACATAGAGTAACATTTTGCAAACAGTTCTGCATAATCCGTTTCTTGAAATAGATAAAACATAAATTTTTAGAAACAATGTAATGCAATAGCGGATTCTTTTTAGCATTCAGGAAACTTGAAACTTGTTCATGAAGAGTACAGTTCTTTTTTGTCATAAATATGTTGGACTCATCAAAGATACATTAGCTCTAAGCCTTATGTATACGTTTACTTTTAATAAAAACAGTTTTTTTATATAAAATGAATTTATAATTCACTTTATGTAAAATGAAAATAATTAGAGCAGTGTGCATTTTAATAATAATCACTATTGTTGTTTTTTTCATTATTTAAAGCTTATTTGAACATTAGCATTTTTATACTTACACCAAACTGTAATAAAGATCTTTTAATTCCATTAACGCGAACCTGCCCTATATTATTAACCCAAACTTCAGAAAGTACAGACACTTTTTACAATTTAGCTATTGTTACCATAGGAAGAAAATACCTCGTATATATCATTATTTTCTCTAAGAAATCTCCTCTGTCTCTCTATTCTTCTGAACTCTCTGTCGTATTCGGCTTCCAATTATCCCTGTTTTCCGAATTTCTGGAAGAGAAGTGTTATCCTATCTTTTGAGTTACTGCGTCCTCATTATTCTTTTTATTTCTTTTTAGTTCTCCATTTCCCGACTTCTCACATTGTTTCAGGAACTAAACAAGAAACCTGCATTTAGGAATACTAATTAAGAATCTACTAAAGATAATGTTCAAGCCTTAACCTTTCGGAAACCTCTGTATATAAATTAAAGCTACCTGCCCTAATCATGTGATAAGATACATGATACCTGATGGAAGCACCAGACTCTTGGTGGCAAGTAACTTTATTAGACTCAATCTGAACGTATTGAAAGCCTGTGTTACTATTCTTGATTCATCTGCTGCCTTTCTATCCAAAAGCAGTAAGTGCTTTTCTCTGTGTTCATTAAGCATCTAATTGTATGTTCTCACTTAAGAAAAGTATATACTTATATTCTCGAATCTATTATTTCTGCTATTGTACTGCGATACATAATTACAAAAGTACCGTAATAAAAGTAATAAGACACGTGTCCACTTTATTTGTAAATTCATGAGGAAATTTATGTTTATTTTATGCATGAATTTCTGATATAAGTATTAGCACAGCCAGTTCGAATCCCGCCAAGGGCATAGCCCGTTTGTTTGTGTTTTCTGCATAAACATGCCTAAAAGACTCTACACATTGCTTATATGTTTAGTTTATGCTTAACTAAATATTAAATTATTACCCATAAACAGATTTAAAATTTTAACTGCAGTGAAATATAAAACTACAATTTAAATTATATAGATTTTACAATATTGATTTATTTTTGTCATTACATTTAGCCTACACGCAGTTTAAAATCATTTTTGACAGTCATTTTCTTAACAGTTAAACTTTCAGTTTTATATTATTGAATCCTTTTCCCTTCAGATCACTGTCTTCTTTCTTCTTGGCTTTTATCTTAATAATTCTTTAAAGCCAGGACATTATGAAGATCCCAGTTATACCGGCATATGGTTACCGTGTTTTTTAACTGCAACTTAAATGGAATTACAAGAGATTAATTCCTGTTTGAGAAAATGTTTATCGCTTTTAGAAGGTCGTTCGTGCATCGTTATCTGCTGCGATCCTGAAATCGTGCGGTAGGAAAAGTTAATGTTTAATTATGAGAACGTCCAAATGTTTAATCATGTGAGCTCCTATAACTTGTAAATTATTAAACAATATCAGCCAACTGTGTGCGTTGCCTCTAGTTAGCAAAACCTTTAAGTCTCTTGGTGTTTATTTAGTTTAATTTCACTTACGCGATTTTCCAGTTTCGTATTAACAAACTTTTATTTCTTGATGTTTAGTAGTATGAAAGTTCTTGCGCAGGAAAGAATTCGCTTTGATAGTTATGTATTTAGGAATGACCATTAGGCTCAGACCATCTGATAAGAAAGAAATACTTCATACTTCCTACATATTTCTTGAAAGCCTTATTTGTATAACGTACACCCTGCACAGAAAAAAGGACAATTCTGTATCTCCCGTTCTGCTGGGCCAATAGACGAAATTTAGTTTACGTTTTTCATGTCTCAAAAGCTTGACTGAGAACAAATGTCAGATTTAAAAACTACCCGACACTGAAAATGCAACACCAAAAAAGGAGGGACCAAAATGTGATGAAACTCGGCAAACAGAGGTAAACAGCAACGACCAATAAGTGCATATTGTTTCGAAATAATATGCATAATACAGAGCGAGAAAAGTGTCAGCTCAGTAGCTTTTAGGACCACCTTGGACGGTGATATACGAAGAAGCACGTCTAGGAACAGAGTCGATGAGACTACGGCTGGTATCCTGAGGAATGGCTGTCTATTCCTGTCAACCAAATGCCACAGTTCTTCTAAACTCGGCAGTGGCAGGGTCTTCAGATGGCGTCCAATCACATCCCAAATGTATTCACTTGGTGAGAAATCAGGGAAGAACGATAGACAGGGAAGCATCTGTGCACTTTGCAGAGCACATGGGCTGATGTGATCAGTCTGTGGTCGGGCGTTATTCTGCTGATAAAAGGCACTAGGCGCTTTCCGAAGTTACGGGAGTTTCAACGACCGCAGTACATCATCCACGTATCGTTGGGCCATCATAACGCCTTGAATACGAACTAAAGGTGACTTGGAATAGCACGCAATTGCCCCCCCCCCCAAACTAAGATGCCTTTTTACCGCGCGGTGGGCGTTCCACAGTTGCTGCTGGATTGGACTTGTTTCCACATCGACGCCAAACTCGTACGCAGAGGCTATCATTGGGGAAATAGAAGTGTGACCCCTCTGAGAACACGACCCTGCGCCATTCCGTCGTCCACATCGCTCGAGCCCGACATCATTGCAGACGTTAGCGTTTATGATGTGAGGTCAATGCTAATCTTCTTAACGGACGCCACGAGTGCAGGCCACAAGTCACCAATCGACGGCAAATGGATCTGGTCGATATGGGAACATCCAGGGTGTCTTAAACATGCTGCAGAATGCAGGCAGAAGTGACTTGCGGGTGAGCCACCGCTTGTCAGGGAAGGCGTCGATCCACGCATGATGATGTCACTCTGGCTGCACCAATACCTCTCGGACTTGCCACATTTCCTTGTTCCAACAATACTGCCGATGCATTGCGGACGGGTCTAGCTGTGTGTTAGCTGAGATTTGCCATATGGACCAACCTGCTCTTCTCAGTCCGATCACCATGCCCCTAGTAAAATCTTCTGTCTGCTGGAACTGCCTCCTTTGAAGAAGGATTGGCATTTTTTGCTATAATACGCGTCCTCTGAGATAGGAACAGATTTTCTACGATGATTTCCCTAACTGAAATAACGGCACGAAAACTTACCATTCTGCAGGTTATTTTCTTTACGTATTCTTCAATGTGCGCTGGAGAGCTGCACATTTCACATCATTCGCATAATTTGCGGGCCACTTCTTTTGTTGTTGCATTTTCAATGTCGGGTAGTGTATAGCATTGTTCTAACATAGGTATTCTGACTCAAAATCGGTTTTTTCTAAAATGGTATACCTATTTTTTCCCATATTTCGATTCTCTGATTCAAATTATACCAATATGCCAAGTTTCGTAAAATTCACACAAGTTTTAAAAAACTAGCCCTCAGTATTTTAGCTCCTCAATGTTAATTGAATTTGATATATATCAGTATCGATTTTTTTTTGAAAAAAAATGTATGTCATTTTTTAGAATAAGATCCAATTTGTGTCAAAATATCTATGTTAGACCAATGCTAAATATAAATTCCAGGCTAATATTATATTGCTAAATATTTCCAGGCTAATATTAATTGCTAATATTAATTGCTAAATATAAATCTAAATACAAATTATAAATACAGGGTGTCCCGTAAATGTTACGACAAACTTCTGGGGAAAGTTGGGCATATCATAACAATTAAGAATGACATAGGAACACTTGCACGGAAATGTCAAGGGTAAGTGGTAACAGAGGTAGAAAATGGGAAAGGAAACAAGAGAATGATTAATTTGAAATATTTATTGGACATGAATTCAAATGGTGTATGACAGCTTGAATATTAGAACAGATGCTTAAAGTTTACACCATCAGACGCCAAACATGCCTGATACCGATGGACCATTGATAACCTATTCAAACATATCGAGAGTTTCTTTGATTGTAGCAGCCGCGCTGGCGAGTTTTGTTCCGAGATCCACTTCAGACACAACAGGATCGTGATACACGACACTTTTGATGGCTCCCCACAAAACGAAATCAAGGCTCAATAAATCCGGTGATGGGCCAGGGAACCGATCCACCTCGCCCACTTCATCGATGCAGGATTGATCTGTTTAAATGGCTACGAAAATCCAGTCCGAAATGAGTAGGTGCCCCATCATTATAGAACCACATGTTGCACTTCGCATTTGGTGGAACATGGTCAAGGAAACCGGGAAAAACCTGCTCCGAAAATTCACGACATTCAACCTGGATGGTAAAAGGTAGGGGCCGACTAAGCTGTCGCCAACCAAACCCGCCCACACATCAACTTTGAAGCGGGCCACGTGGTGTCCTAAAACCTGGGGATTTTCTTGAGCCCACAAATGCTGATTGTGGTGATTAAATACGCTATCCCTATTGCATGTGGCCTCATCCGTGAACAATAAATAAGCTGGGAAATTAACATCATGGGTACTTTTTGCAGAAACCACTGTGCGAAACGCACACGTTCAGAATGGTCATCGGTGAGTAATAACTAAACCATTTGGAGACGAAAAGCGCGGAAGGACTCGGCGTTCAAACCACGCTTGGCACTGGTGCCAGACATTCTTAATTAAGAGGCAATGGCACGTATGCTGGTTCTTGGATTACGTTCCACCGTATGCATCACTTTCTTCCCTAACGACCGAGCGAGTACTGCCACTTCTTAATGACCCGTAGTCGCACAAATTTTGATGAAGAATTGCAAACAAACTGTGGTGTAGTTGATGTCTGTCGGGAATGCGTTTCGATAAATGCGTGCAGAGTCTTGTCCATTACCCTCAGCTATTCATACGCTAAGTGCATGTCTGCGAGATCTCCGTTCGTATAGCATTCCATACTCTTTGTACGGTGCCCACCGCTCGAATGAGTCAATCCTCACTTTCCACGGGCCCCCAGGCTGCGTACAATGGTACAATGACGCTTCTGAGCATGTGTTCCTATGCAGTTCTTAATCCTTATGATGTGGTCTACCTCCCTAGAAAATCGTCACAACATTTACGAGACACCCTATACCTTAAGTCGCACTTTCTAGACATACAAAATGCAACCTGAATTTCGACATTCTGTCCACTAGAATGGCAGATATACAAACCGTTCCTTTTTTGTGTGTAGAGTGTACAAGGTACTTTAAAAAGCATTATTTGTGTAATGAAAAAGTGACAATATTCCGAAATTTGAATGAACACTAAAAGAGTAAAAAGATTTTTTTAGCTTTAAGCAACGTTAGTTACTATAAATTATTAGTTATTGAATCTTGAAAAAAACAACATTCGTATGAGTGCCTTGGGTTGGGCGGATTTTATTGGTTTTATGATACACGCAGTATTAGTAAAGAATGAATTCTGAAATTTTCTTCAGTTGTATGTGATATTTGTAAAATAATGTATGTAATGTCAACGAATAGCATTGATAGGTTTATTACACAAGTAACTGTCATGGCCCCTGCAAGTGAGATGAAGGCTGTTGACTGTAAGTTATGATGGCAAAATATTGTAGGTTACATGCCTAAGCGAAGAACTGCATTAATATAAATTTTTCTGAAAGAAATTTTACTTATATTTAAGCTACATATTATAAGGTTTGATATGATATATTAGGTGTTCCCCTTCCCATAAACTAAGCACATTTAGTGCCTCATTCACCACCGAACTAGACCCAGGGGTTTAACCCCTGTCCTAGAGCCTTGGCGGGATTGACGCCAACACCAAACAGTCGCTTGGGCTGCCCGTAGCAGAGAGACATTACCCAGCAAACCCGGGACGCTGTCCCCCGGGCTACTAGAGCCGTCTGCTCTAGGACGTGCCATACCCACACGATGGCCAATAAGTGATTTTTTCGAGACCTTCAGAACCACTAGGTTCGTAGTTTGTATACCCCGTGGCCGAGATTGCCTAGGTACAGAGCCTAGCCAGTAGCTTCGCAGAGTTCTCTAACATGGGACATATTTTAAGGTACCAAAGGTGGTGCAACCCGACTCACCGAATAATAATTAAAAACCTAAAAGTGAAGAAATAGTATAAGGTTACATATTATAAAGGTATCTTCTTCCTTCTTCAGCATGCCTTTGTAGTGTAGCGGTTAGCACACACAGCGCATATGCGAGAAGTCCAGGTTCGAGTCCTGGCGAGGGCATTAATTATTTTTTATGGCTTCTGCTTCGAAATAACCTAATGTCTCTACAGTGGCGCCCGAACTAAAAAGGTGGTATTCTTCACCACCAGGATTTGTCGATTGCGTCCCTTAATCTACAATCGTCCGTTAAAAGGGGAAGTATATAAGGTATCTTCTCCGCCCTTTCTGGATGCCAACGTGGTGTAACGGTAGCACACTCGGCGCGTATTCGAAAGGTCCAGGTTCGAGTCCCGGTGAGGGTATTGCTCGTTTTTCGTGCTTCCTTCTTCTAAACAACCTAATGACGTTACAATAGGAGTAAATAAGAAAATAATCTAACTTAGTTAGCTATTTGAGATAACAGAAATCTACTTCGAAAAGAGATGGTAACTTCATGTCTTTAGCCGCTCGGGTACACGGGAGCCAAATTAGATGAAATTTTTAGAAATTAAACTAGCACTTTTAACACTAGTAATTTGCATTAGAATATGTGCCTCGCGCGGAGACTTGTTAATGAACGAGCTGAATTAATGAATCCCATTTTCATGTTTTTAAAACGAATAATTAGCTTTGGGTTAATTTCGTAGTGAAAATTATGTCATGTGGCCAATAAGTCTGACTACATTTACTCAAAGCATTTTGCAAGGATTTGATTCGTCATTCAAAATCAAAATCGTCAGATTTCCTGAGCAATATTAACTAATAGTTAATTTAATAATAGGTTATTTATCTCTAAAAAGTAATTTCTTTATTACATATTTAAAACGTTCTCTAGTACTAGAAATTTAAACTAAATGTCGTTTTAGAATTTAATTTTATAGAAATGAATCACTATTATGATAATAAATTAATGTTTCTCAACGTTTTTAAAGTTAATGCAGAAATTTGCATTAAATTGAAGATTTCAATAAAGAATTTCTTTAATGGAGTTTTGATTACCTTAAAATGGTCTGGGCAGAATTCCGAAAAGAAAGTTATTAATGATGAGCTTATGTAATATGAATAAGCATAATATGACATTTGTAATTTATACATGTATTTATAAAGCAATAAGAACATTTGAACATTAATAATTTAAGTAAATAACTGAAAACTTTTCCGAGAAAAACGCAATTTTCCTTATTCTCTCTGATTTAGCACATACTCGGACAGTTAAGAAATTGTTTCGCTTTCAGTTCTTAAACGTTACCTAAAGAATTACTAGCCTTAATACATTTTTCAAAAAACACATTACTAGCACAATTTTTACCATCAAATGGCAAATTACGTTCTACTTCACCGTTGATTCCGCAGGATTTCACATTTGTTTTTTTATTTTGATTTTTAAAAATAAATCTCCTAAAAACTTAAACCTTCTTCTTTCACGCTCATTATTCATATCAGTTTTGCTCATTTCTTAATCTTATTTTTTGATATTTTGCTGCTTCATACTTCACGATCAGATAAAAGTAACGAAGCGAAATGAATAAATGCATGTTGAAGGAGTAGTATTTAAATTTTTTTTTTAACCTTTTATATTTTTATTTTATACTGTGTTTGTAGGTAATAGTGATACTTAATTCAAATACCTTTGACATTTCTGAGAAATGTGAAAAGTTTTGTTTGACATTTTGTGTTTGACATTAATGTTTTTTTTATATAGATAAACTGAAATTACACACATCATAAACCCAGACATACACATATGTACCGTACGGCAAGACAGTAGCCTTCCTGTTTGAAGTCAGTACCCTCCGTAAAGAGAAGTGAATGTTACCACGTATTTTGGATTCCCTTTTATTTTAGTTCTCCTTTTGATAATAAATCTTATTATGATAATATATTTTTCAAATATATATATATAAGTTAATTCTTTAGATAACGTTTTCTTTTAATTTTATGTGCTGTATCAATCATTAGGTTTTACTTAGCTCTGCTTGTAGAATCCAAAAATGAAGCCTTTAATGCTGCAGATAGACAGATTCGAAAGCCAGAGTTACTGGAAACAAACAATGGTATCGCTCCGAATCAAAGATGTTTACCTCCTAGGGTTGCTAACTTTTGTATTACAAGAATACATTAAAGAAATGGCTTTAAATGATCTCAAAGTGCTTAACTGTTTACAGTTTTGTCTTCATTATATATGTGTTGAAATAAATTCTTTTTATGTATAATGATAATAATCTTTAAATTTGAAAAATGCAAAGAAATTTACAGATTTTCAAAAGTTGAGCGAAAGAGATTTATTTAGTGCAAAAAATTATTTCAAGGCGATCATTATAAATGAGAGTACATTTTGCCTTTTCTGAGAAACATTTTTTGAGTGACTGAATAACATTCATTTTTCCAACTATTCAAACACGCATAAGTTAAATTTTTAAAACAAATATTACAAATGATATAACCTCCATATTTATGCTTTTCATATCATAGTATTATTGCATTATTTTACGAAACAGATTGAAGATTGTTTCTTCAAATAATATAATGTATTTATTTGATGATTATTAAAGAAATAGAGCTTATAACAGTAGATCTTCAGTTGGTAACTTTAAAGATATCCGTAATGAAACTGTTAGACTTTATACAAGATAAATCAATGTACTTTGCCAGCAATATTTAGAACACTATTAGATAAATACTGAATATAGTAATCTTTGATATTTTCTGACTGTTGAATTAATATAGATATAAAAAAAAATTGCTTCTCTATCCACTCAAAGACTGGCAGGTTTTGCATTCCGATTATTGCAATAGTTACACAAGTCTCCAGAAACCTGAAAAAAGATCTTTCTAACCAGCATTCAAACAAAGAATACAAACTTGAAGTAACAGATCTATCAAAATCAAATCCATAACAGAAATGAAAAATTTATATTTTATAAATTTTACATTATTTATTATTGCATGTCATTTCAATAAAATTCCATGATTTAGGAAACATTTTAGTGAGTCGTAATCTTTACACACCAAATTTCTACTAATTTTACGTTGTTTCAGGTTTCAAATTTTGAGTAAATTACTCAAATATCAGAAAATTTCTTTATGACCAAATATCGCGTATAAAAGCATTTTTAAAAAAGCTGTACTATTTTATTAAATTACAATTTAATAATAGATTTTAGTTACACACACATTTTTCATATTATATTCAAAATATCACTTTATCCTGAGGAGATATAACCTGAATTTTGTCTCGGCAAACACCTTTTAGGATATTTAAAGTGCCAGAGAAAGTTTTATCACAAAGTCTACGTATTATTTTAGTTAATCAGTGAGAAATCTCTAAAGCACCATTCTCCCCATGAAGCATTTCTACGGATGTGCAGACTGGCTTAATGTAGTTGCACCCCATTTCACTCAAGTATGAGATATTTCCTTCCAGGGAATGTAGTTAGAAGCAGAAAACAAATTAAAGTGGGCTCTGTTTTATAATGAGAGTGTCCAGTTCGAGTGTGGAAAGCACAGTGTTAAATCTTCAATAAAGGCTTTGTTATTTACACTAATATAAAATATGATTGTACAAGTAATGAAAATAGTTGAATTTGAAGAACACAAACAGTGAGCGCAAATAAGCCATTATAACCCCAAATTTAGAACAAAGTTTAAAACTGTTTAAAAATAAACTAAGTTTAAACTTTAAAGCAAAAATAGTGTAAATTAAGTTTAAGACACTGTTTTTTTACTCGCCTCCGTCGAAATAAAAAAAAAGCAACTCTCAATGTCACCGTTAATACGTCTGACAGCAATATAAAGTTCGGGGATTTCACAAAGATAACATCATAAAATTTTAATAAATTTACATAACTTATATAAATTTGTACAGAAACTCCCGGGTCTTCATACTGCCTTGAGACACGTTAAGCTGCAAAGTTCTATAAATGTTAAGTAGTTATTCTGACGTTCTATCTGAGAGACCTGCTTAAATCCTTATGATATAAGTAGTGTCGTATCATATATCTCCACATGACACTTCCAAGCATATAAACTACTATCGTTCATCATTTAAGCCACGTCTTTAGAGGAACAGGTAACATTCTCATTTGAACTATGACATGTAACCCCGCTATGCATAATTTTGTAGTTAGAGAAACACGCTGAATAAAAAAATTTAATATGAAAAATGATTGTATTTCGAATTAAATTTATGTTTAGTGCAAGATGTAAGTATAACTTTAAAATATAATTCTCAAATCTCTGAAAACATGTATAAATTTATCCGGTTATAATACTTTAAAACTATTTTAATTTTGAATATAGTAGCGCTTAAATAGTGTATTTTAAATCGTTTTGTTTTAAAACAGAGCGTGGGTAAGAACGGAAAAGCCTGTCTGTAGATTTCAATAAAAATTTATTAAAGGTTTTTCCTTCATATTTCGGTAAAAGATTATGCTATAGTAGATACAGCAAACTTTTGTTTTTCTAGATCTCTTCTTTAGTAATCAAGACGGCATCTTTTGCTAACAGAGTAGTTTTGAAGTAAACTATGGGCTTCAAATCTTTAAAAATATAGAAGACAAATGAAAGAAAAAAGTGCTTAATATTGTTCAGTAATGAAGAAGGTGTATTTTATTCCAATGTTATTTAGTAATTTTGAAACATGCAACAGCCATCTGTAATTTTAGGTTAGTATAATATCACACAGTCATAAAACAAACGCATATAAACTTGATCACATTTAGAAAATATTTCTCTAATTTCCATAAGTTTGAAAAACACAAGTTAGCATGCAAAGCATTTCCTCTCTCCTTACCGCGTGTTCCCTTGGTATAACTGGAAAACACATCGAGATAGCATTGGAAAGACCGGAGTTGGAATTCGAGCGAGGATATTGCGCATTTTTCACGTCTACAGCTCAGTTCAAGGTTATTATACTACAAAGTTTACTCTTGTATGAGGTCAGTGACTTTCTGCTGAAAAGCAACTTGTTTCCTACACATGTTGTGCTATCATTTCTTCCAGTTCTGTAAGTGTCGTCACCATTAAGAAAAGCCTACCTTGTCTGTCTACAGACCTCGGCTAAACCTTTAAATCTCTTACCAACCGCATATCTACTTATGTTAGAACTTCAGCCGGGATAGCTGCAATACAGCGAATGGTCTATCAGGCAACATTTAGGTTTAACTCCTACTTTTAAGCTGTGTCACGTGTGCCTTTAAATTTGCGTAACATTCTGAGTTGAGTGGACATTGCGACATGAGCTACCAAGAAGTACAGATACGATTTAATTCTGAACCTTACTGTTAATAAAACTAAAGAACAACTGTCACGATTCTAATTTTTACTCTCAGTTTCATGGATCCAGATGCAAAACAATGGAATTCTATTTAAGGTATTATAAGTATTCTATAAATATAAGTAGCATATATGATGTTCATTAGCAAAACTGAATTTAAACATTTTAAAAGCATTTAAAGAAAAAAAAATCAAATTTATACTAGTAATTTCTTATTCTCTTCAAAAGCAAAGTTATAAAAGTGTAGGTGTATAACTAAAGATGGAGATGCAGAAAATAAGAGGAATTTTCGGTCTCAAACCGCGGAAGCAAACAGAGCAGAATCGCAGTAAGTGAATTTTTCTTTCAATTTCTTCCTAAATGCAATTTATTCAGAAAATTTCACAATGCTTAATTTCTTTATGTATACAAGAGAACATTCAATCATTCCTGTTTGTATTTCAGAACAGACGAATGTCTGTACAAATGTTGTATTCATTTACTATCTCTGCATTCATTCATCTTCCTTACCTTTGAAATTAATTACTTCTAGCAATATATACGCACTGAATCTCGTCAAATCACCAAGAAATACGGAAGACAAATGATGCAAGTGTAAACGCAAAGAAATGTTGTCATAGTACTGTTTACTCAAATGAATGCTTCCATTTCTAAGGTTACTGCTGAACATCTTAATCATTAGATGATTGAACAATTATTATTTTTTTTAGTTGCTATATGCCTATTTGCCTATTTGAGAAGTCTGGTGACAATTAGAATCTGGTAATTTTTCTCAGCAAAGCTAACAATTTATGCTAATATTTTTAAATATATATATCTAATTACTTATTTTAATTTGGGAAAAGATAAAATTTTTCTTTATTCCATGTGAAACGTTTAAATAACTATTTTAAATTGTTACATAATTATGGAATTTAATCATTTTCTATCTATCTTGAGCTTTAATTGTTTAGACCACATAGTTTAGTATATTTCCCTATATGTGTCCGCTCATCAGCGACCGAACGGTACGTCCATTGAACTCTTGTAGTTTGGTCAAATTTAAATCCTTGAGAATGAGCTAGACGTTTGAGGGATTTCGTGCCTTTCCCTAAGCATAACGTGAATACGAGCCATGTTCCCTTCGAAAACCCTTCACAAAGGCATCCCTTTCCATAGACAGTTAACCATCGCGTGATTTGCCATAATCCAAATAATCCAGTTCTATTCTTATAGTATGTTTCTTCAGCTGGGCTTGTCTTGTGATGAAGTGCGCAGGGTTATTTGAGGAAACACAAACGCTGGAGCTTTTAGGTATCGTAGTAAAGTTTTACCTTAACTAATATCATCTTTAATCTTGCCAAAATACCTTAATTTTCAATTTGTATGGCGAGTAAGTTAATGAATGAAAAATTCGGAAAAAATTACAGATTTAATTTCTTCCCTTCACTGAAAAGACGTCTCTGTGACATAGTGTAACATAGTTGTCACAAGCCAGTAATTGTAATATACGAGTAATTAATTAAGCACTGAGCAAAGCCCTGAGTCTTTATTATTGTAATTAGTCATAATCCCAGTCCTTGCAAGTGAAACAGGTTAGGAAAGGTACGGTGAATTCTATTCGCTGTTGGGAACAGAATGATCTAGACTTGCGGTTGCGGTTTATGCAAATTTCTTACAATATGGGCTACGTGCAAATACGGAAAGGTAAATAATAACATTTACTGACTTCATGTATCATGCAGTAGCGAAATGTGTTATAGCCAGTGCAAGTTCTGAGGGGGAATGTTAAAAGAAGACTAATTTTCTTTAAATTTAAACTGAAGAATTTTGCAAGGAATGAACGAAAACTATAATGATTTGTTTAAAATATTATTATTAAGAAATTGCTGTGGGTCAGAACTTCTGGCATTGGTTCATAAAGATTATATGCGTAGTTACGAATTTAAGAAATAAATCCGTTTACCATTGTTCCTGCAAAATTAAAGCAGCACTCAATAACATCCACTTCAAAGAGTAGGGGACGCGACTTGTCTACAGTTCAGATATTTCTCACCACGTTTCAGTGGCATGTAAGGAAAGGAGCTTAGTAAAAGAATCCTCAGGTGCTAAGGATGGAAAGAGATTAAATCGGAAATTTTTTTAAGATATGTTCTTTCATGAACAGGGGCCAAGCAAAACGTTTCTCAACGTACTGTGACTGTTAATTAAAGAACAGAGTTCTGCAACAAAACAGCCTTTGAGATGAATGTAGCCGAATAGAAGTCATGAAAATTCTAAGATGTATTACTAAATTCACCTCTACATCGAGCCAACAGTATGATTACTCTGTGTTGGTCTTTTTTCAGTCATGTGCCACTTATTCTTTTCATAAAATCAGACTATGACACCTTTACAATACCCTTCAAATACACAGGAGTGTAGGAATTAAGTAGCTATCATTAGTCAACAAACATTTTCTCTGATGCGCAATAAACATGTCAGACTTAATAACGTAATGAAGGTGCACATGGTCTTAAGATGCAAAATTTTACCTGAGTACATACAGTGCCAGCTAAAAGGTTGCGTATAAAAATACCATGTGAATAAAATACCGCGTTGAGAAAATGTTGCGTCTACATCTTGACGCATACTGAATAAAATCAGTCTTCATCTCAGTATCATTTAATCCAAAAATGACAAACATCTTGGCCTATTACATGTAAAATATGCCTAAAAATTAGAATTAACCGACTTTAACCTATTCTATTGAGTTCCTGATTTTATTAATTACTTTTCTATTACTTTAACTATTTTTCCGTCATTAAAGTATAAAATATTAATTATTTGCATATAATAATATAATTTTTAATAACATTATTCTACTCAGAAGTACTTTTAGCTATAGGAGCTGCTATATCTAAATTTTGTTTTGTCATTCAAGGATGTAAATGAAATTCACACACATTGAATGTCAGAATTATATATTTATGGTAAAAAGATAATTATTTTCAGAAATTTCATCGCTCATGTAAGCAGTACACCTCAATCTTTGAAATTTCAAAAAGAATCTTCCCTTACAATTCGCGTATTCCATTCTGAGCACTCGCATATTACATTCTGAGTAAATTTAATTTTAATTGTAATTTAACTGTGTTTTTAATTATTATTTCCAGATTATACACATAAAATGAAGCGATATACTTTTAGATTTTTCACGTTGCATAAATGATAACGCATTTTTTATTTTATATGTTTTTTATTATTCGTTAAAAATGCTTACCGTAGTTTAAAAAGAAATAGCAACTTGTGGAAAGACCTTGCATAATTATTTCATTTGGTCATTTGGATAGAGGCTGTTCCTTTAAATTAGTTGCTCAAGGTACATCTATCTAACCTATATTAACGTATATATAAACATTGGGTAATTTGAAAGTTTATTTTTTCTGTATCATTTCTAAAAAGTATTAAATTTACAAATCATTTCCCTCAAGTAGAACTCTTACTTAGGTAACTGTATTGAAATCTTAATAAATCATTTAAAGTATAAATACCTTTTAAGAGCAATATTCGTTACCCTAAGAAGTTCTGATACTTGGTAATAGTAAGATATTAAGATTATGCGACTTTTAAGAAATAAGATATTTACACTACGTGAAATTTCGTGAAAAATGACACAATATTTTTGCATTACGTAAAGTTATTTTGGGATTATAATCGCACTGCCGAGCTTTGAAATTGTAACGATTCTGCGTCGGCATTTTAACCTGGCTTAGATGTGCCACGTGTAGAGCTGAAAGCCAAACTTTGTCAAATGTAAAGGGATTTATCAATATATCTAAATTTATCATCAAAGTATCATAATTATGTCAATCCCGATGATGCATGTATCCCACTAATCTGCCCCCCCAAAACTTGCTTTCCTGAAAAGCAGTATAAATGAACTGCTCTTGAGAAGACTGAGGACAGAACCTGAACAGTTTACAATAATGTGATAAGAAAAAGACCGTAGTTTCATTATAATTCAGAACAAACCACACGAAAGGTATCTGCATAATACGGGATGCCCTTGTGGAGGACGTTTGAAAGGAAAATACTTGTATTTCCGTTTTACATCCAGCCAGACCGTTCCCTGGGATTCAGACTCAGATCTAACTACAAGTGTTTCAAATCGAAGATTCAAAGGCCACCATAAGAGGAGATATTATAAAAAGTTTTGTTAGCAATTAAAAAATGTATTATCCTATATGCTTGCATCGAATAACCTATTAATAAATACAGAATAGTAGTTCTTTTCTTCTGGAAGTTCTGAACAAAGCTATCAAGAAGATCGATTTGTTTCAGTGAATGTGATTCATGCCTCACCAGTATGACAGTGATAGGCCTCATATGTCTTTTGTATTTGACGGAAGTTGGTGGAAATTCAGTTGTCTCTAAATATTCTCCATAAATATTCGTCTTAAATATTCTCCAGGCACATTTAATATTCTCCAGACATTGATACTAGTCTATTACACTATTAAACTGCTCTGAAGTTTTTTTAATTGCTCCGAGTTCTATTCTTTAGACTGATATAAACAATCATTTAACCAGCTTTTTGTTACAATGATGTCTAGAAGAAATTGGAGAAGGCGTTATCTCCTCACCCGTATAGCGGATAGAAAATGTTCAATAGCAGTTTGGCACATACATTATAGTATGCAGTAGTTTAGAAGCTATGTTTTAATCCTAAATGAGGCCTGTTTTCAATGCAAAATGTAATGTCAATGTATTCATTTCTTCAATGATAATGAATAATCTCAAAGAAGAGATCAGTTGCACTCCCAAACACTTTCGAAGTATAGATAAAAGAAACACTAGGCGAAGTATTGTCCAATAAGAGGAGTACAAATAAATAAGAACAGAAGCGAAATTGCATTTGCATCAGCTTGCTGTAATCTAAACAAATCGTTTTCGTACTACTGCTAATCTCAGTGAATGATCTAAGTCTCACATCGGATTTAACCATGATGCAAGTTTAATAATTTACAGCACTTAGCTTCTATTAGAGATATAAAAAACTGATCTTCAGGTAAAGAGAATAGTTAGGTTTATTTATTCACAATATTGATAACAATAGATGAATTCAGACTGATATACGATGCTACTAGTAGAAATAGTAGTATCGGGATATGTACCATTCGTTTCCGTAATGTATACTTAAACAAAATTCCGTAAACGTTCTATACAACTCTTTATTTTGCCCTTTAGATAAAATAACATCACACCTGTTTTACGTTTCTGACACGAGTTTATGAGAAAAACAGTTAACGTTATGAAACAAAAGCACACAATTAGTATCTAATAGCACATGTGAAATGCTCATCCTATAATAATTATAATAAATTATTTTTAAAAATAGAAAAAAGTATTCTTATTTATAGAAAAACCGTTTATATGACACTTTATACTGCTCACTGTTACACTTTCTGACAAATTAAATTTGTACTATGACTAGTTTAGGAAACTCCTGAGCTTTGTCAAATTATTATGTAAGGATTATGTTAATTTTATTAACAGTTAAATTCTTTTAAGTTCCTTCCCTGTCAGATTCTTAACTTCAACTTACTACTTCCGGCCAAAACGTAGTTTTGGAATCACTCTGAATACTTAATGAGGATGAGCGGTATTTAAACCGCGAAGTCTACTTTCTGAGTTGGAGAGAATCAGAGTTTCTGATTTGCGCGCGTCTGCCTTTTGGCTACTCTCTCTCAAAGCTGTTATTACTCTCGGCCGTACTCAGGCCCTTGATAAGCTTCGTAGTCAAATAGTGTTAAGGGGCCAACTCGATTAGAATCTTGATAGCTTCGGCTATATATCTTTAGTTTCATAATATGTATATATGTTTTAGTTTATTTCTTAGTCTCTTAAGTCTCTCAAGTGTCGGCTTTTATTGTACACTCCAAGACGGAGTTTTGTTAAATCTTATTGGAACAATAAAGGGTTAGTTACCCTCCCATCTTGTTGTTTCTTGTTACACGAACTTAAGCGATTATTCGCTAATTAGTTCTTAAGGTTACTCACTTTTGACTGCAATTACACAGTGGTAAACCTCACAATATATCACAACCTGTCCTTGGGAAAATGATTAATTTTACAGGGCTTTCGTGATTTTTACTCACTGTAATGTAAAATTATCCGATAAAATCACTTGTTCTGAAACTAAGTACACCTGGCAAATTCACAGCCTTTTCAACAATAATATGGGGATTATGTTTAACTCAGTACACACAATTAAGCCTGTTGACAACTCCATTAAGTTTAAACTGTGCTGCATCCTACCAAATAATGCTACCCATAAATCCCGGTTCACGTATAAACAACTTCTAGACCCATTCACAAAATTGTACCCGACCGCTCAAGTCATTACGCCGCTGGACTTTTTTTATGGGGCACATTAAAAGATGAGGTGCACTTTCGTCTCCCAACAACCTTGACATACTTTGGGATGAGATTTATGCGGTGTGCGCAGAAATCCCATTGGACACTTGGGTGCGGAGTATGGAATCAGTCGTGATTTGTACTCAGAAATGTAGAAGGCCACCATTTTAAACATTAACTTTAAACACCATTTGCAACATTCAGTTTTACCAGAAAGATCATTTATTTTTCAAACTGGACTATAGCCTTACTGTTCTTTGAAACTCAATTTTGTAGGTTCGAAAATAAATTTTCTACGACAGTTCAGTGTAGACATTTTTCTGACGCACTCTGTAGACAAAACTGATGAAACTAGCGTAATAGTAAATCCTACTATTCTCAGCATATTGGGTCATGAAGAATTTTTTTTTCTTTCCTAAGGTACTTCAGTTTTCTTTTTATCGTTTCTTATCATTATACAGATATCTTTTGGAAGGCATTGTTTAATTCCACAAGTAATGACTTAAATCATCTTCTATTACATTCAACTTCATAAGCTTTCCTTTGTGGCGTTCGGTAAGAAAAAATACTCAGAATAGGATTATATGATTCTTGACTTCTTACAATTTATAAGAGCAAACTGAGGTAGTAAGCAGCAATGTCGTATCGAATTATCGTTGCAACGTGTAGCGAAGCTAATGCTTAAGAAATGTCTATAATAATTTGTAAAATTCGGTTTCAGATGCACAGATTTAATTGGTCCTACATAAACTGTTTAAAACTCTTTGGAATTTAGGGAACGTGATAAATCTATTGTGCCATCGCCGGGATTCGAACTGCGTATCTTAAAAGTTTCTGATGGAAGAGCTAAACGAAGACTCTGAGTGTACGCACGGAAGAATGAATTAATTTCTTGTGGTCTTACTCAGAAAATGACCCTCAAATCTGAATACTATTCATTTTTAAGATTAGGTGAATTTGATACAATATAAAAAGTTGCTATGAAAATTCTAACACGATTATGTAAACCATGTTCAAAGGATGGGGAAGTATAAAGACCGAAAAACAAGCGTCATGCGAGTTAACATAGCAGCAAATTTCGAAGAATTTTAAAATATGTTCTTCTCAGCTACTGCGGGAATAGATATCTAATTTGTAAGTGATTACTGATAAGTAAAAATGAACATGGAATGCTGTGTACAAAAGAAAAAAAATCAACAATAGCTGGATATAATTCACCCTTTTGGATTCTTTCAAAAAAAAAAAAAAAAAAAAAAAAAAAAAAAGAGTTTAACTGAAAGAGGCTGAACATAATTCACAGTTTTGGATCTTTTCTAAAAATGAATTTTAATCCAAAGAGGTTGAAGCTTATAATTTTGTGTTTGCGGTTAGTGTAATTCTGGATAGTTCGTAATTTAGCATGACGCCACTATTACTGCAGAATAATGCGCTAAAGATTTAGAACATGTCTTCTAAAAAGCCAGCAGTAGTCAACAGTAAATTTTTATGCTGTTTCATATTTACAGCAGACTATATGTTGCAAGCATTAGATAGGGAAAACTGTACGAATATAATATTGATAGTCTATGTCATACCAATGTCTCTTAATCTATTGCTAGTTGTTCATATCGTTTCACTTTCTTAACACTTTTGTGAGAAGAGAAATATTATCGTGGAAATCGGGACGCCTTCCCAGATATTTTTAATTATAGAAACACACATTAAATTCCCGGAGGAATAAATTCACTTGTCACCTAGGGATATATATATGTATATATGATTAGATGAAGCTTATTTTGATCCTGATGTAAAGATAAATCTGTCCGAGAAATAGTCACTAATTTGACAGTTAAAACAGTAGGAATTTTTTTGATATTTTTATATGTCTTTTTACTTTATACCTGTTAAGCTATCAAGTCGACTAATGCAAAATTTTTTATACGTTTTAAATAATTTTAGTCTTATGTTTTCTTTTGCGAGCCATAATATGTACAAAAAGACAAATATAAATTTGAGATTTACAAGTAAATGTTTCTGTGGTACACTGTAGGAATACCTGTTTTCAGTAGGAGGAATTCTTGTTGGAATAATTAAGAGCTGCTAGGCATTTTACAAGTTTGGATATTCATTATGAATTCAAAAAATAAACATCGTTTCCTATCCAGATGTAACTTTTCTTAATTTTTTGTAAATCAGTTCAAAATACTTGACAAAATAGATCCTGATTCAGTATTTCGCTAAGTATATTTCGTTGCAAAACTTTTTTTTTTCAGTTCTTTTATAAGGTATTCCTCCCCCCTTCTTGGCATGCCTTCGTAGTGTGGTGGTCTGCACGCTAGGCGCGTATTCCAGAGGTCCGTGGTTCGATTCCCTTCGAAGGCGTTGCTAATTTTTCATCTCTTCTTCTTCCAATCACCCTAATGTCTCTACACTTTTATAATATTAACTTCGAATATGCGTTTCAAAATCCCTTTGTAGGGACTGTTTTATTTAATTATGAAGAGATAAACACTAATATGATCTTTATGTACTTAAGATTTTTATTAGAAGCAAATAGTAATACTACATACATTTTAATAGACCCATAATCTCTTTGCTGTGTTGTAAATCAGACCTTTCAGATAAAATTTTAATATGAAGGAAATTTCATTTATAGTAGTGTTTCAAACTGCTGCTTTAGAGTACGCTTTATGATTGGGCTCACAAATGATACATTCATTCTATATCAAAGTACTTTTTTTATAACGAGTCTCTGATCAATTTCCTTTCTTCGTTCAATGTGAAAATCTCCTTTGTACGTACGTAATCATAATGTTTTTCTTATAAATATATCTGCGCTGTAAAACTTGATTGATCCTCTATTATTACTGATCGCAATCCATTTCCTGGAACCCATTATCAATGTTTCTTTTCATATATGTTCCTCTCTAAACTTTGATAGATGCATACTTAAGAGGGGACATTTGGGTTTTGTGATTCTTTGCTATTCACAATTCAGAAGGATTGGAGTTATTTCAGACCTGTCTATGAAAAGTGATGTCTATATCTAGCTTCGTGTTTTAAAAGAAAGCTTCACGAGTTTACATTTCCAACATTTTATCATCCCTAGTAGTTTATGATATTGTATGTTAAAAACTGAATTATCAGTTCTTACACTTACATGCATTTTCGTGTTATATATACGTAATAATACGCATAATTACACATAAAGAAGTTATAATATTTGCTTTGCTATTTTGTTATTTGTTGCATATAAAAATTATTGTTTTAGCTGTGCTAAAAATTCTTTAACTGATTGTGATAAAAATATCATAACAGTAAATGCAGAACTATTACTGATATGTTTAAAAAAGATATCCGCATTTTTACCATTGCTAGGTGAAACTTTTCCAAGCGTATGCAGCAAACTTGTGTATTATGCGTCTTCATAAAATTATTGAACACGTTACTAAATAACTTTATAAACTATGTAAATATTTAAGTAAAATACTAGATACGTGCAAATCGAAAATTATTTGAGAATTTCTTTCAGCACAAGACGCCTTTTCCTACATAAAATACAGTATTTCCTGTCTTTAACATTTATGTATTCATTCAAGCCTTTTAGAATTGGTTAGCAGTGCCAGTTAAAAGGTGGTATACACGGGCATTCGTCTGAAGTAATGGGGCGGCAAATTAGTCTGAGGCTAAAAAGTTTCAAATATTAAACCAATATTTCATATTTTAGAAGATTTTTATTACGGCACTTATCTAAAATTAATTGAAGTGTAATTGAAGTGGCAAAAGCGAATAAGTTCGAATATTTGTTTTTAAGTAAATTCTATAAAACTGGACAGCGGGCAGTATCTAATTGGAGCGATCTCTTTCGAAGGGTAAAAAAAATAATGAAGCATTGAAATGAATAATATAAACTAATATGTGAAGCAAATTTTAAAAATAAAGTTTATAGAACCAAAATGCTTTTAAAAGAAAAATGTCTTCTTAAAATCCATAGTTGTTTCAGATTCTAATTTTCCTGTTCTTTCTCATTTCATATTTCATTTGGATAAATGTTTCAGTCTATAAGGCAGAAAGAACATAAATTCAACAATTTATTATTGAACACATTACTAAATAATTTTATAAACTATGTGAATATTTTAAATAAAATACGTGATATGTAATATTTTAAATAAATAAAATATGTGATATTTTATTCTCATATTCAACGGTGGACACATTACATGCTTAATTTCAATGGAATGTATTGAATTAGGGACAGCTAATTAGTAACAAACTGCTGCTTTTTTCGTGTTGATGATTGCTGCACATGTTGAGGAACGAATTCAAAGGAATGAAAGCGTTTCAAAGGTAAGGCCTGACAAAGGACGTCTAGAACTTTCAATAAATCAGTTAAAGCCGGTAACGGTGGACGACGTGCTTGCACAGTTGTTTCCAGAATAGCAAAAAGGTTCTCAAGAGGATTTAAGTATAAGCTTCCTGGTGGCTATTACTGTACATAGAATTCAGTGGAATATTTATTGAAATAGATAGTAGTCAATTGTAATAAAAGCAGGTTTCCTGCTACTGCGCTACATTTCCATCCTTATGCCTGAAAAGCATGAAAGGGTATAAGTTGTCATCCAGAAGAATTGCGTATTTAGATGTTAAAATAACTCTTTGTGCTAACATCAGATGTCCAGCCGACAGAAACCCCCCAGAGCATCAATGGGCGACCATAAGTAGTTCATACTTGGCGTATTGAATAACAGATTCATCTGGCAGGCGCCATATGTTTATCCTACCATCAGCAAGATACAGTCGAAATCGAGACTTATCGCTCCATGTTACTCACTTTCAGTCATCGATGGTCCAGTTACAGCGTTCTGTGACCCATGCAAAATGTTGATAGCGAGGGCGTGCAGTGATTGATGGTACACTCTTGGCTCGTTTTTGAAGTTCATAAAAAAAGTGACCATAGCACAGTCTAATGACTGACCCACTAAATTCATCATTGGTTTGGTCACCTAAAGTAAGGTTTGGTGTCGTTGGCAACATATTTTGGAACTTTCATTCACTATTTACGATACGGCTCAGTCATCGAAGATCACGTTAATTCAAAGCAGCTTGCCATAGCAGTTCTCCTAGTTGCTCTTCCGTTTCCCCCAAACAAAAACAGGATATTTCGATGTCAGTTACACTGATGTCACTTCTTCTCTTGAATATTTGTACCAAAATTTAATCATGGTTTGAAGCTTCATTTTCAGTCACGTTCATTTAAAATTCTTAATTTATATATTCGTATGACAAATAATTTCATTATAAATGGTCAAATTGTTAATACAGAAGCGCATGTACGACTTGGTGAAAGAAATGCACATTTAAGTTCATCCAGTATCTGAAGAAAGATGAAAGAAGGATGAAGATCCAGTATCTGAAGCTAAATCAATTCTTACATGTATGCTAACTATTTAATTAATTAAATTAATTCAAGTACGACTGATCTTTCTCTCTCTCTCTCTGGAAAAATTAGAGACTTCCTGATTTTCTATTAAATTGTGGTAATATTAGTTAAAATAGATTTTTGGCTAAATGTTTGTTGGAAAAAAGAGAACAAGTACTAAATTCAAAGTTTCGTGAAACCTGCAATTGTTAAATTGAGAAATTCATTAAACTCTTGTTCACTAAATCGAGAATTCCTCAAATACACTTTTGTTAACTAGACATTGGACTGTACCTTAAAATTTTCTATAAATAAAATATAAATATGACGAGCATTTAAATATACCATTCGAGCTAAACTATGCACAGTTGCAAGTGATATCCTATGAAAGCCATTTCTTCAATAGGATGATTAAAGCAAAAAGGAAAGAAACGAAACTGATCCGCGTGTGTTAGTCCTTAAAGCAAATATCCACGCGTTTGTAATTAGTTACTTACTGTGTTTTTCGTTATTTTTAGCTATTTTTATGTGAAAAATATCATCCTCTCATTTTTTAAAGCTTTTATAAAATAGTCAGGAATGAATTCGTAGGTAATGAGGAATTAAAAAAAAGGATTTTAACTTCAAATGAAAATCAGCCTTTTGTTAGAATGCAAATTCGAAGCATTTTGTTAGAACGAATTTGGTGCATTTAAATTTCCATCAGTTTTCTCGTATATTCTATTTATTACTTATTTGTACTAGATGAACTTTTATTCGCTATTTATTGGGGGAATCCGTTTAACTTCTTTGGAAAAACGTTTTCGCAAGAATCTGGTAAACTTTGTTGTTAGTTGTAGAGCACTGAAACCCCACAAAACGAAGATAAATCGCAATATTCAACCATCGAAAGGAAACAAAACTTAAATAACTTTCCTTTTGACATTTCTTTCTTTTGTTTCCTTTGACAAACTGTTTGTGGTCTTCCGAGAAGGAAATAAATATTTACGGATCCTTTGTTGGACTTTGCTGTTCACAGCATTCTCAACTTAAATTGAAAACTCTCAACCATTTCACGTGAAATAAAAATACGTTTTCTACTTTGACGTTATTTTCTTCTGTTTTTTACTTCCTGTATAATTTTCATTGAAATCCTAACATATCTCATTAACACTAAATGCAAGTTATCGAATTAATATTGCAGGCTTTTTGAGTTTTTTTTTTTTTTTTTTTTTTTGTAAAAATATTTCTTACTTCCATTTTGGAAACTCATAAATAAATTTAATTTTTCTTTCAAATACTATTTTCAAATCATACAAAAATTAAGTGCTGTAATAAATTAATTCAGTCTACTTGTATCTTTATTATTATTGTGCAGTATACTTTTAGAGAGCGCTCCTAAGTAGATCATAAATCCTTTGCTATCTGAATAATTAGTTTTCATTAGTATGCATTAAGAGGGATTGTTTATGTCTTGAATACTAGAATTATCTTGTAAATAAAAGATATTTTCTTTTTCAAATTTTATCTTAAGTTATTACTCAACGTATAAATATTTTATACATATTACCTTATAAGAAAACAATCTATAAATAGCAAATTAAAAAATACAGAGAAAAGTTTTCAGCGAGCACATATTTAACTGCTATATGATTATGGTAAAGTGTTTGTCTACTTATATTTTGACTGTTCCAAAACATGCTACAGATTCTCTACTTTAAGGGCTGTTCATTCACTCATATAAATAAACACATATTACATACATATACACATATCTGGTCATTACGTTGAGTGAAGAAATGGGAGTGACGCCGCAAATGAAGAATCTATACAATCCGCATACTAAGCTTTTAACATCTAGCATTTTTATGTCACATAAACTAGAGTAGATCCTACAAATGAACTTGGCGAATTCTCTCACAGGTGTGAAGTATATACCTGCACAGAAAAAAGGCTGAAAATAACCCTTTATTAAGACACAATAACACGCCGAATAAATATTAATTCAGAAGTCAAACAACAAAAATCAGCGTTATATTTACAAAATTTTTAAAGGACTAGATTCGATGGTTTTACCGAACCACCATCTTCAGCTGCAAAACGCAAATTTGCGGTTTGCGAACAAAAATTTTAATAATATGAGCTAACCTCAGGTAATGCTCAAAGTAGACCCTAAATGTCGTTATATATGTTTCTGACTTACGGGAAATTTGGTTTAGTATAATTGAATCGCCGTTTCAAAGAAGGAGAGTTCTGTATTTAGTGGCCTTAAAAGCTAATAATGTATTCAAAATTAGTTACGGACAACTCCAATTTGATTCTTCAGCTGCAAAACCGCAAATTTGCGGTTTTGCAGCTGAAGATGGTGGTTTGGTAAAACCATTGAAACTAGTCCTGTGAAAATTTTGTGAATATAACGCTGATTTTTGTTGTTTGACTTCTGAAACCTTTTATTAATTCAAACTAAGAACAGAAGTCACGATCTTCGTGCTTTATAATAAAACCAACAACTTGCGGTGGAACGTAAACGTTATAACATAAATCAATTCAAGTCCAAATATAATAGTGCTGGATTAGCACGTTAAGTTACGGCTAGCTTAGGTTGGCTGAACAAACTAACAAACGTGACACTTTTCCGAATGACCAAAGGGCGTATTAGCGTAACGGCAAGATCAGCTACGAGACATGCGCTGGGCTAGCGAAAATACGCTCTGACTTAAACTGAGAGGTTTACCCGTTTAAATACTCACTTCACTTAGCTAAAATTTACATCCTGCCAAGGAAATGCGAGAGAAGGTTGAGGAGTTAAGGAAAGAGAACAAAAATTTGAATAATATGTTAATTTCAACTAAAGGAAACCCTACAAGCTAACCTCAGGCAATGCTGAAAGTCGGCCCTAAATGTCTTTATATATGTTTCTGACTTATGGAAAATTTAGTTTAGTATAATTGAATCGCCGTTTCAAAGAAGGAGAGTTTTGTATTTAGTGTCATTAAAAGCTAATAATGTATTCAAAATTAGTTACGGACAACTCCAATTCGAAGCTACAAACATTAATACGTCAATAAACTGCTTTGCATTTTGCATTTTTCTGAAGTACAGTATGATTTTTAATTTTCATCACCTTTATTGATATCAAGAAATATAAAAGATATTTGAAGAAAGGCTTTTCACCCTTTAGCATGTCTTCAAAATGTTTTGAATACTTCTTAGATTAGTGATTATCTAGCACTTGCGGTTGGTCATTGGTAGAATTCAAAAACAATTTCAAACTGTCTGGCTCATTGAGACAACTGATTTAAAACTAGTAGAACCTGTTGATACTTGACAGCCTACAGCTTTAAATGAGTGGCATGGAACTTATGTGGGGAACTGAAATGAAACATTGGTAAACTCCTTTACGGAAGGCAGCATAAATTTAGTTTAAAGAGTTTGATGCTCTAATGCAGTTTTGAAAATCTGTAACTATTATTTCTCTTAATCAATTTGTAATCATCTGTATTATTCCTTTCTTATCAGTAGATTTTATGTAGGGTTAAATACATTTTGAAAAGACTTAGTATTATCGGGTAAAGAGATATGAGGATGCCTCGATGCAGGAGAAAAGGCAATATTTCACGATATTTGAATTGTTATATATGGAAGAATTTATAAAATGAAATTATTAAAAAATGTAGCGAATGCTCTTAATTGCGATGCCTATTACGTAGAGAAAATTATGTGAAGTCTTCCAACTGAAACTATTCATATAGCAAAAATGTGCGATATTATAGGTTTTTTAAGGTCAGAAATCTTAAAATTATTTTCAGCGGTTTATGGCCTCCCATCGCTGCACTCAGAGATTTATTATGCTACAAAATGAAAAACAGCAGTGGGTGGTCCTTACCGAATGTGGAAGCTTTTTTGTAATGTTAAAGGTTTGGAGAGGCAAAATTCTTCCGCTTCTAACATTTATATTAACCTCTCTCTGTATTCACTGGAGTTCTGCGTTTTTCATGCTGAAGTTATTCGTGCAAAAGTACTATTACTGAAATATTAGATCATGAGTCACTCATTCCAGTATCAGTTTGTGTAGCCTTTTGATTATATATTTTGAGTAGATAAGTATTATTTTACCAGGGGAAAATAAAACATAAGTCTTTAGAATAATTTTAATTTTATTCCGAAATACATAAATAAATAAAAATAAATACGTAGTGCATAATAATTGTAGTGTCTTATTTTATAATATAGAAATGGAAATGGTAAATGAGACATTAAGCTTGGAATTCCCTTTTTCATTTCAAATAAGAAACACGCATCCGAGCTTATGTTACTAGCAAAGATTGCGTTTAACATGCAGCAGCAAGTTATGGTTGCAACACGACTTCATTACGTAGCAAATGGTTATGAGGCAATTAGATTGGAAGATTTGTGGCTATACCGTGGCTATACCGTGGAATGTATGTGGCTATACCGTGGAATGTATGTGACATATGTGGCTATACCGTGGAAATAATTGTAGTGTCTTATTTTATAATATAGAAATGGAAATGGTAAATGAGACATTAAGCTTGAAATTCCCTTTTTCATTTCAAATAAGAAACACGCATCCGAGCTTATGTTACTAGCAAAGATTGCGTTTAACATGCAGCAGCAAGTTATGGTTGCAACACGACTTCATTACGTAGCAAATGGTTATGAGGCAATTAGATTGGAAGATTTGATTTTACCGTAGTATTTTTCCTCGTGTACAGTTCGAAAGCAGAGCAAAATATCCATTAAAGAAAATCTCCTGGTAGGAATTATAGAAGGGGCACCGATGCAGAAACTTAGATAATATTTGTGGAAGCATTCGTTAATAATCTATTGAAAAAACAAAAAATACGTTACCTTCCTGGTGAAACATTAACCGCTGATTTATGTGGTTGGGCATTGTTCTTCAGTTTGAAAAAAATTGACTTTCTAGTGCCACTGCCTCATTTCCTGTAGAGAAAATAACCTCATGAGAGGATGCAATCAAAAATGTAGCTTTATAGTATATGACTTGCTATGCGCATGTATTTTCTGAATAGGTCTTATTCTCGTGCATGTATGGCATTTAACACTTGGTATATGCAGAAAATGTGCACGAGAATTTGTATTTACACATCTTCTTACGGACTTATATTTCGTTTAACGAATGAAAACATATAAAAATTTCATAAATATATAAAGCAAAAGTTCAATGTAATATATTAATTTTTTAACAACGTGTGTTATTTTTATGTAAAAAGGTTAACCTGCACTTAAGAGTTTTAGGTAACCTGCAGGTTTCATTTCATTCATACATTCATTGGCTACATTATTGGGCATAATACAGACGACGTCTTTGTTTGGTATGTGATAGAAAAGTACTCTAAAAGCTATCATCATTTTTTTTAATGGAATATTTTAAGAAATGAAACATTTTAGGTGCACTAAATGAAACACTAACTTTACGTTCTTTTGATGTTTTTTCTGTTTCTTGAATAGATTTCAGAAATCTTTATCACTATTTATAAGTACATTTGTAATGTACAATCAGTATGTTGCAAATTTTGTTCTTCAGATTATTTCAAAATGCCTCGTGCTTTTTAATTTTTTCATACATGAAGCAAAATTTAAGGAACAATAAAGAATTTTGAAAGGAAATACAGGACATTCTGATAGTTATAACTTCTTTTAAAATAAATTCATTTAAATGTAACATTTCTGCAGTAAAATTCTAATTTTTTTTTATTAAATCTAGCAGGTTACTGTTTCATCACATATTGTAAATCAAGCAATGTTACCACGTATTCTTTGCAAAAAATTACCTGATGTATTTCATTTTGCTAAAGTTAAATCAGTATAGTTTGTATTTAATATAATTCTTCAAATGAAATAACCAGATTGACGATTGGAAGTGAATTCCCACTAGACGCCAACTTTGAGTGTAGTGGAATTGACTGAAAAGTAAGTGATTTTTCCATGGCGCAAATTCAATAATTCTGGGTGTTTGTTCACCGTACCGTTCAGATAAAACGTCCTCATCACTCCACACGATGTTTCAAGGTTAGGAGTCATCGATTTTCTTTCGGTAAAAAAAGTCACTGCAAAAGATATGTGTCGGTCACTGACAGTATCAAGCAACTTCTGGTTGTGGCTGATCTTATATGTAAAAAGTGCACTATTTTTCTCAGTATCTTCCATATTGTTCCATATCATATGTATAATTGTCGTGACACTGAATGTGCACTGCTGACGCTATTGATCATTCGTCAGTGACTGCTCGGCAATGGCTGTTGCTACCTCTGAAACGACTACTGCACTGATAGGCTTTCTACTATGTTGAACGCATCAGTACCCACGTTTTTGGAACCACGATATTATGTCTTGTTGAATCTTTGGGGCAACCTTCTTTCGACATCGGTTTTAGCCAAGAGCTGCTACACCATTTTCCTTGTTTGCATGTTCTGGTAAATTAATAGCCATCGTAACCGAAAGAATGCTATTCACTCGATCTTTTCCTTTTTGTGAATAGGACTCAGGCTCAGTCCATCTGCTTATCAAATCAGATTGTATTCCTCGTTACTTGCAGTGCCACATTATTATTCTTTGTAAGCTTATAATGCTTTAAAATATAAAAACAACAGTTTTAAATGCCCCAATGCTTGAAAATGATAAAATAACCGATAGTTGTTTATTGCATATCTTTTCAAGTATTTTGGCTGTAATGCATCCACTAGCGGAAATTTTTAAACTAATTTTTTTTATTCCCCATCTTCTTATTTTTCTAGAATCTTTCAGCGCATCCTTTGAATTATTTATTTACAAATTTTAGATAAAATTCACATTTTAGTTACACCCGTAGAGTGCTCTGAATAGGCTAAGTTTAATTACGATGACTTTGTATTCGCAAATAGAGTACAAGGAATTGAGGGGAAGGAGACTAACGATTTTGAAGGTTTTTAAAAACTGACTAATACTTCGTTCCTAAAAAATTGTAATGGCACTCTTAGCTAATCGAAATCCATCACTACACTACCATACATAAAAAGCAAGAAGCTTTGAAATTTAATCGCTTTAAAACTTTTAAGTCCAATACACGTCGTAAACCCGAGATATAAGCTCACGTACTAAAAACACCATCTTAATTCTTGGACATAAAAAAAGACAGCATATAATAAATTAGTCTTAAAGCCATGAAGAGAGATCATTCTACAATGATTGAGAGTTGGGAGTATAGGTCAAAAAGTAAATAAAATAAAATAATAATAATAAACTTTGGAAGAAGATACATGTTGTAAAGATTATATTTTTGAAAAACCTTACCAGAATTTCTCTTGAAAAGAGAAAATTCAGAAATGTTTATGAGGCTATGATACATTTTAAAACCGTGTACATTGCTCCATTTAATCGCGCTTTTCGGTCTATTATATTTATATTTAGATATATTAAGAATAAACATTACTGAAAATATGGAAATGAGATTTTTAGTTTCATGTTTGAGTTGATAAATGACTCGCTGAAACAACAAAAGCTTATCATTATACAATTAAGCGAGCAAAACTGCATGGTTTTTTTTTTTTAAATACCAAAACATAATGTTTTCTGTAAGACAAGTGCTTCAAATATTTCTTGTTAAGATCTCTTGAAGATGATTGCCGAGTACCAGCTTGCACATGTTACAGAATAGATGGTATGTGCAAAGTTATTTAATAATTCTACTCCATATTGCAATTAGTGCTTTCCTCAATGTTTGCATAGTTTACTTATGCGTCATTTATATCTGAGTTTGTTTCTCAAGTATACATAATTTACACCAGTGTTCCTCAACCCAGTTTTTGAAAGGTTTTACTAATACCCTTTGGACATCCATCCTTTTTGCATGTATGCAAGAATTCATACGTGTGTATTCAATTAATATAGAATTTATTTATTTAATATTGTTACTTTTTTCCTTCCTTCTCGTTCGTACGGGGTTCGTGTGGATTTGGAGTGAATAACGACGACACTTGATGAAGTATCGAAACACACATTATTTACCAATCAGGACAGCTCCAAAACACTTTTACATTCGTCGAAGATCTACAATAAACACACTGGAACAATCAGCGACACAGCCTTCACACTGTCAGGCAATAACGGTGGAGACAGTTTCACTGCAAAGCACCAGAGTACAGCTTCCGACTCTGCTCGGTCGTTCTCGGAAGTCCATGTACTCTCGAGACTCTCCACGCTACAACTCGCGATGCACTCGACGACACACAGAGCACGGCTCCCGAATCTTCGGTTTAGTAGTTCCTGGAGCTCAACAAGCTCTCTCGGCAATGCACTAACCGCGATACACTAAGAGACTCTTCGATGCACTCGACGACCCACTCGGCACTCGCTGCCGGCTGTCAACTCGATCGTCTCCGCAGGGACTAAATAGATGAGACATACTCTAATTGACTGCAGACCAGCAGGGTTTATATAGCTTTCGGCTTGTGTTCGAAAACATTCTGGGCTAAACCGTTAAGAATTTGTTCTAGAAGGTTCTCCAACCGTCCATGGTATATCGCCAATTTTGTCGCCGAAGATCGCGAAATGTGGCAACCCTGCCTTCCCTTGCTATTTTATGGCAACCCTAAATCTTCTTTGCGGGGAAGCTATCTCACCGCGCCTGTACTTTTCGTAACAATATTTATAATTCTTTTCAAACGTTTGCTGACAAAAAATTAAAAATAACATCACATTTTGCATTTTCTTACGATAAAAATTATGCATAAAGTTGCTCATGCAATTATTTACTAGAAATAATTATACAATACAGTATTACAGACATTACATTAATAAGAACTATTAGGTCATCCGAAACGTTCTGCAGTTTTTTAATGATAAATACAAATGAAGCAGTACAAAAACATACATCTTTATTGAATTCAAATAAGTACCATTTTATTCAATGACTGTTTTGCTGTCTGTTAGTTAGATTCAAAATTCTGTTTTTTAAAAATGTCATTAAGCTTATTCGTAAAGTAGCTACCAGCGTGCTGTTTCTCCAAAGAGTCTCCAAAGAGTATCCAAAGTCTCCAAAGAAATGAACTCCACGCCATTCAGAAAATTATGAAGTGACCTGAAGAGCTTAAAATTCCAAGAGAATTAGGTCTGTTAATAAGGGGTTTGACGCAAAACTTTTCAACCATACAGAATAAGTTTCTGTCTGACATTCTGACATTCATCGAAATTTGAGGCCGAGCATTCTCATGCTGGAAGACACCTCGAAGATTTGTCAGTTTTGGGCATTTCGCTTCGATTTCTCCTTTTAAAATTAGGAACACCTGGGAACAGTAAACAATATCTTTTCGAATGTATTGTTTGATTAGGCGTCGAACACTTCATAATAGGCAATTTCTTTGTAGTTCAACCATACACAAAGCATTACGGTTTGAGGGTGCAGGTCTTCCTGGATGTTACTAAATTTGGCTTACCCAATGATCTTTTTCTTGTAACCTTATTGTACATTATCCACTTCACATCTTCATTAATAAGCTGTTTCAAGAAAGGAGCTTCTTTATTTTTTTCCAGCAACGAATTACAGACTCGAGGAAGCATATTCTGATCTGTTAAGTTATGGGGTACACATACATCGTAGTAGCATACATACGTGATCTTATTCAATTCATCATGTACAGTACTTTTTGGAATATTTATTCTGCCTGATAGTACCTAAAATGTAGAACTTGAATTTTCAGAAGGAGTGTTTTTAATAAGTCCCTGTTTACAGAGGAGGGTCATCCAGAGTGGGCATCATCTTCAAGGCTGAAATTTCGACTTGAAGACTGTAAACTTCTCAGAAACAGCACATAAACAGCATACACAGCGCAAATTTCGCGAGCACTTTGAATAGCATTTTATTTTTCTTTTTTTTTAAAAAATAAAAGAGCTTAAATATACTTTTGATTTCTCCATTCTTAGGATTAACCTGGAAGAAAAATTATGCTACAACACACCATAGAATCGATTAATGTCACTGTGTTTCAGCAGTATCAAAAGAATTTGGGAAAAACAACACACATTTTGATTTGAAAAAAACGTTAACTGTTTTCTATGACTCATTAATTAACCAACAGTTTGGCAATAACGAATTTGGAGGAAATTTATTAAGTTTTCAGTGTTAGGGTTAGTATTTATTAAAAAAATAAATCAGTATTTCAACAATTTTGGGTGATATCATTATTTTGTTAGAAATTCGCATACAACATCAAAGTTAATTTTTCCTTAAAGTGGTGTTTTAATTGGTATTGTTTGGAGAAAGACGAGAAAATTATTACTCTGTTCTCTACGTAATGTATTCCAGGTTTAAATAAATTGTTTCTAATCATGTCATTATATCATGATTTTAAAATCATTGCTATTTATGTCCCTCTTTCTAAAATGAAAAGCTTCACTGTATCCGCTTGAAGCATAACATCCCGTGGGTTATTTCAATTCCCAAATATATTTGAATTGCCCTGTCGCCGATACACTCCATTGTAAACATAGGAAAGTTTAAACATTATTTGAATATGGACTGCCAGTCGCCCAAGGAAAGAAAAAACTGATATAATTGATTTGTAGGAAAGTGAATTATAACAACGTATTTTAGATTTATTTGGCTAAAGTCTCGCACATGAAGTCTTACGAGAAACAGGTCATGTTTCACATTAGAAGCAAACAAATCTACTGAAATTCTATGTAGTCATTGCATTTATTTCCTTAATAAATCAATTATTGGTCGAACTGCCAGATACAAGATTATGGACGCATGGCCATCGTTGTTCATTGAAAAATAGTTGGTCCTTCAATTATTTTTGGAGTTCCATTTCCGCGGAGGGATATGGTTGCATAAATGCTTGACAAATCTGTTTTCGTGAAGTCCGAATCAGATAATTACCTAACTGCTTGTCTTCAACATAACTCATAATTTAACTAGTCGCATTGGCAGGGCCCTTTGCGAAGTGCAGTTATATAGCATTCGTTATTATTTTGGTTTGTTAAAGCTGTTATCATTTCTTCTAATGGAAACTCAATATCAAAGAATGTACGTACGAAACAAATTGTATTATCCAATTTGTCATTTTAAAATTGGTTAAAAGGAATTTACACAAAATCTTAAAATAGACATTAAAATATGTATATGTATAAAAATAATATGTTAAAATGGACATTAAAATAGAAATTAAAATAATGCTGCTAGTATGGTATGACAAAATTTATTCTGTATTTTAAACTATAACATTTTAACTACCATCATCAAAATTTTTCTTAATTAATTACTTCCGGTAAATTTATTAATAATAACTTATGAAGAGCATAAAGCATTTTTTGAACAAACAAATTCTTTTTACTATCATATGGTATGCATTTTCCCAAATGAGCTGAAGGAAAACAGAGCTTATAGTATAAGGCATTTCTCCCGCCTTCTTGGTATGCCTTCGTGGTGTGGTGGTCTGCACGCTGGGGCGCGTATTCCGGAAATCCGCGGCGAAGGCGCTGCTAATTTTTCATCTTGCCTGCTTCCAAAAAATCCTAATGTATCTACAGTGGCGCCCGAACTAAAAGGGTGTTGGATGATGATTCTCCACACTGGGATTTGACGAATGGAAAACCCCAATCGCCCTTTAAAAGGAGGAGTATATAAGATCGTTGTGTGGTGGTCTGCACACTGGGCGCGTATTCCAGAGTTTCGTGGTTCGATTCCCGGCGAAGGCGTTGCTTATTTTTCATCTTGCCTGCTTCCAAAAAATCCTAATGTCTCTACAATAGTATAATTAATTTATCGAATGAAAATGCAAATGTGAATACAATATATATAATTGCATTTAAACTCAATTTACTTAGCTTGCATGTAAAGTAAAGTAAATTTCTTGCTACATTAGTCGGAAGTTAACTTAATGTAATAGACAAATGCTGATATGTTTCACTAAATCTATATTTAATTTTAAATTAAACACGAAATATCCAAATGTCTTATTTCCTGAGTTTTTGTTTTATTCAATGCTTCCTATCGTATTTATGAAATCTTATCCTATTTCTGAAATTTAGTTTCCCAATCACTACAAGCAGAAATTTTTAATTTTTTCAAAGGTTTTCTATCGTATTTCAAGGTAATCATTATCCACGCCTGTAATATAAAGAATCTGGTATGCTAAAGGTTGACATATATAATGTGAAAGATATTTCTTCTTTGATTGTTTTCAAAAGAAAGGGACCGACCATATACTGTTTTATTTGATCTTATGTTGATTGTGAAAGCTAAATTGAAGTGAACAAATAATTTCAAGTATTTATTGCTGACATAGGTTATGGACATAAAATTATGAAAAAATGAAACATTTGATTTAATCAAACAGAAATTTGAAAAAATATTTGCATCCTTTAACAGAACCTCATATTTAATGTACGCGGAACCGCTGTCTGATCACACTCGTCTCTTCAGAGGTATGTCTAACGTAATTGCTCTCACATCTGAAACATTTCAGCAGCAAGAAACTTTTCTGTTCTCCAGGGCAATATCCATTATACAGAAATATGTAAGAAAGGGAAAATTAATACATATTTCCTGCTCAATAAAGAAACGATTCCTTGCGCAAGATCTCTTATCCTCCAGAACTTTCTTTAAATAAATATTTTCCTGTTATTACAAATAAATCAAATCTTGATGTGATACTGCCTCCAAGAATCTTGTAGGAGTGAAAAACAAATTTAATCTTCCGTTGAAACTCGTTCGACTGAAACTGCCTGAAATTCAAAACATGAAGAATTCTATTTAAAATCGCAAACGTTTGCCTGTATGACCGCACAGAAAACTAATCTAAAGAGGTCATCATAGAGATGTAAAAAGAAAGAATTCTTAGCTGAAATAATTTAATGAAAGTCCATAATATTGTTTCCTCCAAAATCGCTTTAAAACAAATACAAAACAAAATTTTTGCATTTTATTGTGACTCATTTGAACTGCAAACTTCTGAGCAAAATTGCTTTTCAGGGTTATTTTCTTTAAAGTGAATCATTGAAACATTTCTGTGACGTCATCAAAAGTGCTTGGCATTTTGCCCGTGGAATGTTAATGATAAATTATACAGCTCTGATTTTACGATATTCAGAAAAGAAAAAGTTACGGTTCTATTATATTTGCTTTTCGCGTTCTTGCAAACTGCCGTAGTTATCTCACTAACTCTATTAAATGCATAGTAGTTTATTAAATTTTATCTAACGGAGTTTCTTTTCATAATTGAGGGAGTATTAAATTAAAAAAAAACAAAATTTCTTGTATAAAGTGTGTTTATTTTTGGAAATTGGTATAATTTTAAAATTTTAAACGTTGTTTTATTCCGAAGGCTTTTTATTGAAAGCTGTAATCAGATACTTTATATAGTTGTGATCTATTCTTATTCTTCACACTATTTATTACATATTTTTTTTTTTTTACTTTTTACGTAAATGAATACTCTGCTCACATATACCAATATTTTCAAAAATATACATTGAAATAAATACTGTGGTAATCACAGGAAGTATCATTACCACTATACCAATTGCCGCCATCTAGCTCAGTGCTCTGCAACATTTTCTCACCTGCGACGCACAAAAAATCTTTCTGGAATTTCGTGGCACACCAAAGAGTTCCGAGTTATCAAGGAAGTGCCGAAAAAATTCAAATGCTGACACACTTACAATCACACACACAACCACACAACAGTGAAATATATAAAAACATTTAAAATAGACATTATTAAGGAAAAAAATTGTCATTGCGTATTAAATACATGATAAAAAATTGCAAAATGTCAAATACATGTATTTGATTACGGCACACCTATATCCTACTCATGGCACACCGGTTGCGGAGCACTGATCTAGCTAGGTATCTTAACGGTAATGTTTGTTGTTTCATCTTCATTTTCTTTATTTTTATTTTATTTTCCGAATATATCAATGAGTTCCATATTACGCAGAGAAAGGTGTATTTTATGTACCCTTTATTCTTTGTCAGTTATTTGTTAATATATTGCTTGCCAAGAAAACATTTGGTACGAAATGTTTAAAGCCAGTCATGAAATATTAGAACTTGAGCTCGGATTAATGAAGTTCGATTTGTACACTTTGTATTACTGCGAATTTCAAATTACAGTATTCTTAAGAAACGTCGCAAAATTTGTCGCTGGATGCCACCAGGTTTAATAAAAGAGATTATTTGCATAACTTAAAAATTGTCTGAGTATTTTCTTAATTTATGAAGTGAAATTAAAACCAAAGTCTATTTAATCTCCGTCTTAGTAGCTTAAAATAGCGCTATGATATGTGGGTACGAATTAATCAAAATCCTATACCAATTAATGTCGAATGTATGTATTTCTTTCCGAGCAGTGTACCATAGGTTATAGTTGAATAAATTTTTTGTTGACTTAATTTTAAGAATGCTATTTCTGGTAACGGCAATAGCTGAGCGATACTTTTTTCATGACAGATGGTTATTAGAATATAAGCAATTCGGTGTGTATTTAATTATGGCAAAGCTCACTAGGGCTATCTGCCTGAGGGGAGGGATGCCTTCGTGGAGGACTTTCTAAGGAAAACTGGCTCGTATACACGTTACACATGGGGAAAACCACGAAAACACCCATGCAGCCAATCCGTTCGCGGGATTCGAACCTCGGACCGAACTACCAGAGTTCAGCGACTTTACCGCTCGGCCGCTGGTGGGCGAATATAAGCAAAAACATTTCCTAATAGTAATGACGTATAAGTTTCATAGGCTATCTGATTTCTTTCCCAGAAACCGATTAGAAAAAAATAGCAAGAACATGAGGACTGTGGCATTAGAAATATCATGTAAACAAAAGGTGGGGAAATTTTCCTTTTTAAACCTATATCTTTAATTACGGTTTGCTGTGCAAATACCATAGAGCTAAAAAGACACCAGAAAAATTAGCTACGCGTTTAAATTTGAGTACTGAATTTCTGTATCTTGGTTTTCAGATAAATGTGTTATTAAATTATAATTTTCATATGGGAAATTCAACAAATCATTCATTCTTCACGTGTGCACATGTTTTTAATATTATTGGCTCCTAGCTATCATATCACAATAACTTTCTGAGACATTACTTGCCCATATAATCTATAAATTACCGTATAAATTATATTTAAATCTAATCGATTCGTTTTCTAAGGAACTTATCTTAAATATACTATATTGCTGATTGAAAAGTCGCGCACGTCACGGATTGCACTGTTTAGTGTAGTTTCAAATACTGCTCAAAATTTGAAAAGAACAAAAAAATTTCCACACTGAACAAAAAAAAAAAACTTGTTTAGGGAAACGTTATGTCTACGTAGCAACACAGAGCTCTTATGGAAAATTCATATGATCGTTAGATGACAGATGGCGTGTATATTCATTCTTAGTACTCTTAAATTATCATCTAGCGATAAACACAGCTTTGGTTTAACAAATATACTAACCTAATCTGTTTAATAATTTAATAAATAGCAAAACTCTACGTAATCAGAAAAAACTTTATAATTATCTAGTAGACTGATGTTAGTAAGAAGCATAGTCCTTCTATTGTAATTTAGATCATCTTGTTAATTTATACCAAAAGATTTTTCGTTATCTTTTGTAGTCTCTTACTAATCTACATTATCTATTCTGGAAGTTATTTACTATTTTTAATCCTTTGCAAAATAATATTAATTTCGCTTCTGTAATTTATGTTAAAAAGCAATATTTCCTTTTATATCAAGGTTTGTCGAAACAATTAACTTGAAATAATAAAACTATTCATTCTATAAATCTGTTTGCTAATGAAAAATTGTCTGAAGTTATCGACCAAGTCTTAAATATTGAAAAATTGGAAAGTGACGGAGAGCCATCGTGCGTTTTCTCCAGCCCAATACGATAAACACTAATTCTTTATCGAGTAAAACTCTAAACCTGTATCTCTGCCGATAATTATGTTAAAATTATTTCAAGTTATTGATGAAATGATTAAATTTTTCACACATTAAAGCACTAGATTTTTTATAAAAAAATTAAAATACAAAATGTATCTCTAATTACAGATTCCTTAAAAGTTAAGATTTTTTATAAAAAAATTAAAATACAAAACGTATCTCTAATTACAGATTCCTTAAAAGTTAAGATTTTTTCCGCAAAATACGAAGAGCTTTCTCTTTTCTCTTCGTAAACGGAAGACGTACGGACGACGCTGAATGTACATGTGACAGCCTCTTGAACTGTAGATTTTAGTTTCGTTTCACCCTTTTCGAACAATTGATTCAGGGTTTCTTCCTTTTAAGACAGAAGAGATGGTAAACGTGTTTTAAAAACTATGCTTACCCAGAACTATTCAGAAAGTTGGTATTATTTTTTGAAACATGAAGAAAAATGCAAAGTAAAAAGTTGTAGTGCCGGGAATATAACATTGGTTTGATATCGCTAGTCTTGTAAGCACTTGTAGCCGTATGCCTAAAAAACTAAGAATTCTAATAGGTTTTCTTTGGGCTACCTCTAAATAGTAGAGCAGGCTAGCCGGCTGGAAAGTTCATGATTTCTCTTGTAGTGGAATTTAAACATGAGATAGTTCCTGTTAGACTTTTTATACGGTGAATATGAGAATGTTTTTATTAAAAGTCACTACGAAGGTATCCTCTCTTAGGCGTATAGCCTTCGCTTGCTTTGTTTTAGTTAAAATCAATCTACCAGTTTTTACAAAACACTTAACGAAGGTTTTCCCCTCTTTAATTGGTATTTCTTGTAAGTTTCGCGCCATGATAATCCAGTCTTGTCCAGTCCAGTCTAATGTAAATAGTTCTCGAATGTATAATAGTCGTCCAAAAATTAAGTTCATCTCATGGTTTAACAGCAAATCATTAAACGTACTTGAATATATCATCTTCAAGTACAAGTTGATATTTAATTCAATCGTTTCATTGTAACACTAGTCATTTTACATTTACCTGTAGTTAGGTGTGTAAATTATGCGTTTAAGATTTATTTTATCAGTTTTAAATAAGCGCATGATATTTTGAAAACAGACAATACTCTGAGATTCATTATCTTAGTAAATACTTCTAATAATCTATTGCGAACATAATGGTGAGTGAATATATCTAAATTGCATTTATAAAACATTTGTTAAGATTTAAAAAATCATTTAAAGGAATATTTATTTGAGGTCGATATACAGTGAGTGATTTCTTAAAGATTTAAATAATTAATATTATCAAATGTTACCAATAAAAAATAAGATTGATTTTTAAACAAAATTTCTGAACAGTCATAAATATTCATAAAATAATGGATTTACAAAATTAAATTTTTTAAATATATTTTATTAGCATATTTACTTTCTGAGGAGCATATCTGCCCAAATGTAAAAATTTAAGTATAAGGTATTCTATTCATTTGAAATCATATATAATATAATACAAAAATAGCTTGCAAAATAAAATTTAACATTATACTTGCCTAACGCAGGCTTAATATTTATAACTTATCTTACCTTTTACGTGCATTTGATAGCAAGAAAAGAAAGGCGTGTAACATAAAAAGCCCAAACTAATATTGAAACAGTAGTTTGATATCATTTTATACTTAAGGGAGAAAATATTGCTTTAGTAATGGGTTTTCTGAACACAAAATAAATGCTTGTAAGCCTTACGATGAATGGAGATAAAAAGAGACAGAAAAGACACTCACCGTAAGTATTATGGTTATACATATCGCCAGAGGGAATGCATCGTGTAGTAATTCCATCTCAAACATCATAATTTTCACTGCCTCATAAACAGTGGTTGCATCTCCTACTGAGATCCATCTATTTGAAGCGTAACCTTTCCTGTTGCGTGAGGACGGTACGTAGAAACTCGTACAAATCATTATTTCCCTAGGTAATACGAACCTTTTACACCCTATTTGTTGTTATTGTTAAATAAGCAGTCTCTCTGTTTCCGTAAGCTATAAATATTGGTGAACAGAGTGATATGTCTTAGTAAAACACTGCGTAATTCTTTTCTTCGTGGAATTTTTTCAGAGCTAAAATACAACATTATTCAAACGATTTGCGGAAACAATAAATTATATGACATCTAGACACCAATGGTACGTACACATTTATAAACGTACAGTAAATTATTCAAATAATCCTTTATAAATTCTGAAACAAAACATATTTTATATTTATACGCTATTTTGATTGTGAAATGATATCTTATTCAAGGAAAATGCAATAGCTAAATTTAGGTAACGTATTTTACTTTAAACAAAGTAGTAAATTTAAATCATGAGAAAATGGTTTCTGAGAGCTTATAGATTTTACAGGAGATGGTATTTAGATTTTACAGGAAATGGTATTTCACAAATACCATCTCCTGTAAAATCTATAAGAAACACGTAAACTACATGCATAGAAACTGAAAACAGACGAAATATGATATGTACTGTTTTTCTTAAATATATAATATACTGTTTTTCTTAAAGTCACGATTTCTTGACGTGAAAACGCTCTTCAACCCTTTTATTTGCAGCCTCTCCGCACTGTAAAAAAAATTTCGTTCTGGAGATGAAGATGATGGTTAGTTACGGAAAGGAAAAGAGTTACTGAAAGAGTTCATTTTATTGAAGCAGAATAAAGAAGGATAGTATCTGCTACTATTCGACATATCTGTTACACAGCATTAGTTTTCAACGTGTTTCATACTTCAGAAATTTGACCAAGTAGTTACAATTTACGAGAAACCTTTATAGTAATGCAAGGAAAGCATGTAGTGCAGTATAATATTCATAACTGTACATTTGCGCATACATTATAACAAAGCTTCTCAAGCTGCAAATGAAATAACGCTAGTTAACAATTTAGAGTTTATTAATTTTGGTTTTGCGGCGAGTGGTAGATGCACTTAACGTGCATTTCATTTTACTGCAATTAATCTTTCAATTATGGAAAAAATGTCTCAGGTTAAATATAATATTTTTATCATTTCATATACATTATAAATGCGCCTATAAAATACTATTCTGGTATTTTTGTATATGATAACTCTTAGAGTTTTATGTAATTTGCAAACGTGAAATATTGTCTTCTCTACTAAAGGGATTTCTACAAAATGCTGAAAGTACTTAATTTTCATGTTAAGGAGGTGTTAATAAACTCATAAAAGTATGTAAAACTGCTACAAATGACAATGAGAAGCATCGTGAACACACTTCGTAAATGTCAGATTTCGCATCCACTGCCGTGCTATGTTTTCAGATTTCGGTTCAATGACCTCTATAACGCATGGTCATATCTTCTTTCATGCGTCCTCAAGCATCGTATCTCCAGATACAAAATTTTAAATTGCATTTGAATGGTACGCATACTATCAAAACCGTTTCCGAAAGACTAATACATCTCGAATTGTTTTGAATAATGGATTTCTACTTTTTCTCACCAGATATAAGACCTATAAAAATAACTAGCACGGATATCTAAGATTGCAGTAATTCTTGTTTCTCAGTCTCTTTCCGTGATATTATGTAGCACCATTTCTATTCCCAGTAACGTACATGTTTTGTCCAACCATACAGTAAATTACATTTGTGTTGTCTGCCTAATGGGAATCATACTTTCGTGCATTCTAAATGTTAAAAAAACTGGCTTATATTTATTTTACATTTGGTTGAAAATATGAAAAAATGTGTATTCACCCTGACCGTTTTGGTCCATATCAAGCCGCTAGTTACGATAGGATAGTAGAGGTGTTGAAAATATACTCAACAACTTTCTCTATAATGTCTTTCAAAAGTTATTCTTTTAAGCCTTTACTGATAAAATGACGCTAGAGACTTTAATTATTAACCTGACTTGAAATTTTTGCTTTTACGCCAGGTTTCATGAAAATAAACGTGTTAAAAACAGCAACTTATAGTAATATTAATGCCCCTATTCACATAGCCTTTCAGTTGCATATGTTCTTCCACTATCTTATTTTCATTCATGGTACACGCCTCCTATTTTCTTTAATTTTCAGGTGACAAAATTAGCGAACAAATGAAAGTGTGGTTTACGTGGGTAAATACGAAATACACTGGTGTGCAAAAATTAAGGACGAGACGGTTTTTTCAATATAACTTTGTACAAAAGCTTTCCAAATCAACACATTTAATACAGTAAGATCCCCAATACGTAAGGACATGAGTAATGTAAGCAACACTTACTAAAAGAGAAACCAGAGGGATAAAAAGAAGCTTTATTGAAAAGGTAGCATGGAGCGCAATGCGACTAAAGGCCGAAGCCGAAACATCCCTGTGATGGGTGTCCAGCAAGAAACATCCGGTCCTTAATAGGGGATATGATCTCCCCTGACTGCTAGGCCGGTTTCACAGCGTCTGTCCATGCTGAGAATGAGGGTGTCAATGAGTTGTTGAGGCATTGCTGCCCATTCGTCTTGCAGCGCCAATCGAAGCTCCGGAATCGTTACTGGTGGTAAGGTACGAGCTGCCAAGCGTCTGCCTAGAAAATCCCATACATGCTCGATGGGATTGAGATCCGGAGATCGTGCCGGTCAATCCATACGTTCAATATCCTCACTCTCTAAGAGCTGTTCGGCAGCTACTGTGCGATGACATGGTGCATTGTCGTCCATGAAAAGGAACTGCGGACCCATAGCGCCTCTAAAAAGACGCATATATGGAAGAAGAATCTCGTTACAATAACGGGTCCCGTTGACTGAACCTGCGTCGAAGATGTGAAGGTCTGTACGACTACCAAGCATGATGCCTCCCCAAACGAGAACACCGCCACCTCCATACATGTCCCTTTCAATGGTGTTCGAGGCATGATTGCGGCTTCCCCGCTCTCTCCAGATGAGTTGCGATGAGAATCGCTACTCAAACTGAATCTGCTCTCATCTGTAAAGAGTACTTGTCTCCATTCATTGTCTCTCCAATTCCGGTGTTCCCGGCACCACAGAGAACGCCTTCTCCGATGGGCAGGCGTTAGAGGTACGCACCGTACAGGGCGTCGTGAAAACAGACCACCACCGTGCAGTCTTCTGGCCACGGTAAAACGCGATATCGGTCGTCCAGTCGCCTGTGTCGTATGTCTAGCGATTTCTCCCGCTGTCTGCCGCCTGTTTCTTCTGGCCTGTAAGGCAATATACCGGTCATCTGCGGGTGTGGTTCCTCACTACTAAACCTCCGGATAGCTGTTCCTGTAGTTTGAAATTCTTTGGATGCTCATACTGAACTGGACTATAAGTGTTTCCGCAGAAGGTAGCTTCCTTCTTTAAATGGATAACAGTAGCGTAAGCAGCTTCAGTTTCTGCGCGTATGTGCAGTGGCATTAGACCAGATAATACCACTGCTGCACTAGTGGCCGTTGTTCTGTAGGCCTTACACAAGAGTAAGGCGTAAGGTCGTTGTATAATTCCCAGCTGTTTGACTTTTCTACCACTCATCGGATTGCCCCATATTGCTGAAGCGTAAAGGGCTATTTTCTCTGAGACTGTGAGATAAAGAATTTTCTGTATGTGGGATTTTGACCCCAGTTTCGCCCCTGAAATAGGCGGCCTTTTCTTGCTATTTCGGAAGTTCGCTGTTTATTCACGTCAGCAGAAGTAGCGAGCAAATTACAATACAGGATCCACGGTACCCAATGCAGTACTATACAGATGGATCCAAGCTCGACGAGGGTACAGGTAGTGCCTTCGTCCTGTACCACGGAGGATGCAAGGAAATCGAGTGGAAGGGGCATCTTCAACCAATAAACAGTACATTCCAGGCTGAAGTCACAGCCATTACCACTGCGATTCAGCATGCAATTGACAGCGGGATCACCGATGCAATGCTGTTTACAGATAGCATGTCAACGCTATTCGCCCTAGTCAACCATAACCACACCTCCCCATTGGTAGCGGACCTCCAGAATATTCTACAATCACATCCTCAACTAATTGTAAATTTAATATGGACTAAGGCACACGTTAACAACGAGGATAACGAGACAGCTGACCAACTGGCAAAGGAGGCAGCAAGCAACATAGCTGCACAGATGGTAACTATTCCAGCGCCACCCTCGTATCTCAAGAGAACTCTTAAGGAAAAAGGTCTGCAGAAGTGGCAAGCTGAATGGGAGACCTGTGATACGGGTCGCAGAACCAATTTATTTCTGCCTAGAGTGAAAATGGAGCGCCAATACTTCATACCTCCCATCACTAATTACATCTCGGGGCACGGGCCCTTTCCCACCTATTTTGAGCGATTTGGTATCTCTCATACAGGCTTGTGCGTCTGTGGGTCGCTCGGAACTCCAGACCATTACATCTTTGAATGCCCGCTCACGGAGGATAATCACCTCCACTTGCCAGCAGACAACCAAATAGCCTTCAAACGATTCATCGTTAATAACAAAGGCACAGTGAATACCATCTGCAGCATAATCAGCCAGATAACCGCCCTGGAACAAGACCTATGCCAACCCCACTAATTCAGGGTCTTAAGTGAATGTAAGTACTCCTCTGCATCTAAGGAAATACAGTATCTTCCTTCTGCTAAGCGCATGTACCTTCTTTATTAATTGTATTTATGTGTCATGTCATGTATGTGTTATGTTAATTTTTTTTTCTTTTTTTTTTCCTTTTTTTTTTCTTAAATGTGTAACCAGTATGTTATGTAACGTATACCTTGCAAACCTAAATCTGTAATACAATATAAATAGCCAATGTATCTCTCATCTGCCCCTGTATGGCAATGTAATAAATCTTTTAAGATCTCAATAAACCTCTGGTAGATAGGGGAGGGCGCGGGACATATGCCTGTTTACCTCTGTTAAACACCAGGCGTCCCCGTCCTCTGTCACCTGTCACCTGTAACCTGTAGTTTGAAATTGTCTCCAAAGTCGTGAAACGATGCTGTGAGCAATTCCGAACTCTGCAGCCACACTTGTCACACTGCGGCCTTCCTCCAACTTCCCAATGATTCGACCTCGGGTAAAAGCATCCAGATGTCGTCTAACAGATTGATTATTCGCCATTTCTCGCTGAGGCAGCAACTCGGTGTGATTTTAACTGCTATACGGCGTGCAATCTCTTTGCCAGAAATACTGATCTTACACCGACAACATACTTTATACTACTCAGACACTTCCCCATTACGTCTACCTGCATATCTGCTCATGTGCTACCGTACATCACCTTACTTAATCTCCTGATTGGTCTTTCTGTCCTCTCTGCCTCTTCGTTCAGCTGATATGCTAATTTTTCGACTTCGTCCTTAATTTTTGCACACCAGTGTATTTATTGGACAAATTTCAAAATGTTTTACATGATAAGGGGCAACAGAGGACCATGATGAATGTTGATACTAAGATAGTTGCAGAAGGTGGATTATATCTACTCGCCACCAATGACGGTCTTATATACATATCTGGTCTAATCTTTTACCTAGAATTGAGCACAAATTCTATTTTTGCACCTAAAAATTCTCAAATGGGAATTTAAGCTGTTATGTACGAGGCGTATTCGGAAACTAAGTACCGTTTTGAAAAAAAAAAAAAAATAGTAAAACAATTTTTTCGAATCCAATTTTATTTTTACATGAAAATACATGTCTTAAACTATTTTTCAACATAATTTCCGCCAATGATCAAGCACTTGCCATAGCGGGTGACCAGTGTTTGTATAACATCATCAAAGAAACTTCTCGCTAGTTTCGATAACCACGACTCCACAGCAATTTTCGTGTCATCGTCAGATCCAAAGCGCTTGGCACCAAGTACGCGCTTCATGTGCAGGAAAAAGTGATAGTCGGACGGCGCCAAGTCCGGGCTGTACGGCGGGTAATCGAACTGCTCCCAATGAAACTGTCGAATTAACGATTGAGTGACACCAGCAGTATGGTGCCGAGCATTGTCATGGAGCAACACAATTCCTTTACTGAGCATTCTTCTTCGTTTGTTTTGAATGAATGGCACGCCTTAGTCTCACAATATCGTGCCGCATTAATGGTTTCGCCTCTGGGACGAAATTCAGTAAGCAAAACGCCTTTTCTATCCCAGAAGACAGTGCACATGATTTTTTGTGATGACATTGTCACTTTGAACTTTTGTTTTTTCGGAGAATGAGTGTGTCTCCACTCCATCGATTGTTGTTTCGATTCTGGTGTTAAATGACACACTTAAGTTTCATCACCTGTCACAATTTGGTTTAAAACGTTTTCTCCCTCATCACTGTACCGCTTGAGAAATGTCAGGGAACTACCAAGTCGATTTGTTTTGTGAACATCAGTGAGCATTTTTGGAACCCATCGAGAACACAGTATGCGATAATTCAAGCGGTCAGACACAATTTCGAAAAAACAGTACGTGAAATTTGTGGAAATGCGTCTGAAAGAGTTGTCATTGTGAAGCGTCTGTTCTCATGAATTGCTTCATCAACATTCCTTACCAAATCATCGGTGACAACAGAAGGCCGACCACTCCGAGCCTCGGCGTGGACATTTGTTCGACCTGCATTAAACATTCTTACCCACTTTCTCACCATTCCATCACTTATCGCGTATTCACCGTAAACTTCTGTCACTTGACGATAAATTTCGGCCGGTTTAACATTTCTCGCGTTCAAAAATTTAATCACGGCACGAATCTCACAGTCAGCGGCAGAACTAATTGTTTTAAACATTTTGAATGTGCACAGCAAACTGAAAACACAACACAGAGCAACCAAAATTGCGACAATTGAAAGTCAGCGAACAAGAAAGTCTAGTGCGCATGCGCGGGACGCCTACCACAGCTCTGCGACGGTGCTAGAATGAAACGGTGCTTAGTTTCCGAATACGTTACGTAACATGGATAAATTTTCTGATTCGAATAATACAGAAAGTAAATGCAGCTATTTTTCGTACATTATATATTGTTACGAATTTGGTATTTAAAAAGCTAATGTTAGTTCAATTACAAATTAAATGGTTTTATTTCTCGCGCAGTGCAGCGCGTGACGAATATTAAAAGAAAGCTAAGCCGGAAAATTGAAAATACAAGAGCGCGTGCATTAAATAAATAAATATATCTTTTTGATTTCGAGAAAGTACTGGAAAATTCTAGCGCGTGATTTTAAAATCTTATAAAAGGAGGAAAACATCTCAGTTTGTAGTAGTTGCTTAGTTTGTTGTTGTTTAGAAAACTGCTCTTGTTGATTGTAGCGAATTCGCGGATTAGCGTTCTTTAGCTGTTTTGAATTACGTTCTATTGGACATTTGAGTAGTTAAAAGATAACTACTGTGAGATATTGTAATACTGCATGATAATTTGAGAAAATTTAAGCATTTTTGTTGTGATAATAATAAATTTTTGTTCATTTTTCATCGGACTTGTGCATTCATTTCATAACGAACCCGTACGCACGCAACAATATTATTAAAATGAAGATTTAAATATTTCAATGAAAATTTAATTTATAAAATTTTTTATTTAATTAATTATCCATCAATATAATGTAACAATAGTAATGAGTTACAGGTAAGGGAACTAATTACATATGAGATGTAATTTGCTTAAAATGTCTTCTAAATATTACATTTTACTTTGCATTTCTTTCATATTTTCTCCTTCTCTACAGCATGGCGTCGCGGTGGAACTGGAAAGCGCGTCCGGCTGGCAATCGGAAACTCCGTAGTTTGGCTCTCGCGAGAACATAGTTAATTCTTCGGATTTCACGGCTTAAAAAAATTGGTTGATTGTATCTAATAATGGAATCCAAACTAAAATGTGGTGGGTATTAATTCGTCAACACCAGTATTTAGCGGTTGAGCCCCCTTTGCCTCAATCGCCGTTTAGGTGGGGGAGAATGTAAGGTATTTTCTCCCACTTTACCTGGGGGAGAATGTAAGGTATTTTCTCCCTCTTTATCACACGATCTCTTATTGTAATTGGAAATCATGACCGGCTGGGAATCAAAAGCTCCGAAGTTCATGTTTCTCTGTTGCAAGAAAAGATCTAAACATAATTTATAGCTTTTACAGAGTTCAGGAATTTTCTTTAACCTAATTTTACCACATAAAATACTTGGATTTGTCAGTTTTGTACCTGTTACCTCTTAGCATTCATAAAATATATATCAGTTAGTATTTGTTTCCGCAGGTTATAATATAAAACGCACGTTTTTGCATAGGCTTTGTGCAAGTTTCACATTTGATTGAAAGAAATCTTTTGACTGCAATAAAATTTACATAAAAATACAGAATTTCCATTTTAAGTATTCAACAAATAATATTTTCTGCGCTTCGAATGTAATTTGCTGTTTCCAAACACAGTATAGTTTTCTGAATTCACCAAGAACTCAGTTTCTACACTTAATCCTTTTAGATTTAGTATATGGTGCTTCATACCTGTAAGCAAAAAATAGTAACTCCTTTCAATTCTTGTTTTTATTTCAAGCAAAGATTCTTCATACATCTGCTGCACCGACTTGAGCAAACAACAAATTTATTCTTAGGGGGAAAACACTAAAATTTTAAAATAAAGTTTGCGTTCCGTTCTTTCTTTTTTTTTTACAGTTACAGTGAATAAAATGAAGGGATTCCAGTTGAATAAAAAGAGTTGCTGGAGAATTGAATTTCTGTTTTTCGATTTCAAAAGTAAAATTGGATCTCCTTTTCATTTTGCCGATTTTAATTGCTTTTTGGGAATAGTTAAAATACATTTAAAGCCTTAATTAGTAAACGTATTTTTTGAATTCATGGAAATTCTACTTCAGTAGGAATTTTTATTGATTTCAATTTAACCTGAATTAAAATGAAACAAAATATACCAAGCCTGTTTGTATCCATTTGGCTCGAGTGCATAAAAATATGATATTTGTCAATTTGTGCCTGCAAAAAGGGTTGTTTTGTTGGTTAAATGATTCTAGAAAAGCACGCAGTTCCTGTCCGCCTTTTGGAGAATGAGATTGGTTGCATATGAGTATATCTGAAATTTTATTCAGATGAACTCCGAATACCATCCGGTAATTTCTTAAAATGTTCCTCAGAAAATCAGCAATACTAAATCCAGTTATTAAAATCATCTTCAGATGGAGCCGTGGTATACGGCAATACAATGAATTGCAAGTGAATATCTGATATATGTCTTTGTGAAAATGTCGATTTATTAAGTAATAAAAATATTACTTCAGACTATCTGCATTAAGCAATAAAAGATACAATAATAGCATTTCCTTTCCGCGTCGTTAATTGAGTTTCCACACTAATAGATAATGCTGTCACAGATATGATCAAACAATGATATTTAATACTATTAGCAAAATCGATTAAATGGAACGATGCGTCGATTGCAGTATAAGCTTTTAATTTATCGTTTAAATAGCTAACTTCCATTATGAGTAGCACATGAGTGCACTTCAGTACTGCTGCACTGAAGTTGTTTTGTATTCTTCATTGCATTTGCATTAGTATTACTTAAATGGTGATATACGGTGAGTAACCTAGAAGATTTTTGAAAACAGCTTAGATTAGTATCAGCTTTCATAGTACCAATACGCGTTAAATTATCTGAATTTGGCAAAGCACATTAGTTCTATATACTTTCTTGGAGAATTTTCGATTTGATTTGATTTAATTGATACGGCAAAACATACGAGGGCTATCTACCTGGAAGCTTTCATGGAGGTCTTTCTAGGGGAAACTAGCTCATATACACGTTACACATAAAGAAAACTACAAAAACGCCCATGCAGCCAGCGCGTTCTCCAGGATTCGAAACCCGGACCGAACTACCAGTGTTCAGTGATTTTAACGCTCGGCTGCTGCTGGGCCTGGAGAATTTTCGAAGGGAGTTTCGTATTCACGTTACACACGATAAAAACCACGAAAACAAATCATGCAGCCAACCCGCTAGCCTGAGTTCGTGCCCGGGACGAATTACTTGCATTCAGCTATCTTTTAACCGCTCAACCACTGGTAGAACACCTGTACAGCTGTCTCCCGCCTTACGAATGCTCGTTTTATGAAATTTCAGACCTAAATTGCTACTTTTTTCCCAGTTAACGAAAGAAATCCACTTTCAAGCAACATTTTTATTTCTTGTGAAGGATAAAATGCGGACACACAAAGGTGGGTAGGACGAAACGTGTCAGTCTTAGCAACCGAGCACATTATTTAACTTTCAAGTCCTTTCTTTTAATAAAGACAAAGAAATTGTTTACCTTTTGTTGTTTGACAGGCATCGAAACTGTAGACGTCAAAACTGTGATCTTGTGCTACAAATGACGATAAGATGTTAATGGCTGATCTTTATTTAGCTGAATAAATACTATGTTTCATGTTTACTTTGTTTTTATGCATCATTTTATGCTACTCAGTTTGCGTGGTTTTTTAAAAATAAATTGTAACTGTCTTGTGTTAATAAGATTTATCTTCTTGCTTTTTTAAATAATATGATATCATCAGCACAACTCTTGATATGTTTTTCGCGTTAGTTTGCATGCTTTAGTCTCCTCTTTTAATTCTCAATATTTCAGTTTCTCTCGCAGTTTGGGCTGCCTTAACTCTTAAAACGTTTCATTATTATCTATAAATCTACAAAATTTCAATCATTTCATGTATAAATCTATAAAATTCTCAAAATGTGTTTTATTTTTAAGTACGAATTATTATCTTAATAAACATATTATCATGTAATACTTAAATTACTTAAAATTATTGCTGCTTGACAAATAGATGGTGAAATTACTATAACATAATTATTCTTGCATTTTATGATTTGTTTGGAAATTTTAATCTACGGTTGGTTTAAATAAAGCAAAATGAAAACTCTGAATAATATTATTATTGATTTCATCCAAGTAGAAAGCTACCTTCCTGATATCAAATTAATCAACAAACAAAATATTATGATTATCAAAAGATAATATCCTAAAATCTTCTTAAACTTCTAAACAAAGCAAGACATGAGAAAAAATTAAATTTTACATTAGATTTACAAAATGTATCGATATATTACGGGTTTTCCAGTTGTGAAGCTAAAAACATTCCAAATGAAAATATTTCCAACGAAGCAACTGTAAATTATTTTAAACAAATATAGGTCCTTTTCGAAACAATTTTTTAATTAAAAATTGGAAAAATTCCATTCCTTTAATCGTATTTGTTTAAAATAATTCTATTTAAAGTTTCGTAATGTGGAATCTTCATTTACTTTTTTAGGACAGTAGAAGCAATCGAAATATAAATACGAGAGCCTGCATCAGCAAATAAATTTATCTTTGAAGAAACATCCTTGTTGTTCATAGTAACTCAGTAACTCAATAAACTCTGCTAGAGGATCTAGGGTAAACTTGCATTCTGCTTACCTTGCATCACTGAGGTACATTCTGAAGAATCATTGCAGTAACCTTGTTACTGAAACTTGCGTTTTCATTTCTTTTTATACTTGTTTCCGACAACCACCATTTCAAAATCGGATTTATTCATGGATGAGGAGGGATGTGAGCAGTTACAATGCATGTTTCTTAAAATAATAACTTATTTTATTCTCTAGAAATTTAGTTGGTTACAGCTCATTCTATTGCTTTTACTCAAATAATCTTTGAAACTTAAATATCATCTTCTTATTCTTCGAAAGTCTTGGATTTTTTACCATTCCTTTCTTCCTGCATTATATCAGCGAAGCTCTGATCTAATATGCATAGCTATCACCAATCTATTTCATTTTTCTCTTGCTTGCTTTGGTAACAATTTTTTAAAATATCACCCCTTTAGATGGCGGGTTTTAAGTCTGCCGAATGCTATTACTTTGATTGGAATTTGAATTTAGGGAAATGAACTAGCTGCAGGATTATGTTTCGTAGGTTTCTCCTTTTATAACTTAAATACATTTGGAATACCCTCGTAAATACCCTCGAAATACCTCCCTTGGAAAGGACTCTTAGAAAAACCCTTCATTTAAGCAGATAGCCCTCATTTGTTTTGCATTATTCAAATAACCTAACTTGTTGAAATAGCATCTTTCCATAATATGGATATTTCTTAGTTTAATGCTTTACACTAGTTCCTGTAATGAGTCCACCATAAGTTCCAGTAAACCTTTTCATTTTACTTCGCATTATATGGACCCTATATTGCTAATTAAGGCGATATTATCTTGTGGTAGAAGATTAAGTCGCATTCTTATTAAATGCAATAGACATGGTCGGAATTGAGGAAGTTATTCATTTTTACTTTTATGGATTTGAATTAATGTCATAGAGTTATATTTTTTCCAGTTCACAGTTCTGCAGATATTATAAAGTGCTGTTATAATGATACTACTGAGATATTTCTAACTGAAATCACGGCACTAGCCAGGCAAAAGCTTTAATCATGTTAATATGCTAAACGCCCATTTAAAACTTATCTTGTACTATGTTGACATTTAAGCTGAATAAAAGCCATAATGATGCTAAATAGTAAAAAGTCTGAACTAATTGTAATCTACTAAGTCTGCATTACTCAGTTCAGTTATTTACATGTAGCCATAAACGTAACATAACACGTGTTCTTTATAGTCATAATCTCAAAATTAACAAAAATTAAAATTAATAAGCTTAGTTATTTTCACAAATACCTAATAAAAAAGATCAGATATTTATTTCGTAAATACTTCCTCTTGGTAGCAATGCCGATATTCAAGCCTTGTTCCTTGGTTTAGTTAAACATTCAATCTCTAGAAAATAATCATATGAAGGAATGTTTCAAAATCAGTTTTTGGACATTTATGACTCTATATGTAGGAAAGGTTTATAAGAAAAATGGCAAAAGGTAAAATCTTGTATTCTCTTCGTCTTAAACACACAGACTACGATTATTTCTTTTCCAAATAATTTCCACACATTTTTATCTTTGAAACCGAAATTCTATTGTTAACTGAATTTTCGAAAGGAAATGATATAGATTAAACAAAAATAACTTATAATAATCAATTATTAAAATTATACCTTTTGAAAGCATCCAGAATTCTCCGTTTAAAAAGAAATATATAACTCTAATTAATTTAAATCTAAGAACTTCTAAATACTAAACAAGAGCAGTTAAATATAACTAAGAATTAATTACTAAACAACAGCAGTTAAAGATTACTAAGAAAATATTCTTAAGTTCTATAATTTTAAGGTTTTTTTTACGAATAAATCTAATTAAACATTACATATGCTTCAGAAATAGAACAGTTATGATCTTAACATGTTAGTTATGTTCTTTTCTATATGGAAACGGGGCAGAAATGTGAAGAATCAAAAGCCTTAAAATTTGTTCATTTACACAATTCTCTGAAATTAATTTTGAGGCATGTAGAGTCATTAGGAGTTTTGAGGTAGGAAACACGAAAAATGTGCAATGCCCTCACCAGGACTCTCACCTGGACCTGTCGAATACGCGAAGATATACAGAAAGTAGGGAGACAATACATTATAAGCATAAATAATAAATATAAATAATATTCATAATTAATAGGCACAAATAAGAAACAGGTATAAATTATAGGCATAGATAAAAGTTGCATAATTTGACTCTTTGGGTTGTATCCATTAAAATATTTTGTTGGTGCTTTTGCCAAACCCTTACCATCTAGCTTCTCCTTCATGATATTAATGCAGGTGCAAATATGTAGTGAAACGATTTTTATCTTCGTTTTCTGCAATTTGGTTAAGGTATAAATAAAATAGATTACTCACATATAGTAGAAACCTTGAAGTACAGGATTTATGCCACGGAAAGGTAGATATATAAAACATTTGTTCCCAACGGAACAGAACTCAACAAAATGAATCGCAACATCCATATATGGATATTACGAAAAGTATTCCAGACGCAAGCCACCAATTGTCATGCAGGAACAACTACGTCGTAGTATAGTTTAATGTGTAATTTCAAAGTATGTAGGTAAGCTATAGATATATTTGAATGTGTCCTCAGTCCGCTGCTAGAGTTCATCTGGTAGCAATGGGATAATCGGAAACTTCGGTTTTCGAAACGTACTTATGCGGTGTACGCGAGAGAAGTATTCTAGTGCATGTTGTGCGAAGTGTGTCTTTAAACTGTAAAAAATCTTTAAACTGTGTCGTCTTTAAGCCATTTATGCTGATGTGATTAAGAATACATCTTCCAGTAGCGCCAAAGATTTGTGTTCCAAGAAGCTGAGGAGCGCGTTTGCAAGAAACAGGACTCGAAGAGAACCATATATTTAGGCGGACGCATTCTTGATGTCGACGCGTAAGGATGACAAAAGGGTTTAATTAAGACCATAGGTATGTGTTTTGAAAGTTAAAAATATGAAATCGTTAGAATCAAACTTCTTCTGTGACAAACGTGGGATTTTTCATTTATCACAGCATCTATTTTGAAACTTCTATCTATCTGGTTCACTCACGTCCTTGTGGGCTGTATGTGTGCAAGGGTATGTTTATTTTGTCTGAAAATGCTCCACAAAAATATTAAATATCCACAAGAATATTAGCTTGATACTCATTTTAGATCAATATTTAATCTTAACAAAATCATTCTTTATCTTGGCATCGGCTGTCACACATCATGTACCATACTCAATTAATTCCCGAATTTGTAAACGAATTTGTCTAATAAAGATGCCGTCGGAGTACTGAGAGTAGTAGTTTTGTTGACGTAGTTTCGACTAGGATAAGCTTTATTGTACAGGCACTATACTTTCTTCGAACTGCTGGCCACTCATCAATAGAATGCGTATGTATATGTATGTATATTTCCCAAATGATATCAATAAAATATGTGCAGCTATCAGAAAACTTAATGGTTACTGGATCCCAGTCTCTGCTCGTTACGACAGAATACAATAAGCTTACTCGACAATCGGTAACCAGTCTGTTGAGACATAAATCTGCGTATAAAAGTCTTGCGTCTCGTTTTAGATGGAGGTTGAAACACTGCATAACTTTCTTCCAGACAACAACTTCTCTGTTCGGCTCACATAGCTAATGTCTGCATCATGATATTCCCATAATTCTTAATTTCCATGAATGTGCCATAATTCGTAAACTAAGCAATTCCTCCTGTATATTCATGGCCATATTTTTTTCCTTCGCCAGCAGAATGGGTTCTCGTAGTCTGGCTACTTAATTTCGGGAAAAGCTGAATATTGCAATTTCCATCTCACTCATATGTATATTCTAGGTTCGTTGCGAGAATATTGATATTAGGTTGATCACTTCAAACATTAGCTTTTCAGCGTAACTTGACTATTTTCAGTCGAATTTATCTGCAAAAATATTCTTGTAACAAAAGAAGTGTTTCAGCATTGCCTTAGCTGGCATTCGATAAATTATTTTCATTTTACTTTAAGAGCTAATTGAAAAGAATGTATCTAAAACCTGAAGTCTCAAAACACAAAAATCTGTTTCGCTTAAATAATTCAGCTATTAGAGCTTATATAATGCTAAAATATTGCTGCCACGCCCAGATGTATACTCAAGTATATAATGTTTCTGAGAAAAATATTTTTTATTCTGAAAGTAATTTTTTCAGCTTTTAACTTAATAGGTTAACAAACTTCTTGAAATAAAGTTGGGGGAAAAATATACCCTCTTTCCTCTAGTACACAAAAGAGTCAAAAAAGTATGAAAAATACGCCATTCTTTTACGATAAAAATTGCCACTCCTTTTCATTGAGAAAAATTCCATCCTTTCTTCTGCAAAGTTTGTTCCCAAACTCATTAAAGAAAAAAACTATGTAACTTGGACGATGGCCAGAGTGATTCTGCCCGCCCTTTCAGGTCGCCTTGCTGGCAAAAAAACAAAGAGTGAGAAATGAATTCGATTGAAAAACTGCGTTTTTGCTTATCGAATCTTGTAGATTATAGTTATAGTGGATACTTTCAGGCAATAGGTGCGGGAATGCGCACTTTGGTGGGCTATAAATTAATCAGACTTCTGACTTACCGTAAAGACTGAATTTGTTATTCTGTAGTTTTCATGGCCTTGCACTTTCCTTATTCAAAATATATCACTGTGTATAGCAAAAATTTTAAGAAACTTTTAGAATACATTATACCACCATTTAATTTAATTGCTAGTTTAATATAAAAGTGATATACAATGAATTGATTCACGGAGAGCACTTCTCGTAAACGACGACCTCTAAAGTAAGCAGTATTCCTGAGACTACAGACAAACACCAAGATTCAGAATTCTGATTTTATTCTCCAACATGAACTCTCCGTAACCCGACGGAGACAAATATGCAATTATTTATGCGACTATAAAAGTGTCTAATTTTTTTATTAACAACAACTATCTCAAATGCTATAATAATCACGAAATATTATTCTTACGACACAGTGTTGTTTAATAAATCCAACATATTGTTACGAAATATCCAGGCGCGGTAAGATAGCTTCCCCGCAAAGCAGTTTTAGGGTTACCATAAAATAGCAATGAAGGTAGCGTTGCCATATTTGGCGAAAATCCCCCATTTGGCGACACTTGGCTACGGAATTAGCGATATGCCATGGACGGATAAAGAACCTTCTGGAACGAATTCTTATCGGTTTAGGCCAGAATGTTCTCGAACACAAGCCGAAAGCTATATAAACCCTGCTGGTCCGCAATCAGTTAGTATGTCTAGAGTTAGTCAGTTCGTGTGGAGTCGATCGAGTTGGCAGCCGGGCAGCGAATGTCGAGTGCATCGAAAGAGTCTCTTAGTGCATCGCGGTTAGTGCATCGTCGAGAGAGTGTGTTGAGCTCCGGGAACGACTGGACCAAAGATTCGGGAGCTGTGCTCTGTGTGACGTCGAGTGCATCGCGAGTTGTAGCGTGGAGATTCTTGAGAGTGCGTGGAGTTCCGAGAACGACCAAGCAGAGTCGGGAGCTGTACTCTGGTGCTTTGCAGTGAAGCCGTTATAGCCTGATAACCTGAAGGCTGTGTCACTGATTGTTCCAGCGAGTTTATAGTAGATCTTCGACGACTGTAAAACTTGACTTTGGAGCTGTCCTGATTAATACCGGCCACTAAAGTGTGTTTCGAGACTTCATCATCAAGTGTCGTCATTATTCACTCCAAATCGTCACGAACCCCATACGAACGTGAACGTAAAATTATTGTTATAGCTTTCATACTACATTTTTATTTCCTTTCGACGCAGCGAGTAATGAGCAACAAATCAATATTTAAGTGGTGCAAACTCAGTTTGGTTTTGAGTCTATTATAATTGGTCAAGCTTTTGTCGAAACTACGAACGTTTGGTCTAGTTTTTTTTTTTTTTTTTTTTTTTTTTTTTTTTTTTTTTTTTGATAAATTTCTTCTAAAAGCATATATGCATGCAATTTCTGCTTTTCTAAATTTCCTATTTCTTTAGTTAGTTAGTTAACAAGATTACCCTGACCGCATGGCTACAAAAGTGGCCCTGTGACACATGGCTGGGTCATCACCGCCTTCAACACAATGGAAAAACAAAGAAAAATAAAAGGTATGTGTGTATGTTGAGTGTGTTTATATATATATCTACGTACATGTGTTTGTGTAATGGCAGCATTACTGATGATGACGATTAATAAATTTCCGATTAGCAAAGAAGTAGATGCAATCGTAGCAGCTTGTACTTTTTTTTTAATTTTAGGCAAAATTTTTGATACAATCACAGTTAAACTGGCACAAAAAGCGTGCATGTTCTTTAAACGTAATAGCGGTATTTCATACATTTTCTTAATACCTTTGAAAAAACAGCAGCAGGGAACAGCAAACCAGCAGGGCAGAGAAGAACCCGTAGTTTCCAAATGAGGGTTTGGTTAAGAATCATTTAGTTATGATTTCTTTTTACTATATTGCTATCAGCTGAAGCGTAATGTACGTACCGGAGTCATTAGCGTTACATAAGCATGTGGTTAGAATTAGTTTCTGGATGATTCAATTTAAAAAGGTTTATCTTAAATATGTTAATATTTTAGGACAGATGAGAGAATAACCAAATTAAAAAGGAGAAGATAGGAGATATATTAGAAGTTGTAGTTTGTTTTACTTATTGTTTTTAACTTGTATATATATATATATATATATTTACATTTAAAATTAATTTTCTATTTTTCAAAATAATTTTTGCTCGGCAATTATTTTGCAAAACTGGTTTCTATCCGACTGCTACAAACGCAATATTGGCTAGCACTCAGCTAGGAACATTAGCTAGAACATGAGTGAGACTCAATCTGGGAGCTGAAGATATTATACTCCCCACGCGACTAATACGCACCCAACCTGCTTCATAAATAAATCGGTTTTTAATGGCGCATGCGTGTTTATGCTTACTGACGTGTCTCTCGTGGTCGGACTGTATCAGATAAATTTTTTTCTAAATTTTGGCTTTGCAATTGATTCAGAATTGTTGTAATATTGTAGAGAAATTAGATTTTTTTTGGGAGGAAGCAAGAGAAGTGAGAAATGATCAACGCCTTCACCGGGAATCGAACCGCGGACCTCTGGAATACGCGCCCAGCGTGCAGACCACCAAACCACGAAGGCATGCCATGAAGGCGGGAAAAACACCTTATATACTCCCTTTTTTAAAGGGCAACTGGGGTTTTAGGGGACCCAATCGCCAAATTCTGGGTGTGAAGAAACATCATCCACCACCCTTTTTTCGGCCTTTGGCTGCCCGAAAGTCCTTTCGTGTGGTTTGGTGGTTAGGGAATAGGCATGGGGGACGCTCGAGATTTGCTTATCATCAAAATTAGGTTAGAGCTGGGCAAAATCGTACTGTCGCTACATGGTGCCCAAGGCTGTTGCCAACGACAGATGCAATCTTGTACTCCTTGCCACTGTAAAATTCGTTGGCTTGTTCTGATTAGGTCAGAGAAATGAGATTGTTCATAATGACAACAACAACGGCTTGCGCAGATTATATTTGATACCAGAAATTTAACCTTTATCCTTCCAAATAAAATTTCAAATTCTTTATAGGTCTTTATAAGCAAAGACGAGCAAACACCTTATAAGATTAGAAAAAAAAAATAATAAAAAAGAACTCAAGTTTCGAATACAAAAGCGCATTTACAGTTTCAAGTAATAAAAATATTTATAAGTTTTAACAAATATTATTGAAACTAAAACGTTTGCTAAAAACATAAAAGTTAAACTATATAGAGGACTTACTGTAGCATATAATAGCATTAGCTACTGCAGAGAAAGTAAATCCATCGGCACATAAATTTTGCATGAAATAAGCTTAAAATAGTGTAATTTTAATATGCAATTCATATACGATGTTGGGCCAACCAGCGGCAGAGCGGTAAAGTCGCTGAACAGTGATGGTTTGGTCCGAGGTTCGAATCCCGCAAACGAGCTGGTTGCATGGGCGTTTTCGTGGTTTTCTCCATGTGTAACGTGTATGCGAGCCACTTTCCCTTAGAAAGTCCTCCACGAAGGCATCCCTCCCTTTAGGCAGATAGCTCTCGAGGCTTTGCCGTAATCACACACACATATATATGATGTTGCTGCTTAAGGTGTTGCTTTATGATGTAAATCAAGATGCAGATCATTTTTAATTTAGCAATGAACTTGTTTATGTAAAAAAAAATACCTCTTACCGATAAGTTAAAATTTCAACTATTGATTGGAAATATTAACTCAGAACTTAAGGCGCAACATTTTTGTTTCGCAACTGCAGCTCATCATTAGCAAAACTTTCTCTTAATGAGTTTATTTCTCTTCATATCGCCAGAACGAAAGCGAAGCGATAATGGCAGGTTTCGCTCTAGATCGAATTTTTTACGACGTATTAATGCAAAGAATACCAGAAAAATAAAAGGACTATTTCCAAGTGGAAAAAAGAAATTTTCGCCACCGATTACCGTTTACAAAAGTACCTTTTAAAGAAATTCAGTGAATCATTATTAAAAGCTGATTCTTACGCGGCTGTTAGATGGAATCCTTTCAATAGTAAAGATTAAAATGTTATTTAGAAATTGATTACATTTGAAATTTATGACGCTTTCATTTATGAATATAAAGTTTGCGTTTTCTAAACGACCGATATTATTTTAATCCTTTAAATGCGTAATAAACACCTTTTGCATATGATATATAATATTTATTTTAATTTATTTGGCCGTATGTTTTTATCTGTTTGATGTGTTTTCATTTCATTTTCGTGCTCAAGGCAATTTATTCAAACAGGAATTTTCATTTATATTCTCTTGCTGAACTATTTAGTGTCAAATAGCTACTGACGTGCTAGGATTACATGTAAACACTTATTTTGGTAGACGCAACTCTAGCATTTGTGGCGTTCTAACCGATCAGGACTTGGCGGCAAATAAAAATTAAAATATTAAGAATTCAACGCAATATATACCTCTTATTTAATTTTTGTTCGTTAGAACAATTACGCCGGTGCCTTCCAAAAATTGGAGCCTGTGTTAAATATGCTTGGAGCCGTTCTTATACATCGGCTTATGAAATTTAGGAAATGGGCTAGAAATGTAATTTATGATTTTCGGTTACTAAGCATTTTCTGTTTCTGTGATTTTTGTTTCATATTTAATTTTTATTGAATATTTTTATATCTTTTTGAAGTACCTTATTTCATATTTCAGACAAAAATATATACCTTGTAGAGCAACGATTCTCAGCCGATGGTACGCAAGAGAAAAATAGGTTGTAAGCGAAGAAATAGTGTTTTTAACTATTAAATTCAAAATTATCGTAAAAAAAAAGAACGATTGATACGAGTAGAAATTCCCCGTGATCAAACTCTAACTGAAGATTTCGAAAATGACGCACTTGCTAACCTTTCGCTGAACCGAAAAAAAAAAAAAAAAAAAAAAAAAAAATTAAAGACATTTCAAATAAAGCTATCAAATGTGTATTGCCTTTTTGCACAACATGTCTGTGTGAACAAGGATTTTTTCTATGTTATATATAAAATATAAATACAGACCAAAATTAAAAGTGGATTCTTATTTACTGTTAAAGCTAAATGAAATAAAACCAGACAATGAAAAAACTGATCTCTTTTAAACAGGCCCGAATTTCACACTAAATTTTAGAATTAAAGTATTATAACTTACATTTTGATAATTAAAACGGTAACCAATTTTTAATCTAATAGTTTTTATGTGTGCATATTTAATACAAACAGCCAATAGATTGTGCATATGGCAGTATATATTTTTTTTAATATTGCTATTGAGAAACTTAAAAATAATGGTACTAATGTTTTTCAGTTTTTGTTTAGATGGTACCCGTTAATCAAAAGGTTGAGAACCGCTGTTGTAGAGTATTCATTTATTTTTATGAACCAGTTATTTTATGTTAATTAGCTATTTTGGTATGAGGTAGCAAGAGTTAGTATTTAAAGAAAAGTTTTAGATCGTTGAATAAGAACGTGTTCGGTCTGCTGAAGGATAGGTTGCTAAGGGATTTTTCTGATAGCAGTTTACCTTCGGCGTTGCGTTATTCTCGTCATTACGTTTGTCACGCCGAATTTGGGTCTAAGCCAACTTGCGCGCATTTTGTATTTGTAGCCTCTTCGGTTAACTTTCAATTACTTGAATTAAAATCTTTTTTTTTAAATTTTTTATTTTCTTATTTATGCCATAAATGCTCTCTAGATTTGTAAGCCTAAAGCGTGTCTTCTATTAAACATTATCTTGAGTAAAATAATAGGTTTCTTTACACTCTTCCCACGTCTCTCTTGTAAATTCCAAGACATAAAGACAAGTCGCTTACATCTTAGGTAGAGTTACCCATAGTTTATGTTACCAAAGCGAGTGAGATTCTATAACCTCTCAGCCTATATTTAAGTTCCTGGATTTCACTACCTGTGAAGTTTAATTAGAATGTTCCATATCAGTTTTAGTTCCATTAGAATGTTCCATATCAGTTTTAGTTCCATTAGAATGTTCCATATCAGTTTTAGTTCCATTAGAATGTTCCATATCAGTTTGTAATCTTATTTACCAGAGTTATTAACCAAGGAGAACTCTTATATATATATATATATATATATATATATATATATATATATATACTAGAGAATTACTTAGTAATTGTTATTTCCTCTGTGTAAATAAAGTTAGAACATTTTCTATTAGTTGTCATCCACTTATATAGCAAAGTGTTCCTTCTAAGGGTTATTAATTTACAATGAAAAGCAATATTTGTACAATAAATATAAATTTCCTTATCTTCTGTTTATCATCATCATCATTTGCGGAATCTTAACATTAGGAATTTCACTTTGTATTTTCATGAATATACTTACATACATTTGCAGTAAGTATAATACAGAAGCACGGACCGAAATAATAGCAATTAAGTTTTCTTTTACGTTATCTATGTTTTGCTCTCGCAGTATAGCTTCATAAAATATGTCTTTTGTGATACTGAAAAACTTATGTATTTACTCATTTGTTTCAGTTAGTTTTTATTTAATCCCATTTGCATTCAAGCAATGAAAAATTTCGCATAAAGCAATTTCAAGTATTTTGTCATTCATTAAGGTATCCGACCTCTTTCGGGTACCATTTTTAAGAAATGGTTTTTATTTTAGCTATGAACGTATTAATTTGTAGATAAGCATATTAATGATTGGAAACAGCTTAAAAAGTAATTTTAATTTTGAAAAATAATGAAAAAAAGAATAATTTTTGCTTAAATTTTGCCATTACGGCAACAACCACGGTGAACAATGTATACATAAATATAAAGTTTTTTTAGTTTGTATTTATGTTTACACTTGTTTTGTATGCAATGAAGCAAAATAATTAAGAAATATTCATGTGTTCTTGAGATATGTCAAAATATATAGTATTTACTGCATATTTTCCTATTATTGCATCCAAAATCTAAGAATAAAAAGTAACAGTTCAACTTCTAATTCATATTTCTAAAATCTTCTGCTTCAGAGCATGCATCAGATTATATGAAACATGCATAGAAAGTATCATTTAGTTTTATTCATAAAATTGTGAGTTATGGCTGTTACCATTGGCAATATTTACTGAAAAAAACATTTTTCAGAAAATAAGTTTAAAGTTTTTATAAAATAATTTCTTAGTGAAAAAAGCATACCTGAGAATTAAAATCCCCTTCTTTGTAATTGACACCTTGTTTGTTTTTTCTCATACATTGCGCTTTTTCTTTCGAACAAAGCGTAATTTTTTCTTTGGGTTTTTGTAAAACTTGCGGAATGGCGCCAAGAGTCATGATTTTGCACTTTATCAAGTTTTAGAATTCCCTGCTCAGTGTAAAATTCAGAACACACAGCTAACCTTGAAAATGCTTCAAGCAAACCTATAAATCCATCATTAAATAAGATTAAATAACAAAACTTACATTTGCTGCAAACGTTAATGTTCTCGAGGAACAATTTGCAATAAAATGCCATTAAAACGTTCTTTGATATTTTGAGTTTTGCCATGTATAAACTTTTTTAATAACTCTTGTTTATGTAGTCAACTCCATATATGTAGGTTTAATTAAATTCAAAATATATGTTGATATACCAGAGGTGTTTTGCTGATTTTTTTTCTTTTCTGCAATCGCACATTGATAGATGCACCAACTCGTTGATTGAGGAGGGCATTGGCTTCGAAGAAGAGCTACAATGGAACAAGCAGCTTGTACAGCGTGCTGCAACTCAATTAAGTTTCCAACATTACTTCTAATTGCAATCCCTAATTCTGTAGTTTATAAATAAAAGAACCAATCAGTTTACCTTTCCCTTTCTATCCACGAGTGGAGTTTTTTATTTTTCGTAGTCCACTACTAACCCTTTTCTGTACATGTCCAATGCATTCCAGTTTCTTGACCGAATTTTTACTATATATATTTTTCACAATTAAAACTCCCTTAGAATCTCCATCCTCATAATACTCCATGTACTTCAGCGTTCGTAATTTAATAGACCATTCAAAAAGCGAATAAACACCAACTGCTTCCATACCCGAAGCTGCTTCTTTATAATTTGCAGAATAATTATGTTACGCTGTATATATTATGAACTATATGTCGTGCTGAAGATTGTATTCCATTTTGTTTAGTTTGTTGCAAATGATGCAAAATGTGACATAACCTTCAAATCAAGACTGTCAACGCTAATCGACAAAGCAGTAACACATCCATTCAACGTCGAATACCCTCTGCGCCAAATTAAATACGAAATTAAGGGGAAAAACTACCGCCAGATTCTTAAAATGTATTACAAAATAACTAAACTTAGTACGATGGTTTATAATTTACAAAATTTTGATGATAAATAAAGTTTCTAAATAGGTATGTCTATTTAAACGCTCACTTCCGGTCCATAATATTGGAACTTCCGGTTTATTCCGTTACAGAAAAATGCTTATAACTTCAGTTCTAATTAACATAGCAACAAGCAAAAACTTGTATTTGATAGCTAAAGATGTATTCTTTAAGATAATGTAATAAAGTAAAAATCGAAATTTTGTCCGAAAATCGTCTTTTGTACGAGGTCGGATACAAAAAGGTCGGATACTTAAATTCTTAGGCTAAGTTATTTATTAATCATTATAAAGCACATGGAATACATTTGCCTAACAGTGAAATGTTTATTCATTCAGTTCTGAAAAACAGGAAACTGAGACAAACCTTCAAGAAAAAAACACCACATGTCACTGGGGGCCATTCTGTCACTTCTTACTGCAATTTATAAGAAAACATAGATTGCATTTTTGTTACACGTGAAGAAAACCACAAACTATCCGCTAGAAACTAAAGGCAAAATGAAATTCCAGAGTTTAGCATTATTAGTCACATGACCATAGATGGATTTACTCTTTCTTATGTGCTATTATTGTATATAATTTTCATAACCTAATATTATACGAACGTAATTTCCTGATTAGTTCGTATTCAGTCGCAAGTGTTTTCGTCCCTGAGCACTTTAACAGCACAGCATATGGATCTGCTGTGCTAATATTGCTTTCATTCAACAAAAATATTGAAGATTTATACATACAACATGTATATGCAAAATTTACGTAGAAAGCATTTTATAATTTAGTTTGCATATTAAGGATATCCATTATTATGCATCAGAAAGATGAAAGTTTAACTTCTGTACTTGGTTGTAATACAATATAAGGCAATAATCTACTTATCAGTTGCATTTTTAGCAGAATATCATTAATCACTGTTTGAAGTTATCGTAATTTGTCCACCGATATCACCACTGAAGAAGATCAACAATACTTTATTAATCATAAAATTTAATTGTGAATTAAATCCATTGCGAAGTGAAGAAAGATCAAAGAATATCAAATTATGTTATTTATTTTGATAATAATATTAATAATTAACTTATAACAGCAAGCATTAGTATAGCAGTTCATCGCGTGTGAAATTCTGGACTCAAACGATCAATATTGCTTTCTAATGGGTCATCAGTATTGCTTCCTTCCACAAAATTAACCTAACAGCGTAAATAATTTCTTTGAAAGAAAGTTTACAGAGGCTAAAGAAAGAACCAAAATACTGTATGTATAGTTTCTATTAAGCATGAAACCAAAGAACAAATTGATTACTAACCTACGGAGTAATAAATCATATGACGTGGAACAGATGCGGTTTTAATCTTTTCATGGAAAATTTCTAAATATCATTATTGAAACAAATGAGTGGGATGAAAAACGCGAAGCTGGTTTCTTATGAAAAGGAAGAAAATGTAGACAACAATAATTTTGTTGAAATTAATTCAAAATTGTAACTGCGATTCACATAATTTTTTAGTTTATTGCTTGGGTTTTCGAAAAATACTAATCTGTGAGAAGTGCTAAAACTATGTAGAAAATAACAATACCTCTTCATGATGTTTGATCTTAGAAAAGATCATCAAAATAAGCTGAGTTTACTACTTTAATTGCGTGAAAACGCGAACATCATCTAAAAAGGTTTATCTAATTAAAATAATGTATACATACAGAAATTGAGTATATGAGAATATAATTTTTAAGAAAGTGAATAATATAATTTTCCTTTTATTTATTTGCCAACCAAATCCTTTTCAAAATTTGCTGCAAAATAAAACTAGCAGTCGAGCAGCAAAGACCGCCAAATATTGATAGTTCATCCCGAGTTCAACCCCTTGTGTAAAGTGAATACTAGCCTAATTCTGCTTAAAAGATTACCCATGGCGGCATCCCTTCTTTTAGACTGATAGCCCTACTGAGCGTTGCCATAATCTAAAGAAATTGATCCTAGTAAAACTTGCAGTCGAGTTCATAGCTGAGTAAATTCATTTATCAGATGTTAATAAGTACAATGTGTGAAAACAAATCGTTTACTAGTTTGCTAAGGGATTTCATTATTTCAAAATTTGCATTAATTATTTTAAGCTCCAATATTGAATGAGAAATTATGACTTAATAGCTGCTAAATAAGAATTAGAGCTTTTTACTAAAGAGTTAAAGCATATTGAAGAAACGAAGTTGTGTTCTAACTGTTATTAGATTTCTAGAAAAAATCAACTCATTGCAAACAGTTTTTCCGGAAACGAGACAAACCATCCAGATAGGTATATAAGCGAAACTTTCATACATTCCTCAAAAGGTTAATTATTGTAATAGAGGACAAAATTATCCAACATCAATGTTTATTTTCAGTAAAAGCAGCTATGAATTCGATATCCATTATTTGAATTTAAAGTACAATGTATTTTGAGTAATAATCCATTCAAGAAATTTTCGAACTTCAAACAAAAATTTCTTTCCTTTCATTCTTTGTATGGCTCAGATGTATGGTTTAAAAGATAAAATTTCTACTAAGCGGCAATTTGGTATTAGAGTATATTAATGATGTTCGATTTAGTAAATTTAGGATTCCAATTTCAAGTCTTGGAGATTAAATAACATGTTGATACATGCAAATTGTCTGAAGACATACATTACGACTTTAGTGCTGAGTAAGAATACGTTTTCTCTTAAAAAGGTAAACTACATGTAAATAAAGCAATTTTCGAGACGTGTCTCGGCAAGTAATCATATCTTATTAGGAGCGGAGCAAATTAAAAAAACAACCTTAGTTCGAAACTTTACAAAGCAGCAAATATCTAAAGCTCATCAAAATCTCGTTAACACAGTATTAGGAAGATTTAGTCATATTTCTTTTGAACATTTCATTATTAAGCGTTTCGTTTACTTGAGAAACATAATATATTAAAATAACAATGTAAAGTTAGACAGAGAGCACATAACCTCTCATATGATTTCCGTAAACGTACAAAATATTTGAAATATGAAGGGAAAAAAGACTATGACGATAGCATAAAACGAATGTGAAATGTTTTCCAAAAAGATATCAAAATAAATTAAAATAATTACTATCAATATCGAACATTGCAGAAAATATCCAGAAATTTAGAAAAATCCAAGGTCTTTGAGAGAGTTTATCGAAATAATAATGCAGCAAAAAAGTTCAGTTTCTTAGTTTTATTTTTTAGGAAAAAAACAGTAAGACTTTAAAGAAAATTGAAAGTTATTTTGGAAAATAACGAAAATAATCAAGAAAATTTTGGGGATATAATTTTAGAACATTTTTCGCTGTAAAGAATATAAACGAGGATACATTTTGATGCTTATTATAAGAATTACCTTATTTATTCCAAATTTAAAAAGTTCTTTGGCATTATCAGAAGTTATTGAAGACATACCTGTTGTAAACAAAATCATAATAAATGACTTAGTGCTACTTCATCAGTGACATTCACAGGAAAATTTTAATCATTTGTATAGGTAATTATGATTTAAAATTTTCTTCTATATAAATAAAATATATTCTTTTTCTATTTCATTCCTATATAGATTGCAAAAGACAGAATTTGGGTTGTTACCTAACTAATACTTCTAAACATTAATTCCTAATGCTATGACTTCAAAATGGGGGAGCGCTCTTAAATTAAATGTACAGGGTGTTCATAACTAAACTTAAAATTTGCGAGCAGTCTGTATGAAAAACTATGCAGCTGAATTGCATGAAAATTGGGTAATGGCAGAATGAAATGATGAGAAAAAAACAATGAGTTCTAAAAACACCACTGGATGGCGTTTGCAATGTAAACTTTTGGCATATACAAATGTGGTAACCATTGTAATCATGTGCGTGCACAACAACCCTATAAAGATGCGATAGGCGAACCGCAGTCATGCTCGTTTTCAATCCAAGGAAGATGACGTTGACTCTCCAGGAACGTTCTTTACTGGTGAAATTGATTTACCAAATTGGAGACTCTGCTACTGAAGCTTTGAAGAAATTTCGGTCCTTGAAGCGGTTACCAAAAGGTCGACTTATAGTCAAGTATTAGCAAACATGATTATTAAATTTGAAGCAACTGAAACAACGGAGATTTAGCCAAGAAAAAGGATGAAAGTGTGTTGCAGAACAAGTAGTGGATGCGTTGCAGTTTCTTGCGCGAGTTGAGCTCCAAGATGAATGGGCATGGAACATTTTGTGGACCGACGATGCCTACTTTCATACGGAAGGTGCGGTTAACACGCATAATTGCCGTAAATGGGAAATTACTAATGGGAATTTGCCTACAAATTCCATTACACTCTCCGCATGTAACGGTTTGGCGTGGCTTTACTGCAACCTTTATTATGGGTTCGTTTTTTTTCGAAGATTACAGTGCCGCAGGGCCTGTGATATGCACCTTTACCGTCCACGATATGCTTCATTATTAGAGCATTAGAGCAATCCGTTATTCCGGCTCTTCAGGCAAGGCGATGTGATGCAACTACAGTGTTTATGCAGGATGGTGTTCCTCCACACATCGCCCGTTGTGTAAAAGGAGTGCTCAATCATCAGCCGGCAATTTCCTACAGCTTAGCCTCCTAGATCCCCTGACTTCAATCCTTGCGACTTTTGGCTGTGGGGATACCTGAAGGGTATGGTCTACCGTGATCCCATCACATTTCTATCCGACCTTAACGAAACCATAGAACGCCATGTGCTTAAAATGCCCCAGTTTATGCTGCTTTCAACAGTCGAACTTGCGATTTTACGCTTACATATGGTAGCAGACAATAGTGGACATCATATCGAGCATGTTTTGTAGATTATTTATATGTTCTCAATAAAGCTATGATACGCCACCTAGAGGTGGTTTTTCGCACTCATTTTTTACGATAAAATTCCCATCATTTCATTCTGCCATTAGCCAATTTTCATACAATTCCTCTGTATAGATTTTGCTACAGACTGCTTGCAAATTTCAAGTTTAATTATGGACACCCTGTACTATGACTACTCATCAGTTTCCAAATAGGTTTTCGTATTTAGTAATTCAGTTGGTCGTACATAATCCCATCTTTATATCTACAACATGTTAAAATTTCGCAAAATGTCAGATGATTTCAGAATGGTTAAAACTAGAATAGAAAAATAAACAGATGTGCTAGTTTATAATTTACTGGTGCAAAAACGTTGCACTCGTATTCATAAAATTACTTAGAAGTTTTCAAGCGGCACATTTACATTTTATTAACAAAGCTTGCAATAAGTACAAATACATAGGATTGAAAGATCAAAATGAATTTCAATTTCAGGTTTTTTTTTCCAACCAGCACGAATTCCCGAATAAGGTGTGATAACAAATGAAAGATGTTATATTGTTGATAGGATCAAGTTTAATACTTGAGCTAGTTGGTAGCTATACATATTCTTGAGTAATATTTTCTGAATACTCTATGAAGTATTTGACAACTCATTGCAAAATCATGAATAACAAGCTTATCACCTGGCATGGGTATCATTTACACTAAAACATACAAGTAAAGTTTCGCAATAGAGGAAATCTTGAAGTAATTTTCAGCTGTTAAAATTATTTAAGGAGAAAACTCACACTATAAAGTGCGCCAGAAGGTGTTCTATTAGTCTGTTGATATATCTAATGACAAATAATTATTCTCTTTAAAATTCTAGATGTATTCGTGTCAATCTGATCACTTTCACTAGCTTATCAATCTGGATTTTGGGTAATTCTTCTGCATTAATGATATAAATATTATGTAGTTAATCTAATTACCTAGAGCTTACCAGTGGCCATATAGACAAAACTTCATAGAAATGATATTTCGGTCCTGTTTCATAATTCTGTGAAGGAACTAATTACATGGAGTTTCACGGTTTTCATTATGTACAGAGAAATACAAGCCAGGTTTTCATGGAAAATCATCCTAGAAACTGTTATCCCTTTTGGCAATAAAATTCTTATGCTGTGCTGTAATACATTAGATAAACCACTAATTAATTTACTACAAGATGTGTAACAGCTAAATTCCTCAAAATATTAATATTTGGTCTTGGGGTCTGTGTAATTGAAACAGAGACCCGATTTTCCTTATATACTTTTACACGTAGGCATCATATCCTAGGTTGATACTCTTAAGTGCTTCGAAGTAATAATATATGAAACCATTCAAGTAATATTACCAAAAGAATATTACAATACTTGGTGCAGTAATACGTAATAATAAACATTTCATGTTCGAAAATGTAATTAAGTTTTAACTAATTTTACTTTGCAAACAAATATAATTAAACATTATTTTCCTTTCTTGGCAACAAACTCATCTTGCTCCTTTTATACTATTCTGAGTTCCCAGCGACAAAGCGGTAAAACTCCTAAATACTGGTAGTTAGTCCTGAGTTGAGTTCTTAAAAAACGGGCTGGCTGTATGGGAGCTTTAACAATGATTTTCCCTATATGTAACGTTAATATGAGACAGGGTTTCCTAGGAAGTTCTCACAGAAACTTCCCTTCCCTTTAAAAAGCAACCTTTGTCAGCTTTACCATATTCTAAGCTCAATTTTAATTTGACACATTTTAAAACCTTATGAACCGAGGTTTAAGCTTTGTTTAAAAAAATTTCTTAAGCCAAAGCGTGACTGTTTTCTTTTCAGGTAATTTAAACAATGTTTTTATAGTTAATTCAGGAATCGCTTAATGAGCGCTCATTAAACCACAGGATACCATAATATACTGTTGAAAAATACGGTTACGGACTCTTCCTTTTCATTAAGAAAAAAGGTGCCAGGTGTCTACTACTGCATAGATAACCCAAAGTAGTTGCATCGAAAAAACGTGAATGAACTGTCATGGGACATTACAAAGCTGCATGGTATACTCAACTGGTACACACTTCTAATGGATCCATAAAATTCGAGAACAGAATTCTTCAACGTAGAAAGAAGTTAAACCATCATTAGCTCGAGTATGTGTCGCAACTGTTTAGAATCATCATTCTAAAAAAATTAAGCACATTGATTTTCTGTTAATCCAACTGATAAAGTACCCCACTGAAATTAAGTCATACAACATATGAAATGAAAGATTTCAGATTTTACCTCTTATTCAAATATCGAATTTACAACCTCCAATTCAGATTGTAACATGAGGAGGAATCACGATAAATTGCTGCAACAGTGAAATGTTTTACAGCAGATAAGAGGTTACAAATGATATGCTGCGTCCTGAGATAGTATTTTACAACTCTTTAATATCTGGCAATAACATCTCTAATAGAATGCTTGCGGAAACTTTGTATGATAAGCAAGATAATTTCTCCCTCCTGACCGCGTGACTTCGCTGTGTAATTTGAAAGTATGTCCGGTTGGCAGTCGGAAGATCCGGAATCAAAGTCCTGACGAGGGCAGTGAAGATTCTTCAAGTCTCCGAAACCAAAGTTCCCAGTGGTGTCTACAACTAATTAAATCGATGGTATCCGCTTAATGCTCCTAAGATTTTAACGTAATTTATATGCAAGATTCTTTAACACAGAAAACGTTAAAAAATAAATAGATTATTAGAATTGATCAAACACTGTCACACTTTTCAGTGTCATTAGAATGACTCATAATATTCTAAATCACTATAAACATTGTATTGACTACTGTAGCATTTAAATTAGCTCGAAAAATGTTTATATCCATTAACACTTTTATTGAATATTAAAACTAAAATATTTTTAAACAAAAAAGTCAAGCTCCATTAATATTCATAAGCAACATCTCATCAACTAAGGTATATTTTTTCATTAATAGTTGTCAAGAAAAAGTCGGATTAATAGGCTTTCCATCAAAAATCAAAATCCCGATTAATAGTGGCATTCGAACAGCAAACAAAAAAAGACTGTGGTTAATAGGCTTCTGGATGATAAGAGTTAAGTGATTGCGACGACTGTTTATGGAGTTTATTGTTTAGCATATTTCCACAGATGGACATTCAGCCCAATATCAGTTTACTCTATAATTTATGTACGATTATGTACGATTATCTATCAATAAAATCCTACAGGAAAAAAAGGAAAAGTCGAAAGAACACGATCTCGCAAATTGTGACCAAAATGCATACGTTAAACACTAGCTTCTTTATATCATTAGCTTGTTTAATTGTTTTTTATTAACACGTTTAAAACAGAGAAAAGGGTATAGAGTTAAGTGAAAATAACTGTTTGATTGACAAATACAAACGAGCGGGGAAGGAAACAGGGAAGACTTCAGCCAGTTGTATAGCGAGGATTACTTGTTGCCAATCACTTTTTTTATTGCATCAATGATATAGTTAGATATCGATAAAATGTTGTAATTACAATTATCTAATTAGATACAAGAAGTTTTACTTCAAATCATAATTTCAGGTATTGCTTTTAAATGCGCATTTTTAATTCAGTGCTTTCAATTTCTATAAAGTTGTGCTTTTAATTCAGTGCTTTTAATTTCTATATTGTGCATAAAAAAATGAAAATTTAAATATATAATGCAAGGCAAGAATTTATGTTTCAAATGAACATAAAAATAATATAATACGTTATGCATTCCTGCATAAAAACTTTATCGTATTCTTTAACGTGCAAAATTCCTTAATGTGTTTTTCAAAAATCAGTTAGCATTCGGAATTATATTATTAATACTGAATCTGATATTTATATTGCATTATATAAACTTAGTCTTTGATAAATTGTTTAGAATAAAAACTTAAGTTACATTCGGATTCTTTCTCTCTCAGAAAAGTAGCTTCAACAAAGCTGACTGTAAGAATCGGATTGATTTACTGATGGGATCTGAAAATGAGTCGGGGATAACGACTTAAACCAATTGACTTCTTAGGATTTATCGAGATCCATTAGATCTCTAAGAACTTCGGCAAATATTTGATGCTATGTAGTTTCCTGAGCGTATTTCCGATGCAAAGAAATCTATGTCTGCTAATCTTTCCTTCTGTTTTATTGAGGAAATGAACACCGAATGATAAAAGTAATAAAAATATACCAAATTCTTATTGATTTGCAGATCTTTATTAAGCAAATACGAGATTTTTCTTGAATGTTGTGGGTGTATTCTTTCAGTTACATTTCACACTGAGCTTAGAAATTGTGTTCAAAGCATGTATATACATAAGCATTTTAAAATTTCTTTTTTAATGTTATAAAATGCAGGTTATTTATAATGCGGTGTACTTTCTTAAATGCATTTATATTCAATTTTGAGTACACCACATATTAAAATATAAGATAAAAAATTACAATATCATAAATTACCGAGCTTAAATTTATCTCATTTCGTCTTTCATACTCTAACATAAATCTTAGCAGTTTGTGCTACTCAGATTTACAAATTAAAATTTCTGATACTTTTAACTCATATGAAAGACTTATCTTTTACGGAATTAACGTCTCTTAAATGCTACGTCACAGAAAAACACCTCTTAATATGTATATGAATCCATATTGCTACATTTTAAAATATAATCCTGCTCTAAGAGAAGTTAAATAAGCATAATTCTCTTATTCTTATATTATGAGTTGTGTATACAAAACTCTGATAACCCGGAAATTTGAAGAATCGGAAAATGTAGTTATGTACCTAAGGCTTAATAAAAATACCATTACATATATAAATATTTGATAATTTATAATATAATAATGTGCTATCGTGAAATCTTTAAGAAAAATTTTCGTTGTTAATGTGTCGTTGCTTTATCATTAAAGAAAAAAATTATAATCTTACAATTATATTCTCTTCAGAAGTAGTTACCACTAACCTTTGCATAACTTTCTATCTTACATAAATTCCTTAGCAGTTACAGCTTAATTTTTTAACACAATCTTTCTGAAACGCAAAATATTTGTTAATTACAAAACCCAAAGCCTAGGGTCAAGGAACCACTTAGAACGCTAGTTCCTAGATAGTATCTATGACATACTGCCAATTAATACATATTGAGGATGTGAACAAAGTTACTCATTATTTGTGTTCCTTCTATCTCTAATATAACATAAATTAATTAGTCGTTAATGAGACAGAGAATAAATTAGATAGGTATTGAATCTGAAGTTTTTCAATATTATTATGACACAAAATTTCCTATTGTGTTGAGTTCTAAAATGTCTAAAAATCAAGTAATAAATGGTGATAGTATAAGCAAAATTTCTAAGGTTTACAATTTCTTCATTCTTTAATATAATATAGTATACCAATTAATAGTTAGATCTTGAAAATTTCTACAACTTGAAATGTTCACTATTGTTATATTTACGATGTAATACTTCCCATAAATCAACTGCCAAACGCTCACCAACAATTTGCTTAACTGATTTAACCCATTATCCGCCCTTATACAATTGTTGTTAGGGGGAACTGATCTCAGCTGGAGGTCGTTGAACTACCACTTGGGGAAAAACAGAGTTTTTAAGCAATTGGAATACCAGAAATGATTTTTATGAAATTAATAAAATAATGTTTTCTAGTAATATTCCTATTTGATGCATATTAATCGAAGCCAATTGGTTCTTTTTTAATGTTCAATAATAAATATAAATAATTTCGTTAGATAGATGTCTCCGTCATTTTAACACATATTTTATGTTCAATAATAAATATAAGTAGATTATTTCGTTACATAGATGTCTCCGTCATTTTAACTCAGCTTTTATGAATTTGGTGTAAAGATTTGTTTATGTATGCGAGGATACAAAAGACTCCATCTAGAGAGTCAGCTTTGTTGTTTCGTTAAGCCTTAATTAATGAGTTCATCCAGTGTGCTAGTGATAAGAAATTGTTTTACCATACTTCTAGCAATAAGCACCATGAAACTGAGCTCTTTTGTTGTCTTTCTACCCTACCTTTGGACAAATATCAAGGCAGGTGACATTGAGTATTAGTGCTTAAATTCGGAACTATAGTGCACTACGTGGTAAATTTCCTGAAAGCTTTCCTGTAATAGATGTGAAACAATAATAAAGCACTTCACGTGCAAAATTGCGATAAAAAAGCTGAGTTTTTCATAAAAAGGCTAATAGTCGAAAACGTAGGCAAAAACAAAAATAAATAAATAAAAAAATTAAAAAAGTAGGCATTTTTCTTTATTTAAACAATGTTTAAAATGTATTCATAATGTGATTTTGACATATATTTCCATTCCTGCGTATTATTACATGTATTTAGTTTTTTATTTCACTTTACTTATGATCTTCACTTTGCAATTTATTTACTAAAATGACTAAAAATGATTTTTGAAGTTGCATATGCAAAATTTGACAATGTAATTATTTTTTGCAGTTGAATATAAACAATGGTTATGTAACGTTTATTAAATTTAATATATATTATCTCATTATATAACCGATTGTTGAAGTCTGATGTACAAAACGTTATCGTACATTTGTAGAGGTCGAACTAGACGAGGAACACGCAATGAATCATTATAATTTCTTATGTTTTCCTCAACCAGAAGAATTATCAAATTTTAGTTTAGTTAATAAGATATAAAATTAATACCCATTTGGAAACATAATGCCTGGCTGCGATGATTATTTCAGTCCGGAAATGACATTTGCCTTATTCTTAGATATCTGATGCCACTAATGATAGACTCCTATTTCTTATCAGTTTAGGAAGAGCACGTGACTTGCATCAAGACAAATTTCGTTCATTCTTTTACATCGACCTTTCTTTGCATTGATTTTCTTTTATCAAGTAAAACCTGATGCAAAAGAAAAACACACTTAAGATACGATAACTAAGTTGATGCAGAAGCTGGAAATTCTTGCTTTGTTTACATTGAACTTGTTTTGTTTTCCTTTCTCAATTTTACATAGAAATTGAGTAGCGGAAAAAGTTTCTATAAGGAAGCAAATAATTTTAGTATTGCTGAAATAAGTATGGCTCTCTAATTTTCGAAGTTGTACATGGGTAGTAATCTATTTTTTAAATTTACGTTTTCTCTTTATTTCTTGGGAAACCTGTAGCGCTGAATTTCTCTGAACGAAGGGGAAACAAAACCTGAATAATTAAGATGAGCCTTTTTTCCTGTATAAACACTGTTACTAAGCAAACTAACTATATTGTACGAAGTATTTTATATAGTAATTTATAATATTAAACATGAGTTCTTCAAGCAGTAATTGACTGCAAAAGTTTAAATTAAAAATATCAGTTTTCATCGACAGAAACAAATGTTTTATTCATGATGCTGTAAAATCATATTCTTCATCATATACTTCTAATATTAAAAATATTTTTTCTAGCAAACAAATAAATCTTGTTTTAACAAATAAATTACAAATTTATTTTTTTTTTAACAAATTTTATATTTCAGATACTGAAGTTTCTGAATGTGCTGAAGTTACGTAAAAATAGATTTGGTATATTTTCGTACTTTATAAGGTTTCGCTCTCCGTTCTTTCCGCATGCCTTTGGGGTAATTGAAAGTATATTCGAGAGGTTAGAGGTTCAAGTCCATGCGACGGCATTGCACGTTTTTCACGTCTCCTGCTTCAAAAAAAAAAAAAAAAAAAAAAAAAAAAAAAAAAAAAAAAAAAAAAAGCCTAATGACTCTACAGTTTCAGGTCAAGTTTTATTCCTGATAAAGGCATATAGTGTAGTGAGTTAAAAGTTCATTAGTACTTACTAATAGATTTCTCATATCTGAGTTCAAAGCAGGCTGTACTGGAACAGGAAAGAGAGAGAGAGAGAGGTTGTCCCTAAAGTATAAAGTGTATGATTAAATAGTTTCTGTTACTGTTCAAACATTAATATCTTTACTTATGACAGGCGCACATGCGCAAATAAATTTCTTTAAGGTTCATACATGTTTGATTGCACAATAAACTGAGACCGCATTATTATGAGCCTGTGTTAATCAAGCTGTTGATATCTGTTTCGCAAGATTTTTATAAAAGATCGCGACGAATTTTGTTTCCATAAATATTGTTTTACAAACTTGTACTTTCTATCGCTAAGCTTTTCAAAGTAAAGTGACAGATTTTACGAAACAGGTTTATAAGGTGTTTTCTTCCTCGTTACCAAGTGCTTTTGTGGTGTCGTAGAGCAAGGATGTCAAACTCGCGGCCCGCGGGCCGCATGCGGCCCACAACAAATATCTTTGCGGCCCGGCCAATATATCGGCAAATAATAATATATAATAGTAAAATAACATATCGACGAAGAAAAAAATGAAATGTTTACTGCTAAGTAATTAACGATAATTTATTCAATGTTGTTAGATTACTCACAGCGAGCTGACACACACACTACTTAAATTACAAATGCGTGTGAGTAGCTTGCGTTCAGCTACCTTCGGCTTTTGGGGGACACGTGCACTCAGAACTTGTACGCATCCCCCGATAGCCGAATGTGGCCGAACTCATGGTCTCAGTTTTCCAATCATAGTTTTGTACTATATATTGGTGCATGCACTTTGCTTTATTATTAATTATTACTTAATTCATATTGTTACGGATTTCATAGTTATTTATTTATTTAGTTTTTTTTTATTTAGAATTGTAATTAGATTTGCTTCATGTTGCCTTAGCAACGCAGACGATTTTTGAAAAGACAGCTGCATTGGAAGGTTAAAAATAGAACAGCGCGTGCATTTAATACCTAATAAATAAATATCTCGTAATTGCTGTTGCCATCCACAAAAATCCAGATATTTATAGATGTTTCCAGTATATTCGAGAAATTAATTATAAAGCTTATAAAAGCCGAGAACAAACAACTCATCTCAGTCGTAGCTCAGTTTACTTAATACTGTGATTGATTTGTAGCGATTTCGCTGTGAGATAGAATTAGTTTCTCTGTTCTGAATTGATTTTTGCTAAACGTTTGACATTTTGTGATATTGTTAGAATATTCTTGAAGAAATATTTCAGCATTTTGATTTATCTCTTGTGGAAAGAATAAATTTTTGTTAACTTTTTAACGTTAACCGTGTTTATTCCAGCCCTTTGTATTCAGTATGTCTATATCAAAACCAAGTGGTAGTAAAATTAAACGAAAAATCGCTGATGAACATAGAATATTCCAAGTAAAATGGGAATTAGAATATTTTTGCTGTGAAATAAAAGATAAAATAATCTGCTTGATATGTAATAATACTATTCATGTACCAAAGTTATATAATATTAAACGTCATTATGAACAACACAAATCGAAATATAAAAATTACGAAGGATTAATGAGACAAGAAAAGTTGAAAGAGCTCAAGTTAGGAGTGAAAAAGCAACAGTCCATGTTTAGTAAAGTACTGCAAGAAAGTGAAACGGCGGTACATGCAAGCTACGTCTTGTCCGAGTTGATAGTTAAACATTCGAAGCCTTTTACTGACGGTGATTCCATCAAGGAATGCCTAATGAAAGCTGGAGAAATTGTTTGTCCTGGAAATGTGAAGGCTTTTCAATCAATTTCATTGTTTCGAAATACAGTTGCGGAAAGAGTTACTGATTTAGCCGCGAATTTAAGTGATCAGATCAAAGCAAAATCATCTAGTTTCGAAAGTTTCTCCATTGCCTGTGACGAGAGCACGGACGTTAGTGGTAAAGCTCAATTAGCAGTATTTCTTCGTTCTTGTGACAAGAATTTTAAGATTTTTGAGGAATTACTGGAACTAATACCGATGCATGGTACTACCACAGAAGAAGATATATTTACTTGTGTTTTTGGACTTCTGTAGAAATACAATCTACCTTTGGCAAAATTAAATTCTGTAGCTACAGATGGCGCTCCATCAATGACCGGGAAAAACAAGGGCTTCGTAGCATTACTAAGAAAAAAACTTGGTGAAATTCACGGTTCAAACGTTCATCATATGCATTGTATTATACGTCAAGAAGTTCTATGCACGAAAGTAATAAATATGGAGAATGTTTTGTCATATATAAAAAAAGTTATAAATTTTATAAGATCTCGAGTTTTAAATCAACGTCAATTCGCTGCTTTCTTAAGTGAGTTAGATAGTGAATATTCGGGTTTGTCTTACTATACCGAGGTACGTTGGTTATCTTGCTCCAAGATTCTCAAACAATTCTGGGATTTGAAAGAAGAAATGTGTCAGTTTTTAAAAACGAAAAATCAAGGCGTAAGTTTGTTTTACGATCCAATATGGATACAAGATTTATCTTTTTTGGTTGATATAACCAAACACTTAACCAATTTAAATTTATCGTTACAAGGAAAAGATCATATCATTACAAACATGTTTGGCATAATTAAAGCATTCAAATGTCAACTAGTTCTTTGGGAAAAACAACTTAAAAATGAAGATTTGACGCACTTTCCGACGTGCAGCATGAACAAATCAAGTTTAGATGATACTTGTTCGTATCAAAAATACACAGAAAAAATTGCAAATTTAACAACTGAATTTGAAACGAGGTTTAATGATTTTAGTTCCCTCGAAGACAATTTTTTTTTTTTTTTTTTTTTTTTTTTTTTTTTTTTTTTGTTTTCTTCGATTTTTTTCAATAAGTATTGACTCAGTACCGAGCCATATCAAAGGTGATCGAGATTCATTGCAACTCAAATTTGAAAGCAAAATTCATTAAAGTGGGCGTGCCTGAATTTTACAAATATGTACCAGCCAGGTTTGAAAATACTCGAAAATTCGCATATGAAATTATTTTCATGTTTGGTAGCACTTATTTGTGCGAGCAGTTATTTTCAGTCATGAAAGGTAATAAGTCTCCTATTAGAAACCGTATTAATGATGCTCACCTTGGGTCAGCGTTGAAAGTTATCACTGCAAACAAAATTTCTCCCGAAATAGGTAAGATAATAGCAGAGAAGAGATGTCAAGTATCAGGACGTAAACATTAATTTTTTCTTGTTCTTTTATATATATGTTTATTATTGTATTATTCGAAATAAATCTACGTTTCTATGAATATTGATTTTTTTTTGCGGCCCGCCTAAAGTTAAACCTTATTCGTTTGGTCCAAGTGTACCTATGAGTTTGACATCCTTGTCATAGAGTATCACTTAATTTGCTAACCGGTTATTTTAAGTTGAAGTACCTTTCCTGTCAAACCTCATTTCATTTCTCTTCCAGAGTGCAAATTTCCCGCACTTGGGATATTTAAATTATTGTAAGAGCATATTTAATTTTTATCCGGAAATGTTTTGTCGTAATGTGATTTAACACTAGAAGCACCAAGCTTTCTCCCTAACTAGAAGCGCCAACGAGAGTCAAATTGACTGCTCAACAAATTAATGTATATATTCAAAAGTAAATGCTTTATAATGCTTTTAAGAATATTAATTACAGTTGTTGAAGAACTTTAAAGAATAACAGATTATTTTAATAAACAATAGAGGCTATTTTATTATAAATTTCAGCCTACCCTTAAACACAGCTTTTCGCAATTTTTTCAAAACACAACTTTTTCAATATTGGAAGTGCATTTTCCACACACGTAATATGAATATTTTTTACACACATCACTTGTTTTGTTGTTGTTACAAAGTCCAATGTGGCATTGATGTCTTTTCTTCGAGAGTCTATTGCTAGATTTGGAAATTTCCTGGGGCAATTTTCCGGTTTTTCTTCTGTTTAAATAAAGCTCTCTTAATTCCTCTGCTAATTGAAATAGGAAGTCGTACCTTGTAATATTTTTATCACTCAATTTATGGTAGATAATGTAGGCATTCGTCCCTGCTAAATCCAGCATATTATAGAAAACATGCACAGGCCATCTACGTGAAGCAGCCCGAACAGAATATTTACGTGTCATCTTGTCAACGATATCAACTCCACATTTGGTTTTGTTGTAGAACTCTACTGTTTCTGGAAGCTTTTTCTTATTTTGTGAGTCTATATTTACACTTTTTGGATGTAAGGCACTTAGTGGTACGACATTTTTATTCCTTTTTCCCTTTTAAACAGTGAGCGTAGTTTCACCATTCTTTAGCAAAACTCTTTCAAATAGCCGGGTTTTTGATTTTCTTACTTCATGCGGAATTTCTTGTCGATGTCTTCTTACTGTGCCGACAAAACTTGTACTTTTCAGTCTTCTAGCTAATGATAGTGAGGAAAAATAATTGTCCGTTGTCAAATTTCGACCTGAATTCAGATAATGGCTTAGAAGACGCATAACTTTTTACATTTTCAGGAAGACTTTCAGTTTCACTTCTCGATGTATTTTTCCAAGATATGGAAAGCATTGCACATATACTTCGAGTCTACATCGACTGACATCCAAAATTTGATACCGAATTTATCCGGCTTATTCGGCATATACTGTATAAACTTACACCTATCTTTGGATGGAAATAACTGCGCATCCACAACTAGATTTTTTCCTGGTTTATAGGAAGTCGCACAGTTCTGTATAAATTTATTCCAAATATCGGAAAAAAGTGCAAACTTTTCACTTTCTAAACCCTGAGTCCTAGTTAACTTCAAGTCAAATCTTAGATATTTCATAATGTCTCGAAAACAATTGCGAGACATTGTTTCTCGGAAAATAATGTAATTCTTCTGTAAAATAATGTAATTCCTTCTGTAAATAATCAGTGAATGAAAGGAATGTATATGTACGCCAGATGTTTTTCCAAGAAAACTATTTTCTGAGCGAGAATACCATATAAATCTACCCATTATTACTAGCAGTCATTATGACTGTTCGTAGCGCTTTTAGGTATAATTAATAATATCTCCGTTAATTTTAATTTTATTCGATTTATATTTGGTACCAATAATTTTCGACATATTTTAGGAAAATACTAAAATTTGTGACTTCTTAAATTAAAGGGATTTTAAGGAATCCGAGGTCAAAAGACGAAAGCAGTCAAAATGACTGCTCTGGCGCTTCTAGTGTTAAGTCAGTAAATCTGTTCCCTTACATCTCCCCGAATTTTTCACAGAAAATTATGGAACGTGTTGTATTTAACTTATTAAAGAATAATGAATATTTTGTTAATTTGACCTTTTACCCACGTGGCCGATATACAAATTATAGTACTAAAAATTATGTTTCTTGACTTATAAAGTCCTTCTATCCTTAGTGTTAAAAACAGTCTCATAAAATTGTGAACCTGATTTCCTGATTTTGGAAACAATTCAAGAAAGAGTAGATGCCTGAAATCACTGCTTGAGAAATAGACTCATCCCGAATATCTTATATATTTAGATCGTTTATTTCCCATTATCATTGAACGGATCTTTGTAAGACGGCATATTTGTATTATTCTTTATGCATGGCTGGAAATCAAGATAGATGATGGGCCCCCCACACATGTCGCAGCATCTGCTGTAGAGAGTTTTCTCAATGATTACCTCTCAAAAGGAGGGACAGTGCCTTTTTTACTTCTATTATTTAGCGTAAGTATACAAATCATGATTCATATTGTTATTTTTATATGATGAAAATTACTGGTTTCTCAAAAAACAAGTCATAAATTCATTTCCAAATTGTGAATCAACTCTTAAACCACTCCTCTTCATGCGGAAACTCTAATGATTTAGATGACGATATTCAAAGTCTAAAGAGAAATCCCAACTTCTCGATTTAGATTTGCGGCATGGCATTTGTGGCAAGAGAGATCGATCATTCTCCATTTTCAAAATTGCCATACGCAAAAAAACAGTCTTGTGTAAAATTATTCTAAAGTTCGATTTTTGACAATTAGAAAAGGATTTGTGAAAGAATTATGATATAAGCGTATTATTCATGTATACAGAATTATCAGAATCGCAAGTAAAAAAGTCTGATGTGGACACGGCCCACCAGCGGCCGAGCGGTAAAGTCGCTGAACACTGGTAGTTCGGTCTGAGGTTCGAATCCCGCGAATGGGCTGGCTGCATGTGTGTTTTCGTGGTTTTCCCCATGTGTAACGTCTATACGAACCAGTTTCCCTTAGAATGTCCTCCACGAAGGCATCCCTCCCCTTAGGCAGATAGCCCTAGTGTGCTTTGCCATAATTAAATACACCTGATGTGGACACTTCTTTGTATGGCTTGTTAAATTATACACATTTTTTTGCTACACTTCATTTAAATTTATTTCCTCGAATTATTCAAACGTAATTAACCGATTCCTCAAAACAACTTGAAAATGACGTCAAGAGTTGCAAATTTTGAATTAATATCCCTGTCAATTTTCAATTTTTGTAATACGGAGGTCCAACTTCTTGCATTTTTGCTTCTTCATGCTTTCCCAAACATACGTATAGGAACCAGGAGAGAGCATTACAAGTTAGATTTTATTTGTCCAAAATTAATTTTTAAAGCAAAGTTTGACATTGAGCAAACGTGAATATTTTCGTCTTTACAAACACTTCCGTAACTAGAAATATGTGACAACTGAGAAAATAGCGGCCGGGTAAGACTAATAATGACTTTTAAGACAGGTAAGTGGGTACCTAAAATGGCCGGGTAAGTGGTTATACACACACCACTTACCCGGCCATGGTACTGCCGATTGCAATAAAAAATGAAGATGAATATCTAGATGTTATAGCACTCCCATATACAAAATTTCAACGATCTATGGCTAAACGGTTTTGAGTTATACGGTATACATACGTACATACGTCACGAAAAATTCCATTCTAAATCATTTTATTCCATTTTACAATTCATTTTGGAGTATATAGTTCTTCCTTCTACCCGCATCTACAACTAACACACAAAAATTAGTCAAAATGAATTCGGGAATGGTCATAATGGGTATTTCCGTTGAAACCAAAACTATCAGATAACCAAAATTTTTCGCGAATAAAAATTCTTAAAACATCCTATTTGTGTATGTTGATAAAAAAAGAAAAATTCTTAAAAAAAAAAAAAAAAAAAAAAAAAAAAAAAAAACCGAGATTGAGATTTGCTCCAAAAGTCTCCTTACAGTTTGAATTATTTGTTCTGTTTTAAAATGTATACTAATTTTTGCGCGATTGCTGTTATGGGACATGGAACAAAAACCAAAAAACACATAAAGCAAACAACATGAGAAGTTTTTTTATCTTAAGGGACATATGAGCTAGTTGAAACCATTACGCAGCTAAAGAATCACTACAAAGAAGGCAAAACACTGTCTGTAGCCCTGATATCTACACTACTATATTATTTTTGTTTTTGACGTTTATAGACTATCAACTGATTCACAAAGGAGTAGCAGTTAATTTTTTCATATCAAGCTAAACAATGTGAGAACATTTCTTCGTACGTTGAAAACGACTGGAAGAAGATTCAAGAACAAATATGGGCTCAAAATAATTTTTGCTTTGATTGAGGGCATCTTCGTTTCTAAACATTTGAAACTACTGCGATTTTTAAATTTACAGGTGTAAGGTGTAGTTGAGCTGATACTTAAGTTTAAGTCCTGAAACCTTACTAGACAAGGAGCAAGGTATCGTTATTACATAGACTTGTGAAGGTTTAAACAACTTCTGTGTCAAACTCAACTCTTAACAGAAAAGGCATGACCTGTGCTACAAATAACGCTTACTTTCACAGGGTTCTGCTTAGTTGGATTAGCATTTAGTATAGAGTTCTGAATTCTCTTTATTTCCTCGCCAGGATGTAAATTAAGTATGTAAACGAGAATATGTAACAGTTGAAAAGGTTAAACAAAGCGTAATTTCGCTAGTAAAGCGCACGTTTGCTATTTTGCCCTCCAGCTGTTATTCTTAGTGGCAGCTACGCTTTCTGGCCGTTTAGTTAGTATATCGCCGGTGTATGTTTTTGAGTCAGTCTGTTAATTTTAAACTTGAATTGTGTTGTGTAACACTATTCGTATCTTTAAATACTTTTAGGTTCTTAAATTACCTTAAAGTTCTCACCCGAAGTAGTCAGTGATGTTGTACGCAGATAAGTCCGTGCCTTTTTGTTAAAGAGTTGTAATTAACCAAAAGGGTATTTTATATTCTTTCCCTGCTGTGTTTCATCTTCACGCCTGTGCGAGAATTTGCAAAGGTTTGACATCCAAGTAGATTTAATCACATTGTATGACAGCCAAAGAAGATTAGCTCTTACACTTGTGGGAATGTAATTTAATCAATAGCAGATACTGAAATTTAAACGTTGGTAAAAGTAGTCTAATAGTACGCATGCAATACAAAAGCTATAATTTGGCTAAACTAACTTTAGCATGTAAGTTCAAAACTATCGGCTACGAGAGAATGCAAAGCCAGGATATAATATCTTAGATAGAGCTGGCAAAATTCTGACAGAGCTACGCGAGAGCCAAAAGCTCTCTTCAGGTCAAAATCCTTAGCTTAAATACACTTAAAGCTAATTGGCATTTTGGTGATGAATATGGAACTAAAACTTTAAAGATCAAAACCATAAAAACCTGCTTAATTAACATAAGAACCTTACACAGTTTAAGGTTATGCTTCATCAAATCACAGTATTTATGAAGTACAAACTGAATTAGAAATTTATTCTGGAATGTTAATTTCACTCGAAATTCAAAAGTTGCTTTGTGATCTAATGTTTCAGATTGAAATAAACGAAGCTTAAGTTTTGTTACTTGGAAAAACACTTAATTTGTAATCAGAGCTTTAATGTCTATTGGGCTAGCTGAGAGGATACTGACAGCTGTTAAGAAATAGATGCCCTTATTATTCTTTTAAAATGCAAATACTCACCACTCATTCGATGTGCACCCACCCCTTGAACTTGCCAATGTACATAAGCAGCATACTAAGCTGGCTCAGGAAGACATGTTTGCGAGTAAATGAAGATATCAAAAGCACTTCAGCAGTAATAGTATTTGAGATTGCTGCTAACGTTTACAAATATCTAATGACACTTCTTATTAGCGCCGAAATAAATGGTAACGGTACTTTTACAAATTGTGTGTCCTGTAACTTGAAAAAAACTTCAATTTTTTACCATTTCGTTAAACCAGGCTTACTCAATAATTCACAATGCGGAAGAGACAAGAAAATGCTACGTCATGTTTGCAGCGTTAGTTTAGTATATAATATGTTATGTTTCCGCATTGCTATACATATTCTTTCATCCAGAGATGCGCAAAGCATCCCTGGATGCTTGTCATTAAAACTGTTTACATTGAAGAGAAAGGTGTGTTTCCTGTTACATTAACGTTCATAAAAGAGCGTAAACGTACTAGTGCATGAAGTTTCAGAATAACTATTTAAGCAATTATTGTATTAGTTCAGTGTTCCCTGCACAGATTTTTGTGTATAAGTTTGCACTTCTAATTTTTTACGTAATTCCGAAAATGTTCGTGAATGTAAGGAAGTATTAAAACTAAGAATAATTTTAAGTTGTAGCTGCAGGTTATCCGGACCAAATTCTCAATTAATGTCTATGTCAAATCAATAGTAACTATCCGACTTATAGAATTCTTATTCTAGAACACTTATAGGCACTGGCAAATCGTAACATTTGAGTAAACTAAAATAAAAGATATTTCTAGGTCTTGAATGATTATTAGATAAATTGTAAAATAATAAAACTTTATGAAAATATTAACGTATTTTTGACGTTTGAAAACTTCTAAAGTACTTGTATTCTTCATTCAGCATACCAGTTGTAACACAATTATAGATTCACGAATATTAATAATTCACAAAAGCATATCATTAAACAACATTTAAAGGAAAAATGAGCCTCGAATTACTGTAATGTATACACTAATCGACCCCTCAAGGCAAGCCGAAAATGACATCAAATATTCAAAATTTTGAAATTAATCTTAATAATTTTTTCCGTATAGGTTGATGAGTTAGTCAAATATGGGAAAGCGCACGAGGACAATCTGCTTAGGGAAAGGATGCCTTCGTGCAGGAGTTTCTGAGGGAAACTGGCTGATATTCACGTTACACATGGGGAACACATTCATGCGGCTGGATCATTGCCCTGGGTTCAAACCCCGGATTTGTCGTGTGGGAGTCAAACTCTTTGTTTTTATTAATGGTTATAAGAGTTATAATAATTACAAAATTTTTCTAAACGTAAGTATAGGAATTGGAAATCTCCATAAAAATTTTAATTTCGCGAGTTTTATAAAAATGATATTTTAATTTTAAAATGCCGTAATATAAATATTTGCGTCATTCAAAACACTTTCGTTACATATCTACGATTCACAGTTGTGAAAATAAAGGCCGGGTAAAAACTTTATGGATACGGTCTATATATGCTACCGGCAGTGTAATTGAAACGCCAGCATTCTATAGAATACCTAGGCATTTTATAGAATACCTGGCGTTTTTAGGCAAAATATATAATAATTATTACAATACTTTAATACCAAGGCATTCTATATAATGACAAATGCTCTTTACGCAAAGCATGGAAAAAGTCATCATAAGGCTATTATTTAAAAGATGCTCTTTCCTCAATTATACGAGTGTTATTTTGGAAAAATTATGAAGGACTGCCATTAAAAAACTTTTATTCTAAATACGTAAAATAATGGTGAAATGTTCTTGGTACACCATAATAAATTTTTGTTCTCTGTCTGATTGGAAATCAATAAGATGTACCTGACAATGAGAATTAAATTCAGAAAATTCATAGATTTCACAATAATGCCTTTTTTAAAAACTTTTTTTTTTCTGACAGGACTCACAAATGCGGATGTACAAGTCAATATCATTCCGTGTAACTTTTTTGTGTTTGGTTTAAAGTTCCTTCAACATTCTGTCACGTCCTCCGTATCTAACAGCTAAATGAATTTCATGAAGTACGTGAAGTGACTGACGCCTGCTTTACCAGGATAAACAAGTTTACTTTTGTTTTTCACAAACGTCACATCATAGCGGTTCAGCAATTAATAGTCCCTCCGTTCCTTCTTAGTACACATTTTGGCTTTTTTACATCATTTATTAACTTCTGGTACGTAGTTTCGGTGTTTCGAAAAGAATCGCAGATGTATTTCATACTTTGCTGGTTTGACACTTGACATTCTATGAAATGCCTAGGCATTCTATAGAATTTCGGATTTCATACTTTCCTGAAAACATATATATGTATGCGTAACGCATATCGTTCTACGGTTGAGAACGATTTAGATGTTCTCAACTAAACATTTTCATCCATGTTGCTACTTTCTCATAACAGGTATTTAAAATTCTTTAATACTGGCCTAGAGGCTCTGCAAGCGTTTTGATTTAATAGCGAATACTTACTTTTCTATTAACAGATTTAAAACTTATTTCTGCAGCTCTTGGACTAATGAATCAAATATTAAAAGGATTCAAGGTGTGGGGACTCCGGACGCAGTTATATATATATATATATGCGTGTGTGTGTGTGTGTGTGTGTTGGGAAAGGTAGCAAGCATCCTGCCTCCAATTGAAATAATAAATAAGTTCTGCTTTTCCTTTAGACTTTTCTTTATTTTTTATCGACGTTCTTACACTTGGCACGAGACTAACATCAGAACTCAAGATACTGTTTGATTGAAAATGCAACGTTTCATTGCCCTCTTAAGCATGCCATGCAACTAATACGAGATTAGATGTATAAGAGACTTTTGAAGCAATATGTTTTTAAATAAAGTAAACAAAAACGTTTAAAAATAAATTCTGCTTTTCCAGGTGGAATATCGAGTAAAGGACACGGTTTCTCTGCGTTCAAATTGTCTTCATATGTTTTTAATGAGGTTAATTTGCTTGTAACTTAAGAAGCTGATTAGTGTTGTTTTCCATTTTTCTAATTATCTACGAAAGTAATACAATTTACTTTTGCTTTTAAAACTTTTCATGCAGTTGTGTCAAATATGAAAGTACATATCTGGATGAAGAGAAGATAATATTTTATTTTGCATATAAAGCACTAGTTGAATGTTTTTAGTTAGTCTTTGATTTCAACCATTATTAATGTTTTTAGTCAATAACTGGATATAAAATATCATAGTTTGATATTGAAAATCGTTTGTGAATTATTAAGCTATTATTATAGAACAGTTTGATAAATTTCTGTTTCCGTTATCGCTCATTTGTAAAACGTTTTTCATTTTAATATTTATTTTAATAAACCTCATAATTCACCTTTTAGTGACAATATCTTTAATCCGTCCTAGTGATACAAGCGTTGCAGATTATATGTTTTAATGTGTAAAAAGAATTGTAATATCGGTGAGTCGCGTAAAATACCGGGTTCGAAAAATTAAATTAATTCACAAATACCAAACGCATTCAACCTTTATCATTTATTCAGGAATCTTTGTTTTATTTTCTTCTAAGGCGTTTTTCAAAGCTTTGTGCATTTGCATTCAGTTGAACTGTTAAATTTTTAATCATGCCGGAATTTTATAAAAGTTTGTATACATATTTTTGCTAATCGGATAACGTAATTATACGTTTTTATAATTCTGGAAAAATTTTTACGCAACGTAACACATATTAGATAAGAATGTTAGCACAAATTTCATTAAATTTTCTTTAGCAGTGAATCGAAATGCTACAGCCGAACATTCAGAACAAATTATTTAAGTTAAACGAAATCAGGCAAAGAATTATTTTTGTAAAACTACTGCTTTGAAATGGAATGAAATTTTATGCAAGCTTTAATGTAAGAAACTGCCTATCGTTAAAATATCTATTTCTTAAAATAAAATTTAAAAAATTACCTTTTTCACTTTCTGTATCCTAATTCAACATTAGAGTAATTTCTGTATATACTTTAAAATGTTTTAACTTAAATTTTATTGATTCCTTCAAAAAAACATACGGTTCTATCTATTTCTTTTCTTTAGTTTTTCATCCGTCTGGAAATTTTACTTCTTCTCCCCGACTTTTCGATTACTTTCCAAGAAAAGTCTCTCTAACAATATATTCCTTCCTTATCATAGATTGCGTAAGAACAAAAACGTTTCTTGTGAATTCCTTTTCTAGAATTCACGGGAAGAATAATCAGGCTATCGTGTCAGACTCGATCTGTTTTATATACTGTAAAAATTTATCCATCTTACGCTTTCATCATGTGATGATCACACGCACAGGATCTGACCATCAAACAAAAATATCACTAATAGCAGCAACTAAGGCTTTTATTACTAAGTCACAGTTTATCTGATAGTTTCTGTTTTCCTAAATAAAATGAGTACTATATGTTTTAGAATATGCATAAGCTTTTTTTCAATCGAATTACTTCAGATTGTAATTTTGAAGCACCTTTGAATTAAAAGCAGAAATTTATAATGTTATTAAATAATAAATCGTAAGCAAAGTTCCCATTTTTATCCTTTTTGTTCATAAATATCAATCAAAGTAAACAAAAAGTTTGTGAGTGAAATAAAGTGATATAAATATATCGAATTTACCATAGAAGTTGTCCAAATAATAAATAAGGTTAATAAACTTATAATAAATTTAGAAGGTTAAGTTTTAATTAAACGTGAGCGGTTATCTTCGAGTGTGCGGGAGAAATTACAATATAATTTAACAAAACATCCATAAACAAAGCTCAGAATAGAGTCGCTTTCAAACTAATGATATGAGTTTATTTAAAGCAACTTCATTATTAAAAATGTAATATGTCTGATTATTTTTCATTAACCTTTAAAAATGATCGCTTATTTGCAATGCAACTTTTAATAACAGTTGTTTTTTCTGTTTAACTCTGGGCTTTTCAATGGGATTATGTCATTTATCGTTTTTAATTTCCTTAAGATAGAATCTCAGAAAAAATTGTCTTCCTCGAGCTGAAGATCAATTAAAAGAAAACCTATTGAAAGTAATTCAGTTCTTTATTATCTTATCCGTCATTTTGCGACGGTGCAGAGCAACTCAGATAAATTTAAGAGTTATTACAAAAAAGGAATATTTATTTTAATACAACTTTAAGTAAAACTTCATTGTGTGAGCGTAAAGGATTCAGCCACAGTACCAAGGAACTGGTCGAAAAATGATAACAAGTATAATACATGAATGGATTTTTTCTCTTTTTTTTTTCTAACTATATATCTGGTTTCCAAATAATTCTGAAATTCCAATGTTTCTTACTTTTGCAAAATTCACAAAATAATCGTAAATGTTGTTAATTCTCGATTCTTCATATTTTAAAACGATATTTCAAATGAAATTTTATGAGAGTTGATAAAATAACGGAAAATTATGTTAGAAAATTAAGGCTTCATTATCTGGAATGTATCTTCCATTTATATATTTGTAAGGAAGTTAAAGGATCAGAAAGATAGCCTCTTCCTGATTTCATTTTTGAAAAATATTCTATTGAAAATGTGCTATGATAGATGATATCGGATACTTTTTCTACGCAGCCTTTAAAGAATGCATCTCGCTTCATAAACCTGCTTGTTAAACCAACTGAACTAACTCTTTATAATGTTTAAAAGGAGATTTTTGTGGGTATTTTACATATAGTTCAATCTTAGACAATTATGACTTTTAAAGACTTAATCAGTCAAATTTCCGCTGCAGTTTAAACAAGATAACAGAGTTTTGTATTGAAAATATTTATTCAAAATCATATGCTCAGAAAACGAAATAGTGAGTGTAAGCGGCTACCACATTTACTGAATTTTATCATCAATTAGATAATTAAAGAAAATTCAGTACTCATCCAGAGTTCTTTATTAGGAAGATTTCCGTGCGAAAAATTCAACACTAGCAGTAACTTAGACCTTAGAGAACTCTGCAGCAGCTCTGCGAGCAACGATTCTCAGAATCAAAAGGGATTCTAATTTCAGCAACCATAAATTACATCAATTCCTCCAGTGCGTAAGCATAACTTGTCTATTACATATCAGAGTTTTCTGTAGCAAATGAGTGCGCCAAAACAGGTGATATAAAATTTAACCATGTTATTTAAACAAAAAAACTTCCCAGTCCATTAATTAAAGGCAAGTGCCTTAATTATTGGCCAATAGAATTAACTGAATACTCATTTTAAGCGATTGGGTCTTCATTTGCCATGCAGATGAATCACATGAGAAAAGTATTTTACATAACTTTATCTCTTCCCTTGTAGTTCTACGAGTATTTGAGAATATGTTGAATGTACAATAACACTGAAAACATGGTAGTTCATATTCTGAAAGTATGGCATTGATAAATAAAATATTTTTACCACTCTATGAAAGAAACCTACTTGTAACTCTTGAACAGGAAAATCCACTTTGAACCTTGAAAATGTTCCATCGATTTTTTTTTCAGATCAGTTACAACTCCTTTTTTTTAATTCTCAGCGAAAACATGACTTACATTTCATTTAGGTAGAATTCCACAAAATATCACCCCACATACTTTTCGCTATTCTCATAAAAGGAAAGAATTTTTCATTTATAAAAAAAAACGGTTATACATTTCTCGCTTTACGCTTTCCTCTCGCACGTGTCTGAGAAAAAGCATAAGAGTTTAAAAAATAAGATATTTCCATAAAAGCTTTTATATTTGGCGAATACTTTTCAAAAGTGTCGTTATTTTCTTCCGGTCTTTCAATAAGGTAATCATGCAGCTACAGAAAAATTTACTTTCTAAATAATTCTCAAGAAAATCAATACTTTTTGTTTTCATCATCTAATGCTTCATTTGTGATTCGCTTTAAACAATGGAATGCAGTAATAGAAAGGTTACTTCAGTTCAATGGTTAAGTATATATCTCTCTGATTTTGAATGAAATTTTATTCGTAAACCCAGTTAATCGCTTAGTATGTTTTTGCAATTTTCTGAGACAATCTAATGCTTTCGCTAGCATAAAATTAATCTTCAAAAGCTGTTTGTCTCCGAGAATAACAGTATAAAGTTTTTAAATGCAAGATTACAAGATAAATTTGAATCCGTAAGTACTTTGTCTGCGTCAAGTGCTGTCTCAACTGACACAGACCAAAAGTTACCATCTACTATTTATTCCATGTTCATTTATCCTTTGATTGCTTCTACGCATGGAAGGAAAAAAACTGACTCCATTTGCAAAAATGGTAGTCAGATTTTCCAAGTTTGTTTTGGTTTATTTGATTATGGCAAAGCATGCTGGGACTGTCTTCCTAAGAGAATGGATATCTTCATGGAGGTCTTTGAAAAGGAAATTGGCTCGCATCTTCGTTACACATGGGAAAACCCACAAAAACACCCATGAAGCCAGCCGATTTGCTTCAAATCAAACGCAGGTTGAACGACCCCCCCCCCCCCCAGTTTCAGGATTTTACCGCTCGGTCCGCTGATGGGCACCAATTTTGCCGAGATATTTCGGTTTATTTCATGTCTTGGTATAATGTTTTTGCAGACTATCATTTTTCCTTCGCTTATTAAACAGCAAATAAGCGCACAAAAAGTACAAAATAAATGGTCAGAACGCTTCCAGTAAATAATAAGTGAATAATGTCTTAAACACTTCTTTTTCCTCTAAATTGAAACCTGAAACTTTCTTTGCACGCTTCCAGCAAGAGGTCTAGCATGCGTGAACGAACTGTACTCATATAACCCGAAACTAGCAGTTTTATTACGTTTAAACGTAAATGAAATTATCTCTGATTTTTGATTTCACAAATGTGTCTCCTCTTTGCAAGATAAGTTACGAAATAAAAAGTGATAGAGAGAGTACTATACATCTTGGGTGCTGACAGTAAAATCCTTACTGCTGTCGAGAATTGAATAATGATCCACTTCAGCATCTACAGACAACTGATGTGCGACCTGAACTATAAGGTTTGTCATTATTCGCATTCGTGAAGGGTAGAGTACCCTCATAGACTGCTTAAAATTAGAATAACATAGGCAACTGATGATTTTATTTAAAAATATTACATTATGTTATTGGGGCAAAGGCATGCAAATAAATGCGACAAATCTATTCATATTTCTTTTTGTTTTTGCTTTGTTGTCAACCCATGAGCACTTTGAGTTTTTATTGGTATATGTACATTTATAATGTTGTAGGTTTATATGCATTATAACTTGTTGCTTGTATTCATATTTTCCTAAGTACTTGTATGTTATTTTTATTTACAGATGTATATACTCATTATTTTATATTGGTTATATTCTGGCTTCTAAAATTCGCGCTTGTGGCTATGTATGATTTGCCAGTGACTTCAGTGGAGATGAGGAATTTGATTTCAAGAATGTTTCAGGTTTGCTTATAAGATTGAGTGATTCTAGGGTCTTTGATCTGAACTCTGTTTGACTAATGGTAGAAAGGTTGAGGGATGTTTCTAGAATTCCGTCTTCGCCTACGCAAGTACTCGCGAAATGTGAGTGGGGTCGGATCGTTGCTAGAACAGTAAGACAAAATATAATAAAAGAACTTCACATTTTAACACAACTTTACCATTAGGCTTTACTTATTTTTAAACTGCTGTTTCCAGGGCTTTTCTTCTTGTATTTTCAGTAATTTGGAGTTTCCTAAATTTGTTCCTTTTTGATAAGAATCGTCAACTATATCTTCAGTGGAACGGGATGCTCCTGTTACTTGTCTTCTTTGATTGAGTTGAGTTGAGGCTAAGTTATATTAGGTTAATTGGTTAAGGCAAAACAACTCGGAGACTATCTGCTGTGTTGTGGAGGAGATTTTAAGGGAAAATGGCTGGTATCCACGTTACGCATGGCAAAATGACAAAATCCGAACATGCAGCCGGCCCGTTCTCCGGGATTCTATTCCAGATCGAACTACCAGTGTTCAGCGGCTTTACCGCTTGGCCACTGATAGGCTGATGGAGTTGAAAGTAATAATTTTTGGATTTCAATGAAGTTAAGGTTTTTTTTTCAATATCGAACTGTTAATTTTAAATAAATGAAAATAATATTCATAAACTTATAACATCACATTAACTCATTGTTGCCATTTGTGTATATTTAGCGTCGATACCGAGCAAAATGGTGGTTCTGCCTTAGATGGGATAGCTGGTGGAAGGACGAGAACATAGCACTGTCACTCCCATGCGTTTTTAGGAGTAAAGGACATATACTAATGCATTATTTTAGAATGTCATCATCAATCACTTAAGAGAAATAAGTCTTAAGTGCTTTTACGCAATCTATTTCATGCCAATCTATTTCAGTAGCACTAAATATAAGCAGAACATTTACAGTTCCTCCTGCCTTTATCATATGAATATACAAGCATTTCTGACAAATGAATATCCTTCAGAAAAAAAGAACATTTGTAATATCTTTCGACATTTGTTTTTTCTCAAACAAAGAAAATTATTTTATTGGCTTTCAAAGCTGTTTCAACAACTTTCTATTGGTAAAACACCCCTAGTCATTTCCTCTAATGTATATTTTTAGCCTTTTTCTCCGATCAATGAATGGAATAAAACTTTCAACTCACGCGACGCGGTCAGGATCAGACCTGACTTGTCATTAGTAGGCCAGCTACCAACATGTAACAAGACTAAGTAAAGGCTGAAAAAATAAATCGAAAGGCAACATTACAAATGAAGAGTGAAAAGGACATAGGGGTAGACTGTAGAGTCTGAAAGAAAATTGTAGATTTTACAATCTTGACTTTGCAAACTCTAACAATTAGGTTTCTTTGTTACTGATCTAGAAGATCAATTAGACAAATAACGTCTCAAACACAAGGTTCTTTTTCCGGGGGATGGGGAGGGAAATGTTGCGGAAAACCTCTGTAAAACTGCTCGTAATTCAAAGATAGCATTAAACGTTCCTAAAGGCAATCTGTATGTTTTAGTTTCAAGCATCGCTTAAAATTCAGTTCTACTTTCTTAGCAGTATTATAATATTCGCTTGTATATTGCGTAGTACAATATAACTGTAGACAAAGCCAACATACTCAGAGAATTACATGTATTTTCCCCACAATTAATACCGCACTAATACCTTAACAGTTATTTTAACTCAGTAATAATAATTTCTTTTCTTGGAAAAAAATAAGCTATAAGGTATTTGCCTTCTTGGCGTGCTTTCGTGGTTTTGTTGTCTGAACGCTGGGCGCGTATTCCAGGAATCCGTGGTTCGATTCCCAGCGAAGGCGTTGCTAATTTTTCACTTCTCTTGCTTCTCAAAAAATTCTAATGTATCTACAAAGCTTTAGACATTTAACTTGTTAATTCTTTTGTCATCTACAAAATACAGGCCCACCAGCGGCCGAGCGGTAAAGTCGCTGAACACTGGTAGTTCGGTCCGAGGTTCGAATCCCGCGAACGGGCTGGCTGCATGGGCGTTTTCGTGGTTTTCCCCATGTGTAACGTGTATACGAGCCCGTTTCCCTTAGAAAGTCCTCAACGAAGGCATCCCTTCCCTTAGGCTGATAGACCTAGTGTGCTTTGCCATAATTAAATACACACACACACACATCCGCAAAATACACAAATTACGCTTATGTTTATTTTACTTGTTTAAAGAAATTTACACGTAACTTCAGACATTACGAATATCATAATTGTGTTAGGTACCTTCGCATATATCAAAAACGTGTGCAAGAGTACTGGCAGGATTTATGCATTTTCTTCAAACGTACACACATCCATAAAATTGCACATACGTACGCACATCCATAAAATTGCATACGTACGCACATGCAATTTTATGGATACCTATGTATAAAGTAAACTTCTATCATAATAAATATTTTGTATATATGAAATCAATGTAGTGTTCTGCAGAAGGCTCATTAGGGGCGAACAATTTAAACTGTTGAACACTGGTAGTTCAACCTGGTTCTAATCCTGAGTGGAATGCGTTTTAGTGCATAGTTCTCCTGATGCGTAATTTCAATATGAGAAGCTTACCTTAAGAATTCCTCTGTTAAGGTATTTCTGTAGTGATTTGCCATAATTCAAATAATCCTAATAATACTTCTCCTATCCTAATAAAGTTTTACTTATTTTTAATACCCTACCCCCGAAACAAACACTGTCGCAATTTCACTTATTTTTAACTGATTTTTTGGAAATTCCCTGCATGTTTTATTATCCAGATGCTTTGAAAATTTCAATATTTTCTGATATTCCTCACGTGTTAGCTTTTTTATAAACCGTAGCTGTTCCCTCACTATTAATTTAGCTTTTGTTTCGACCTGATGTTTAGCAAGTAGCATAGAAATTCACTGAAATCATGTATGATCTCTCAGTTACATTAATATTTTCTTTTCTTTAGGTTCTTCCTATACATCCCAATATAGACTTATCTATCTTGTATTTACCTGCGAGTTTCTGTGCTACGTCCTTATCTTTCCCTTGCACATTGTTTCATTTTGTTAGGGAAAAGAGAAATGTCTTTTGCTGGAATAATTCCAATATTCCTATGTCTAGATATAACGTTATGAATATAAATATACATATACTCTACCCAACCTTTTAATCCAATGGTATGCCACTCTTCGTTTCATATTATCATAGCTAATATCTACTCAGCCTTTAGCTGTGATCTTTGAGTTAAAAAAAAATTGAAATATTTTGAGCGAGAAAAAATTTTTAACTGGTATTATTACTTGTTATTGCTCAGAATTAGTAAAATTTACTGAAACAATTTTCGGATTTACTTAGTCGATAGTAACTTAAGCATAATATTCTGGTGTCATACCTTTTTACAGGAAAATTTATAAAAGTGAAAAGCTGTACGCTAAGTAAAATAATTGCAGAGGCAAATTATATCAACGAGAATGTGTAGTATTGCTATATGATTACTTATCTTTCAGCTTAAAGAAATGAAAACATTTACAATAAAATTCTATATTTTATGCAGAATTTTGTTTGTTTTGGATTCTTTGTTGAATCTTTGAATTCTTATTACAGATATTTTAATGACTAAAGGAAAAATTAGTTGCTTATGTATAAAAGCAAAGGTTTGTACTAAATATTCGCACTCATAACTACGTAATTACAATTTCAACAGTTTCTTAAGCTAATATTATTTTTTCAGCCAGTTTTAAGATGAAAATGTTTAAAGTTATTTACTGTCTGTTTCGTCAAAACCGCTAGTACAGATTCCAATCGTAGATTCAAAGCATACCATCCTTAGTTTTGAAATAAAAAAAAGTCATTCTTCCCAATTAAATAATTAAAAATCAAAGTTTTAGATGTCGTTAATGTGTAGCATTTTTATATTTAGTCAAATCTCTCTTTCATGTAAATTGAATCCTTCTTCAGGTCTACAAATAATTGCTAGCTTCTAGTTATTACCATTATTTCTTATTTTTGAATCATCTTAATTTAATGTAGAATTTAGCTGAGAGCTATAGCAAACTTAATCTCATAGATTGATTACTTTCCTTTTTGACAATCATATCAAGAAGAGTTTTCAAAATTGAATCTTAAAGCACGGAATTTTTTTCATTGATACAAATTAAACTGGCTGACTTTATAAGGTATTTCTCCGCTTTCTTGGCAAACCTTCGTGGTGTGGTGGTCTTCATGCTCAGCGTGTAATTCAGAGGTCCGTGGTTCGATTCCCGGCGAAGGCGTTGCATATTTTTTTATCTCTTCGGCTTTTTCAATTAACCTAATGTCTCTACAGTGAAGCCCGAACTAAAAGGCTGTTAGAGGGTGATTCTTCTCACCCAGGATTTGGCGACTGGGTCACCTAAAAACCCCATTCGCCCTTTAAAAGGGAGAGTATATAAGGTATTTATCCCGCTTTCTTGGCATGTCTTCGTGGTGTGGTGGTCTGCACGCTCAGCGCGTAAATTGAGAGGTCCGTGGTTCTATTCCCGGCGAAGGCGTTGCATATTTTTCATCTCTCCGGCTTTTCCAAAAATCCTAATGTCTCTGCAACTTATATACCGTTAGAAAGATTAGTATCCTTATTAAATCGCGTTATTAAAACACTTTTATTAAAATGCCATCAATTCTCTATAGTTATTACATATTTCAGATTTTAAAAGTCTTTAGATGCATTTATAGTAAATAATTTAACATATTGTGCTTCGCTTCCATGGAGGAAAAATATTGCAATAATGTTATGTTCAGTAAGAATAAAAATATATTTAATGAAAATTAAATGGTAGTACAACAATGCGGAATAATTGAAATTGTAAGATGCCCGCTGCAGAAATTACATTTAAACGGGTTTGTCTTAAGTAAAAGAATTAGAATTGATGCAAAATGTTAAAATGTGCACCTGTTTCATAACTAAATATTTTCACTGCAAAGGCACTTGCTTTGCATAAAAAAAGTCCACATTTAAAGAGAGTATGTAAGCTAACCATACACTACCAGTACCTAAAATAGTACGTTTTATGTATTTCGTGCGTAACATTGTGAAATAAATAATTAATCCTCACGCTCAAAATAACTTATTTGAAAGCCTAGAAATTTTAATAACTCCTATATCACAATTTAACTTCTAAACATTTCCATTATGCTGATTCTATCAACCTCTTCTCTTAGTGTAGAAGATGATTTATATATTTCATTTTTCATTACCCTTTTAATAATTAAATTCACTAAGTAATGATTCATGGAAGTAAAAACTGACTTTCTTTTAACTGCGAAAATACTGCTGTAAATTGGCAATTTTCTAACTATATTTTATGAGTGACTAAAACCCAGTAATTAATTTAGAACTCAAGAAAGACAATAAAACATTTAAAGCAAGTTTTTAAATGCAATTGTGTCAAATCTTTCGTGCAATACCTAGCAGACGGTTTGGTTCCCAATATTTAATCTTGTCACTTTGAAAGTAGACTCATATTTTGCAACCTGGTTGGAAGTCTCACATGCTACCTGAACTTCAGTTTGCAAGAGTTTGTCGATATTTGGGTCTTTGATCGGAAGCAAGATTATTTATTCCCCCCAGTGTTTTCATTTAATAAAGTGCCATCTGCTGCAGAGATCTGACATTTCCCAGCTAGATATTTGCATGAAATAAGGCAGAATGTATATATATGTATGCGTGTAAAAATTTTTAAAGATTATTTAGATAATTAAATGCAAAGTATTAAATTAATCGTCATTCTCGCTCTTAATATTCTCCGTATGATTAGAAAAGAAATGTCACTAATGTATTATGAAGAAAGGTTATGTAACAATTCCTTACCTTTAAGTAGCAAGTAAATAAAGAAATAAAGGTTTCATATTTCAAGGACAGCTATTTTGCTTCATTATTTGTGTACGTGAGCGCTTTTTTCATCGTGCTCCAGTTTTCAGTATTTATGCTTTAACTTCTAATACAAATAAATTACTAAGAAGTGTTTGGTGTTATACCTAACAGGTGACTTTAAAAAATCATCTCTAATGGTTGGCAAGTATCGCATCTGTTAATGCTTACTGTGAATAAACATCATAGACTCTGATGTAAATTTATCTCATAACTTAATTAAGCAATATTTGTGATAACTCATCTAAAAGTAATAATAAACAAACTGATGCGACTTGTTCCAGATTATTAATGACAGCGATTGACTGCTAACCTGCAGTTATTATGTCATTACAATTTCAAGTCTTATTCAGAAAGAACTCCTTTTATACCAGCTGTAAAAGTAACTAACTGTTGTTAGTAAAACGTAAATAATAAGTGTGCCAGTATTAGGTAGCCTAATAACCAATATTGGATTTTATATTAATGATTATTAGCTAACTGCTCTTCATTTTAAGCCAACTTTCAGGGGTAAAGAGAAACTTTATATACTATATCTTGTTACTTTAAATTAAGCACTTAAAGGTCGTAGTAACCTTTCCGTTATTTATGGTCGTAGCATGTGTCGTCAACACCGCATAGAAGGAATTAAAAAATTTTAGCAAATAGAGGATTCGATCGTTCTCCCGAATCTGTCGTTAGTATGGTTATAAACCATAACGTCGGAGGTAAAGACCTTGAAGTGCCTAATCTATACTGATGCTAAACCAATTAACCATAATGGTAAAGGGGTGGTGCCCACGTCCTCCGTCACTAAACTAAACTAAACTAAACTAAACTAAACTAATCTATAGTGATAAACTGTAGTTAGAGCAAACGAAAATATGTGGAATTTTTCAATTAGTGCTATAAAATGCACTATTATTTGGTTTTAATGACAATTAACCCGGATTAATATTTGAATACATGTTACTATCCCTGTTCTCCGTTTTGCTTTGGCAAACCAAGCAAAATTGCTTGAAATGAGGACATTTAGCTGTGAGGGAGGGGAAGAGAAAATAGTGCGGCGATGATGTTTATATTAAAATTATTAATTATCTCCTTTATTTTCGGTTTTCGAATGAGAGGTCTTGATCTACATCTTTCAACTCTCTCATTCAAAATTTCGATTTTTAGATTGATTCCCTTCAACTCATAATTCTATCTTGTTCATTCTACTTACTGTTCTACTTCTACTATTTAAAAAAGTGAAGGAGGGAAATTTTCCTTTACCGCAGTTTTTCTCATTCAGAACTTCAAAATTTCTTCTTTTTTATTGGGTCTAGCTTGAAGTATATTCAGATATTGAGTGAATTCTTTCTCTAAGCGGAACAGCTGAATTTTGTTTTAAAAAAAGGTTTTATCTTTTCATGATAGACTTTTATTTTTTTGCTCAGTCGAATAAAATATACTGTTTAGTTCTTTGAAAAGTATTAATCATCAAAAGCAATTTGTATGGCAGATGATAATTTTTTCGAAAGAATTATTTCAATGTGTCAAGGATTGATTAAGATTTTGCCTCAGAATGTATTGACATATTAGTTAGTTCCTTTCTTTTTCAACAACAGAATGTCATCGTGTTCAGTCAATAGCCACTGAAATATTGGGAAAAAAGCTTAAGATTAAATAAAATGTGCTGCTGCGTATTGATAAAATGAAATCTTTCCTCTTGAATAAAATTAAAACTCAATTCAAAAGGAATTGAAATTTTAAAAGTCGTTAGTTTCTGTATTAATTTTTAACATAAAAGTATAAATAAAAGAAATGAAAATATTAGAAAATTGTGTTACGTTTAAGTGAAATTAAAAAGGAAAACAGGTATATAAATAGAGTTGCATTCTATAATTTACTACAAAATTTCATCATAACCTTTAGATTTTATTTTGGGGGGAATACGAGTAAGGAGAAGCGTTAGAAAGTAAATGAGAAGCGTTAGAAAGTTTTGAATCGATTTACTATAAGGTGTTAGAATTTTTTTTAAATTTATTTATCAGACTTGCAATATAAAATAACTGCTGCAAAATTCTGTCACAAATTCAAGGTAAATTCCTTTTTAAATGATGAATTTACGCGGCATTTACTAACGCACTTTGATGTTACCAAATATTATACGCATGATCTTACGTATTAAAGAAGTGTAACAGTATCTGCTTGGGACGGGCAGGACTTTTATTACAAACCGAAAGCAATACCATAAGACGCTAAATAATTTTTGTTGAAAGTTATTCGTTGTGATTACAAGCATCTGTATTCTTTTAAGGTTCTGAGCATTACTCTACACTAACAGAGTATTTATAATACACGTCGTCTGGTCTATAAACAGTACTTAGAATTTTGACTTTTAAGTGGCATACACTATTTTTTCCTCTTTCAAATTAAAAATGTATTTCTTTAAGACACTAGGCGTTTAAATGCAATAAATGTACCTCATAAAAATTTATATATTACTTTGCCTTTTAATAACGTATCTAATTTGTGACATATTACGACAGAAAACAAAAAGTTAAAATACAGAGTAAAAATTAAAGCTAACATTTAGTTAACTTTTATGAACATTAATTTTGTATCAATATTTATTACAAGCTAATTCAACACTGATAAAATTGGAAGTAGGAATATTCATAACCACCGTATAAAATATGAGATCAATCTACTAGTATTATTTTGATCACATCATACCGTAATTTACTGTTACCAACATATTATACCGGCGATGCTCTGCTAAGTGTAAATATATACACGTATATACGTTTAGTTAAATATTTCTTTAAATACTGTTTGCTGTGCTAATTCTTTCAAAATAATGTTTTAAACTTCCTTTTTTAAATAACGTTTTGTATTTTATATTTTTATATTTTGACGTCCTTCTTTTTTTTTTCTTGACGATTATATTTTCCCTTGTTTTAGCATTTTCTTTATTAAGGAAAGAAAACTGTTTAAATCTCCATGTGCAGTCACTGAAAAATACTATTTCCGGTTCGTTAGCCTACACAAAAAGTCCCAGTCTTTCAAATTATCTCTACTTGTTAAATTAAGGAATGCTGTTGACAGTTAAAGTCAAGAATAATTTGCAAATCACGTCAAGTACAAACACCAGAATAGTAAAAAGATAGCACAAAGACCAAGGCATTATGAATTTCACGTAATTCAAATTTAAATGTTAACAGTTCATTATAATTCTGCGTAAATGATCAACTGCATAGAAGACCCTTTCTAAGACATTAGAAAAAACAAATCCTCGAATATTTTCTTGTTTGCATGCAAACCCAGGAAATACATCATTTTTCTGCATTTACTTAAATTGAATTTTTATGTAAAAATTGAAACATAACAGCAAATCAAATGCCACAGTTAAAAACTTTGGATGAAAATTTTTGAAAAATATTTATATAACACATTAAAAAGGTTAATTTATTTTTAACATGGCAAAAACATCCATTCTCTATTTAAAATTACTATTTATGTCCTAATTTTAAAATATAATTATTATTATTTCGTACTCGTGGTTCCCAATATATTCAAAAAGGAATCATATAGGTCAGGGTTCCTTAAACGTTTTTCAGTCGCAGCCCCTTCTTACCACTGTGATTTTTTCGCAACCCCCAGGACCCCATAATATTTACAAAAATTTTGGGGACCCCATAAGTATTGCGCAAATCCGACACACGCGTGAGTGAAACTGTCAATTTTTTCACTTGTACTGTAATATTCTATTGCAGTTTTAGGTCATTAACTTTAATTTCTAATTTTAAGACATAGAACAATGTGAAAACTTTAAATAAGTAACAGACGAAACGGCAATGTCACGTGCAAAGCAAGGAAAATGAACGTTTATATTATAAAAAAAAAAAAATGCGTCGAACCGTTTTCGTTTTTTTCTTTGTCTGCATTGTTTTATCTTTATCTAGCTTCAGATACATTGTGTAAAAATATTTGGTAACTGTAAAATTATTATAATAAGTTAAAGAAATATCCAATCTATTAAAATTTTTGGCGACTCCCTGCTGCAGGTCCCGCGACCCCCAAGGGGGTCGCGACCCACAGTTTAAGAAACCCTGATATAGGTTATAAAATGATACTTGAAAAATGCAAGAAAACCATGGTTAGGCCAAGATTAACTAGGGGAAATATAAACCAGTAACCTGTAACTTGAGTTTTTTCACTGCATCATATAAAATGCGAAATGGAAGCATAATTTAACATATATCATGCAGAGAGTCTGATTTTTCAAAAATATAGAAACTGAAGGGTTACATGTTCCAAGACTCTGCTCGTTTATGCAGTATGTGAAATAATTTTAGCAAGTGCCAGAAATGAAAAACCGGTTCTGTATTAATTTTAAAACCAAAGTATATCAGTGTTCAAATTTTGATAGTGATAAATTTTAAGATTGTGTGTAACCTTTGCCCATACGATCTCCAGACTAACTTATGGTTTATTTTTTGAAGCCATTGAAAAAAGACTATGTGTATGCTGCCGAATTATATAACTTTAAGCAGTGTAAAGCAGATATCGTTTTACAAGGAGTGATCGAAAATTATTGAGATTAATTATTTCTCTTTATCGATATTAAATGTATCAACTTTGCATTGAGTTTTCTAAAGGTTACGCATATTTCAATAAGCAGTTCCAACCGTGACCGTCAAATTATGAACATAACGAATAAAAGTATCCACTAGATTTTATCGTGGCAGATGAAGACGTTTTTATGTCTGTATGATAGAAATATGATTGAATTTAGTAAATTGGAATGTGTTAAATTTGAAACAACCATAGCTAAGTATTTTAAATGTCATACTAAGCATATTTTTATGAATCACTTAATCATGTTTCAGTATTTTAATGACAGAAGCACTTAAAAGCGCAACAGGAGAATAAATGACAAACGGTGCTTTGGCGGTTACTGAAAGTCAAATATGCACGCTTTTGGAAAGATACAGAAAAACGAAAATTATGCAAAAACTTTGAAAACTAGTTGCCTGAAGCCATGAAGAACTGACATTATTTCTCATTTATATAATGTGGTTTTTCATAGGGATAAGCCCAGCTGCATGACACTGTTCCGGGATTGATAATAATCTGAGAAATTGATATATAAATCCTAGAATACCCTGCAGACAGCCTAAACTTAAAGACGTTGGGTTTCTTGGCTTTCTGAATACTCAAAAGTCAGTTACACATGAAAAACCTTTTCTAAGATGAAAAAGTGAAAAATGCCCTTCCCTAGTGCTGAAGAGAATGTTTGATGTTTTTAAATCTTTTATTAGATGGTTTTAAAACTGTATCTCAGTCACTCATGCTTGAAAATGAGAAAGTACAAGTGAAGTAGAATTACCGTAATTCTGAATAAACATATGTCAGAAAACTTCTCAATCAGCCTACATATGTACAGAGAAAATCAGAGCATCTTACGCTGAGACTCTCGTTAGAACGTGTCGTTGTCAGGATATTGTGCTGCATAATACGTAGATGATTTTCTGCACCTTGAACAAGTTAATTCGCTTCCTAAAGTACAAGCCTCTAGAGAAGTAGGTAACTCACAAACGAATCTGGATCAGATAGTAAGGCGGGGTTAACGCAATCGTATCACATAGATTGATTGGTTAGATAACTCGTAAAAACATTCCACGCTCAGAAACCGTCATTCGAGAACTGCTTGCATAGGTATTGTGGTGCAATGTTTCAAAAATCCGGAGTTAGCAGATATTCATCTAGCGTATGTAGCTGTTGACTGTAACGTGTTAGCAGCTGTTGGTCTACAGCGAGAATACTAAACGATGAGCCGCATTTTCGAAACATTAGACATTTGCATAGCCACATAAAATGTTATGTATAATTTGTATTTTGAGACACGTAGCATGAATTGGTGGTGAATGCTCGCATTGGGTTCCCCCATATCATCGTCTAGATGATCCTAAACTCGAATTAATTGCACCCATATCATGAACAGGTGGTATAGCTTCTGTAGCCTAGTGATTACCAAAGGGAGTTGCTTTTCTTGAATTTCATCTGCCGAATAGTGTTTCTAACCGCCTTTTTTCGTCTTCTGTCTTATTTCACAGACGAAGCAGAATTCAATGAGGAAGTCTGCTACAGTTCACATAACTCGCATGTATTGAGGGTGTGTGAAAATATTTACGCGAACATGTGCAGCACAGAATCGGTTTCCACTGGAAATATTTGTTCCGGCAAATAGTGATGGACCTCTTAAAATACTCTCATACCTCTTATCTTTTAGTTTAGATAAATGCTAATATTAAATGTTTCTGGAGGAAGCTTTCAGGACCGCAGGCAAAGTTCAAACATTAAGTCAGTATGATTGAACAACAAACTATTCCATCCCTTAAGTCTGGGAAAAACACTCATTGGTGACATTTGGTTAGAAGTAGATGAAATGTGGTGGTCTCATTCATTGGCCTATAAAACTAAAATTTTGTAAAGAATAATAAACAATGTTGGCTTAACACTTTTAATGAAAGTCAGTACTGCTGCTCATATAAGAGTAGTTAGACTTTGGAGGCAATATCTGCTATTTTGGAGATTTTATTAAGAATGATTGAGAATGCTGAATCGCTTAACATTTCTAAATGAAGCCAGTGAGCGGCTCACACAAGGTCTATGTACTTGAAGGAAATATCATCTTTGGAGAAATTTGTAACGAACAAAAGAGATATGATTTTTTTACATTCCATGCGGTGATTGATGCGATTCCATGTGGTGAAAAGATTTGTCCAGATCATTTTATTCATCTGTAGGATCAAGATAAACTTATAAATATGCTGCAATTTTAATATTTAACTGTTGTTGAAAATATTTTGGATTAATGTAGAACTTTTATACTCTCAAAACTTATCTGTGGTGAATAATTTAAATGTAAGCAAATAATGAATCCAGATGTTATAAATACGATTTAAAATTCATACTGATGGCAAATTACAAAATTATTTATTCTGAATTCTAGACAAAGTCGTCAAAAATAATATGTTACAAAAGACAAATATATGAATTAAGAAAATAGACAATCCATTTGTAAAGAGAGTTTCTTTTCTGTGTTCCCGAAGAGATTAAAAAATAAAAGATATCAGTTTAGGTTTACAGGTGCTTTGTAGCGTAATATAATGATTTTATTAAAAAAGTGAACTTTGCTTGAGATTTGGACCTAGCTTTTGTGAATTGCAAAGATTTCTGAGTGCTGAGAGTTTAGCTCTTGGTTATATCCAACCCGAATAGATTTATTGTATGGCTTTATCAGTATCCAAATTTAATGTGTGTTAATTTCCTTAAGAATATTTTCCATTAATGTATTCCTCCCCCCCCCAGAAAACATATTTATCATATTTGACTATATAACTTTCATATTTGACTATATAACAAACACAGAATCTTCTACAACATGTCACACTTGAAGCAAATCAAGAATGGTTTGTAAAAAGGTTGGTACCCTCGTTAATTGCATCAGAGTTAAAAAAAAATCACAAAGAAAGAAGAAAATTGGTTTTTTAGCTAATGGATCTTATGGACCTCTTAATGGCGAATTTCATTAAAAGTACTTTCATGTCTAGTAATCAATCAAATTTGCCATAGTTTTTATTTTCAAACATTCCTTAATTAAACATAAAAAAGATTATTGTTTTTGTCCGACATTAACTGTTTTTAGCTTGAAATATTTTTAAAGTTTGTATAAGAGCATTTAATCACTGTGTTACGACTGATTCAAATGTGAGAATTTTGAACTTATAATAATAGTTTTGTTGATTGTTATCACACCTTAAAATAAAAGCTCTTTCGTAATTACGTTCTAACTTTGCTCTTAAAGGCTATAATTTCAACACTTGAGAAACCCTCTTTTGTTTAAGAAACACAACTAAAAATTAGTGTAATTATCTCTATCTATTTATGAGTATCATAACAGATGTGTGCATTACTTCATGTTTTGAGCAGTTTTAATTGTAAATCAATGCCTTTAATAGCTTATTCTGTTTGGAAGGTAATTTAGCTATTTATAATGACCTTATTTTCTATACCATGATGAGCTAGAACACATTATATGTAATTCACTTTTGTTCTGCGTAGAAGAGCTTTAGGAACTTTTATGGCCATCGAAATATTTATATTCATTAACTCGCTTTGTCCCTAACTTTTAAAGCATAAAAGAAGGAAAATTTTCTTAAAATCTTCATTTTTGTCTGAATCTTGGATTCAGTGCTTCAGAGAAAAATATGTTTGTATAATAATATGGCATTTTTTGGGTTAAATAAAAGGATATTATTTTAGACAACAGAAAGTAATGAGTGAGCCTACATCTGTAAAGGGCAAAACAATTTATCAAAATATTTAAGCAATTGTACTTGTAGTTTTGCTTAAATGCTTTTACGCTTTTTGGATTATGTTTTCATAACTGAAGGATTTTTTGATTTTTTTCTTAATGAGCAATAGAACAGAAAAGTAATTAACTAAGTATATGTAATTCAGTTAAAGAAATTTTGCTAATAGATTTTAATCGTTTACGGAGAAAGAATTGAGCAGGTATAAATTCTTAATAACTCCACAGATTAATCATAATTGCTGAAAACTTTTACGATGCTTTTACGACTAATAAGTAACATAACAAACTGCGCACTTCCTACTATTAATACCACTAATGCTGTACATTTTTAATATACAATTTTATAGAAATGAGTTTTGAAAAAACAAAGCAACGATTTTGAATATATTTTAAGAAAATTATAGGTATAAAAGGACAAACTATTTTGTGAGAAATGTATTATATTTGCTTATTATTTAAGGAAATTTAATATAACTAGCAAGTTTCTTATTTTATCATACTTGCATATATTTTGTTTTACATGTTGCAGGTGAAAAAGTCTTAAATCTAAGAGAAATCTAATATGGAAGCTAAATGCTACATAAAAATGTGAACTCCTGCTATTGTCCAAAGCATGATATAATGTGATATTAAATCATCCAGGAATCATTCAGTCATGAACTCAAGCAACAGAGGAAAGTATTCTAGGTCAACGGCCTTAGAAGAAGATTATGTACATCAAGTATACGAAAAGATAAGCAGAGATTTATCGTATGCAGAGGATCCGCTAAGAAGTACGGTTCAGAAGTTTATGGATGATCTGGAGACAGGAAGTTTAGTTGCAGACATCGGTAAGCTCTTTTTTATTATTATTATTTTGTTCCAAACTTAGAGATAAACTCTTGTATCATAAACGTTTCGAAAGAGATTGAAAGCAGTAACAGTAGTTGAGATGCATCATAAATCATTTAATGAATGACTGTGGTAACATGCACAAAAATACAGTTTTTATCATAAATGCTGATACTATCTGAAATATTAACTTCAAAAGTTATTCGAAATTTTCAGGGGCCCACCAGCGGCCAAAAGTCGCTGAACAGTGGAAGTTCGGACCAGCGTTCGAATCCCGGCGAACGGGCTGGCTGCATGGGCGTTTTCGTGGTTTTCCCATGTGCAACGTGTACAGGAGCCAGTTTCTCTTAGAACGTTCTCCACAAAGGCGTCCCTCCACTTAGGCAGATAGCTCTCGTGTGCTTTGCCGTAATCAAATAAACCGAACAAAATCTTAATTTCCAGACGTATTTTCTTCATTTCATTCATTCTTTTGCGTACCCTTAGTTAATGGAAGAATATATGGTAACCAACTGTAATTTTATCTGGCGTTGAATTCTGCCGACTTTTAAACATTTCTTAAAATTTGCATAGTCCCAGTCGCCATTTTAACAGTTTCAATAGCTTGAAACAAAACCTTTACTGTGCATAAGTCTAATGCAAATTGTGCGAATTTTCTCCGTGTCTTCCCGGAAAAATCTGAATGTAAAAGTGGTTTATATATATGTTACTAATACAGGAAACACAAAAATGTCCGCGTCAACTGGTTATTTTACCGCCAGAAAAGTCAAGCATGCACGAAAGATTATCAGTATTTATACATTCAGCGGACAGCGGTAAAAAATGCCGAGTTATGTATCCAGTTGCATATACATAATCCTAAACATCAAAGATGTATATACATGGTAATACATGAACCTACAGCCAGCCCGTTCTCCACTGAGGGAGGGGTTTCAAAAGTGGACCAATGAGCTTCTGTTGCTGAATCTTTGAAACTGTGTATGTGAGCGCATGTTGTTGTTTACATTTTATTTTGCATTTGTTTCGCGGTTATAAATGTATGGCGTTAAAAGCTGCTGCTTAGTAGAAAATCTCGTAGTGCTCTCATTTTATAAGTTTATTTAAATTTCATCAACATTCACTTTCGTGAAACTTACCACGAACTGATATTCCGATTAATGTTCATGGAATATTGTCGCTCTTTATATCAAGAAATGACGCAAGCTACAATTTGCCTGGAATATTATGAATTTACTAATAATTGTGGATTAAAAGAATTCAAGTGTGTAATTTCTTCATTGAGCTGAGATTAAATGGAAGTAATACAATGAATCCAGTATTTTCTTATCTTGGTTTTAGCATTCCTTTGATTTTGACAGCGTGAGATTCAAAATATATATTGTGAATGATCTGATTATACCTATTGTTAACATTAAAAGTTATGAACGAGTAAAGTAAATACATTAGTTTTGATTCAGATAAATTCAATCTGTTTGAAGAGTATTTCTTGTGCAGGCAATACATTTAAGAGTGGAGAATATTAATCTGAATTTTAACACGATAAATGTATTGGAATACAAATTAGGAAAATTCACTTTGAATAAAACTGTGCATTGGCTATTATTATAGAGCAACTTTTTCATATAGACTGGCAAAAAAAATGATAAGACTTCTACTATTTACATGTATAATTATTCTTATATTTGATCTAACTTCGTATTAAAAATTTGCACAAGAAATTCACGATGCTGTAATTATTTTGTATAGGAAATTTCGTGGTAAAACATTTCAAATATCTTGCTTAACGCGCGGCAACGGTCATGTGAAATAACAGAAATATTACTGGAAGTCCATTGGTCATTCTAGAAGCCACTCTCTTAGTGGCGATACAGATATGCACTTAGGAAATATGCAGCCCGTTTGCCTGGGTTTGAACTCAAACAGGTCAAACTACCAGCATACTGCAGTTCAAGTAAATAAATGTGAACTTGCGAAAGTTTAAGTTACTTTCTCTCTATTTGATCATTTAAAAATATTTTATTTCTTGAAGTATTATTAGTTACATACTTTGTAGTTCCTTATAAGTAATACAGCACTTTCTGATTTACATATCAAAATTGATTAGACACAAATGCCTTTGCTCCATGTATTATGTTACAAGGCTCAATAGTAACGCTTACTCTGAATTAAGTTTTAAATTTCTAACATCTTAAACGCATTATATTTCCGACGCATAAAATAGTTAGTTTTGATATGTCAATTATATGCTTTCAAAATATGCTAAACCTACGTATTTTGAGAGTTAATGAGGATAAAACTTTCGATTTGTTCTCATCAATTGGAAATAATTTTAGATAAACAACAAAGAAATAAAATTTAATAAGTTAAAAATCACAAGCTATCGAAAATGTATCTGCTTCTACTCAACTCAGTTTTTCTATTATTAAAAATAACTTAATAAAAGTAAATATGAAATGTCACTATGATAAGATGTATAAAATGGGCGTCAAAGTTGAGTAAAAGTTGAAACTTAATTTTCTCATGAAGGGTAAAAGCAAACGGAGAGCTAACTTCGAGGTTATTTTATTGATTATTTGGTGTTACGCCATTATTTATTTTATTCCGTAAAACACTGAAACCTTCCCTCACATGACATTAATTAAAACAAGATGAGTAATTATCGCTTTAATTGAATCATTTTCGTTTCCTGTTAAAGAAAAATAAAGGACAATTTTATTTCATGGGAAGGCTTTCGACCTTGTCCTAGAAACAGGCTTCTTTCATCATCAAATTCAGGAGCAAAGCTCATTAGTTCCAGCTTGATGATCGCAAGCGAGAATATGCAAACATGCATTTATAAGTTTACTTTATAAAAGCTATAATCAACCGTTAAACGTAATTTTTGAATTTCAATAACAATAATTTTCGTAAATCTTTTGTGTTTAAGCTTTATAAAATATTTTAAGAAATTTTAGCTTATTTTATTTTTAACTGTTCATTTAGAAATGACTGCTATACTTTAAATTTGGTTTGTTCTGTTTATTGTTGGTAATAACAGATCCCTCTTTAACATTTTCAATATCTCTTCGTTCACGCTATTATGAGTAAATCTGAAAATAGCATCAAACTAAATTCCAATTTTTCATGCCGAAATGAAACTCCCTCCCGTACTTAAAGATATTGATAATTCAAATTTCAAAACAGCAATCCCTTATTAATATGTAGTTTTTGTTACTTTTAACCTGTAAGGATCTTAAGTTTTACTAACGTTTATTTTATTTTAAATCTTTACTATCACTTCTTATTTTCTACTTCCGGCCAGAATTAAAAGCTTTAAATTATTTATGCAAATTTGTCTTGCGAACGCCAAGTACTTAAGTTGTAGCTTTTTGCTAAGCAACAGAGAGGAAGGAGTTAGTAGAAGCAGGCCGCTTGCCTTAGCAGTTTTACTCGGTTGCTGGTTGCCTTCAAGGCCAGAGGTTTAATCCTCTTGATAATTTTAAACGTATCGTAGTGTTAAGTGTTAACAGTTCTCTGTACTACATACGGCCTTTCTGTTAATATACGGCCAATCTTAGAGTAGACACTTGTTTATTAATCCAAAGTTAGTTTAGTTAGAATTTAGTTACTATTTTTATATTCTTACGTTCAGACCACAAGTGGTTGGTCTCTGTATTCCGAAGTCCGGAATTCATTGTAAAGAGAGAAAAATAAAGGGTTTCGTATACCCTTCCTGTGTATCTTGTCTACTTCCCACGTTTATTGAACATAGCTTTAGTAAGCTCCCTGTTCCGAGTCAGGTCATTAAAATGTTCCCCAAGCAAGTAAGGAGGAACACTGAACCTGATAGTGGCGCCCGACGAAGAAGAATAACCATGGTCGAGTTTCAAGAAGAACCTGTGCTGCCTGCAGATGTGGCTCAGAATCCAGAAATGCCAGCTGCCGCCCTGGAAGGATTTGGTTACATCGTCCAGACCATGCGCGCTTCGATGAAACCAGAAGCAACATTTAATGGAAACTCACCGGTAACCAGTTTTTTGGAAAAATTGGAGGACCACTTCATGATGTATCCCGTGCACGAGTTCCAGAAAGTCACCTTAGCTACCAGCGCTTTGAGGGGCCAAGCGCTTAATTGGTTCAAATTTATAGGCAGAAGTCTCTTGGGTCAAGCGGGAAGTCCCACCTATACTTACGAAAATTTCAAGACTGGCCTAGTAAAAGCCTTCCCTGTCGTAAGGGATCGTGCAAAATTAGAAACGGAACTTTTCAGCATATACCAGAAACGAATTGAAAATCTCTCAAGCTTTATTTTAAAAAAAAATTCACGTCTTCAAACTCTTGTATGGAAACCGTCCGGATCCTGAGATAATTCAAGTGATTTTGCCGAGGTTACTTCCCCAAGTACAAGAATTTATTGAATTAAGGAATCCGACTACACTGGAAAAGTTATTTGAGCTAGAAATCCATTTTGAAAGTAGAAGAACAGCGGACATTGAAAGAAGACGCCAATTTGAGCAACGAAACCAATTTGGTGCGCCAAGACCACAGCAAAGTCAAGCACACGGCTACGGAAGCAAAGCGAATCAGTGGGCAAGGAAACCCGAGCATCCAAAAACAGCCGGCGAACGTCGAAAGTTCAATAGCAATCCAGGAAAAAAGTCTGAAGGCCAGTGGAAAAAGAAGGAAAGCATGGAAAGGAAAAAAACAAGATTTAAACTAAAACGGATTTCTGCTGACGGGAGGATGCGGAAATCCGAAGGCCAAGAAAACCCCTCTTCCTTCAAGTTAAATACAGTAATGGTGAAAAATTTGACTCTTCCAAAGATTGAAGTGTTGGTGAATAACATCCCAGCCACCGCACTCCTGGATACAGGCGCGCAGTGTTCCTGTGTGGCAGAAGATTTTTTTAGGAAGTATTTTCGGAATTCGGATAATACGACATATATAATTCGGATAATACGACAGTGTTAGCTGCGCAGGGAGAAAGATGCAAGTGTATAGGTAAATTACCGCTATACGTTCGTATCAAGGACAAACAAGTAAAGATTATGTTTTTTATAGTAAAGAATCTGCATGCACATATCATCTTGGGAATAGATTTTCTTTCATAGGCAGGAGCAACACTGGATTTTAACGAAGCGTCCCTTAAGCTGACGATGAAACCAGTTCGAGAAGAGAAAACAGAACCATCAATGTTAAACCTTGACCACCTGCCTAAGGAAGAGCAACAAAAAATCCGACAAGTGGTAAGTGAATTTGCTTCGTTATTTAGTGATATTCCAGGATTTACTCAAGTTACTAACCATAGTATTGACACCGGAGATTCAATGCCAGTTCGCCACAAAGCATACCGGTATGATAAGAATAAAGAAAAAATTATAGAGTGGCACATTAGAGATATGTTACGTAAAAAGATCATAACGCCCATCTCAAGTAGTTATGCTAGCCCGGTGGTTTTATGTAAAAAAACCAATGACTATCTAGTAACACATGCAAAAAGGTGGCGTTTTGCGATCGACTATCGTAAATTAAACTCCATGACTAAATATCCGGTATATCCGTTATCTATTATTGAAGAAATTCTAAGGAACATAACGTCTACCAAATACATGACGACTTTAGACTTAACGACTGGTTATTTTCAAATAGGGTTAGACCGGAAGACGTGCCTAAGACTGCTTTTATAACCAAGTCTGGCACTTATGCATTCCTGCGTATGCCGTTTGGCCTTTCAGGGGCACCGGCAACATTTTAGCGATGTATGGACATTGTGCTAAGGCCTGTTCTTGGAAAGTCCACATTTATCTATTTAGACGATATCATTATTACTAGTGATAATCTGAACCAACATGTACATGATATAAGACAGGTGTTTTCATTATTAAATGAGGCCGGTCTAAAAGTTAATGTGGAAAAGTGCAAATTTGCAGCCCCTGAATTAAAATACCTAGGTTACAAAATATCTCAGAAAGGATTCGAGACAGACGAATCAAAAATAATCGCTGTGCAAAAGTATCCGCCGCTAAATACGGCGAGGAAGCTCTCTTCTTTTCTAGGACTTTGTTCATATTATAGGTCCTTTATAAAAGATTTTGAGCTATTGCTGAACCATTGGTAAAATTAAAAATGAAAAAGGCAAGATTCTCGTGGACGGCCGAAGCCAATAGTGTTTTCGAAAAATTAAAGCAAGCATTAACGCAAGCCCCGGTTTTGAAATTTCCTGAAAAGGATGAAAATTTTAAAATTTCAGCGGATGCTTCGGATTATGCGGTAGGAGCGGTACTTTCGCAAAATCAGCAGCCCGTGGCATTTTTTAGTCGAACTTTAAATCAAACACAAAGAAATTATTCCGCGACCGAGAGAGAGGCACTTGCAGTTCTGTTAGCAGTGCAAAAGTTCCGAGTCTATTTTGGAAGGGCGCCAATAACAGTGTATTCTGATCATGCGGCGGTAACTAGATTGTACTCAGGGAAAAACTTATCCCCAAGGTTAATAAGATGGGCACTCAAGTTACAAGAGTATAATCTGGTAATCAAGCACACCCCCGGAAAGGAAAATATCGTAGCAGATGCCCTATCCAGAATAAAAATAGATGAAGAAGGTAATACTGTAAAGGTGGCAATGCTCACAGCATGTACGATACATTCCCGAGAAACTGTAATAACCTAACTGGGTAAGGATCCTGAGTTTAGAAACATTTATGAGTATTTAAAGGGTCCTGAAAATTTTAGCCACCAAGATATTGTGGCGATAAGAAATAGGGCGGCCCATTACGAACTAATAGATGGTCTATTGATTTATACAAAAACTACAAATTCCAACAACGAATTTCGATCTGTTATCCCAGCTAGTCTTAGATTAAATATCCTGCAGGAGTTACACGACTGCCCATTAGCTTCTCATGCTGGTATTCGAAAAACTATCCAACGCGTACGCGAGGCAGTCTATTTTCCTGAACTGCAAAAGTTAAAAAGGGCGTATGTCCAGTCCTGCCCAACATGTCAAGCAGTTAATTATATTAATTTCCGCCCGGCCGGGTTTCTAAATAGTATTAAATCTGAATTTCCAAATGAAATAATTGGCATCGATTTATTGGGCCCTTTCCCAAAAAGTCAGTTAAATAAAAGTCGGTATCTCCTTGTTATGGTTGATCATTTTAGTAAGTGGACCGAAATTGTTCCCTTAAAACGAGCCTCCGCGAAATTAGTTACTGATTCTATTTTAAATAAATATATTTTAAAATACGGGGCGACCATAAAAGTTATATCAGATAATGGTCCTCAATTTGTGAGTAATATATTTGAAGACATGTGCCAAAAACTGGGCATACGTCATTTAAAAATGGTCCCGTATCGGCCGTAATCAAATATAGCGGAACGGGTCAACAGAAATATAGTGAAAATTATCCGTAGTTATGTTAAAAATTTTCATAAAAGCTGGGATAACTATGTCAATGAATTAGCTTTCGCCCTTAGGACCGCAAAACAATGTTACAACGGGCAAAACTCCTGCTGAGTTATTTTTAGGCAGAAAGATTATAACGCCGTTAGATAAATTATTTTATGTTCAACAAAGAGCCCCAGAATTTAAAATGGGTGATATAGAAAAATTAATTAAAGAAGCAAAAAAGAACACTGAAGTAGCACAAAGAAAACAGAAGCTCTATTATGATATGAAACGACGGGAAGTAACTTATAAAGTAGGAGATGAAGTATTAAAAATTAAGCATTCAATTTCTTCAGCACCAGAAGATCAAACCGCCAAATTTTTTCCACGATTTGAAGGACCATATGTCATAGAAAAAATAACTCACGCTGTAGTGGTGTTAAAAGCCAGGAATGGTGAATCATGCTCCGCAAACATTGACCAGATAAAACCATACTATGACCGTAATAAAATGCAAATATTTAAAGATCTTTTGCAGGATCCGGCACGGCAGGCACTGCAGGCACAAGCTCCAGAGGTGGAACAACGACAAGCACAAGGGCAAGCCATTAGGAGGCAGGAGCAATTGAAAAGAAAGTTTCCCCGTTGGAAAATTGAAGGTAACAAGAAAAAGAATCCGTTCCACCGACCATAAAAGAGAGCGCACGACCACCCCCAGAATGAAGAAGGAAGAAGTACGACGAATGCAAAGAGAGCCAGGAGAAATAACGGCAACTATAACCCGGCTCCCAAACGGAAGATCTACCCATCGGACAGGACACTACGCAGCAATTGTCAACGAATTGCGGAAGGAACAGCAGCGGCGGAGGCAAAGATACAAGGAAAATTTGAACCGCCAGCAACGAGATCCAAGCGGGAACGAGAGAGAAGTGTCCCGGTTCCGCCAAGACCAGCTGCCATCAAACGGCCAAGACCACAGGCAGAGGCGGAAAAGAAGGTCTTCAAGGGTGACCGAACTGGAGGGAAAAGAAAGTTCATAGAGGAAGGAACTGAAGGGCGAGCCCGCACAAGAAGGAAGATAAACCAAACGCTAATCTTTGCTACCTTCCAGGACTGGGAAGAAAAAAGAATGTCCGAATATCACAAAGATAAGTAAAATTATATGTTACTTTGCAACCTTAAGTTAATCTTTCATTCTTACTGCAAGTGGCAGAATTCAAGACGTTTTACCTCATGTGAGGTCTACCTTTATCGCCAAAAAGGCGAGAAATGAGTTGTTACCTATTTTGGTATTATGTTTTTCAATTACTCGCGAGTAAAACTAAAATTAATATATAATAGGAATGTGTAAATACTTGTATATTGTAAAAGTTATTGTATAAAATTTTATTTAAAAGATTCTGGCAAGAAAGAAGTTTTAGTCTGAAAGACTTTTGAAATGTAGTATTTCAATGTAGAAGAATTGGCACTTGCTTGGAAAAGAATAGAAGTTAACAATGTACTACTAATGTATGTTTTAAAATGCGTAAAATTAACGGCATGTTAATATGTTCTTATATACAATGTGAACTGTTATGTTAAACGTTAAGAAATACTGTGATATGTTAAAAGTGAAAGTAATGCCAACAATATTTAACTTATTCGTGTAACTGTAAAAAGAGAAAATTATTGTGAATATGTGTTAAAGGTTGAATGAATGTAGTTAGGCTCTCTGACGCTACACTTCAGAGTTAGCCACTTTCAGAATAGTACCTCAGGGTTTAGAGATGAATATAAGGTGTGTTACGAGGTTTGTTATGTTGAATTTTAACACGTTAGTGTTTTGATTGCAGGCGGTAGTGTTGAACACTTGTACATAAACACATTCGTGCTTGGTGTTTTCTTTTACAACACATGTCAGAGAGCACGGGGAGAGATAATAAAGTCATGAATGAAATAAGAATGTTAAGAGAAATATAAATATTCATGTTACTTGCCATTTAATTGTGTAACATTTCATTAAACTAGTTTTCCTTCCAGATCTCTGGAAGGAACCAGATTTCAACTAAAAGCTCCTGTTTAGATGCAGTACAGATGAAAAGGAATTGTCCATGGAGTTGATAATGTAAAAAACGATTTTTTTTTAATATCTAGTTTCTAGTGAGAAATGTTTGTAAAAGATTGGCCTCGCGTTACATTCTAGAGCTAAAAGTTTTCAACAAGGTCGTTTTAGACCTCAGTTTCAAACTAATTTACTCTGGCTGGAAGTATGTAAGGATCTTAAGTTTTACTAACGTTTATTTTATTTTAAATCTTTACTATCACTTCTTATTTTCTACTTCCGGCCAGAATTAAAAGCTTTAAATTATTTATGCAAATTTGTCTTGCGAACGCCAAGTACTTAAGTTGTGGCTTTTTGCCAAGCAAGAGAGAGGAAGGAGTTAGTAGAAGCAGGCCGCTTGCCTTAGCAGGTTTACTCGGTTTCTGGTTGCCTTCAAGGCCAGAGGTTTAATCCTCGTGATAATTTTAAACGTATCGTAGTGTTAACAGTTCTCTGTACTACATACGGCCTTTCTGTTAATATACGGCCAATCTTAGAGTAGACACTTGTTTATTAATCCAAAGTTAGTTTAGTTAGAAATTAGTTAATATTTTTATATTCTTACTTTCAGACCACAAGTAGTTGGTCTCTGTATTCCGAAGTCCGGAATTCATTGTAAAGAGAGAAAAATAAAGGGTTTCGTATACCCTTCCTGTGTATCTTGTCTACTTCCCACATTTATTGAACATAGCTTTAGTAAGCTCCTTGTTCCGAGTCAGGTCATTTAAATGTTCCCCAAGCAAGTAAGCAGGAACACTGAACCTGATAAACCTGTTGGGGACATTTTAACTTTAATTTAATGTTTTTCTCAATAAAATTGATCTTTTATTCAATCCTCTAACATAACATCTTTATTATACCTTTAATTTTCTTATTTTAACATACGATATAAAGAAACCCAGATATAAATTTTCAAGATTATTTAAATCTTGCCATCGCGGAGATGTTTCAAAAGAATTGTATGAAAGTCAGAATCGAATTCTTAGAATTTTGTGTTTAAAATGAATAATCTAATAATAGATAATTTGGGTTTTCTGCTCCAAACCTTAATTTATCTGTATGAAAGAATGAGTACATTTCTTAATAAATAATGCATTTTTCCAGTACTCTTAAATTTTCAAGTATATATTACTTTTATGCCGTGTTCAACAGTTGCCTTTTCATCCATATGCTTATATACAGTTTATTTTCGGCTGTTAGACCTTTGTATCCATATTCATTTAAAATATGGTAGTATTCTGAAAATTAAAACTTTTATTTATATATTTTTCAGCTTCTGCTACAAGTTTATAAGAACCTATCAGAGACTTAGTTGGAACTTTCCTAACGAAGTCACTATAAGAATTAAACTTCCCTCTCTCATTCTTGTTAATTGTTTAACAGTTGTTTTTCGTTCCGTGATTTCTACTCTTTTAAAGGATTTGTTAAACATTTGAAAACTTTCTCGAAGGGACTTACGAAATAACTTCAGATGGCTATCTTTCATTGCAAATATTCGAAAAATTGGACTAATTTCTTTACTAAAAATACAAGTGATTATTTCAATTGAAAAATTCGTTTTACTTGTATCTTTTTCATACTTTTGTACCCCTTACTCTCTGTAATCTTCTTATTTAATTAAATCTGAAACATATTTCTCTCGCATCAACTTCACGAGTTTGTCAACAATCAGATCAGGAAAAGAAATTGAGTTTTAATGTCGAAGTTATAAGCACTTATCAGATCATACGTGTAAAAAATTTGACACATACATAGCTCTTTCTAAGTTTATGTTTTAGTTAGTTTAAGTTTATAAGTTCAAATACGCATCAGTATGTATTGCGCTTCCTGAGATAAAACATATTTTATTGTTACACTCTCTGTTTGATAATTGTTTTGCACTTTCTTCTATTCGATAGCCCTATTTAAGCTCAAAGATTTCAATTTAAATGATTTTACGATTAATGAATATTATAATTGACAGCTTGTTTATAAATCGACTATGGCAAAATACTCGAGAGCTATTCCAACATTAGAAAATCACAATTTGGAAGAATAATATGGTCTGCATATTAGATAGAACGTACTGCTGAAGTAATACTAGTGAGCTTTCATTCCATACATGCTACAATAACATTAATTTTGCAGTGCGTATTTACTCAGGCGTATTCTCTCTTTCAAATGCCAGATCTGCGAATATGTATAAATAAAGAGTATTAACTTGTTATCCAACCAAATGCAACTGAAACAACTGTTTAAAAATATAAAACAGTATGTGAAAAAGATGATATAAATGAAGCGTTATTTTATAGATGAATCTTGTTTAATTTACGATGAAAATGCGTAATGACTGCTATTAAATATTTGGTTTCAACATCTGACATTGGTATTCTTACTTATTCTGAAGTTTTGAAATGTTATGAGTTAAATCTGTTATTTACATGACAATTTATGCATCAGAAGGAGATGAAATAGCGAATACATATTAAATGTACCCTCATACTGGGTTCTTAGGTAACTGCTGAAGATAAAGACTGGTTATTTTCGACAGCATTTAGAAGTAAATAACTGATTTTTATCATACGGAACTCTGTCTGAAGTATTTTAGTATGGCTATAACTATCTATTCGATGCAGTGTTACTGCACACTGAGATTAACTATTCCCCTCGTAACGACTGGGCACTTACTGATTTTTCATTCTCTGTGGTCCGGCTTAATCCCCTAGTCACTTCCCTTTCTCATTACTGAGAATGTTCCCCAGAGTCACGTCGGAGATCAAGTCTTTTTTTTCCCATAAACATCCAATAATAACTGTTAGCATTGACAAAATGTCGCTTTCATGAAAGGATCAATTTATTATGCAACTGATCCTGCTGTAAATCTTAGCTATCAAATATGAAACAAAGAATATAAACAAAGAATTTATTGTTTCGCAAACCACATTTCAATTATTTCAACAGAAATGATTTATTATCAGAAATTATCAGATTATCAGAAATGATTTATTATTCAGAATGATTTATTATCATAATTATGTGCAGCTTCTTTAATTTGAAGAATTATCTATTAAATCCTACGTTTAAACCCTAGAGTTTAAAGACAATGAGTGCACTGTTTGAAGTAAAAATCAAAATTAGACAAAATTTCCTTTTACACACAGTAAGATTTTTAACACGCATTTTTAGTCACAAGAGCATTAAAATTTCAAGTACCCTTATTTTAAGAATTTCGAAAATTTTGTTCTTTCGAGATATGAACAAATATGAACATCATTTTAAAGAATGAAAATCATTTTATTACCAGACATGAACATTCATTTGTTGTTAACTTAAACTTTAATGACATTTCACTATAGTAAACAGGCGAATAAATAAGCTCATTCGCTTTTTTTCTTATAAATATTTAAAAAACTAAAAAAATAATATATACTCGTATTTCATTAGGTCGACCAAAATGTTACGCCTTTTCCATAACACAGAATCATTAAAGTATTTGAGTTTGAATCCATAAATTATTCCGAAGTACATTATTTACTGTAGTTATGGTAACCCTATGCTTTTACAAACAAAAATAATCATTTCTGAAGGCTGTTAATTTTTAAACTTTTACCTTACTGTGTTACTTAGAAACCAAAATTAATATTTAGTTACTTGATCTATTAAAACTTTCACACTTTAAAAAATCGGAAAAGTAGCTTTGAAAATATGTATATGTGTTTGGGCGTTATTTATTATTAACATGATTAAGATGCACAGGAAATAATACTGTTGCGTGCGTACGGGTTTAAAATAGATTAAATGCACTCAGAAACAATGATAGCTTGATAAAATTTATTTTCTCCAAAGAAACAATTCACAGTTCTTTAATTTTTCACAAAAATAAGCGTACAGCTGCTCCCGATATCGCAGAGTACAGTCAGCGGTTGCATTTCAAACCTCTAAGAACGTTAAACACAACTTAATGCAAAGCGTATCTAAAAAGGAAGCTCACATAGAGGCATTTCAATACTACGAACTTACGCCGAACTAAACTACTAACAACAACTGAGAAATTGATTCTCTGTAGATTTCTCCCGGCCGCCGAGGAATTTCTAGTACTTCTGGAAATTACTGGAAGGCGTACGAGGGCTGAATACGGTTACAGTTGCATATGAAATAAATTACAGTTATTCAATTACAATACGTATTACGGTAATATAAGAACGGAACGAAATGTCGCGAAATGATCGCCAAATTTGGCGACTTTTGGTCCGGTCCCTGTATCACCATAATAGGTACTTTAATTGAATATCTGTAATTGATTTCATATGCAACGGTCCCAAGATAGCCATTTACTTAGGGTTAAATAGATTTGCCCCTATATTCTTATTTTACCGGCAGAGCATCATTTCTCTCAGCTTTTCATGTTATATTATGGAGAAAAATACAACAATTTCACTTACAATTGCACCCAAATGTATAAAATTCGTAACAATGCAATTAAATTAGCTGGAACTGTTTCATAATAAATCTTAATCCTGTCAGTTTAGACAGTTAGTTTGACATATCGTTCCGTTTATGAATCTTGTTTACTATGTAAAATGTTTAAACATATGCGACAATTCTCTATTTTTCACACACTTCGTAGAGCCTTTAGACGTTGTTTTCTAAATTTCTTTAGACACCAAAGTCGCTTGAAAAACGTTATTCAGTGAAAGAAGGATTTAAATGCACAAAAACAACAAAATAATTCAGGTTCAATATTTTGAAGTATACACACACAAGAGACATTACCTTGTCTCTTGTGTTGGCAATAGATAACTCATAAGTAGCGTCTTCTTCACTTCAGTTCACGTCCGTTGCAGTGTGTAACTACCTCAAGTGTGTGATGATGAATCTTTAAGGCTTAGGCATCATGGTGCATTGTTAAAAAAGGACTTGCTGATATATTTGTTTTAGGCATATAGGAAATGGACATCACATTGTGTTGAAGCCAATTTGTAATGAAAATGCCCCTTTGTCGCTGTTGTCTTACTGTCACAGAACAGAAATTTCCATAAATTAAAGAAAAACAAAGTGAAAACTTAAAATTTAACTATTAAGAACATCAGAGTGACATCATATATTTAGGAAATGCATATTGTTTTGAATAATTATGAACACTAACGTTTTCTGTGTTTTCATCAGTAAATCTTTAATAGACATATCACAACATTTATTTAAGTTAGGCTACCCCATAGACGGCTACTGATGTGTATTCAGTGACAAATAAAGTTGTGTCTTGTACAATACAGTCTCATAGCTTCCATAGATAGTAATTGTACTTAGTCAAGATCATTATTTACCTTCAAATAACAATTACCATAAAAATAAACATTCATGTAAAATTAGAAAATTACACTTGTCCACCAGTCGAAAAGAGTTGGTTAAAAATAGAGCTATATAAAAAAAAGAGTCATATGAAGTCACAAAGGTATTTTCTTGAAGCTTTGATGAGAAGACTTGATATTTTCATGAATTTCTGAATGCATTTTTGGAATAAAAAACGGAATTATTGATTTTCATCTCAGAGTTCCTAAATAACTAATACTTGGATTCAAAGATTTGGAATACCGAAAGTGACTCTACGAGTTCTCTGCGTCAACACTATATTTCGAATAATATCTCTTTTTTGAGACACAAAAATATTTTAGGCATTCTCTGTAGCAGAAGGTAAAGATATTTCTTAATAGCTCTTTATCCTATTTTAAGCTCTAATAAATTTGCTCGCGTGATGAATACCTCCTAGACATTAAGAATAGCTTATTAAAGTTATTAAGCATTGACCGAGGACTTTTACAGATTCAAGCGATAGGTATAGTATGTTTAATTATGGCAAAGCACTCGAAGGCTCTCTGCCTATAAGGAGGGATGCGTTTATGGAAGACTTTCTAAAGGAAACTGGCTTTATACATGTTGGGCACATATACACGTTGACTATGAGGAAAACAATGAAAACGTCCATGCAACCAGCCCGTTTGCCGTAATTTGAACCCTGGGCCGACCTATTCAGTGTTTAGTGACTTCTGTCCTCGACCTCTGATCGGCTACAAGTGATACTTTGTTTGTATATACCTTCCAGAGCATAGTTCCTCAGATCTCCTGAGTTAAAGTTGTCTTACGCCTTCTGCTCTAGACAGTGTCCGTTTCTCGTGGGCTGCAGACATTACTTTTCTGTTCAGTTTGGCCATTTCAACAAGTATTCAGTCCGAAAAGTTCAGTTTGGCCATTTCAACAAGTATTCAGTCAAGAAAATCGATGTGATAAGTTCTTCCACATCTTACTCTGTTCAGTAAATGTTAGTCTCTAAAGTAGTCTTAAAGTCTTTGAGCCGTATTTTGTATAATCAATGCATGGGACATACTCTCTGGGAAAAGTTAATAACTTTTTTCATACCTATCCACTATTGCTAACAACATTGGTAGAGCTCAAGATATTTATTCCTATCATGATACTGACTGAAAAATGCTACGAACGCTATGGATTGAATACTGTTGAGCTACGATTTATGTACTGTGTTCAGTACGGCACATACAGGAAGCAAGTGAGGTAAAGAAATTATTTTTACTATTCGTTTCCCGTAGCAATCTTTTAAAAAGGCATTTTTATAAATATGATGAATCATTTAATGTGTTCTTGCATATTTTATATTTTAGGTTTTTATGAATGATTAAATCTTAGCTAATTTTATTCTGTCATTGGAAAGTTCAGCAAGCATAACAAAGTAATAAATTTCGTCTCTTATTTAAAATATTGTCATTCAAATGAGGCTGTAAAAATGTTTTCATCACTGTCATGAAAAACTACTTTTTAATAGTTTCCTTTGTCAATAAAATGATAGTGCACCTTTTAAATCATACGTGCATTACAGTTGTGGAAAATTTAATTTTGTATACACATCCTAACAATTTCACAAGTCCAACATCTAAAAGTGGGATCAATTACTGCGAACTAAACAAAGTGTTTATTTTATGTAGCGTTGATGGCAGATGCTTTATGAGTACGGTAACATGTACGTGTATAATTCCTCTAAACAATAGCTGAAAAAAATTAATTTACCTGATATTAATCATTTATAAAATGTTTGCTCGATCTCATATTTTCTTATCTGCAAGAGGCAGACTTAAAAGAAAGTATAAGAGAATACTTCGTTTAGAAGCACATTTTTTTGGACGTGTTACTCCAGCACTGTATTTCTTTCACTGTATGAGCTGTTCCTCTAATGCCTCAGTGAGTTTAACCGAAAGCGTAATCTACCGAAAATATAAATGATGAATATCAAACACTACTATTTTTAAAAGTGAAGATGTAGAAATCCTTAGTTATAAGAGCAGATTTAATACTTCAAAATTATGCTTAGGCTCTAGAAAGTAACTGTCGTTTTAAAATATTACGAATATAAGGTAACTTATTAGCTTAGCCGAATTATTTGCATAATGGCAAATATTTTGCATTTCACAGTTTAATATATAACTCAGAATACTGATCAAGATTGCATTAAAATTAAACAATAAATATAACACTTTTTGATGCCTTAAAAGTTATTAAAATTTTGAGAATGACCAGTGAATTCATCAGTATTCATTCTGATAAAAAATGAGTTTGGTTTTAATTGAATAAGATATTTCTAAAATCCCGACTTATCGTGTTAGATTTTGGTGAAACTGTAGCTCTTAGTATTAGATACAAAGCTTAGCTTTCGTGGAAAAGGATAGTAGAGGAGGAATTTAATATCACCTGTGTCCTCCTTTGTCCTCAAATAGGAAGAAGAAATGCTTGTGTGGTCTCTCTAACCGAAAATCGATACTCTGAAGGAATCAACAGTAACCTAGCCATATACACTACTCGTTACTACTGTCACGTGCCTAATGAGCGGTAGAGACTTTAAGCCGTCAATTATTTGCTTTTGACTAGAACATTACTCTCTAAACTAATCCGGAGATCAGTTTGAAACACCAGATAAAAATAATTTTTGTATGTAAATGTAATATATCTTTTAGGAGTAGAACAAGTAAAAGCAAATGAATCACATAAAAAGATTCCATTCTGTAATTAAAATCAGAATCAGCATTGATATAGACAATCACCAAAAATTTTACAGAAACTCTTTATCGTTATAAAGTTTTATCAAATAGAAACACAGTAAAAGTTAACCTGGAGTTAAAATTTCAATATTTTGTGAGGTTTCAAAAATTGGAAAACTGATGTTAAAGTTGTTAGAAATGCAGTAATTTTTAATGCATTCTTCAAATCAGTTAAAACCAAAAATATTGTGACCTACTAATATTAGCGGCAACTGCTAGGATGTTAAAGTCGTAAGTTAAAGGTAGAAACAAGTAAACTTTTATGTAATGACATTTGTGTGCTTAGCACAATTACGATAGTTGATTAGAGATTATAATAAAAAATGAATAAAAACCAGTGCGTAGAAAGTACTCTGTTTAAAATTTTGATGAACTTCTGTAGCAGTTAGTAGTTAGTTACATACTTTTATGAATTTTTTAAAATTAATAGAAATTCATAAATATTTCCTCAGCTCAGATTTCCTCTTTTAGAAACTTTGTAGCGTCATTTAAAATTTCTTCTATGTCAGGAAAAATGAAGCAATCCGTTATTACCCTCGCCAAGACTCGAACTCCAGACCTACCCAATACTTGTTAAGAGTGAGGATAATAAGCCAAGATTCTTTAGAAGAATCTCGATATAAGGAAACTGAAGAAATCCGAGTTACCCTCGCCGGAATTCGAACTTCGAAACTTTCGAATACGCGTTGAGCGGGCTTCCAGTTACAGCACGAAGGCATGCAGAAAGGAAATAACATATAACTTTATTGCAAAATTTTTAGTTTTATTAAACTTCTAGTTCTGAGAAATACCTAAAATACCTATAAAAATGAGATAAAATGAAATATTTTTACATATACAAATGCCCTGATTTTAATGTCATATGCATGGCAAAGTAAGTAATCATGAAAATTGTCAAATAATAAATTCGACAAAATAGTCTGCCGTAATCATGAACTCGATATTCCATGGATCCATGCGTAATAGAAGTAAGAAAATGAAGTTTTCTCCAGTTTCAACGCATCACAACCTAAAGATTGTCGATGAATTAAGTAATAAATAGAATTTTGTCATTTCTTCAAAATATTTAGCCTTTTTTATGGAGATAATAAGTCAAATGTTTTGTCAAAATGCATACAGTTAACATAAGAATCTCGAGAAAGTCGATTATACTTCATCATAATATTTAGTTCAATATAACGTTTTATTCATTCGGCAGTTTGCCCATCAGAAAGCCGAATGGATAAAGCTTCTTAATACCAAAAGTTCATTCCCAGTTCCCCACGAACATAAGATGGAGACGGGCATACCTTGGTGGCTAAAATTAGTAAACGGGTATTTGTTTCGCACCCACCACTCTCTGTAGCCTTTGCCTCCCTTAAAGCCACGAAACTCTCTGAACCTCTCTGTAGCCTCCCTTAAAACCCCGAAACGCCTTATTGGGAGTTCTTTTCAAACAGTACCAGTTACTTTGCCAAAGGTCGTTGATTCAATTGTATTTGGTATTTAGGACGACAACTTCATTTCTTCATGAACAGAACGCTGCCGGAGTAAATCCTTGCTCTGGCGTTAACCACATAAGGATGGCTGCCAACCAGACAGATGTATTCTATACCTTGTACAAGTAACGTTCAAATATTAAACATTTATGTGTGTATATATGTGCCGTCTACATTAGAAATGTAGACGGCACCATATATACACACATATATTATATACACGGTTAGATTATTTTGACATGGATAGCTAGCTACTTATGATGTAGTTAAGGTAAGTGCAAAGAAAATAGTTTTACAGTTTTGAACAACAAGTATGTAGTGCATATTGTAAGAGCAAAATAGTATATGAGATAATAGGGTTTCTGAATTCGACCCACACATTCAGAAAGATGTTATTAGGCATCAAGAGGATGAAACATTTCCGTAGAACATGCGGACGGAAACTACATTTAGTGGATGAAAAATCGCAGAAATAGACGTAAAGAGGACAGTGAGCCTAACAAAGAGAGTGGCCGAATACATGCAAGGATTATAAGCACTGAAACGAGAAGAATAAACCTTTTCGTATGCAAGTTTCCGATGCGTATGTGGAAAATAAAAGCAGCTGTGTAGAAGAAGAAAACTTCTCGTATGCAAATTTCCTATGGGTGTGGGGAAATAAAAGCAGAGAGCAAGTATTAATTAGAGGGCATAGCAGAATTCGCGGATGTTAAACATCATTCAGAAACAACACGGCGTATTATGAAAAGAGGAATACACGGATATGCGTCTAATTTAAGGCCGTACAAGTGACAATGAACCCTTCGTACAGAGGTGTACCAATGGCAATGTCCGAGAAGCATTGTCCGAACCATATCACCTTCACGAATCAATCGACGAGTGCTGGAGACGGGATACTTTCAAATGCAAGGTAAGAACGCAGTGTGCGCGCATCTGAAACAGAAAATCGAGTATTGCAACGGTTTGCAGTTTCGCCGTCGACAAGTAGACGAACTGGATATTAGGCAAAAAATGGTGTGGAAGGTTCTGCCTGCAGGAAAAATGCGATCCTTCCAAGTGCAGATAGTCCATTTCCTATGCGATGTCGACTATTTCCTTCAGGTAGATATCGTACAGTGGATGCTTGATGCACCGCAGAATCCTGCCAATGTTTTATTCTCAGATGAACCCTGCCTTACGAAAAATGACGTGGTCTACGTGGACAATACGTATATGCAATCATCCGAAAATCCCCACAACACTGTCTCGTCGAATGTGAAATACAAATTTGGTATTAACATCTGAGCAGGGATTCTCGGAGGTACCTTCTGCCCAAACACCTCAGTGGCGCAAATTACTTCATTTTCCAACAACACGTCTTCCCAGATTTTATGCAATGAATACCGGCCACTGTGTGCTAAAACATGTGGTTGATGCATATTGGTGCACAAGCACATTTTGCGATTGCGGTGCCACCATGATGCTACATATCCCGGGAGGTGAATTGGAAGCGACGGACCTGTTGCTTGGCCTTCACGCTCCTCAGACTTCAATCCCTTGGATTTCTTCTTCTAAGGCCACCTGAAATCGGTTGTTTATACGGAAATCCTTCGTACGTCGAAGCCGATTGTGAAGTGACCTTCGCATCCGCAGCTTCGAACAATTCTTATGGAACTCTCTCGTCGTCTCCTTTATTATGCATTGTAATTCTGCTTTACGTCAAATTAATGCTTTTCTGCTTATTACTGTCCCCTTTTGTTCTATTCAACGTCACAATGTTTATAAGTATATTTTGCGGTTTTCTCCCACTAAATGTGGTTTGGGACCTCGTATTTTATTGCAGTTTTTCATTATCTTGATACCTACTATCATCCCTCTGAATTTGTAAGTCAAATTTGGAAGTACCCTGTATTATTATGTACAATTATGAAGCATTTGCTTGCCTCCTGAGATGAACGTAAAGCTACTATTCCAGGAGTTGAATCACTTATCATAGCACAGTAATTTAAAATACGAAGAAGATTTGTGAGCACATGGACTATACTTCGTTTTTTCCATCCAACAGGATAACTAACTGCATGGTATTTTTATGCCAGTTCTAATACACCACAGCCCACCAGCGGCCGAGCGGTAAAGTCGCTGAACACTGGTAGTTCGGTCCGAGGTTCGAATCCCGCGAACGGGTGTTTTCGTGGTTTTCCCCATGTGTAACGTGTATACCCATGTGTAACGTGTACCCTTAGAACGTTCTCCACGAAGGCATCCCTCCCCTTAGGCAGATAGCCCTAGTGTGCTTTGCCATAATTAAAATACACACACTAATACATGACGAGAATACGAATCAGTTTCTCGAAGTTTTTCTCCCCACTAAGGCCTTTCTCTCATCGGCAGATAGCTTTTAACGAGGGTACTTGTTCTAAGGCTAATTGCTCTCGAATTCTGTTCCGAGAAACGAGCTTGGTGCTTGGGTATTTCGTGGTTTTCTTTATGTTTTGCAACGTGAATACGAGCCAGCTGCCTTCGTAAGGGTCTCTGCAAAGGCATACCCGCTAAAATAGAGATCTCTTACATGTTTTCCCATAATAAATTGATAAATGAAGCTATCTCATTCATCAACCCCCCAAAAAATGAAACAGTAGTCTCTGAAATTCAGTAGTGGTGGATCGTAATCATTATTTCTACATATTGTTAAATGCAATACTGTAATTTACATCAATGCAAATGATGTTAGCATTGGCAAATTTGAATAACGTATCTGAAAAATTGAATATCATATTTTAAGAACTTTCCGATAAATTAAATAAATTTAGAATATTATACCGGTATCTTTAACTCATTTGCAAGATTTGATTTTTATAATCCCTAATTTCTTAATTTTCATGACAAATAATATAGTACCGTTTGTTTTCTACAGTCCTAAATTTATTTAATTTCTTAGTCCTCCGAGAATACATACACTATTTACTCTCATATTTCTCCCCCTTACGTAATTTAAATACATTTCCCCGTCGTATGTTTTACTTGCATTATTTGTTTCCATTATAAATTAATAAATTAAGCTATCTCATTCATCAACCAACAAAAATTAAACAATAGTCTTTTGAATTCAGTAGTAGTGGATCGTAATCATTATTCCTACATATTGTTAAATACGGCATTCTATTTTACATCAATGCAAACCATGTTAGTATTGGGAAATTTGAATAATGTATTTGAAAATTGAATAGCATATTTTAAAAACTTTCTGATAATATTAAAATAAATAAATTTAGGCTATTATATTGGTATCTCTAACTCATTGACAAGATTTGACTTGTATAATCTCTAAGTTCTTTATTCCTTTGACGAATAATTTAGTACAGTTTGTTTTCTATGGATCTAAATTTATTTATTTTATTAGTATTCCAAGAATGCATACAGTATTTGCTCGCATATTTCTCCCCCTCACGTACTTTTTTCCATAGATTTTTCAGCATACAATTTACAAACGTTTGGTTCAGGGTAAAAATGTAAAACAGCACCAGTAGAAAATTGTACCGTGTAGATAAAAAGCATAATAAAGTAACATGTAAATGCTTTGAAATATGTAATATAATAACAATAAAAGGGTGCTCTTTAGTGCGCTGTGTTTATTTTTCAAGTTGTTTTTTTCAAAAATGGTGTACACCGCGTACTTTTAACCTCCTGATTTGCAAGAGGAAACCCTAATAAAAAAGGGGGGAGGCGAGTAAATACGGTGTTCGTCAAAATAATGGGATTGGACAAAATTTAACAATTGCATTTCTCTTGTATTGTACATTTTTGTATGTACGTAGAGTCATTAGGTTATTCTGAAGCATGAGACGTAAAAACTTAGCAGTGTCTTCGCTGTGACTCGAACGCTGGTCCTCTCGAATGCGCGTCATGTATGCTTCCAATCACATCACGAAGACATGCAGAAAGGAGGGCGGAACTATCTTATAAACTCCCCCTTTTAAGGAGCGACAGGGGATTAGGGGATCCAATCGCTAACTCCTGGTGGTGACGAATTATCGTCCACCACCATTTACTTCGGGCGCCACGCGTAGAGTCATTAGGTTATTTTGAAGAAGGAGACGTAAAATATGTAGGGTGCTCTCATCGGGATTCTCATCGGAACCCTGAATCTCTCGAATACGCGTCCAGTATCCTTCCAAAGCATGCCACAAAGGCATAAGGAAAGGCGGAAGAAAATATAATTCTTAGAAATGCCTTTCTATTGCGTACAATTTTAATTTAACAGCAAAATCTAGATTCGTCGTGATTTGATTCTGCAGTAACTGAAAAAGGAAAAGATAATAAAAAGGTTTGTTACTCAATATTCTGTAGGTTATCGCTCTGGAAATGATGCCAAGCATCAATATACTTATTTTTTTTTTCTTTACTTTAAGAAAAGACTTGCAGTGTAGATGTTCCTCCCCCAGGAAAAAATGTGCAATAATAGCTATCTAACATCAGATTTCTGGAGCATAAAATCTGCAAACCAGAAAATAGACATAGTTATTGAGACCCAAAATTAGTTTTATTGTAAACTATGTGTCGTATTGGATTTCCTCCGTCTGCATGGAGTTAAACGGAACGTGACTAGAAACCGAGATTTTTGTGGCTAAAGTTTATCAAGTAGCCAGGAATTCGTATTTGTTTTCAGCTGCATTTCCTTAACCTCTTCTGTTAAATTGGCTGGAACTTGTGATAAGCATGAAGAGCGAGAATAACTTTAAAAATCTGAAGCATAAATTTTTTACATTAATACTAAAGCATAAAATGCTAAAATAAGAGTTAACGTGTATTTATGAAAAAATAAAGCAGGATAATATTAAATTTAAATCCACGTATTTCCTTAAACATTAAAGCTTATTTCTTCGCTAAGGGAATTTTCTTTCGTTTTAACTTATATTATAAAAGCTATAAACTTACAAGTCTTTAAATTGGTGTTTTTCATACAGTATTATTAGTTAAGTCCATATTTAAAAGCTGTAAAAATTTCTTGTTTATTTTCTTTTAAGTTTTCGACTACGATCGCTCTTGGAAATTCCAAATTTTCTACACTTTTATTTGCACTTTAGTACCGGAATAAGTTCGATCATAAGTTAAATTTTAAAATTTCGAAAATATTAATTCCCAGTAATCAATTACATTATTAATGAAATCAAAAAAGTGCATTTAAGCAATCAAGTGTTAAACTAAAATGCTACACGAAAGTTTGCCAGTTTTACGCCTTTCTAAACATGGAATGATAACATAAAAATATAATGCAAGTAAAACGTATGAAGAGAAAATGAATTTAAACACATTAATAACCCATAAGACAAAGCAGTTCTTTCGTTTATCGTTTCTGAAACACACGCAATGAGAAGAATAGAAACCTGAAAGAAAATTGTTCTTAAACTATACTTTTTCTCATTTTCCAATCGGAATACAATACATTCTTGTGATTTTATGCAAAGTGTATGAACAAGAAGCTACGAATTTTGGATTTTAATTTTTAAATAGCAATCTTACGCATTTTATTTGTTTTAAATGGTGATTTGCATCTGAGAAAAGCCAATAATATCAAAATCTAAAATAATGAGACCTATTAATGAAATCTGAAATTCGTTTACATCATTTTGACCTACATTAAAGTTATATAATTCAAAATAAAATAAAAGATAAAAACATAAATACATTTAAACGTTTTATGTCTAACGAAAGTAGTAATTTACATGAAATAAAGAAGACACAAATTAAAAAATAAGATGCATCTATTAGCCATGATTTTAAAGATTTAATTTGATCTCATATTTTAATAAATTTGTTTCTATTTCTTGCATTAGCTGTAATCATAGTTACAATAAAAAGACATGTGTCAAACAAAGCATGTTTTCAAGAGATTTTAAAACATTAAATACGTTTACAATATTTTTAATCTCATGGGAGTTATTTAAGTATGTTCAGGAAGATATTAAAAGCATGCTTTTATGTGCGCGCAGTTAATAGCTCGGCAATTGCATTTTTAATCATATTACGAGTATTATATGCGCGCTTTTAGCTGCTGCAATTAATAGTAATACGTAATTATAAACGCTATGAAAAGATTAAATAGTTTAGCTATTAAATTATATAAAAACTGTGCTTCTTATTAAAGCAATCTAAGAAATTGTCATCTCAGGCGTTTATTACTATTAGGAGTCCTAGCCGAACAAAAATTATTTTCACTGGAAGGAAATATTTGTTGTAATTCTCGTGCCTAAGCGATCCATTGAAATAAATGCACAGCTGTAACATGAATAATGGATCGTTTCTTAATTAAATGCGATGCAGTTATCTCACAGCGCACCTGTTTCTCCATTTTTCATTATATTTTTAACAGCTGGTTTTATATATATATATATATATATATATATATATATATATATATATATATATATATAACTAATTGTTAAAAATATAAGATATTTAAAGAAATTTAACAAATAAGAAGTTTAATGTAAATATAAGATAAGAAGATAAGAATAAGAAATTTAATGTAAATATGTACAAAGATCTTATTTCTATTCCCCTTCAATCATTATTTATAATATCTTTCTAATATTTTGTAAATTTAATGACTGGCAAATTTTCTGGCTTATACTAAAAGAATGGGGCTTCTAGTTTCAAAGGCGTATTGGCGTTCAAAGACGTTTACATGAAGACTTTTATCGTTTATAACATATTCCTCAACTTTGACCCAGTACTGCTTTCGTGTTTTAAGATTTTACAGAAGACAGCTTCTTTTAGCAGTTTCTTACGCTACCATTTTGAAATCGACGATCACCCTCCTCATCAGTAATAATTTTTACAGACCACACCCAACGTTTAGCATCCCCGCACACAAAATTTAACAGGATAGGACATTTTGCACACTTTTTTAAATACTCTGATATGAGACACGTTTAGCCTTATCGCATACTTTTTCCAGGAACTGCAAATTTTTGCTTCTCTAGAGCAGCTTTGAATTCTACAAGGAACACAGTTTTGTCTTCTCAAGAATTCAGTAAATTTTCGTTTAGAAAGTCGTCCTAAGTTTTCAGTAAGTTTGCGTTTTTTTTTTTTTTTTTTTTTTTTCAATTTTTGTTTCTAATAAATTTTCAGTTTTTAGCTGATTTAGGCTCAAATTAGGTTTTATTATTTACAGAAATCTCTATGAAACGTTTTTTCGTTTTCTTGGTATTAAAAGTTTAGTTTAGCATAATCGGGGCCCACCCAATTTTTGAGTGTTTTTAAACGACATTGACTTAAAGTACATTTGTTTTGCTCTTTATTTGTATTTGCTTTTTAATCTAGGATTTGCATATAATGTTTTCAGATCATTCTGTCTTTTATGAAAGGTCACTGCACATAATGTAAATATTTATGGTTTTTTTGAGTAATCAATTTGACTCAGTGTTATGTTTTATTCCTTTTTCCAACTGTAAGCATATAGGGAGAATTCTGGTATATTTGAGATTCGATTTTTCGGTTTTGTACGAATTTTAATGTCTTAAATGAAAATTTAATTGATTCTTTTATCGGGTTTTGATCTCAAATGAACCAGGAGAACGAAACACGTTTTCGAAACGTATTAATCGACTTTTATGAAGCTTTAATTCATTTTCCCCTGATGAGTTCTGAGTTGGAGTTTCAGTAAAAGGAGATTAATTTTTAAATTTTTATCTTGTATGATTTTTCCCTTTTGCATATTTGTTTTTCGAGTATGTACTGCTATGAATTCTTATTTTAAATTTGATTTGTTTAGATATTGTGTTAAAACTCTTATACAAGTTGGCAATTATTAATATTGTTGACGAATTGCCTTGCTTTGACTCCAATTTACGTTTAACTTTGGATGCTTTAAGTTTATATATATATATATATATATATATATATATATATATATAGATGAACTTAAAGTATCTAAAGTTAAAATTACCACAATTATAGTAATTACTGAAATCATATATATATATATATATGATTTTACATTTCTCATCCATTTTGCAGATGAATGATTCTTAAATTAAAAGCCAGTTGTAAATATTTAACATCAATGTTTTTAAATGTTAAACTAAATTAGAATAAGATTGAAATTTTTAAACATTTTTGATTTTTAAATTGTTTAAATTTTTAAATATAAAACTATTTTTAAATGATCAACTCTCCGAAGTGTTAAACTATTATCTGCGATTTCAGTATTACAAATACTTTAACTTCTTCTAATTTATGATTTTGCGGTTTCAAGTGCCAATTTGCCCAGAAGGACTATTATTTTCGTTTTGGCATTTTGCGTTGAATCACTGTAAATGTCGATTCACTTTTCAAATTGTTGCCGCCAAATATTATAGCCCTGTATCATATTTAAAGAAATTAAATAATGAGTAATCTGCATAAATATATGTACTTTTCTCGCATTGTGATAAAACAACGGTACCTAGAGCCATCAAATTTTGAATAACGTACGTTTCCACTCGAATATGGGTATCTGCAAGCCCAAATTTAGAATTTGGAATTTGTTTTATTATCTACTTCATATTTTGTAAAACTTTAACGAATTTTTGATTAACAAGCTCAACGATTTCCAAGTGAGCAATGGCAACTTTGTACGACGAAATAAAAAACATTTTTATCTCCAGCGCGCGAGACTATGTATCGGAAATTCTCAAAATTCTAAAAGTAGAAAACCACAATTATAGTAATTACTGAAAATCGTTAATTAATTCAAATTTATTTTATAAAATTTCTTGCAAAGGAAGAACGAACTACCATGCATTTCCTTCGTTCATATTTAAAATATTTCGTAAACATACATTTCTTTAATACACTTTGACCATTTAAAAAGAATATTTGAGAATAAAATGCAAAAGCCTCTGACTATATTAGTTAAAATAGTGGGTTTTTTTCTCGAAAATAAATGGATTTTAATTTCTGACGAAATGAGTGGAACTCTTACTGTTACAAAAATCACAACATGTTTAATCTCTTTTGAATTTTAATGGGCTTATTCATTCCACAGAATTCCTAGATGCCTGAGGCTTACTTAAACTACACTTGAAATTTGTTTACTGTTACCAGTGGGAAGTTTTTAGAAGAAGCTTTAAAAACATAAATAACATTTGAAGTCTCACACTTTTCATCTGTAGATTGCATATTTATGACAACTATTAGACTATTATAATATAACTATTAGAAATATATAATATAACTATTAGAATCTTTTATATAAGCGTTTTAAGACTTATCGGAATAATACTCTTTTACATGAATCACCTATGTTAGTACAAAAATTCAAATTTGATTTCCTCTAATGTGATAAATTACTGCCTAATTTAAATTAAGAATTATATGCAGAGGTAGAGATATGAAAAAAATACATACTTAAATTTTTAGTGACACGCAGTATATTTTCACTTAGCACTGCTATCCTCAAAAATTATAGTAATGTGGTGTAAATTCAGACAACATGATATTTGACATTAAATACCAGCAGATATCTATAATTTAATTAGCGCCGGCAAAACTAGCAGCAGCTATCTGCTTTGAAAAATTGTCTTCATGCATCATTTGAAAGAAGTTGAACTTCGGCTTATCGCTCCTGACCTTAGCTTAAATCTCAAGATTTAAAAAACAATGCCAATATATTGCTGTACAATTTTTTATAACTGAGAAAATGCTGGTTCCAATTAGGATCCTTCCTTTTTGCTGTTAGTTTCTTTCGATATATTTCTTAATAGTTTAGCTCATTTCAACATGCACAAGAAAGTGTTATGGGAAATATTGAACTTAGATAGCGCAGAACTAATGCTCAGTTTGGGAGCTTGGACGGTTTTAATAGGCGCATTTTAATGACTAACAAAAAGTCAGTCTGTCCTTTTAATAACCGAATTCAGGGTTTCCCTTCCTCAATTATTCAAGTGCATTGAAACATTTCATGATCAACACCTGCTTAAGGACCCCTTTGGTAAGTGGCCATTGTTTCTGAGAATACGATTACTAAATAAACACATTTATACTTTACTAAAATAAACGCATTTAGGATTACCGATAGCCATGCTTTAAGGCGATCACCTCCACGGAAAACTAACATAGTTTAGAACTGTGGTTTGTCTATTTCGTAACGTTACATTGTGTCTGAAAATGTTACGCAAGTTGTCTAAAATGAGTGTCTGATTAAAGTAGAGGTTTGAAAATTCATTAAATATACTTCAGGGACTTTCTGAAATTTCCACACCTGAATCTGCTTTGCCGCTTTGTAAGCATCTTTAAGAAATTAACCCTTTGCACTCGAGCGGTGCCTCTCAGGCACCACCGCATGTGATGCGATAACTCGAGAGGTGCCTGAGAGGCACCATTCGAATCGATGTGTTTATTTGTGTTTGACCTAAGGAATATCGCTTGGCCTTTTGTAGATCACATTACGAGTTATCTGAATAGCTATAAGGATGTCTTACCTCAAATAAAGGTTGTCTTTGCAATGCTTATGCGATTAAATGTCTTATCTCAAAAATACTTGCGACCGCGGGTAGGACTCTGTCTTCGACATCAGTTCGAACTCAACCTTCTTGCCGATCGCAGTATTTCTTTCAAAGTTACTGATCCCAATAAGTATGGAACATGACGAAGAAGTTACTTCTAGCGAAGATGAGTTTAATTTTTCGGCAATAACGAACGAAATTACATCACTACATAGACAGCTTGCCCATGAGAACGAAGACGGAAGTGATAAAGATAGTGACGACGTTATAGGAGCAAGAAGACGAAAAATCCGAATAATCGATAGTGAATCTGGAAGCCAAAGTGATTGTACAGAAGAGACTGAACCTTCAGAATGGACAGTGTGCACAGAAAAGCGCCTCGAGCGCAAAGGGTTAAGTATAACATTCCATTTAATTAAAGTTTAATTCATTATCCCGTTATAAATGTGTCACGCGAAATCCGTGCTTTATTCTAGTTGGCGTTAAACATCGTTTTAATATTATTGCAATCTGACAATGCCTCAAGTAAAGATTAAATAATACTACACATTTTCTTATTAAATAATTTGCGATTTGGAAATTTAATGGACCATAAATCCATTTCTTCTATATTTATTATTTTTCACTGAATTTGTTAGAAGTTGAAATATAATGTTTAAGATTATGTTAATTATAGTTAAGTAATAATTAACGTTGAGTTATAATTTTTATTTCAACAGAACTTACGAAAAGTTTAGCAACTCATCCATGTTCAAGTTCCCAAACCACATCTTAATTGCTTTCATATATCACGCCATCATCTGAATTTAGAAAATGTTGGCATAATCATTTGAATTCAAGACATGAAAATAATAGACAGAAACGAAATCCTTTTAAGATAATAACAATTTTTTGAGTACAACATAAGTCTACGCACAAAGCCTTTATCTCCCCACGTTAAATTCTCATATTTATGTACACGAAAACACTCCTTTAATTATAGAGTATAATACCTTGCAAAAATATTCCCTGAAATGGCATAAAAATTCATTAAATGTATCTGTGGAAAAAGCGAAAATTCGGTAAAGTTCTTCAATATCCCTAATATACTAATTACAGAAAAAAAATTATATTTAAGTAAAGTATGCTGCTCGACAAAAATTTATCGAAGTAATTAAGCAGGCTTTTGCAGCACCGCTGTGATTCCTCATAACTATTAAAAGTGGAATTTTTGCACTCACGACAGATAACAATATCATATGATTATAATAAGAATAGAATTAGAATAATTATATCAGTATTTTGGATAAAGTCTCATTACATGGGAAAAGAAGAGGAATTAAACAAAATATTCAGTTTAAAATTAAAATATAATTAAATAAAAGTGGACAGGCGTCTTTTTAATTAAGATATTTCATTAATACCTAGAAGAAATTCTCTTTACTTACTAATGTGTTCGTTCTGTTTTGAGCTCTTTTCGTTTCGATAGCATTTACATCATTTTCTTGACAGATACATTATTTAAGTTTGGAGTTAAGATTTTTTAGTGTGCCGTGTCTATCATTTATTATTGTTATAATCACCGCTAAAGTTAAAAATAATTATATTTCAAGGCGGAATACCCTTCGTACCAGAAATTATCTGAGGAATAACCATTTAGTTTATTCCATTTTATAGATACGTATTCGGTGCTAAGATCCAAATTCTATCTCAAGTAGCAAGATATGCGCTAAAGCATACTGAGTACTGTAATAACATTCAAAAACGATTTGTGCTATTTTATGCATCTAGGAGAATGTTTAAAAGATAATTACTAAATTGCTTTACATATGAAACAAAACCTTTTTTGAAAAATTAGGTTTCAGGTATTCTAAATAGTACACCTCTATTTGTTAGTTTGAATATTATAGAGTTATACAATAGCAAATTCATTCGTATTATAACTTTAGCATACAAATATTCCATTTACATTTGACAGCACATAGCATATACCTTTTTTTTAGGAAGATAATGCCTTTCTCTATTTCAGCAAAAATCTTGCTTGCTTACGTTTGAGTTTGCATTATTTAACCTAACTACTAGTAAATTTTCTTTTGAAGCACCATTCTCTGAAAATAGGTTATGTAAGAAATCTCCTTCTTACTCTACTCAGGAACCAGAGTAAAAAAGGCAATTTCATTGAAAGTTATACTCTTTTGTTTAGTTAACTTTCTTCTACTTTCTATTACTAACTAATCTAGTTAAAATAAAATTACATACTTCTCATAAATGCGCACATTTCGGCTTTTCATCTAAGAAAGACATTCTACGATAGAAAGAGAAAGGACTTTAACCGGTGAGTGTGTCATTTAATTGATCTTCTTTCAAATAAATATCCTTCTCAAAGCCGATTGTATTGTTGATTTCAAGTATTAGTTAATTATTTAATTAACTTTACTGGTATCAAATAAAAGCAACTAAGAATTTGTGAAAATCTTGCATAACTTATTAAAGAGCATATATATTTATCACTTACTGGTAATTATAATAAATTAATAATGAATAAGATATTTAACTAATTCTGATTAAATGCATCTGCGTATTACTGTATATGACCATGAGGTAACAATTTTTTTCTGGACTTGTAGGTGTTCTGTTTTATATTAGTAACTAAACTTCCTAGTTCCAGCAATAGTGTTTGGTAGTTAGTGAATAAAGCATAGTCAAACAAGCAATATATAACGAAATGATTACAGATGTGTTTGTATATAGACGAAGTTTTTCTTATGAACTCATAATGATCTAAGATCTTGCATTTTGGTTTTGCAAGAGCAAAAGTTATAGGCTAATTTCCTAATCTCTCTTTGACATATGAAATAATGTTACTATAATCGTTTACATGAGGAACATGGTTAATATGTTAATTATTTATACATCTTCTTGTGTCTCTAACTTATAAATATTCTTACTTCATAGTTAATGAATTTTAGAAGCTTATTCAGCATATATTTCATTAAGAAATGCTGTTTTATGTAAAAGAATAATTTGTGTAAAAATATCCCTTTTTCTAAAGAAATGTAGATGATTTAAGGTATTAAGGTATGATTTAAAAACTAAAAATTCAAGCATGTGTTTCATCGAAATATGATTCAACATAAAGTTGTTTTGATGAATTAAATGAGCTACAAATTAATATTCGGTATATATATTATATGCATGATTAAAAACCGAAATAAACGGATTAATGAAAGATTTTAGTGAACACTGGCTCTGTTATTATTTCAATTCTACCAACAGTGTTTTTTTGCATGTATGAATAAAATGCATATGAAAAATAAACGAAGGTCTAATGACACTACATTATAGTTTCCATATTCATAGCTAAAAAAAGATGCGAAAGACTTGAGCTACAACTATTCATAATATTTGATAATATGCGAGTTTGTGCAGAGACGATGTACACATGGTGGTGCATAAGAACTGTATCTTCACCACAGAACTATGAAGTACTATATAGACGACATTCTTATTGTAAATGATTATTTTATATTTTATATTAGTTTACTTCAAAGATGATGAAATTTTTTAACTTACTGGGGTATTAACAAGCATCTAAAAGTATACATTCGGTATTAAAATTATAAACACACTGTAGCGATAAATCAAAGGAACGTATTTTTTTTTCCTTTTCACCATGCTCGCCAATCTACGTTTACTCCGTCTACCTTCAGATGCTTTTAACCATTCAAGCTAAGTCGTTTTCCAGTAATGGCAAAATAAATATCTCAAATTTCAGCAAGTTTATTAAAAAAAAGGAGGAAGAGAAAAGAATTAAATGTTCGCAATATTTTAATTTGACATCATTTCTTTTTTAAAATATTACGATGTGACTTTACGATTTTTTTTATTTGGGGAACAGGTACAGGAAGTACAAATGCTGGATATACCAACAGGTTTTTTTCAGCTGAATATTATTTCCTAATGAAAATGCTTCCGTCATTAAATTTGTCGCATACTTCTTATCACACCGACTGCAACGTCAGCACATGAGCTAGCTAATATTGAAGCCGAAGCCCGAAAAATGGGCGGCGGGATGAAAAATAGAACTTTATTGGAATTCCCATCCCGTCTGCATTATTGTGAAAAGAGGGATGCCCATTTTAATGCTGTTATCATCATCCAGACCGAGCCCATTACTCCTTTCAGGAAGAATTGCTGGCAGCAGACCAAAAGCCATGCACATGGGAATATTAGTAAGGAAGCGCTTAGATAACGATAAATCTCAACTTTGGTAAGAGAACGTACTTGTTCCGACTTCTGCACATACATATTGTAGAGAGAAATGAAGGCTATTTCGACCTACTTTTAAGTAAAGTTACTAAATATAAAATCATTTCCTTTTCTTGATTTTAGTACGTTTTAATATATTTCCTGTACTCAAATATTTCTTTCCCCTTAGTATGTCTACTTCAAACAGAAGCTGGCTTCCCAATAAAAATATTCTTTTTATATGGACAGCGACAAATGCGAATATCTTAGCTGTTGTAATATCATTTTAAAAAGTAATATTTAAAATAATGTTAAGAGTTATAAAACGTTATAAGGTATTTCTCTCGCTTTCCTAGCGTGCCTTCGTGGTGTAGTGGTCAGCACACTGAGCCGGTATTTCAGAGGTCCGTGGTTCGATTCCCGGCGAAGGCGTTGCTAATTTTGCATCTCTCCGGCCTCCAAAAAACCCTAATGTCTCTACAACGTATTACATTTTCCTCTCACCCTAGGGGAATCGTAAAATTATTATTATTAGAAAGTAAAACCGAAGCAAACAGCATCAGAGTTGATTACCGTAGTCGAATTTTCTGAAAAGGGTAAAATCCTTGTCAATGATGATGTTCAGTTTAAAGAGAATATTAAAGATTTATTAAGGAAAGGAAATGTATATTTTTTACTTTCCAGCAAAAACTGAAAGCAAACTAATTTTTAAATGGCAAACTGCATTTCCAAAAGTAAAACGGTGAGAAAATACTTGCTGTTAATAACATAAAGAATTTAATTTTACAGTTTTCGAGGAAAAACTTTGACCATTTTAAAAAGCTCTAGTCCTATTTATAGCATCTGTTATGTTGTAGCATTCTGTTTCTTAATAAACGTGCTAGAAAATGTTTATTGATTCTATTTTTCATATTGATATTAATGTCGAATGAAAGCCTCAACCTTTACCTAATACTACGTTTATTTTTTTTTATTTTGAAAAGCATTAATAATTATTTGTAATTATGTTAGTAGTAACATGAGTGAGCCTTTTTATGCATTATGCTACTGTCGCTCCTATTTTAATTATTAATGCAATGTATTGATTTCGAAAATCAAAATACAATCTCCCCGTTTGCCGATAGAGAATTTAATGAGACGTCTCGATTTAAATTTGAGTTCCAAAACAGAGTTAAAACTATTTATAATAAAGTAATATTACTTAATTTTAAAGTCATAAATCTGGAATAATAACACAAAGTCTCTTGGAGAAGAAAATATATTAACTATCTAAGAAAAAGAACAACAAAATTTATTCGGGGGAGAAATATAGATTACTGAATGCTGCTTGTTTGATTGGTTTCTGTCTGGTTATTTTTTCCCGACTACCCAACTCATAGCATATATTGGGGAATAACGTCTTTACTGATGGTATTTTCTACTGCTACTGGCTTGTGCTTGCATTTTAGATAAACAATCTCTATGTAATCCATTTGTTCTGCAAGGAAACCTCTATGTAATCAATTCGTTGCGCATTAATTTATCCACTGATTCTGACAAGATGTTCTCATTTAGCTTTTGGTGAAATCTCCATTAAAAATAATAGGTCTTAAGGCTCTATAATTAATTGTACTTATTTTTGTTAGATGATGTGTAAGGGCGTATTAATAAATAATCTGCCAATAAGCGTTTCGTAAAGACACATGTCTGCCTACGGTAAACATTCACAATCGCATTCAGTTGTACACACGGGGCCATACTAAAAGTGTTAAGAGTTTGCACAGTAAAGTATGAAGGTGAACAATACGTGTGTAACCCGGTTCCTGGCTCCAGAAGTGGCTGGACGAAATGAAAACCTTCGTTATACTCTCCTCACAGGCTTCGGTTTTATTCAGGCTTTGGTTCATCTAAATACCATTTGTTTAGAATTTTAAGGCATTTGCTTATCGAGAGAAAGATTAAAAAATTTCACGATATCAAAAATCCTGTTAAACTATTTGTATCTACATAAAAGCTAAAATGTACAGAAGCAAAAATAAAATACCTGCGCGTAAGATAAAATGTTGTTACAAATAGCGATGAATAATGCATCCCTGGCTAAACCGTAAATATTTGTTGTCAAAAAGTTTAAATTTGGAACGTTATGCATAGTTGATTACTTATGGAAATTCTTAATATATCATCGCCGTTATGTTCAAAGAAGCGTTTTGGATACAAGCCAAAACATCTTTCTTATTTTAATAATAAATTCTTATAAAAAATGACTAAGGGTATGGGTATGCCGTAAAAATACAGCAAAAGAAACCTAGATGGTAATATAGTTGTGTTTTCAGTGAAAACATTAATTAATGTTGAACGTATGTGCAAGTTAAAAAAGAGAAGAATTCTAAATTTTCTCGAATTCGATTCTGGACTTCAAAATATTCTCGAATATTTCGAAACTCAGAATTCTCGAACTCTGCTGACATGAATAACTAGTAAAGAAAGGGAGGAAAACCCTTTTTCCTAATATAAAAGCTTTTCATTAAAACGAAGGTGTAAATGAATATTAATAGAAGCACATCGTTAAATTCTTGAATCCTGAGGCTAATATTCCCAATATAATTTCTCGAAGTACAGGGGAATTCAAAATGACTGGTACTGAAGGAAAACGTGCCTGTGATTACTGTAATTAATTAGTTTCAAATATATATATATAATGTGTTAATGTAAATTTCCGATTTTAATTTGGCAATACGGAAAACCTCGCTTTTGCCGAAATACTTATGAAAGAAGCTGATATTTAAAATCGGGGGAAGAAAAAGCGTATTGTTTGCTAGAATAAGCAAAAATATCGTCAATAATCGCTATTCAGTATTATTTCTAGATCAAATTTCCTAAATGACCATCTTATCGTTGTCACTTTGCAAGGTGGGTTAATCAAAGTGAGGAAATGGGCTGCTTTCGTAGAGGAAAAAGCAAAGGACAAACGCTTTTCATGAATGAAATTGTGGAAAGCATTCATGAGCTTTACTTACAAACTTAGGAAGTAAATACATCCTGTTAGGAAACAACTTAACGTATCGTTAGCAATAGTTTGGCGAATGTGACATAAGCAAACTTACAAAATTTACTTGTATAGGCGCTAAAACTACCGATACTTTATATCGGCGAAAAATATTGAGCAGCACTCTCTATACTATTTTACTCTACCCCGATAATAGTTTATTAATGTGACCTCTTTTGTTGCGTAGAAACTAAAAATGGAAAGAATTTTGCATTTATTTGCAAGCAGGGCTAGAGGTTGATAGTTTCGCGAACAAATTTGTCCATGAAAGACAGCGACGAAGCCATGTTGCACTTCTATATCAAAATCAACAGGCATACAGAAAATAAAATCCGTTTACAAACTAAAACATGACAGTAAATCTCTGAATATAAATGTTTCTTGCGCCATAAATCAATCACACTGTGTTTGGGCTCTTTTTTTCTTTGCCGAGGCTCCAGTTGCAGGTTCAATCCATTTTCCAGAAAGACAGTGCCTCGTCACATGTACGCAACTATCTCAACCAGCCATCTTCCAGCACGCTGAAATGGTCATGCCGATTCGAACTATGTGTCAGTGATGTTCTGGTTCTCCCGAATGCCCGATTTAATGCCTTAGATTTTTTTTCGTTGAGAGTATGTGAAGAATAAAGTGACTGTACTCCCATATCCACAGGATTCACATATAGAAGCTAGGCTAACACCTCTGTAACACCACATGTGACTGAGGCTTAACACTACAGGTTGACTTCTGTTAAGCTTCCGCCCCAGTTTAAGGAAGAATACGCCGGAGTACGGTCTGATAATCTACCCTCCCTCTTTCCTTACCACTAACCTCTGGAGAGGACTTTTCTCGAGGTCTATTTTGAAAGCCCTCATGCCACATAGCCACTACACACTTAAAATATCCATGAAATCTGGGGGATTCAAACCCAGGCCCATCGGTACGGGTCGGTACCACTAACCGCTTTTACTGTCTGCGCGGCAACCTCGGGATTTACAGCGAATAGGTGACTCTGTTGATTCAGTTGATCAAATTATGCTGACACGGATTTGTCAAAAACGATAGTATCACGCAGATCTCTGCCATATCAGAAAGAGTGAAAGTCTTTTTTTTTATATTGGAATGAGGAAAAACGAATAAGTTTCAATTTTTCCAATGACGAAGAGTTTTTAGATTTGGTCCCGTTTGGTTTGCTTGATAATGACAAAGCAATCGAGGGCTATCTGCTTAAGGGAAAGGAAGCCTTAGTGGAGGGCTTTCTAAGGCAAACTGGTTGGTACCCAGTTTCCAGGAAGGTATCTAGGAGTACAGAACACACTTAGGCAGCCATCCCGTCCACAGGGATTTGAAACCGGATCGGACTACCAGTTTTCAGCGAATTTTCCGGTCTGCCGCTGGTAAGCCCAAAAATAGTTTTTAAGATTCATAGAGGATTCGAATAACCCATTATTAATATAAATAGAATCAAATTCTTCATAACGAATATTAATAGATAGCAAGTGCGATAGATTTTTTTGAAGTATAATAATTGAGATATGACTCTAAGAAGCGTGAAATCTACTTCACGCTTAGGAAAGTTTCAACTTGTGAAATCTCCAGGCAAATGGAAATACTTTATATGGGCCAAAAGATTCTGAGTAGCACTCTCTATACTATTTTAACTAGGTAATAGTCTGTTAATGTGAACACTTTTTCTCTGCAGAAAACAGGTAGTTATATAGCATGGTATCCGGACATAATCCCGACAGCCGAAATCCCGACAAGCCAGAATCCCGACAAGCCAAAATCCCGACAGGGTCGAAATCCCGACAAACCAAAATCCCGACAGGGTCGAAATCCCGACAAGCCAAAATCCCGACAGGGTCGAAATCCCGATTGTCCAATATCCCGACAGGGTCAAAATACCGACACGGGCGAAATCCCAATAAGGCCTAATGAACCCTTAACATACTTCCACAGCTGCAACTAGTATATGCTTTAATGACTACCAAATTTGAAGAAAATTACAAAAGATTATTCCAAGATTTAATTGATTTCGCTGAAGAAAATAATATTGAACTGAGGCCATCTAGAATCATTAGTGATCTAGAAAAGGCAGCTATAAATGCTCCGCGCACTCAAAATGCTGTCGAGGATTGGCACAGAAGATGGGAGACCTTAATTGGACGGGCCATGTTGGCGTTTATAACATCATAGAAGGATTTCAAAAAGAACAGGAGCATGTGGAATACCAAGTTGAATGCATTCTTCGCGGAGAATAACAACCAAAACCTAGGAAGGTAGATGATGACAGAGAAAGGAGAATTATGACTGTTGCGGACGATCGTGATAATCGACCTGTGATGGAATATCTTCGTGCTATCGCTCACAATGTGTCACTGTAAATATGTCGTTTGCATGTCTAAGTGATGTTTTCTTTTTCTTAATAAAAAGAATTTTATAAATCTTCATTTCAAATTTTAACTGTCATTTCAATTTGTTAAAAATTATTTAAGTAATGACATAATTTTTATGATTTTTTTATTTAAACTTTTAATTAGTAATATGTAATAGTTAGTTAAAAATTGTATTTTATAAAGCTAAATTGAGTGTTTGTATTTAGATATTAACTTGTCGGGATTTTGGACAGTCGGGATTTCGACCCTGTCGGGATTCTGACCCTGTCGGGATTCTGGCTTGTCGGGATTTTGACCCTGTCGGGATTATGACCCAGACCCATATAGCATAACAGTAACAATCAATTAGTTCTAAAAGCTGAGCCCTTCAAGTAAACATGTTTTTAAAATCTGAATAGTATTTTACATTTTACCGAACATTCTTATATTATTCTTAAGTAGTAATTATCATAATTATTTGCTAATGCTTCATGTTTGAGTCTATTTACGAAAACAAAATTGATGCAATACCATGTTAAAAGCCAAACTCAAAAAATGATATTCCCTAACATAAATATTTCTGTCCAGTAATTAATTGTCAAGGGTTTTATGTGTCACTTTTTGCTATTTTTTTCTTCCAGAAGATCATTTATTTTCTCTGAAATAAGCTTCGACTGCATTTTTGTAAATCTTTCTAGCCGCGGAAGAGGATTATTTTACAGTAAATTTTAATTAAATAGGTATAATCAACTAACAAATTAATAAAAATTCAAAGGATAAAATTTGTGAACATAAATTAATTTATATCACAGTAATTTTTTCTTTAATTAAATTTAATGAAAACGTACTAATAGTTATTTTTTTCCCTGAAGTTTTTATTACAACGGAAATTCCTTAGTAATTTATTGCGGAACAAATTATTTTGTGTAGGATTATTTTACACTAACATCCTTTATAGTATTATTCTAAAAGTAAATAACGGAAAACTTAGTTTTTAAATTAGAAACCATTTCGCATTTCAAGCTATGATTTAGTTTACTGTGAGCTCCACGCAATAATGAAAAGAATTTTTTCCTAAAAACGTATAAATATACTAAGATAATAAAATCCTTAAACATAAAGATTTAAAGATTTCGTTAATGGCTGCTTTGGGGGTGAAATAAAGGTGCAGCTTGAAATTAAAAATAGCTGTAATTTATTATGAAAAATAAGCTTGTTTCCTCTGGAAGAGAGTGACATCAAACAATGACAAACTATGTCTTTCAAAATGAAATTTTTATTTATAGCATCGTGATAAATAAAAATTCGATCTTCCTTGTTTATTATCTAAAAACTTCTGTTGCAAATAAAGAATATTGATATGAATATATATAGTCTATATTATGAGATACTTTCTCCCTCTTTTCCGCATGCTTGCATGGTATAACTGAAAGCACATTCGTCACATATTCGAGAAGTCCGGAGTTCGAATCTCAGCCAGGGCCGTGTTCATTTTTCACGCCTCCAGCATCAAAAGCCCCAATGACTCTATAGTATAGCTATTGATGTTAGCTCAATCATATGAGTGCATGGTTAATCAAATTTCAAAGATGTATGTTTTCTATTCTAGAATTCATTTGGTTACAATGTGCCAAAAAAGACGGAGCAAAATTTTTGAACAAAAGTCTTGAAAAAGAAGATACACAAATGAAATCTTCACATTTTTATTAACTTTAGTAATTACTATATACCTAAATAGGTTTCTTTCTCAGATGTATTTTGCTTATCTCTCAATGCGTCTTTTTAATGGCGATGTCACGATCTCGTAAGAGGACCATGTTCATCAATTTTTCCCTTTTGTATTAAAGTATCGAAGGTGACATATCCATCAAGTAAATGTCTCCATAAAAGGTATTAGAAAAAAACTCGCCTATATCTTTCAGCGACAAAACTAAACAGCCTTTGTGTGCTTTCTTTGGCATGAAATAAAGAACTTCCACATACGTATTATGTCTTTAATAGAAGAAAGGGGACACTTACGTGCGAGGTTAATGTTAGGTTCCATTGACTTAAAGCGGAGGCTATAGATCAGCTGGCCCTGAATTACGCACTTATGTTATAGAAATCAGGATGATAATGAATTAATACATTTTATAATTACATAAAATTATTTTTGTAGATAGAGTTCACTTAGTTCATACAAGCTGCTTCATACTTATCTCTTTTCGTGTATTACGATCAAGGCATTTTAGGTATTTTCCTTTATAATTAATTCTTCAATTATCTCTATAATTGTATTGCCGGAAGTTACGAGAAAACCTGTCACTTGTATTTCTATAGGCATAAGTCGAAATTTTTATTTACTATATTTTATGCCTTTTGTATATAATAGCCATTAAAACTATTCATTTCTCTGTAAATCATGGCCTCGTTAACATATTTTGCTTTCCCTACCATAGTAACAAATTGCCTTTTATTGCCTATGAAAACTTAAAAGAGGAAAATACGTACTTTCATTTTACATGTGCTTTAAAATATATATTATTTGCAGAATGTATTTATTATAAATTGTTCAAATTATCTGGACGACTTCATTCAAACAGTTAAATACGAGTAGCTACTGGATCTTAGTAAAACAGTTATATCATTTTCATGATAGGCAGTTGTAATATTTAATAAACCTCTGGTATGAATATATGCACTTCTCACGCACTTGAAATGGTATAATTAAATATAGTCAATTCTTGCCCCTATTTCGAAACGTACTAATCCGGACTTCTCAATAAATTGAGCATCTTACCAGACAAACAACTTCTCTTCTGAGTTAGAGTATCATCATCTCTAGAGCTATACTTCTTTAGGGAAAAGAGTCCTAAATTAAGTTTTGGAATTTGAGAAAATAGCCATTTATATAGAGGACAAAAAACATAAGCTAATACTACCAGATTTATGTATTTTCAAAATATGCTATATGAGCAATATATTTTTCAATTTCACAACTGCTATTGAAATGGAATTTCATTTCTGATCAGTTCCTGCGGAATATTGCTAATAATTGAAGATGAGATAACCAGAAGTAGCTGAACATGTAGCTGAACATGTAGCTGAAAATTGTCCTGAATACAGCGGGTGCAAAACTTGTTGTTTCAGGCTTTGAACTGGGGTTAAAGGGGGGGAGGATAGTCTAAATTATAAAATAGTAAATAAAGCGAAAATTCCAGACCATGTAATAGCAACGGCATTTTCTATAACAAATATATAATTGAAGAAGAAGATAACAACAAAAGTAGAAAATGTTATTGACTGAGGAAAAAGAATTTTTAACTTATACAAGGAAGGTGTTGGTATGTTATGAAACGTTTTGACGCATCTCTGTGATTTAACGATAAAAGAAATTATTTTAACATTGCTCTGAAATTATCGTTAGTTTATACTTGATCGCAGTTCTATTATCTCTAATGACTCCGAATTAATGACGAATTAAGTTTTGACAAATCATTTATATGTATAGATTTTCTCTAGATAAAACCAAATATTTTATATTTTGAAATTTTCAGCTCTGTTAAATGAGCTAGCGATAAGAATAAGCCACGATAAAAGCATCACTTCACTGTACTTTAGTTAAAATTTAAATTTAGACTTCTCTTTGTAGAATATTATATTAGTGTGACATTGAAATTGAACGTAAATTTTACTTTAACCTAAATCATCGTATAGGACGGCCATGAAATCTATTTAAAACTTGCATATGGAAAACTACCTATGATGACTTATGATACCTACTAAATCTTTAATGTGTCTGTTAATATACATAGAGGTGAAGGCTCTAAATCATCCACAATAAATAAAAGCCTTTTAAAGAAATGATCAATGATATATTATCTTTTGCTCATAGCTTAAAAAAATATGTGATTTGAAAAATGACACTAGATAGCCTCCTTTAAAGCACCTACTGTTACCTCCTACCACCTTTTGAGGCATCTCTGCAGTGCTCCTTGCATTGCTTAGTATTAAACTGAGATAGTGAAATACCGGATGTGGCTGAACATAAAGGCTTCTTAAAGCTTTCTTATTTATTTTAATGTGAGTAGACTAAAGATTCTAATCTGTATGAACTATTATTTTTATAGGCATATAGAATGCTAATGCATCAAACGTATTTTAGGAGGTTCTAGTCTGCCTGCAGTGAAGGACGTCACTAATAATGAAAGCATTTTTTATAAATATTTATAGCTATAATAACAGCACTGCATTGTTAAGATGCTTAGGAAAATAAATCCTGAAACAAATATTAACTTGTATTTCATTTTCTCCCTCCTTTCCGCATGTCTTCGGGGTGTAACTGCATGCACGCTCAATGCATATTCGGGACGTCCGAATTTCGAATCCCGGTGGCGACAGTGGACATTTTTATCGATGCTTCCTGCATCGATATAACCTATGACACTACAAACTGTATTGAATTTTCATTATATCATAATGCCAGTTATCCCTAAAATAAGTTACACAAGAATATTTTCTTGGCCTTTTTAACATAAATGTTTTAAATATTTTATGAAAAAGCAGCAAATAATTTATTTTTTTCCAAGCGGCTTTTAGAACTTTTTCTGAACTAGACTCCTAATTATGAATTATTTAACGATCTTGACGGACATAAATTAATTCATTTTTAAACTTACTTTATAATAGAAGATATTTTTATGGAATTTCCCTTAATTTCGGGCTTTTGACTCTTTTTGACCTCTTAAATAGCACAGGCTTCCATTGATATACTTTTTCCGCCATGGCTGAAATACTGACTTAATTTATCGATGAACGATATTTTATTGAATTAATTAACTTCTGATAACACAATTCTGACTCGAATTGCGTTTAACGAAATTGTTCTTACTTGCTCAGAGAGCAGTATCTAGCAGACACATTTACGAAACTGCAATAAGGAACATTTTCCCTGATATTTCTAATATAAAGTGATTTCGTTAGTTTCGTTGCTTCGTGAAAATGTACGAAAGCCTTAGATCTTGCATATGGGAGTAAATTTAAATACTATCAGTTCAACGTGTGTATGGAACACTCATTAAAATTTACAAATAAACTTGATGTGGATTAAAAGTATCACTTGATTAAAAGTATCACTTGATGTGGAAAGATATTATTTGTAAAATTAACAGTTTAGAAAAAAATGGGCCAAAGATATTTTTAACAATAATAAAAAAGTACAAAATTATGAAATTAAGATTCTTATTTTGACCGACGAAGGCATCCCTCCCTTTAGGCAGATAGCCCTCGAGGCTTTGCCGTAATCACATACACACATACACACACACACACTTATTTTGACCGATGAGTAGCTTGCTGTTGAACTAAGGGAAAATATACGTATTTTCTAAGTGTAATATGTAATATTTTGAAAAAATGAAGCAGAAATAAATAATTATTCCTTATTTAGTTCTCAGCGAAAATACTATGTGAAAAGCAATGGCAAACTAAAATACTACAGATATTGATCAATTAATTAATAGTTAATTGCATAAAAATAAACTTTGTTTTAAATTTTAATTATCTAGATGCTAACTGTTTGTCAGCTAGGTATCAAACTGTAAGGAAAATGTACCTAGGAATGAATATAAATCTTTCAAATAAATGTTTAGCTAAAAAAATTCATTATATTTAATCAAACAATTTTCTAAGTGAAGAAACTAAGGCAATTAAGGAAGAGTAAAAGTAATCACATGCACGTGTTGTTTTAATAAGGATTACAGCAAAATAACAAACTAGGTGCTATAATTACTTAAAATCAAAAACAAAATACTAAAAAGCACTACCTGTATTTGAAAGTCCTAATATGAAGTACCTCAGTTAGGTCTTTCGACTATTATGATAAGGATGCCGAGAGGGGATAGTGAAGAAACTAGCTGACGAAACTGATTTCTTAAGAGATTTTCAGCACTATTTTCTTTTAATTAAAGATAAAAATGTAGAGTTTCTATAAGTAAATGTTCTTTTCAATGATGATTATAGTGGAAAGAATAAGTTTTAGCAATTGGCTACAACGGATAAGAAATAATTTTCTTTTTTCATTATTTACTTTCCTAAAACCAAAGTACTTTTTAAAAGCAGAGAACAAGAAAGTTAAGCTATGTGTTTCATGTCAAAATATATTTAGAAATGTCCACAACATTTCTCGCAAATTAAGAGCTGAAGATGAACCACAATAAAACTGTAGAATGGAACAGTTGCATGCGTGAGGTGAGTGTCGCAACTTTATTTACTCGGCCTAACGTGAAACTTGGCAGATGGGGCAAAATTATTGAAGTAGACGAAGTCTTTTCAGTTAGAAGAAAGAATAAAGTTGGACGGGTTCTTTCTTCCGCCACAATGTGTTTTCGTCGGATTATGCAGAGAATCGAATGAATGTTTCTTCTTAATCGCTGTTCCAGAACGATCGGCGAAAACTTTATTGAACGTCATAAAAGAAAATGTCGCAGAAGGAAGCATTAACCTTTATACTGACTGCCTGGAATCATACAAGTCGGATGAACTGCAAAGCACCGGTTTTCAACATTTCACTGTTAATCACAACTACAATTTTGTGAACTCCGAAAGTGAGTGTCATAGACAAACAAGTAGAGCGGCTCTGGGGCAGTGCTAAATAGCTTAATAAAAGTCGCTCTGCTCGACAGCATTTCGATTATTATTTGTCCGAGTGTATGTACAGGCACTTACACACACAAAAAAAAAAAAATTGAAATGCTCTCTGCTATGTTGGAAGACAAAAAAATTTATATCTCCCGTTTAATTTCAGTTATGTTTAGCCTTTTGTTTATAAATTATAATAACAAAAAATGTATTTACATGAAATTAAACTTTCATCTAAACTAAAACAATAATCTTAGATAGTTATTTAAAATTATGTTTTCTTTCTTGCGTTAGAGTTATCGTAATTATTTTTGGCAGCATTGGCAACAACTGTAGTTTGGCGATTTTTTACGGCCCTCATAACGGAATTGTACCAAATATGGTAATAATGCGTAAAATGTGATACGTATTTTATAGTCTGTTATTAAAAACAATAGTAGTAATTTAAATTAACACATAAGTGTCAATATAAAAGAAATCATCGAAATATATTTTCCATTATGTGCGTAATATGTTGTATTTTAACATAGGTGTTTTTCTTTTTTTAAATATCTAGTCTACCAGCGATCGAGCGCTAAAGTCGCTGAACACTGGTAGTTCCGACCTAGGTTCGATTCCATTCGAACAGGCTGGCTGCATAGCCGTTTCCGTAATTTACCCCATGCGTAACGTATATACGAACCAATATCTGTTAGAAAATCCACCATGAAGACATCTCCGCCTTAAGGAATATATCCCTGGTGTACTTTGTCGTAAACTCAATAAACCAAATCATCTTTTACTCTCTAAACTTGTTTCTCTCGAAATGTATAAGTAATTACCCCATTCTTGTGTTCATGTCTTTGTGGTATACGTCACAGAATATCCAGATAGGAACTGAAAGATCCTTTGTTCGAGTTCCAGGGAGGGTTATAGCTGCGTATTCCTTATTACTGGCGCCGAAAAAAGAGCGTAATTTTTCTATAGCCTGATATTTTATTTTTAAATAAAAATGTCATATTCATTCATTTGTATATCATATATCTCTTGTCCTGTGAACGTTTGTTTATTAACTTTTATAACATTATGAAAATAAGATTCGAAAGCATTTAACATACTTATTGTGCACATTATATCCAATGACTAATGTTAATTTATTTCGAATTCCCTAAATACTTTATTTAGATCTTTTAAAATACCTTGGTTATGTTGAAATGATACCCTACCTAAGTTTGTCTAACTATATAGGAACTTTTGAAAAGCCACTTTCCTATAATTTTCTTCGGAATCCGAATTCCACTAAACAGTCCTCTTTTAGAAGCTTCGAAGATGTAACGTCTCTTTTTACAGTGTACATTGACGCTTCTGGAAATGTGAGCAGTGCGTTTACTTTGCCAACAAAGAGTGTTTGAACAGTTCTGAACTTATGAATCTTCCAAGAATATTTTGGAGCTCTTTTGATGCTGGAAGTTTAATTCGTTAGGAGTTTAATGAGGATTAAGCTAATTTACCTCTCCTTTGAGAACAAACATGGAGCTATGTCAATCAAGCTGCTACGTTGCTTCGCTGCAGCATTTCAATAAATTTGTCTGAAGAGGCTGATAGTTTTCACATTGAAAGTCTATTTTTATCGCAGAGCTCAAGAAACCACACAAAATCCCTGCAATTATCTCTGCCACCTTGAAAGATTACTTTAAAATCAAGATGAGTAATAAAGTAATTACTAATAATTAATATTACTGTATTGAATAAACGTACCACATAAGTGCTCGGCATTTGAGTATCCAATATTTTAACAAATGTGAATATATTTTCTTTTTAATTGGTAGAAAATGCAATTGTTACTGTTTCGAAAATTTGCAGTTGTTGCTATTTTATTGCACTTATATTGACGTTTTCCAATTTTTGTTAGAAGAAAAACTGGGTGTTTACTTTAGAAAATTTCGAAATTTTAATCCATTCGAATGTAACGCATACGTGCCAGCAAGAAACGCACTCTATTTCCGCCCGGTACGCTGGCGTGCCATAGTGTTTTCTCGTTCACCCCCGGCTGTCACGTATCTGTGCCAGTGTCTTGGGACGTTTTAAAGTTCAAGTAGAAGGCGCCATTACGTTTGAACTGATTATAATTTTAGGAGTAATGGCCTTCAATTTGATCACATTCTGCGTAACCTTGGTGTCAACTGTTGCCAGGGAGGAGAGAATGCGTAATGTAAACAAATTCGGGTCTTTAATTTGTCACGTGATATAAACATTCGCGTTTCTGAATCTTGAAATCCTTTTTTATTTAATTCTTTTTTGCTATCACTTAGGGTTACTATGTGGGGTTATGCTTTGCATTACTTTTATCGCTTTTATTTTGCGTACTTCTCTTTTTATGTCGGAAAGCCTTAATTTCCGTTTCTAATGGCGAGAAAGTATTATATATCAGAGGAAGGATAGACTCTCATGGTAAACGAGCCATTTAGTGACATGAATGAGAAGGATTAATTTTCTAAAATGTATAGAGAGCGATATTTCTAGTAATTGTCATACGGACATTTTGTCAGAGACTGCGCTAACTGAGTGTCTGCCTTCCAGTTCACGTGAAAGATTTTTTTTTACTTGTAAATTGTCTTTATCGTATTTTTTATTAATTTAAATGTTTATTAATGTATTTTATCAATTAAATATTCGGAATAATTTGAATAACGCTGCTGAAAATTATTTCTCGAAATAAGCAATTTTTTATATGTATATATTTTCATGTAAAGTAAAGGCAAAAATTATTAAATGCTAATATTAACATATTTGATAGCTTGTGCAATAATCTAAAATAGTATAAAAAATTATGACCTTAAGACGTAAACGTTTTTGTGTGTGGTTCTTTTGTTCTAAAGCTAGGCTTAGGGGACGCAAAACCAACGTTCTGCGCGACGATTCTTTCTGACTCCCATTCGACCCGAGGAAACGTCTAAACAAGGGCTCACCGTCTCGAAGGGTTAAAGCATCACTTTCTCGAGCGCATACCTTCAAATAACAATGTCTGAAATTCCGTTTCGATTGGCTGAGTGGATAAGCCGCTAGGGGCTCATATATCGGGGATAGTATTTATAACCGCATTGTATTATCATATATTATACATTGACATATGCACGATTCTAGTAAGCAAAGATAAAATCTGCTAGTCCACTTTCAAATGTTTATATCAAATGATAATGTACTTAGCTTTCTAGAGTTTTATAAATCTATATTCTTCCTCAAACGGAGTTTAGAATGTAGATTGGTTAAATCTTCTAGACTTTGATTTTGATTCTAAATGTTCTTTGCCCGGCTGTCCTTAACGCTATAAAACAGCGCTGTAGCATGAAGGCCACAGTCTGAACTAAATTTGCCGTGTTTGGGATGTTAAAGAGGAAAACACACTTATAAGACAGTAATACTTATACTTTTCATTACATTTGATTAAACAACATCTGAGGGCCATATTATTTCTATTATTAATGCATACTATAGAGCCATTAAGCTGTTTTGAAGCAGGAGACATGAAACATGAGCAGTACCCTCGTTGGGACTAGAACCCTGGATCTCTCGAATGCGCGTAGAGTATGTTTCTAATTACACCACGAAGGCATGCGGAAAGGGAAGGAAAATTCCTTATATATTCCTCCTTTTAGAAGGCGGTTAAGGATTAGGGAACCCAGTTCCCAAACTCTGGTAGTGACAAATTATCGTCCCCCACCTTTTTTAGTTCGGGCGCCACTTGTAGGGTCATTAAATTTTTCTAAAGCATGAGACGAGAAAATGTGTAGTGCCCTCGCCGGGACTCGAACCCTGGACCTCTCGAAATCCGCGTCGATTATACTTCCAATTACACCACGAAAGCATGCGGGAAAGGAAGAAAAATTCCTTATATACTCTTCCTTTTAGAAGGCGACTGAGGATTGGGGAAGCCAGTCGTCAAAGTCTGGTTTTAACAAATTAATGTCCGCCACCTTTTAGTTTGGGCGTTAGAGTCATTAAATTTTTCTAAAGCATGAAACGTGAAAAAAGTGCAATGTCCTTGCCCGCACTCAACCTCTGGACCTCTCGACTACGCGTCGAGTATATTTCCAATTACACTATGAAGTCAGTCGTAAAGGAAGGAGCACATACCTTATAATACATATTAGAAAGCTCCATCATATGATACAGCCTGCTGCTTTCTCATATATTCCACACATGCATGGTTTGAAAGGTTTAGCTATTACAGCAGAAACGACCAAGTGTCCTAAACCTTATTACAATGAAATTAAAACCTTCTGACAGAAAGTTTCACCTGCAAAGATTAAACCATGCCCTATAAAATCTAGTGTCTAACACCCAGCAGGTTCGTTACTCACGAAGGTTGTGAATTTGCCAAGTTTGCGTGAACTACACCATCCTGGGATATAATGAAAAGGAAATATTTCAGAAAAAGAACGCTTTGTACATGACTTTGTACTTTAATAGGCTTTCATTAGGCCTTTCGACAATGATTATGAGGTCTCTGTGGGATTTTTCCATCTTTGTTATTAAATTGTACTTTTTTGACTTATGAATCTGAAAATGGCCTTGATTTTTTTTTTCTAGTTAGGCACAGGTTCTTTACAGTTTGTGTTTACTCTTTCTTGAGTGGTTTATAAAATTCCATTAGTTTTTTTAAACCAATTAAAATCAAGTTTGTAATCAGAATAAAAAATTAAATAATAAAATGAAAATAGTAAAAATAATAAAATTAAATTAACAATCAACAAAAAATTAACAGGGATTATTAGGGATTTTATTAAATTTTAGAAAATATGTAGAGACATTAGGTATTTTTTGAAAGCAGGTGACTTGAAAAATGAGCAACGCCTTCGCCGGGAATCGAACTACGGACCTCTGGAATACGCGCCCAGGGTGCAGACCACTACACCACAAAGGAACGCTAAGAAAGCGGGAGAAATATCTTATATACTCCCCCTTTTAAGGGTGACTTGGGTTTTAGGGGACCCAATCGCCAAATCCTGGGTGTGGAGAAACATCATCCACCACCCTTTTAGTTCGGGCGGCACTGTAGAGACATTAGGTATTTTTGAAAGAGGAGCTATAAAAATGAACAACGCCTTCGCCGGGAATCGAACCGCTGACCTCTGGAATAAGCGCCCAGCGTGCAGACCACTACACCACGAAGGCACGACAAGAAGACGGTAGAAATACCTTATAAATATATTACGTAAGTATGTAGTATAGACAATATTTACATAAGTATAAAATACGTTGTGAATTCACAACGTATTTTACGTATTCACAACGTACAAGTCATTAAAATACAATTTACATTTAAATTGTTTTCAACCGAAACACTCTGCAGCCTTAGCCCTCAGTTTTATTTATTTACATACTTTTCTTCTGGCTTTTGCTGCTGTTCTCTTTTCTCCAGTTTTATGGGGAATCAGTTGTTATGTGATGTTTCTGGATTTTTTTAGGTGCAACATTCAACGGTAATCTGCAGTCATATTATTCCAACAGTTCTGGTATTGTTTTTTCCAATTTCCTTAATGTCCTGGTGGAAGCGGTGTTCTTGCTCGCACTTACTGTGTGTGCCAAGATGTTCTGGGAATACCTTCGGACAAGTTTTATGCTCATTAAACAGTTTACAATTTGAACCTTTGTAGCATATTTTAAAACTATGGCTAGTCTTTATGCCTATCTAAAAATTTAGTAATGGAATTATCTTAGAGCAACTGTCTACAAACTGAGAAAGTATGTGTGCCTATTTAAATTTTCATGTTATTTACAGAAGTACATAGCACCTAGTTTATTCATTTTTCATGATTTTATGTGTTATTAATAAATAAGATTAAACATTTATAAATGCACTTTGCATAAATATAAAATAAATTCGAACATTAGCTTTTAAATTAAAATTTAAATATTTTCCTAAAAGATTTATTAACTACTCAAGGAACATATTATAATATAAATAATTTGAAAATATAAGAATGTAACGGATGCGCAAAGTTGCATTTACCTTTTTTCTAAATATTATACAAAATATCAGAATGTTCTTGAAAATTGTATGTTATGTTCTGTGAATCAAGTGGAAAACGAAATTTCAGATGAAGAAGCAGAACAAAAACAGCTTTTACTTGTAATGCTATTTGAACCAAAATTATAACCGTTTCACTTGAGACAAAAGGCCCTCAGGCTGTATATTTGATGATTGCTTTTGAGCAAGAAAGCGCAATGAAATTTTTCTTCTGATGAAAGGCCGCCCTCTTCAAAATCTCTCATTACATAAATCGATACCTTTTCACATTAATTCTGATTATTTCATGTTACAGTAGAACACTTTTAGTTTACAGATAACTGTTTTTACTAACTTTCATGCACTGCATGATTTATTTGTTAACTATAATATTGTTACACTACTGGCCTTTAAAATTGCAACATCAAAAAGGGATGATCTGACGAACGTCAAAATCACATGAAAGGAAGAAGAGGTTGGGATATGCAAATGATTAGTATATCAGCGCATTTAAATGACGCAGGAGGGAGAAACTACATCTGAAACACTGCGTAAAAACGTTGTGTGGTGGATTTCTCATTCGAAAAGCGCTTTGTAAGGTCGCGTTTGTTCAGAATATCGTTTTATGATTCGAACAATAATAAGAAACGCTTACCAGTAAGTGTCGCAATTCAATAAAGGCAAGAGCGTTGCCCGTCGAGAATGTAGCATTTCGTTCCGTGTTATCGCCCGTAGCATTGGCCAACATCCAAACACGGTCATGCAAATATATAGTCAGTGGGTTGCTGAGGATCATACTGAACGGCATGCAGGATCTCAACCCCCTCCATAACTAACGCTCGAGAGGATAGATATATTGTGAGGTCAGCCCTGAAAAGCCGCATACCATTTCACAGACCATTAGTCAGAAAATGGGCATGTTTGCAGCAGGCCCAGTATCCGCTTGTACAGTGTCGACGTTTGCCAGCAGCGTGGACTATCAACACAGCGACCTTTACTTCGCCTTCCCTTGAAAATGCAGTATAGAGAGAGATAGCGACTCTGGTGCATCGAACTACAAAGCTGTATGAAGCAATGGCACAATTTCGTCTTCCCAGACAAGTCTCGGTTCTGCGTGCTGTTTTCTGATGGCCATATACGTTTTTGGAGGCTCCGGGGAGACCGCAAGTCGTTTGCTTGGATTTGGCAAATCGGATTGACGGCAATTTGAACGCAAATCGGTACATTTCTGACATCTTGCATCCAGTGATTTTGACCTATTTCGAGAGACCTGCCAAACGCCATCTTCCAACAAGATAATGTAAGACCATAGGTTTCAAGTTGTGTTCTGACCTTCCTCGATGCACAGGTTATTCGACTGCTGCCTTGGCCAGATCTCAACAGATCTGTGACCCATTGAAAACATCAGGTCATGGGTTGCTGAGAGACTGGCTCACCACCTGTCTCCAGTTAACACGGTTGATGAAGTGTGGCAAGCAGTATGGAATGAGTTACCCACGTCTGTCATGCTAGCCCAGTTCGACTCCATGCCTAACCGGGTAAAGGCCGTTTTAGCTGCCAGGGTGGCAGCTGTTTCTACTAATTTTGCATCCCTGGAAATCCCCAAACTGCTTACGAATTTAACCCTTTTGTCTTCATGCCTACTGTTTACGTACAATAAGTTTCTTTTTTGCACTTGCTTTCTTTCATGGTGTTACATTTTAATGGCCAGCAGTGTACTATATATTTTTACATTGGCTTTCATTATTATCTCGAAAGAAAATAGTTCTCACGTGTATAGAAAAGTGCTTCGAGGACACACTAGTTGCATGCACTGATCGATTTTGCGAGTGCTGCTTTAAAAACAGTTCTGTTTTACTGCTCAGTTTCCTTTCATCCATTGCTGAGTGATACAACTTCTTCTCTACTCACTTTGCGTTTTCGTTTCTCCCACTTCTGCGTCAGCGTTTGGAAGAGCCTAACTTAGTTTCTTTATTGACCTTGAATTTTCTCCTCTGTGACGTGAATACGAGCCAGTTTACCTTAAAAGGGCCTTCAAAAAGACACCTTCCACTTCGCAAGACAATGCCCACATATTTGACGTAACCAACCGATCTATTTTTAATTCCATGCATTTACATGTCCACAGGTTTCGACTAACATTAATTTTCTACCGGCAGGTCTGATAAAAATGCTTCCCTTGCTCTTTGCTTCTGAAATTTTAGCTTTCCTTGCTCATAGTTTCTTATTTAACAAAGTTATTTAAAATTACAAGTTTTTTAAATATTTTCAAAAGTTATTTCATGCTTGCTTAGTTTTGTGCGAAACTGTAAAAAACGGATTTTCTCCATGCCTTCAAATGAAATGAGTATTTATCAAAAGCAATCAAGAATGTGAAAAACCGATAGGTGATATAGAAATTTTAATCCTATTTTTGAATTCATCGTCTAAAATAGAGTCCTCAGGAACAGCTAAAAGTTTGAAAATGTATTTTTCCCATTGTAGCTCTATGTTATAAACTAAGTATACGTGTTTTATGATATTACTTTTGTATCATAATTTCTGAAAATTTTTGCTGAGAGAAAAACATCTGAAGTATCTCAGTTATCACATAAGTTTCACTTTGCATATCCTAAGTGTAACTACTTTCTGTGTTGTACTAATACCATATTCAGAATTTGTGAAATACTTATATTAGATCTCAAGAAGCAAAATAAATAAATAACATGATAATGACAGCCAAAATTCAAAGGTTAATCCACCATTTTCTGAAATACTTAATTATTGTCATTATTTACGTGCATTTGTAATCCTTGATCATAAGTCTAATAGTTAAATTTGATACTCTGTGATGATAGATTTTGAGAAAAATGTGCTTTTACAAGTAAAGTAATGCAGGTAGCTTAAGCTGAAATATAAGCTATCATTTTAACGCTTATCTGTAGAGCTAACAGCACATATCTATAATACATTTTTTGCTTTGTTTCTGTGGTTTCACAAAGGATTATGAAAAATCTTGCACTAGTTGTAAAAAACATAGTTTCAATATACAGTATTCGAAAAAAAATACGAACAAGCAAATCGTTAAAGGGAAATTTAATGGACTTTATGAGAAGCCAAATGGCCCATTTTTCTCTAATATTCTAAATACTTTTTGAGTAATAAGAAGCATCAGAAATATCTGAGACATTTAAATGCTCAGAATTTTAATTACATTACAAAGTGGAAAACTGACATTGAAGAAATGCTAGTTATTTTCTATAGCCTTCTGTTTGCTAAATTAATAAAAAGCACCAGAAAAATGTGAGACATTTAACAGCTTAGAATTCTAATTATTTTATGAGGTGAAAAAATGAATACGTAAAAAAATGGTTTACGTATCTTCAGAAATTAATCCTTTTGTCATTCTTGAATAACAGAAGTTCAAGAATCAAATAAATCATCTGTTATTGTTCAAGAAAATGATAATGTGATTTTCATTGAGTGTTTACTTTGTTTGGAGAATTAAAACCATAAAAAATGATATTAACCACAGTCCTTACTAAAAGTTAGCTTCTTATTTGTGTCGAATTTTATACATATCTGGGTTCCTTTATCTAAGATATAAGCTTTTTTAGAAGCATGAAAATATAAAACTTTTAGTAGTTTGTGTGTCGTGTGCCAGATTTGTGTAACAGATACAAACTGAAAGAAGATGATTGCCTGTAATAAATAATTGTAGCATGAACTCATATACAGGACACAATTATATTATTTATAATTACTAAATCTAGAATTTTATTAAGATAAATGCAATTTAGTGCTGTTTGAAATGCAAGTAAATTTCTACACTTCGTAAACTCACAGAAGATTAAAACCAGTTATTTCAAACGTTCTTTGTAATTATAATTTTGTTTAACTTAATTTTTCTGTTACATTTTTCCAGTATTAAATTCGAAGTTATTAATCATTGAGTCGTCTCATCTTCTTAATGATACTAAGAAGAGAATCCCTTTATATCATCTTTAAACGAATGTCTCAATATTTTTCAGATTTTCATAATGCCAACAAAAATATTAAATTCTTAATTTTCGCTAAAGATTTCGTTCGCTCTGCAATCATATCCAGCATTCTGAAATTGAATGTATTACTAATGTATAATGTAAATAAAAGTGGATATAAATGAAGGAAAATTGCACTTTTACCTCTCTTAAAACATTTCTCTTATTCAAAGAAATATATGTTAAAAATTTCTTAGATTAACCCCAGGAAAAAAAGATAGTTTTGAATTAAAATTTTTAAGTGCTGCGAATTAATTGGTGCGGAACTGATTTTAGGTGCGTTCCTTAATTTACAACATCAACAACCTAAAGCAAATGTCTCCCCTTCTCAAAATATTAGAATTACTTCCTTTTCCTAAGGACGAAGTACTATGTTATTTTATTCAATAATGAAGCAATTAAGAAGTTTTATGAAACATTAAGCGATTGCATTAATGAGGCTGTAAAAAAATAATAACATGCAGTTATTTAAAGATTTCTTTTATGAAAAAAAAACGTTTTAACGATAGTTGAAAAGAAACTGCGTATTAAAATAGAAAGGTTTCTTCGTGCATATGTATGTGTATTAATTTATTAAATATTACTTAATTCATAACGTTAAAAAATTTAAACACTTTATACATTACTTTTCGAATGCGAAACACGATGATTTCTATCTTGAACAATTTCCTAATATTATTTATGAAGCATTATTGTTAAATTCATTATATGTTTTCATTGAAATAATCTTAATACGAAAATACTACGTTGAAGCCGTAATCAATATAACTAAAAGTACAAAACCGCTTTCGTATTAGTAAACAAGTTTCTGTTTATTCTCAAAAGCATAAATCAAATCAATAAAATGTGATACCTATAAATTTATCACCTCTTATATAGTTTATTAGGTCACGAGCATATCACTTCCTCGCATAAGTAACGACGACGGCGGCTGGGAGCTAAATTTCTTGCGCATTCAGCAAAAATAATTAAGATATTCCAGTTTGGAACAGCCATGTTATATTCAAGCCCTGACATGTGGCGTCTATTACAGCGTATGAGATTTAAAGGGATAACGTTTGCCAAATAACCAACTTGACCTCCATTCATGTTGGCAAGACCACTATTCTGACGTCTCTTCCCTCTTACAGACACTCGCCATTTATGTCTTGGACCGTGGTCAGTCTGGACTGTGCATGCGTCTGCGACGTAATGCCATTAGAGATTCCTTTTATTTGCACTAAAACTTTCATCATCTAGAGTACTTCCCTAACCGAAAAAATTGCTGAATCGCTAAAAGAATGCAATAAAGTACTTTGTCCGCATTACCTTTTTGTAACATATATGAGATTTGTTTCATTCCAAGACAATTGTTTTCGAAAATAGTTGAAGTACATAAAATGTTTAGTTATAAGTAACAAGAATAAAATTACAAGTAAAAAATGGAGGTATCATTTAAACTTATATTCAGTGACTTATTCTTTAATATGATCTTGATATTATAAGGTATTTTCTCCCTTCTTCCAGCATGCCTTTGTGGTGTAACTGTAGCACACTCGGCGCGTATTTGAGAGGTCCCAGGTTCGAGTTCCGGTGAGGGTATTGCTCATTTCTTCTGCACTCTTACTTAAAAAAAAAGAAAAAAAAACTAATGATGCTACAATATAATTAATTGATTTTTACTTTCTGTAAAAAGGCGTGCTTTCGGAATGCTCAAAACATAAACTGTAGTAGAAATAGACGGCACTAACAATAACCAACTTAAATAAAGTGATTACTTCTTTCTTGAGGATTTTTGTGCGGTTTCACCCACTATCTGCAGTTTCGTCTTAGGACAAGATTTGCAACTGCGAACATCAATAGCTAAACATTGACGCTAAACAAAAGAGAGGGAATATGCATTAAAATAACAGAGCTACTTTTATTCGCTTCAAAAGAATCATTGACATGCCATTTAACAACTCTCGAAACCTATGAGCCGTGCATGAACGTGATGGAGGAAAACACCAGGTAGAAAATGGGCAAAGACTTTCGGGGGGCCTGTCGATGTCTGAATGCTTGGGCATGTTAAGTTACGGCATTCTATACTTTAATTGTTGTTCTGTAGATTTATAAGTAAGTTTTTAAGTAGATTTGTAAGTTTATATTTGGTAGGAAGGGGACTCCAGCTATAATCTTCTGCACTATTAGTTTAACATAGTAGAAGCTTGGTCATTGTGGTGTTAGACAAAATCTTTATATTGAAACTTGCATTCACTTGCAAGCAACTGATTTTAGTACAACATGCTTTATACTATCTGTAAAATTAGCAGATTTTAGTAAGTTAACTTTATGTCAATAAAATAAATTGTATATTTTCATATTAATAAATTTATAGATATCTGCAATAAATAAGATAACTTGGTTCAGCTTAAAGTTCGGAATTTTCTTCGTTTTTTTCATAATTTAGACACTTTTAAATTGCTTTCGCTCTATTTCAGTAATTTTTAAACGCTATGCTAAAGATTCTGATGTGAAATAAAGACTTTGATCATCGAGTGTTTGAAAAGTGCCTTAAGATAAAACACCGAGTACCGTAAAAAATTACTTAGGTAAAAGAACTATAAAGTGTATACTACTTTTTTTAACGACTAAGCATTTGGCTATATTTATAGCTCTGCACGGTGAGGGTTTTTATGCTTTATCATAAGCTTTCATTTCAATGATGGCATTTTACATAAAGAGCTTTATATGAATGGAAACCTATTTTAAAACTATAAGAATATCAGCACCTAATACTTTCAATTCGAATTTTACGCTTCTCACACATCTGATATTGCACTAAACACATCAAGCACTCGTTTATCTTTAAGTTTTACACGTAACCAATATCTCATTTCTAAATGTATATATATTAAAAACAATCATAGTCAAGATTCACCCTTAATGTTACATTTTCTATTTACTCTTAAATCACAATTTCTTGTCACCCTTAGTGTGAATAGAAACGGTACATATTTCTGCACCTGTACATACTAAAAACTTTATCTTCATTACGCTTAAATCAAAATTACAAGAATAAAAGGAATTTGAATTCTACAGTAATAATAAACTTGAAGTCGAATTAAAAATATACACATGATAATATTTCTGATGACATTATTTAATATTTCTTATAGGCACAAAATTAGTATCGCATTTAAACCTAAACCTTTGAAATCCAAAGGAATGTTATTTTTAACAATTGAATACATAACAGAAAGTTCATTTATTGATTTTCTGACCACGTTTTGACTTAGTTCTTTAACTAAATGTTCTTTTAAGCTAATGGCGTGCTCGACAGTTTTCCCATTTTACTCAGTGCGTAGAGAAGCGAAAAATGCCAAAAATAGCTGTTCTAGACAAATATAATTACTTTACCTACAAAGTTTTAGAAAGTACCCAAAATTTGGTTACATAATATCAATCTTCCCTTGACGTGCATTCTTTCGAATAGCGGACGGTGTTTTTAAAATAGAGTTCCAAAATTTAAATATGCAATTAATTTATTCTATGCTGTTCTTGCACATAAAAAGTATTATGTTGATGTATTTAAGAACTACGATGAAATTCATTTAACTTTCTGACATATTTAATTAGATGTTTAGATTAATTTTATGTCCTATCTTAAAAAACTTTTTTATACATGAATATAAAGAAGTCAGCATTTAATGCATACATTTTAATTAAATATTTCATCTTAGAAAGCGTAGTTTAGTTATTGCCAAGGACTTATATTCCGACAAATGTCAGTAAAAAGAAAATGCACGTGTTATTAATTTTCTTATTAAATCTATTGTTAAATTTTTGATAAGAAGGGTATTCAAATTACTTCGGTTTTTTCCACATTTTTCCCTAAGCATTTGCTTATTTTTTAATACTTCAACTTTTTTTTTCTTTTAGTTGATGTTGATCCACATTCTACAGCGTTTGTTATTACATTTATTTTGTGTGAATATTGCTTTTTTAGCCGAAATGGAAATAATAGAATCCATTAATTTATGTAGCACTGAAGAAGAATATAATCCTTTGAACTGATTTTTCAATTTTAATATAACTTTTCGCATTCAGCCGTTCTGATTCTGAAAAATATATTAAAATAACAGAATATTTAAAATCTAATATTTCTACAATAACGTTAATATCTATCAAATTTAATTATCTAGAAAATACAATGGCTAGCATTTTTATCGCTCGCACCTATTTTAAAAAGACGCATAATTTTGTAATGACACGTTTTAATTCACAGCTTTGCTTCTGTTATATATGCATGTAAGTAAAAGAAAAAAGAAAAACCGCTTTAAGAAGTTTCATTATTCCTGAATGGCTAATAAATTATTTTAATACGTTTTTTTTGGGGGGGGATACTTGCTAACTTCAGACGACTGAGGAAATGTAATCACATGATATGCACGACGCTTAAATAATGCACTCTTTGTATTCATTCGTAACTCATATAGAAACAGTTACGCTGAATACGTCAACCATTTATCAACCGTTGTCGGTAGCCAAAGCCCTGTGATCTTGCGTACAAGTTTAATTACATAAATATTTCTCCATATAACGTGTGAATGTGTATTTATGCAAGCGTATGTTCATGAAGATAAAGAACTTTCGTTACCAGTTATTCATTTAAATGTTGAGAGTGAAGAAGAGATCTTGAAAAAACTCGTTATCATTATCGAAGCAAAATACTGTAATTTTGTGCTAAAGGAAATGTAAGGAATGGTCTTACTGGTGATAATATTGTAAGACAGACTGCCGTTATATTATCTTAAGACAGTTTTATGGAAGTTTCTTCCGAGGGGTAAGATTATTAATTATATGGTAGCTCTTCCTTTCTTTTTAAGAGAATAAATATGAGAAGATTCCAGTGATACATATGTTAAATAAATTGATAGCCTTTGTATCGAATTCTATACACACTCTATATGTCACCATATAACATTATCCCGAATAATGCTATGCATTCTAAATTACAGAGATCCAAAAAATATTTCAGTTGTTGTTGTGATTAATTTCACTTATCTGATATCAGAACAAGCCCACGAATTTCATAGAGGCAAGGAGGCAAGATTGCAGCTGTCGTTCGAAAGAGCCTTTAGAACCATACAGGGGGACAGTACGAATTTGCTCAGTCCCGCCCCCAATTTGAAGGAGAGTATCCCGGAAGGACGTGTCCGAGGTTCTCCCATCCCTCTTTGCCTAACACCAACCTCTAGAGAGGACTTTCAGCTAGCCTCATATTTTGAGATTCCCTATCCCACACAGATACTATACATTTGCAAATATGCGCACCTTCTCCGGGCTTCGAACTCGGGCTCTTCCGCACGGTAGTCAGAGTCACTAACCAATATCCCGGTTAGGCGACATAATTTTTTTATACAAAATATATCTTTTACATTATCGTGATTAATGGTGCGTACAAAAGTTAAGTGGAAAAACGTAAAATTTGGAATCAAGGTGTGCTGCATGTTAATATCTTAATCATATCGCACTAACAACGGTTTATAACTACATTTGGTATCTATTTTTAAGACTAAATGTATGTATCTATATATTCAGAGCATTCGTCAAAATTTCAGTATCACTGTTGAAACTCAGATTTAGGAATTCCTCCATTTATGGCTTAAAATTCATTTAGTTTTCTGTTTCTGTTCAACCCAAAGACAAAATGCTGAACTAATGGAACAGAAAAGGGATATCTTTTACAATCAAACACGCAATAAATCGAAGATATTCTTTTTCAACAGTTTGACAGATAACGTTGTGAACACAGGATCACGGAATACGATTTCTGTGCGATATTCTGTCAGGCGAAAACCTGAATTTCACTCCATAGATCGATCGAGCAAGGAATTTTCTTTCATTTTCTTCCGTTTCGCTTTCTTTTTATTTCCGTTGCGGGCGGGGGAGTGTGATGTTTGACAACGGGATTTTTGTGCTAGAATGTTTTCTGCATGCAGGATTATATTGGTTCGTCTTCTAGCAGTAAATGCGTTTCCGAGTAATGATGAAAAGAATCAAAAGTTTTATTTTACGTTATCTTCAATAAATGCGAATTCTTGCAATATGTATTTTATTTGAAATCAAATCAATAAATTGTTCTTTCATTTCAAAATGAACCTACCACATTTAACGCTTTGATGATTTTCTTTGTCCAACAAATAATTTCACTAAAGCTTACCAAACCGCAAGTTCTTTCATATAGTGTTAACTAAGAAAATCCAGTGAAGTTCAGAATACTAAAATTTACAACATCGTACTTTTTCTCATAAAAAAATTTCGTATTAAAACTTCAGTAAAACGTTTTTTTGTTTGTCACGTACGTAAATGCTTAAGTAAGTTGGTTCTTAAAGAGTCTTCTAAATTAATTGAACATTTAGAAGCATTTAAAAGTATGTGTTGAAATTATATTGTAGAAAAACATTAACGATTTAATAGTTAGTTTCTCTAAATAATTAACTTTAAAATCCTGAAACCTTTTCCTAAAGTAAATATTTATTTATTTAAAAATATAGTGCAGCTCATTTGAATATTAATTTGAACGCAGTATATTACATAAAAATAAATATTTACTTTACTTAAATAAAGTAAAGTAAATATTTATTTTTTTTTTTAATTTTCGCAATATGCGGCCTTCATATTCAAATGGGCTGCTATATATTGTTGCGTGCGTACGGGTTCGTTACGAAATGAATGCACAAGTCCGATGAAAAATGAAGAAGATTTATTATTATCACAACAAATATGATTAAATGTCCTAAAATAATCGTACAGTATCACAATATATCACAGTGGTATCTCTTAACTACTCAAACGTTCAAGAGAACTTAATTCAAAGCAGCTAAATAATGCTAATCCACGAATTCGCTACAGTCAACTAGAGCAGCTTTCTAAATAACAACAAACTAAGTAACTACAACGAACTGAGAGGTTTTCCTCCTTTTATAAGATTTTAAAATCGCGCGCGAGAATTTTCTAGTACTTTCTCGAAATCAAAAAGAGATATTTATTAAATGTTACATGCACGTGCTCTTGTATTTTCAATTTTCCGGCTTAGCTTTCTTTTAATATTCGTCACGCGCTGCACTGCGCGGGAAATAAAACCATTTAATTTACAATTCAACTAACATAAGCTATTTAAATACCAAATCCGTAACACTGCCCCCTTCCCAAGGACTGCACGTCCCGGGGAGTACAATCCCTGGACAGGAAGCCAAACTTACACTGTGGCATAAATGCAGTAATAAGCATTACATTACAATAATAAACAACATGAACAATAAATGCAATAAATAAAACAAATCAAATGGTATCAAATACAAATCAAATACTAAATACACATTTAGAAACAAAAAGGACCATGGTCCTACACTATTTACAATTATTTACATTACGTACTATGGCCATAGTAATGAGCTAACCTGTCGTAATGAACGACTTTAGGTTTAGAGTTCGAAGACTTACGAATCCGAACCACGACGTCATTCAGCCTTTTTAGGACTGTGTACGGACCATCCCAAGGTGACTGTAATTTGGGACAAAGTCCTTTCCGTCGAGTCGGATTCCACAACCACACCTTGTCTCCTTCGTGGAATTGATGTTCAGTAGCTCTTGTGTCGTATCGGGTCTTCATCTTCTCCGTCGCCAAGTTGACTCGCTCTCGTGCAAAGTTGTTCATCACTTCAAATCGGACCTGGAGATCTTGAATATATTCCTCAGACGATGAAGGAGCATCTGGAGGGAGACCAAACAAGAGGTCACAAGACAGACGAATGTCACGACCGAAGACAATCTGTGATGGGGAATAGCCGGTAGTCTCGTGGACAGCAATACGGTAAGCCAGTAAAAACAGTGGCAATTTCTTGTCCCAATCCTGTTGGTTTCTGGAAACCATTAATGAGAGGTTATTAAGGATGGTTCGATTGAACCTCTCTACCATGCCGTCCGACTGGGGATGTAATGGCGTCGTTTGGGTTTTGTCAATGCCGAGTAGTTTGCAGAGTTCTTTGATTACTACCGAGGTAAAATTCCTTCCCTGATCGGAATGCAACTGAAGAGGCACTCCGAACCTGGAAATCCAGTGCTGTACCATCACCTCAGCTATTGTGACAGCGTCTTGATCAGGAATAGGCTACGCTTCAGGCCACTTGGTGAAGCTTGGTGTACGCTTCAGGCCACAATGACAACGAGTATGTATTTGTTGCCATCAGCAGTTCGTGGCAGAGGTCCCAAAATGTCAAAGGCGATACGTTCAAAAGGCGCCCCTACGTTGTAACGTTGCGGCTTGCCTCGGCTGCGTCTCTTCGGTCCTTTCCGACCTGCAGAGGCATCGCAAGATCGGCACCACTTTTGCACGTCATAATTTGCATTATTCCAGTAAAGCACTCACGAACTCTCTGTAAGGTCTTCATTATTCCAAAGTGACCTCCCGTAGGGCTGTTATGTAGTTCTTTAAGGACATCAGGAATGCGGGATCTTAAAAGTATCAGCTGCCATCAGAACGTCTTCCCATCATCCGATTTGAATTTCCGGTATAAGACGCCGTTTCGAATGTGAAGTGAATCCCAGAGTGCCCAGTATTGTTTGGTTGTAGGACTACAGATAGAAATGTCCTGCCAGGTAGGTTTTCTGTTTGATGACTCCATTAAATCAATTATGGCTTTAATGTCGCGGTCTTCCAGCTGGTCTTTTTGACTTCATCATCACTCAACGGTTCTCGATCAGCCGATGTTGATGTTGTAATTTGTCTTGCGACGGGAGTCAGCAGCTCGTATTTCGCTTCCACCCTGGAACAATATCGGTAGCTTTCTGGGCAAGGTCTTCTAGACAGGGCGTCGGAGTTCCCGTGTGATGATCTCTTACGATGACGGATAGTGATGTCATATTCTTGGAGTCTCTGTATCCACCTGGCTATTTGACCCTCAGGATTCTTGAAATTTAAAAGCCAGACCAATGAGGCATGGTCCGTGCGGAGGAGGAATTTTCTGCCGTATAGATAATGATGGAAATGCTCTACGGCTTTAACTATGGCGAGCAACTCTTTCCTAGTGACATAGTAATTCCTCTCCGGTTTAGACAGGCACTTGCTCCAGGCACTTGCTGTTCTTGGCTGTCTATTTCTTGGGACAAAACCGCACCGACACTTTCATTGCTCGCGTCCGTGTCGAGAATAAATGGTCTGTCGAGCTGAGGATACGTCAGGATTGGAGCAGATGTTAAAGCTTCCTTTAAGTTGTTAAATGCATTCTCGCGTTCCTTTGTCCACAAGAATCTTTGCTTGCTCTCTGTCAGCTTGTGCAGGGGTCTTGCGACGGAAGAAAAGTCCTTCACGAATCTCCTATAGTAGGTGCAAAGCCCTAGAAAGCCTATGAACTGATGGACATTTTCGGGACGTTTCCAGGATTTAACGGCTGACACCTTTTCAGGATCCGTGCACACACCTTCTGCAGAGATGGCATGTCCCAGGTAAGTCACTTTCTTTCGGAACAATTTGCATTATCGGGACTCAGCTTCAGATTGGCCTCTTTCAGTTTCTGAAGCAACTTTCTAAGATTTTCTAGATGCTCTTCAAAACTCTTTCCGACGATGATGATATCGTCCCAGTATATCAGCCCTTGACCCGTAGTAAATGCCGTCTTTTCTCGGTCTTCAGGGAGTATTTCTACCTGCCAATAACCACTCTTTAAATCAAGTGTTGAGAACCACTTGCTTCCAGAAAGAGTGTCTAGAATGTCGTCAATTCTAGGAAGAGGGTAACTGTCTTTCTTCGTAACCTCATTCAACCGGCGATAGTCAACGCAAAATCTTGTTGAGCCGTCTTTCTTTCTTACAAGAACGATGGGAGATGCCCATGGACTTGCTGAAGGCTCTATGACATTGCCTTCTTCCATATCCTTTAAAGGTGTTCGTAGCTCTTCCTGTTTAGCAATCGGTAGACATCTTGAATGTTGCTTGATCGGAGGATGATCGCGGGTAACAATTCTATGTTGTGTCAAACTGGTTCGATCCAGGTCAGAATACGAGCGGGAGAAAACAACTTGAAGATCTTTAATGACGCGATCGGCAGCATTCTTCTCTTCATCGTTTAATTGCGCATTCTGAAGTAACTCTGATGTAAAGCTTTCTGAAGACACGGATTCTTGGATGTTACTCTTTGTTTCAACGCTGGTTACTGGAGTACATGCTGCAACCACTTCACCTTTCTTAATAACTCTCGCCTTCTCAGTTACATTGGCGACTCTCACAGGGATCACCGTTCTGGATACGTCGACGAGTGTTGAGGCTCCTAGTACTCCTTTCGGGCTGTTACAGTTATTGGGATATTTGGGATATTCTATGATGCCGTAGCGGAAATTTCTATTTTCGGCTATGGATCCAGGAAGTAAAAACTCGGTTCTTGCGGGTATTGTGATATCGTTTTGAGCTATAATTTTGTGGATAGATTTCACTCCATCATTAGTTACGGATAGGGCTATGTCCTCAGATGTAGAATGCAATTCATTATTTTTAAAGCCTAAGGAAAAATTGTAATTCCTTAGTCCAATCCGAGTATGCAAGAATCAGTGATCTCTGATACATATGCCGTGTGATGGTAAGCGGCACTTCCAGACGTGATGTTAACGTTTACTTTTCCGTCGATGTCGATCTTGTCACCGGACACAGTCTGGAGGGTAACACAGGGCGGCGTCCAGATAAGTTTGCTTCCCAGTTGTTGAGCCAATCTTTTCGGATGATGGTAACATTGGCTCCTGTATCTATCATCATATTGCAGGGAACTCCATTAATATGCCTATTACGAAAAGTCCATTACTGCCGCCTCTCACTGCAGAAATTTGAAGCGCTTTAAACTGGGGCTTTTCATTATCTGGCAACCACCGCCCCGCGAGATGGCCACTGATTAGTTTCCTGCTGCTTGCTAGGAGCGGTCTTAACATCCGTGCCCTGGGGTGTTCTGCAGTTCCGCCGCATGTGTCCTTCAGCTCCACAGTTACATTTTAAGGTCGGTTTCTTTTCACAGATAATTCTTCTCAGGTCATTGAGTTGTCTGGTTATATCATCTAGACGAAGAGTGACTTGATCCCATGGCTCCTGGACATGAGCAGTCTGATTGGGTGGCGGTCTCTACAAGTTGCTTGCTGGGCTGCCTCGAATTTGATGGCGTACACTAGAGCGCTTTTTAAATCTTTTACATCCGCCATTCGTAAAGCTCAAGATGATCGTTACCTTAAAAGATGAAATCGGTGATACGATTTCATCTTTTAAGGTTTAAGGAGAAAGTGCATCACAACTTACAACTTCTGTTTCAGGAGGGTAAACTGATATCTCATTAACTTTATCAGCTATTTTAGCCAAACCATCTAATGTATCGCTGCATACTGATAATGTCTTTTGAATTGAAATTGGGAGTCTTTGAAGCCAAATGGATTTTAATACTTCCTCGCTTACGTTACCGGCTCATAAATTGCGCATTTCAAATAAACCGCATGTGATCTTTTATCTCCCAACTGTAATTCTTGTACAAGTATACTCATTTTAGAGTTCCATAACTTCTGCTCTAAAATTCTTGCTTTCAGTTAATTATACATGTTAGTTGTCGTAGGATTACGCACAATATCAGATACATATATGCCAGAATATTTCCATCAAATGCAGCTATAACCGAGTGAAATCTTGTTTGGTCTGATGTGATACCAGATAAATTAAAATTTTATTCTTATTGCATGAACCATAATTCTGGGTTATTTTCCCAAAATGAAGGTGCACGGAAAGTAATACTAGGGAGTTCGATAGTTTGAGTTTCGCTGTTATGCGGCATTTAATTTTCAAAAACCTTTAACTTACTAAACAGAATTAAATATAAAACAACGCACAAAAGTTGAGCAATTAAAAATGGTAAGATAAATTATTGATCTTACCTTTTTAAGAATTGGCAATCGTCAAAGTTGTTAACTGGTTTCTATTTTGTCGTTGGTTATAATTCTAACATGATGTCTTCAAATATCGGGGTCACCAATTTGGGAGGTATAGAAAAGTATTCAAATTATGACTCAATTAGCATTTAAGTATTTATTTGTTTACCAGTTAAATATATATAAGTACAGGAAAGAAACTTATCATGATGGTGCAAAGTAAAAAATATAATATAATAATTCTTGTTCTGAGCTTATGAGCTCAAAGCAACTCGTTACTAAGCAATACGTTACTATGCGATGAATCTAATTGTTGCCACAAGGTAAAGAGACGAACAGGATAAAGAGGTGACACGTTAATGTGGTGGCCACTCCAGGCTTCCGATTTAATCCCGCGTGCCTTGTGTATATGGTTATATGGTCACATTGCTTTCACAGTATTGTTTTCAGTTTACAGATTGCTGACAACGGAGCCGAAAAATCCGAGCATTTTGTGCGTAACTGTTAAGGGGTGTTTCAAGCCAAAAAATCTTCAAAAAATGGTGATTTGAGATTTTTGCATTTTCAAATTATCTACACTTTTAGCTGCCAAACTTTGATCTCTATAAAAATTAGAACTGTGAAAAATCTAGTTTTAATTTATTATCGAATGCTTTGATAAATGAGAATTTTTACATAAAAATGCGTTTTACTCCAAATGTGATTTTTTTTTTTTTTTTTTTTACTATATTTACTGAAATGAGCTTTTTGTGATAAACTAAGGGAACAAAATTCACATTTTTTTTCCCGAGAAAAGTGCTTAATTTTACTATGTCTAATATAATATTATATAAATTACTCTAAAACTCAAAATATTTCAAAAGCTCATTTCCGTATAATCAGGTAGGTGTATTGTAGTTATACAAAAAATTTCAAACGTGTATCTACAGCATATTTTCAGGAAATAACATTGTCGGTATAGGGGGTTCCGATTTCCCATAGGGGTCCGAGTGTGTCATTGTTTTTGAAACGCTTTACTTTTACTGTCTGATAACACCATGACTCAGGAAAATTTGTAACATCTTCCTGGGGTTCCAAATTTATCTAGTAGCTCTCTTACAATCAAATTAAGGTGTCTCATGGGTTTCACTTGAGAGTTTCATTGCAAAAATTTCTAACTCTACACAAACAAATAATAGGTTTAAATTTATTCTGTCTCACCACTTGTGAAGAGTTAAGTTAAAATATTAAAACATGTAGTTACCAACCAATTGGACCTAGTTTAAATTAAGATTCTTCATAACTGCGATACAAAATGAGGCAGAAAGAAAAGATGTAAATTAAATAACACTTTGTTAACTAAACATAAATGCGACAAACTAATTAGCTTCAATAAGGATTTTATCACACGTTTATTCGCTATATTAAATATGAATTCGTTCCCAAGTTAGCTTTAATAAACAGACTTTTAATTATGATCACGTTGCATATATATGGTAACGAAAACTCTCAATGCATAGGTAATAATAATTCGTCACTTTATCTTGTGTGACATCTCATGATATCGCAGAACACTCAGATGCAAATACAGTAACATAAAGTTTAGGAAGTTATATAGTTGAATAAAAGGGTAACTAAAGAGCGAAACAAATACAATAGCATATATTTTAGGAAGTTATTTAGTTGAATGAAATGGCAATAAATAAGCGAAAAGCAAAAATAACTGTTATTTGCAACTGTACCTATTTTACCACTCACACCGATAAAAGAGACCTGCCAAGTTAAGAGATTAAGAGATCGCAGGTTAAGAGCCCAAAAGCCGCACATCAGTCATATTGATGGCTGGAATGCACATTACTTTGAGGAAACCAAAATCCTAGTAAATGGACTGTTATCTTCGAAGAAGGGGAAAGCGTCCTTTATATGTATGGGTATACATATACATAAATAATTTTATGTTTCCCTTATTTATGCTTCCCTTGGCTATATTTTTTGTCTTTTTTATGCTAACTTATTTTACATATAAAGGATACATTATATTGGAGTTTGGCAAGCATTTTACATGTATTATTTGGGTATTTTTATTTAGAACGTATTCTTCTACCTAATATTGTATCACGTCATTTTCATGACTATCATGTATCAGGTGTTGTCTTTAATCTGGTTATAAATCTTTGTATTAGACTTATCTTTGTTACTTATTTCCTAAATATTTCATAGCATACATACAGCGTTGCAAATTAAAATTTATTTAAAGAAATTTTACTTTTCTTCATGCTTTTGTAACTGCTGCATGTTTTGTAAGTAGTTAACATTATCGTTCTAATTATGTTTGTAAGTTTAGAAAATAAGTCTGTATATTTTATATATATATATATATATATATATATATATATGATATACAGAATATGAAATATATATGAAATATATATATATATATATAAATATATATATAAATATAAATATATATATAAATATATATATATATATATATATATATATATATATATATATATACATATATATACATATATATTTCACCTAACAAAGTGTAATGGTTATTTTGAGCCGAGTAACAGAGTGGGTATATATACATTTTTCGTGCGGCCGATTAGAACCAAAAAAGGATATGCACAACTACATGTTATTGTTGTCCTATATACCAAATTTTAACGTTCTGGAGCTACTCGTTTTTGAGTTGTGCGAGATACGTGCATACATACGTACGTACGTGCAGACGCCACGAAAAAAATTTCTTCTGAATCCATTTTAAATCAGTTTTATAATTCGTTTGGAGAAAAGGAGTCCTTTATTCTGTCCTTATGTACAGATGTCTCGCCAGAACATCATTAAATTGCATTTTATAGCGGTCAAAATGAATGTTTCCGTTGAAATATGATACCCGGAGTTTTTCGTGATTACAATACTTCCTTTACTTCGTACAAAGAAGTAAAAATGGAACTCAAAATTACTAACTATAATTTGGCTGCATCCCTTTCCAGTCCTAAAAATACTAATATATGGAGCGCGTCATCTAAAAATAAATCCGTTTCCTGTTTGCGAAATCATGCTGCAGGGAGACAGCTCTTGTGCAGTTGGATTAAAGAATCCTTCAATATATATTCCTCTCCTACTATTGCGTACCTTTTTTTCTTCCTTACTCCACTGATTGCTGCTTCTAAGTGTTGCTTTGCCGCTCTACTTTGTCTCCGTTGTCGAAGAATATACATTTTCAAAATTATGCGGGTACATATCGCACCCGTGTTGAAATGTGAATCTGTTAATTACGCAATAAAGTTATGTATTCAAAGGCCACGTCTATCTTCAAAGTAAAGGAAAAGTTTACCTATGCAGCTGTTCACTTCGAATCCTCAAATCACACCGAAATGTCATTTATAGTTGTTATTAGACAAAGAGTAAGAAAGCACTCTAAATGAAAACCTACAGATGAATCGTTTACGAATACTTAACAATTCGGTAAACAAAGTTTATTGATCAACCATTTTACTAGATAGTTCCTAGTGAGTAATTATCATAGAAAGAAAAGTCACATGTGATTCATGATATATTGCCAACAGTAGGCTAATGACCACCAGCGACGGAGATCGGTAAAAGCCGCTAAACACTGCTAATTCGGTCGGGGATTCGAGTCCCCGGGCTGGCTGCATGGACATATTTCTGGCTTCTCCCATATGTAATGTAGATGCGGGCGAGTTTCCTTTAAGAAATTCTCCGCGAAGTATCCGCCGCGTTCCGTGTAGTGCCTAATGGGCGGAGTACGTAATATTTAATGCTAAAAGTAGATTCAGTGGCTGTCGATGTAAAAGAATTTAATTTTTAGAAATAAAATTTTACTTTTCTGACCCAAGATAGGATATCATGGCTTGTTTGACTTTCAAAATAAGAATATCCGTAGTTAAAATATTTAGGTTTTTTATAATAGTTAAACGCGCATATAGAGCTTTCTGTCGAAACTCCCGTTTCTCTCGCCTTTTTAAATAATGAAATTCGAAATTAAATTCCATGTAGTAAAAAAAGTATCAGATAAAGCAACCTAAAAAATAATTTATATTTATAAGACTGTTTTTTTGGAATGCTCTGGAATAAGCAAAGTTTGAACAAACCGAGCAATTTAAAACGATTAGTATTTTTATGTTTCAAAAGTCATCACAATTGCACCAAATCTTTTCGAAGAATAAGGAACATTGTTGATCTTTCAACTTTTTACTAACTCAATGGAAGGCATTTTGCCAAACGCTTTATTGCATGGGTTATATTTCATTGCCCAAGTATAACTCTTGATGAACACATTGCTTTTTTTCTTATTCGTAGCTAACGGATATAGATTTTTAATTACATTTCTTTGATATATCTTATAATAATTTTAATTTTTCGCTCAATAATTCTAAATTAAACATTTAATTACTTTGCGAAATGTTTCTAAATAGAAATTTATATTCTCTTCGATACTTCTTTGTTATAGCGGCCTCCAACCATATTTGGCAATTTTAGATTTGCGCCAAGAATCCTTGTACTTGTTATTATTATTTTATCGTTGGTAATTGTTCCAGTCAACTGCATCACTTTGACACATATTAAGCTGTTTGTTACACCATTTCCTGGACGTTAACTTCTCTATCCGAGAATACATAAATCTAACAGCAGTTATGAGCCATATTCTGGAACCGCTGGAACCAATTTCCAACACAGAGGTTCTTCTCCTTTATTAATTTTTAACATTGCACCTCCAAATGGTTTCGTCGTTAACATAAAGTTTTATGTTGTGGCCATTTTTGCATACACGTTTGTCAGATAGAAGACCTCTTCCTTGAAAACATGATATGACATCCATTTCATTGCTTGGAAAATTGTTGATAAAAGACTGTTAATGCCATTTTCACTAAAAAAGCAATCAATATATTAAAAAACAATGCGAATTCGAAAACCTCATCAAAAATGAATAATATAAGAACATCCGGCGAGACCAAAAATGTCACACAGTGCTAATATATGATTACGTATCCGTATCCTATTCCTATCTGATTGGTATGCGGCTCTAATCAGGGCCTTTACCAATACATTATTTATGAAATTTACGTTATTATTTATGCATTATTTATGAAATACATTATTGATACATTATTTATGAAATTTAATTAATAAATGAAAAAAAATAATATTTCTTTATTTCAGTATGCTTACATTTTACATACCTTCACACATCTTACACGTATTACATACACATTTACATGCATATACTTAT